>NC_064920.1:1095628927-1096253927 GCF_023897955.1 Schistocerca gregaria
CCACCGATTCCATATTCTGCTAACAGTCATTGCATCTCGACCAAAGCGAGCAGCAATGTCGCGATACGATAAACCGCAATCGCGATAGGCTACAATCCGACCTTTGTCAAAGTCGGAAATGTGATGGTACGCATTTCTCCTCCTTATACGAGGCATCACTACGTTTCACCAGGGTTGCCCGGTCAACTTCTGTTTGTGTATGAGAAATCGGTTGGCAACTTTCCTCATGTCAGCACGTTTTAGGCGTCGCCACCGGCACCAACCTTGTGTGAATGCTGTGAACGGCTAATCATTTGCATATCACAGAATCTTCTTCCAGTCGGTTAAATTTCGCGTCTATAGCAAGTCATCATCGTATTGTAGCAATTTTAATGGCCAGTGGCGTATTACGTGAGAAGTTCAAATTTTTGTCAGATGATGCAAATGAGGCAGCCAAAACTCTCATCATAAACTGTGCCTGAAAGGGTTGCAGGATCCACTACTGTTCCTGTCGCTCTATATAGATAACAAAGACGACGAGACAAAACAGCTACCATTTCTTGGCAAGATTTCACTGCTTCTGAAAAACACGGGAGAAAGAAGAAGAAAATTTTATTTCTTAGGTAATATTGACGAATATTTTATCTGGAGTCTGACACATAATTTCCAAGTGATACATGTTCATTGTTTTAATTTGTCAGCAGAATAGTAAGCGACATTCTCCACCATCCTCATCAGTTGCTATGGTAGAATGTATGCTACACCGAAATTTTAGTTTTTCCTAGCTCGTAGAATAAACCATACTTGTTGTGCCTAACTGTAACATACACTTTACACCATTTTCTTTCACTGCATCACTCGTTTTCCGTCTCTCATGTTCCCAGTAGGTTGCACCATATGCTAAAAAAGGGTGTCGACCACAATGTCAGCTCGTCTTCGAGAAATAAAGATAATTCCTTTTTTCAGTTATTTTGGACTCGAATGCCTTTAGATCCTTCTGTAATAAGCTATTAACCATTACAACAATACAGCGATGTATTTTTTTTTATGTAACACTGTAACTGTACATTTGGCAACTTCTTACATTTTCACATTCCAGTGACGTTGTTTCCAAAACTTTTAGGTGTTCAGTATTAATTTTCCGGATATTGCACATACAGTCAGCTCTACAAGGAAGTATACACCGTTCTCCGTATAAAATAAAAGACAATGTTATAAATACATGTTTACATTAAAATACATGTTATTACTAATTGCACAATTACCTAAGAGTTAAGCCAATCTCCGCCATTATAGCCATCTTTTCGGCATGCTTTTCACGAGATTTTCTGAACATTCTCTCGATAACGATCTTCATATCGTCCTGAGTTAATACGGAGTGTTCAAAAAGTCTCTCCGCAGTGACGTATGATTGTCGACCGCGCCTGCCTTATGCCGCAGTGAATATATCGAAATGAAACTCAGTGAAACACAAGTTATTAATTTATTGAATATCCATTTTTAAGTACAAATTTTCACAGTAAACGTTGAAAGTGTCCCCCTGTTGTTGAATACATAATTCAATTTGTCTAACCATGTTTCCAAACACAAGCTATAACATTTTTTCCGTAACATAAGCATTGAATGTAGATATTGTAGTTTTCAATTCATCGATGGATTTTGGGCTTTTTTTTAGACAGAAGCTTTCGCTGCACCCCAGAAGAAAAAGTGAGGTAGTGTTAGGTCAGGCGATCGTGGAGGCCAAAATCCCTGTGAAATTATGCGCTCACCAAAAACATCATCAGCAAGCAGTGACATTGAAAAGCGAGCTGTATACGCGGTTGCACCATCTTGCTGAAAATAACCGTTCAGTATTTCACTTAACGCAAGTTCTCCTATGAATGAGTACAGAATATCACTGCAGTATCGTTGTGCGTTTATTGTTTCGTTAAAAAATTTGGGTCTCGCAATCCGACGTCTACAAATTGCAATCCCAACTCCTATTTTCACAGAATGAAGTGGTTCCTCATGAATACACAATGGATTTGCAGTACTCCACATAGGAGAATTTTGCGAGTTCATGTATCCGGATAGATGAAACCACGCCTTATCAGTGAAAAACGTTTTATTAAGAATAGGCCTTCCATTTTGTTGAACGAAATTTTTGGACTATTTACAATAATGCTGTCTCTTGCCATGATCAGTATTTTTCAGTTCCTGCACGACTGTCACTTTGTATGGGAAAAGTTATAATTTTTTCCTTACAGCTGTGCTGGCCGTTCCGACGCTAACATCGATTTCCTGGACGATCTTTCTTACTGACGTGTTCGAACACATGGACATTTTATCGGAAATTTCGAGTAGTTTATCCTCAGAGAAAATGTTAGGACGACCACTTCTCGGTGCATCTGTCACTGAACCCGTACTTCGAAATTTGTTAATCAAATCTCGCACAGTATAACGATGTGGGAGTGTTATCTCCGGCAAAACTGAATTAAATGTTTTATGAACTGAAACTCTGTAGTTACCGATAGCTTTGAACACTTGTTCGACTAAAACCACACGTTCTTCAATGGTTAGCATTTTAACAGTGACAAAAACGACACAAACGAACAAAGAAACTAAACTTAAACGTTCGCGTCAACACGTAACGACACACACGAACGATACTACTGACACTGTCTGAGATAAACGAAACAGTGAAATGTAGGGAGAGTCCACTTGAAGGGAAGTAACCCAGGCAGGCGAACAATCATACGACACGTGCGGTAGCAATCATACGGCACTGCGGTGAGACTTTTTGAACACCCCGTATTACAGCTGCTTCGAAGTAGATACTGGCATTCTTTTAAGCTTCATCTCAATATACGACCAAACGATTTCGATCGGATTTGCGTCTGGAGACATCGCAGGCCAATCCATCGTGGACACCCATTGTCTTGTTTCCACTCTGTACAGATGTTTCGAATCATCATCCTCTAGAAACACCCAGTTTGTCTCGTTCGAACCAAATAACTTCTTAACGAGCCTCAGAAGGCATTTTTGATAAATATTACACATCTTTTTGCATTTATTTTAAACTGCAACCGACAAAGCAAGACATCCAACTCTCACACTGTGGTCTATATACTGTGCAAAAGCGCATTGAGTACACATCGAGATCACTACCAGAGATGTCGCTGCAGACGTTACATTTAAAATTATAGCTTCACTTTCTTGTGGAAGTGACTGGATTTTAATTATTTTCTAACATATATGGGATTCACTTTCAACATGTTCTAAAAAATTTTATGAATCACACAAATTCTTTAATTTTAGTACTTAATCCTTATTTTACCCAGCAACAACGCACTGAACAACAACATTAACTTTTCATTCATAAAATCTAAGCCGATTACTGAGGAGGCTATGCTGCAGTTTTCTCATTAATTGTTATATGAGATTTGCTTCCAGAAGTGCAGAGGCAATCTCCTATTGTTTTAACTGATCGGTTGTTTATGCGACTATTTCCTTTTTTGTACTCTAGTGAGAAAGTATTTGTATGGAGTGTAGCCATGTATGGAAGTGAAACACGGACGATAAATAATTTGGACAAGAAGAGAATAGAAGCTTTCGAAATGTGGTGCTACAGAAGAATGCTGAAGATTAGATGGGTAGATCACATGACTAATGGAGAGGTATTGAATAAAATTGGGGAGAAGAGGAGTTTGTGTCACAACTTGACAAGAAGAAGGGACCGGTAGGTAGGACATGTTCTAAGGCATCAAGGGATCACAAATTTAGCACTGGAGGGCAGCGTGGAGGGTAAAAATCGGAGAGGGAGACCAAGAGATGAATACACTAAGCAGATGTAGGTTGCAGTAAGTACTGGGAGAAGAAGAAGCTTACACAGGATAGAGTAGCATGGAGAGCTGCATCAAACCAGTCTCAGGACTGAGGACCACAACAACAACAGTGAGAAAATATCGACTTTCGGCGTCCATGTTTGTCGAATTATCTCTCGTACTGAAGAGGCTTCGGTGGGTCATCGTAAAGCGCCAGAATGTAAATAGAAATGTCGGAATCGATCCTCATTCAGTCATATGGTTTTTATTTGTCCCTTATCGCTTGGTTCACCACAGGCAATGTTTGTTGGTGTGGAAAACGCCAAGCTGTTCCGTGGTTCGGAACCCACGTTAAACTGCAGGTCTCGCTATTAGACCGTGTCCTACGTGAGCGACAGAAGCGATCAACAGCGAGCGACGTCTGGATGAGCGACACTCCAGCGACAAACAGCAGCATAGGGCAAAAAGCTCAGTAGCCTTGCGTGCGAGCGACCTTGTCGCGCTACAAGATGGCTGCTTAGTGCCAACCAGCTGTTCCTATAAAACGGCGCCTCTAAACTCCAGAATACTGTACCTGGAGAGTAAGGCTACAAAATTAGGTTTACTTAAGAAAATAAAGCCAAAAGAAATGCTGCACATGAAATTTACAAAGGGAGGAATCTCCATGGAGAATTTCATAAATGTCATCAACTATGAAAACCACCAGACAAATTCTTCGAATAGACGTGAATGAACAGAGGAACATTCGACTATCTCATCAATAAATTAAAGACGAATGTTTTTTCTACATGATCAAGAAGTTTGAATAGCCAATAAATGCGGAAGAATGACTGACTACATGAGTGACTACCCTAAAAACACAGATAAATATACAGATACACAACTGCATAACACATAACTGTGGTGAAGCGGTAGCGTTACAGTTTGTGAATAAGCTTTCGAAACTGTCTGGACTTTGGCCCCAGGTTTTTCTTATACTTCAACTGACTCACTTACAGCTCTGTATACTAAATTTTATGTATACTGTTTACACTGCATCGCTAAGTATATTTTTAAGATCTTGTCAAAGAACTTGATCTTTAAGTGCATAAACACATATCCCAGTACAACACACCCATTAAATTCCTAATAAATTACAATGAACCCTGAAATTTTACTGATATCTGAAGTTGCGAACGTGATTCATAAGCAGTCAGTGTTAAGGCCAAGCGTTTCAGTTAATGTAAATAGTCAGTAAAAGTAAAGCGTAGAAAAGTTTTGAAAATAAAGTCAAACATTTTGTGAAATGATTTGTCTGAAAGTATGAAAAAATATTAGGGAAACGTTTGGTGCACCTCATTTTCTGTTCATGATTTCGAGCGTCATTCAGAGGCATGTAGAACGTTTCTCTGATCTACTTCTTTCTTGTACACAAATCATTTCATAAAATATTTGACTGATTTCTTTCATTTTTTTATTTTCAAGTTTTATTCAGAAAGCATGATCTTACTGACTCCTCGTTTGCCTTCCTAACGTTATTTTGTTCTCAAAAATCCCAACTTTGGTACTTGATTTTAAGGAAGCCTTTTTGATATTTAAATACCGTACCAATGTGTCTTTTTATGTGCAAAATGGCTAGGCCTTGAACAGACGAAATTTTTGACACTTCATTTACATAGCTTGGCAGCAGCTTTTCGTTACATATTTCAATTTTTCCTCAACTAATTAATTAAGTTTTCCTTAATCACTCTGATTACTTTCAAGCACTTAAATATTTTCATGCAGAGCTAGACCTCACGTTTATCACTTTGATACCCAGTTTAGCTGTTTCTCTTTCTTTGTTTGGCTATGAAATTTCGGACAAAACCTCATGGTGTAATTTATAGGGAGTCTCGTTTACACTCTGCTCACGCGTTTACAAAAATACACTCCTGGAAATTGAAATAAGAACACCATGAATTCATTGTCCCAGGAAGGGGAAACTTTATTGACACATTCCTGGGGTCAGATACATCACATGATCACACTGACAGAACCACAGGCACATAGACACAGGCAACAGAGCATGCACAATGTCGGCACTAGTACAGTGTATATCCACCTTTCGCAGCAATGCAGGCTGCTATTCTCTCATGGAGACATTCGTAGAGATGCTGGATGTAGTCCTGTGGAACGGCTTGCCATGCCATTTCCACCTGGCGCCTCAGTTGGACCAGCGTTCGTGCTGGACGTGCAGACCGCGTGAGACAACGCTTCATCCAGTCCCAAACAAGCTCAATGGGGGACAGATCCGGAGATCTTGCTGGCCAGGGTAGTTGACTTACACCTTCTAGAGCACGTTGGGTGGCACTGGATACATGCGGACGTGCATTGTCCTGTTGGAACAGCAAGTTCCCTTGCCGGTCTAGGAATGGTAGGACGATGGGTTCGATGACGGTTTGAATGTACCGTGCACTGCTCAGTGTTTCCTCGACGATCACCAGAGGTCTACGGCCAGTGTAGGAGATCGCTCCCCACGCCATGATGCCGGGTGTTGGCCCTGTGTGCCTCGGTCGTATGCAGTCCTGATTGTGGCGCTCACCTGCACGGCGCCAAACACGCATACGACCATCATTGGCACCAAGGCAGAAGCGACTCTCATCGCTGAAGACGACACGTCTCCATTCGTCTCTCCATTCACGCCTGTCGCGACACCACTGGAGGCGGGCAGCACGATGTTGGGGCGTGAGCGGAAGACGGCCTAACGGTGTGCGGGACCGTAGTCCAGCTTCATGGAGACGGTTGCGAATGGTCCTCGCCGATACCCCAGCAGCAACAGTGTCCCTAATTTGCTGGGAAGTGGCGGTGCGGTCCCCTACGGCACTGCGTAGGATCCTACGGTCTTGGCGTGCATCCGTGCGTCGCTGCGGTCCGGTCCCAGGTCGACGGGCACGTGCACCTTCCGCCGACCACTGGTGACAACATCGATGTACTGTGGAGACCTCACGCCCCACGTGTTGAGCAATTCGGCGTACGTCCACCCGGCCTCCCGCATGCCCACTATACGCCCTCTCTCAAAGTCCGTCAACTGCACATACGGTTCACGTCCACGCTGTCGCGGCATGCTACCAGTGTGAAAGACTGCGATGGAGCTCCGTATGCCACGGCAAACTGGCTGACACTGACGGCGGCGGTGCACAAATGCTACGCAGCTAGCGCCATTCGACGGCCAACACCGCGGTTCCTGGTGTGTCCGCTGTGCCGTGCGTGTGATCATTGCTTGTGCAGCCCTCTCGCAGTGTCCGGAGCAAGTATGGTGGGTCTGACACACCGGTGTCAATGTGTTCTTTTTTCCATTTCCAGGAGTGTATATCGAGTGTTAATCATACGACAAAATAATCCTTTCTGCGTGCTGTCATTTCCAAAAATCCTCGTTTCGATATCTTGAACCTTTTATGAGGTACGGCGATTTTGACGACCACTTGGTTCCCGAAGCGTAGGAAAGGTTCGGACGCGCCGCGAGCTACCCGTCCGTGGATATAACAACCAATATCTCAGGAATGAAAAGAGGTATCATTCCAGTCTCAGCTTTTAATACAAATTAGGTATATAGGGTGCACTTCATACTGAATAATGTATGACCTTAAATGAAATATTCCAGAATGTTTACACAGTGTGATTTTACCTCTGTAAATTCTTTAAAATTTTATGTAGCCATGTACCCAGTTTCGTGCAGCACAGTAACTATGACGAATAACGAAAATAAATTCAAACCTTTATAAAGCAAATATATCAAGCTATAAGATGCGGAAGAATGAAATTTTTCACCGTACTTTTCTTGAAATCGGAAGCTAGGAGCAAACTGAGACGCGTATAGCTCGTGTGGCGCGACGCAGCGCAGCGCGCGTTTCTGTAACATCACAGGTTCAAATGGGACCGCGCAAATTGCGACGCGACTGGGACGCGACTGGGACGCGACACGCGCCTGTGCCAGGTCGCAGGCGTTGTGGTTGCGGCACAGTTTGTGCTCACTTCGGCATGGTGCATATGGGCAGCAGAAGTACCGCCCCTCCGTAAAATACAACCCTATGGTATACTGAATTTTATTATCACTGAGTAGTGTTTCCTTTTTCGCCGTTTAAGCGCTCCATCTCTTTTCGTTAGTACATAATTTCTGCTACGTATATATGTATACTTTCTTGTCTGTTTATTCTTTTTTTCAAGAACAATGCACAGTTCAGTAACTGGTGAGCCATTAGCCACTAGGATTATATCTTCTGCCTCCACAATGTTTTCAGATCGTAAGAAGGGACAGTTCATTCGTGGTGAGGGTATTGAATAAGGAAATAAGGAATATTATAAATTTATGTGATCTAGAAGCAAGGCAGGAAAGTAAAACAAGGTTATCTACTTGCTGCCTGCTATGCTGACTGCACATGTATCTCTACGATGTGTTACAAAAAAAATAGAAAAGGCGTAACTTCCACAGATATGAGCCCTTTGTGCTCCTGGGTAAAAGCGTCCAAGACATGAAGTATGTAAGTTTCACTATCATTACTTGGATATGAGTGTAATAAGACATTATACTACGTACATACGGACATTAAATTTCCACTGCAAGCTAGAAAGAGTCGAGAAGCCCTCACGAATAACGACGTCTTAATCGGCTCTTTGTGACGGGAAAAAGCATTTCAGTAGTTGCATACGCACTATCAGTACTAATAAACCAATTAGACAACAGGGTACACATTGAAGTCGTGGTCGGTATTATTCCCAGAGTATGAGTATTCTGAAAGAGTGTGGTGATTAGATATATTTAATTCGTTGAAATGTATTGCTGACAAAGGCAGAGCTACTTTCACAACAATGTTTTTAGAAAGAGGTGAACTCTTCCTCTCACAAAGCACACTTGGCTAGCTTCAGCATTCCTGTCGAGAGCATTATTCTTAGCTGCTGACGATACACTGACCGCTGAGCTGTGCGACGTATCAATGTTTTACTTTTGTCAGCAACAACTACTTTATTCACGAATCACACATGTCATTTTATTTTTTTTCCTTATGAGACTTAACTGCTAAGGTCATCAGTCCCTAAGCTTATACACTACTTACCCTAAATTATTCTAAGGACAAACACACACCCATGCCCGAAGGAGGATTCGAACCTCCGCCGGGACTAGCCGCACAGTCCATGACTGCAGCGCCTTAGACCGCTCGGCTAATCCCGCGCGGCTCACACACGTCAGTTTGGCCAGCTGTAGATGACTAACAAGCATCTGGCATGTGCGTGCATTCCATCTGAATGGTACGCACGTCATTATTTTAATTCTGTTCAGATGAAGAAAAGAAATAAAGTCCTTTGGCAAGTTTCCATTCCACTCCTTCAGTGTAAAAAATACGATGGGTTATGGGGATTCAACCAAAATTCCAATAGAATTAGCGATTTATTTTTGTGCAAGTTGTTAACTTTTTCTCATTCGACAAAGCACCACCAATTATGACTAACGGCCACATTTCTCCTGTTGACAGGTTTAATTCTACTTTTTTTGCCCAAACGCAGTATAATTTGCACACACTCATTTCTGCAGCAGCTATTGTGACAGAATTCTCAAACAGTGTGTCCCATTGAACTACTAACTGGCGACCAGAGAGCACAATAGCTTACGAAAAACCTTATTGTATCAGATTGCGGTATCATAAGAGAAGAATTTCCATGTTTATTTTCATACTAGGAAACTACTGTTTCACTAGCTGTCGATAGCTCTGAAAAAATTAAAGTCACTGGAGTGAAAAAAATAAAAAGTACAACTTCTGATATATCGTCACAGATAAGAAAGTTCAGGGTGCTCACGAAATGGCAAAATACTCCCCTCCTTGTGTGCCATCATTCCCCAAAATCTCGTTTTGATGTCTCGAACGGTTTAGTAGATACGAAGGATGTTGCGAATATTTCATTCTGGCGGGCGTGAGATCGGGAGTGAACACACTACATAGGATCAATTTTCTCGAGATCGGAGACAGTTACAAACCTACTCCCAAGTCTAAAGAAAAATGCAGTAGGTTAGCAGTAACATATGGTGTAATACGCACCAAACGCAAAATCATAGCGACCCCTAATTTTCATTGCAAACTTTTCGAATTTTGCGTAGTGTCTTACTAACATCTGAGTATCACAATAAGTATAATCATTAGGGAGATGATGAGCACTTCACCAAGAAGCTGACATATAACGCTACAAATCAGGCAAAAATCAAATATTTGTACTGTGTAACACCCCACCCGTTGCTTGTCCGATTTTTGCGTGTGTTTGCCTCTGACAAACAACTTACAGAGAAATTGGGAGTGGAACTGTACGCAAAAATGGATAACGCTGGATTTAAATGTGGCTCTGTCACCCCTAATTAATCTGCAGTGGTAGTGTTGACGATAAATCACACCTATTTTTACTTCCAAACATGAACGGTAACGAACACTTACGGTGTTCAATAACATCAAACACAAACACAAAAAAAATAAAGCAAAAGGGTGAATTCAGGATCAACTACTGAAAATAAAGGGTCTACTTAATCACAATAATTTTATTATAACCTTCAGATCAATGCTCAATAAAACACAATGAACAATTTACAAGTTATCCTCCTAACTGGCATAGACAGTAACTGTGTTAAAATCGGTCCAAAACGCGATCTGTTATAACTTATATACGAAGAACCACTACACCCCAAAGTCCCGTTAAACCTCTGTGGAAATAGCAATTGCACGTGATCCAACTAATTAACGTTACTCCTAACACAAGCCGAAGCGGGAGCGATCTCACCGTAATATTCCTGTTGTAGCGGCGGTCTCCGACGGCGACGGCGCGGCCGTGCTGTCGGCGTGTTGCGTCTCGGAAAGTACAATCCTACAGTATTCGAACAACAGACTGCTGTCCGTAAACTTCTCTAATTGCGTCAATGTTTCCGTCAGCAATGAGCTGGCGTGGCTAACGTCCTCCCAAGACGAAAGGCCAAGACAGGACACGACTTAGTTAACGTACTCTCGGTACGAGAACCCAGAACGGAGAACCACTACCTAGAGTCGAGCAAGATCGCTCTTCACCTCTGTTTTCCCACCTCAACTTTTATCGAGCGAATGACATCACTAGAAGGGCTCAAAATTCCCAGTTTGCCAGTGCCGACCAATGTACGGCTATTCTCCACATTTCTTTTATTTATACAAAATTTCACAAGTAAACTCCGCCCACGCTGGCTGGGAAGAACCACTGCTGTGGGCAATAACACGTTTACATGAAGTTTTCTCCCGAG
The DNA here is from genome assembly GCF_023897955.1 of Schistocerca gregaria. NCBI lineage: Eukaryota > Metazoa > Arthropoda > Insecta > Orthoptera > Acrididae > Schistocerca > Schistocerca gregaria. The sequence continues at coordinate 1,095,639,971 of NC_064920.1, forward strand.
AGACCACTCGAGATTTTCCCGGCAAGGTTCCCCGTCGTAGCGAACACAGACTCTTGCATTGAAAGTTTTGTTATTCGGCACTCCTGGCCTGCCCCACTTGAGTTACTCCGAGGCGTAAAACTAGTGGGACATAGGCGAGAGCACGCATAGGAATGCCCGTCCAGCTATCCACTTGAACGTCTGCAGCCGCGCGTCCCTCAGATGCTGGCGGCCGCTGTGGCCTCTCTAAACGGATTACAGAAATCCCCCAGTTCACCATTCATACCGTCAGGCTGTGGCCTTCGGCGGCTAGCCGGGGACGTAGCCGAGCTCGGTCTCGCATACTGCCTTTCCGCAAAATCTTATAATTACAAAATCGCGGAATTCTCGAGTGCCGATGTGTTTCCACATGGACTTCCTACACCGTAATTTTGAGTATTACTCCAACAAAACCTCAAGTGTCACGTTAAAAGGACTCATGTAAGGTGCAAGGCCGTTGCCACCTTACAACTGAATAGTTTCCCTAAAACGTTTTGAGAAAGATTACAGTGTGCGCACGCTTCGGTTCTGTCAGCGTAGAACTTCGCCAATCGGCGTGTGCGAAATATGTGTACGCATCGCAATATGCGTTGAACCCGCGCGACATGTGCGGAACGTGCGTGTCGCGCCGTAGTGTCGTGTCACGTCACACGTGCTATACGCGCCTAAATTTGCGCTTAGCCTCACTGTCGCTGATGCTGCAGCGACAAGATTCAAACACGTTTGAATTCAAACGTCGCCAGATGCAATGAAAGACAGGCAGCGACACAGATGTCGCTCACGTAGGACACTTCCGTAACTACACCTGCGATTGAGTTTTGTCGCCTGAAGCTATCGAGCACTGTCGGTCGCTTCTGTTGCTTACGTAGGACGCGGCCTAAGTCAGTTCAGAGTTCAGAGGGAGGCAACAGGATACAACGACCTCCAGCAGGGCCACGCTTAGAGTGCGTTTAAAATTAGTTGTGACTTTTGACAGTTCAGTACGGTGTGAGTGGGAGGAAGCGCATTTGCCAGCGTGGGCTGAGCGCGTCAGCTGGTTGCACTTGGCGGGGGAAAACGACTTTAAAAGAAATTTCTCGGTAATAAACTCTGATTTTCGCACATCTTATAGCTTCATTCGTCAGCTTCTCAAGAAACTGCCTTTCATTTTGTTAATGGTCATAGATGTTGCGATGTTTCTGTGTCAGGTGAACTACTACAGGAAATTCTTCAAGTTTCGAGTAAAAAACAGGGGTCGCTAAGAATCTGCGTTTGATGGGTGTTAGAGCGTATGTTGCTGCGTACGAAATTTAAATAATATACTGAATTATTCTTTAAACGTTAGGGATACCGCTATCGGCTCCAATGTCGAGAAAATAGAATGTATGTAAAGGGTTCCGTCAAGAACTCACGCGCTAGTGAAAATGCCAAAACGAAATATTCATAAATCCCTACTGTGTCATAAATGATCTGAGATATCGAAACAAGATTTTTTCGAACGATAGCAAGCAAAGAGGAGGGCATTTTGGCATATGAGCAATATGCGGAACTTCCATATCTACTGCAACATTCAAGCAACTACAGTTTTGCTGAGTGAAATAAGTTAACTTTTACGGAGCGTTAGTAGCTGGTGAAACGAGAAATGCTGTGGGTTTTGCAACAAAATAAACGAAGAAGTTACACATTTATTTCTATACTGGGAATGGGCTTACTCATAACTATTGACCTGTCTTGCCTTCAGTTGCTAGTTTAATAAGACACTGTTTTACGATTCTCTCACAGTTTTAGCTGCATTAGAATATTAGTGAGATGAATATTTGAAACTGTGCTGTCTTTAGGCAAAAGAAGCAGATTTCAACATGGCAACAAGAGATGTATTACTCAGAACTCATCACCATCCATCATGAATCTATCTCTCCTCAACCACCTTCTTTATATTCCTGACAACTCGATCAATCCTGTGGTATAACATCTGGAATGGCTTCTTTTGTCAGCATTTCAACATCACTGAACATAAACTTCATGTTGTGTTTTGCCACGTTACTTGTCACTTCCAGTCGCATTTAAATGAGCGTGATGCAGATGATGACTCATTAGACTCTGGCCTCTATTGTTAGCCAGTTCGTCGACCTGGTAGAGTGGAGTTTTGGGCTTGTATAGCACTAAAAGTTCCATTAAATACTTCATACACAAGTTAGGTTCAGCTGTATCTAATGGAACGTTTCTTTGTACCCAGACCACAATATCTGCTTTTCTCCCTGCGTTGTTGAAACTTTACCCACCCATCACAACAGAGTGGCATGGCCCACTGTCAAAAATGGCTCTGAGCACTATGGTACTTAACATCTGAGGTCATCAGTCTCCTAGAACTTAGAGCTACTTGAACCTAACTAATCTACGGACATCACACACATCCATGCCCAAGGCAGGATTCGAACCTGCAACCGTAGCAGTCGCGCGTTTCCTTACTGAAGCACCTAGAACCGCTCGGCCACGGCGCATTGTCCATTACTATTGTCGAATCGGAGGAATATTTTGTGGCAGAACACTATCTCCGCAGCTGATGAACGTGCTCTTGGACGATCACTTTTATTGCGAATAATGCAACACCAAGGTACTGAGATAAACAGATCGATGAATAGAAAAACTACTACAATCGTTTAGTAGTTGAAAGGTGCCAGGTCCAAATGATCTATAAGACACTGCAAGGATTATGTGTAAGAATTTACTCCACTTCTAGCAGTAATTTATCGTAGATGGCTTGAATAACGAAGGGTACCTTCCAAGATGCTACTCCAGGCGGGTGTAAAAATGAATGTGTGCAACGGAAAATACTGAATGCGAAAATGAAGATTTGGCCGTTTCTGACTACCCCCTGAAGCAGATCAAAGGATCTCATGATGGTGATATTATCTCCTCCTTCTTGCTCTTTCACACATAAATTACAACATAAACATAAATGAATGAATAAGGGAACTAGTAACTACAAAATGATAAATGCTGTTTCTGCTTATACATTTATTGTGGATTAAAACCCTTTTATATATTACATATGTTTATATATCAATGTCCAATGAACATAAAGAGATACAAATGAATTTTCTAACTAATATGATTGATCAGTTGCCCATATCTGTCCTTTTTATGGCTATGCGATCTAATATAAATAATGCAAGATGACTGACATCACCTACATACCATACTCTAGAAGACACTACTTTCAAACATGATCTACAGTGCTGTGCAACCTCAGCGTAAATAAAACTTACATGATCACAGCTATTTAGCCTTGTAGCCCTACTAAGCCGAAGCATTTATCAATATCACCACCTGTACTGCATCCGGGGCGTCGGACTAATAGTTCTCATACAAGCCTGTGACGATGGAAGAACTCCAGCCACAAATAAATTCTTTCAAACACTAGGACGGCAGAAGGCGGTCCTCTGACTACTATTATCTAATACTGTTTTCTCCTCTATGTGTTCTACAGACAATAAATGCGAACTCCCAGCCACAAGGATGGATTTCAGATAACGTCTCTATGAGGGTAGAGACAGAGAAGTGCTCTCCATCACTGAACGCTGCATACTCAATGACTACTCTCTACCTGGAGGCAAAGTCCAGAATCGTATCTGTTCGCGACAGTACAGTACCTAACCGTTCTAAGTATAAAATCTCCAGAGAGCAAAGACAGCAAGTCCGTCTGTACCAACAAAAGTTGATACTGAGCGACAGTCAAACACTGGCTTTCTAGCAAAGCGAATCATATTCTTGAAACCACAGAATATTCTCCATCTCTACAGCTTCTTCCAAACGCCGACCAACCGTATTTTAGTCTTTTGTCGTCCAGCGAGGAAAGTTTGCAAGGAAACACCTATCCTCGTTAATTAGGAATACATACATTAGTAAGCTTCTCAGAGTAAAAATCCTCAGAAATAAGCCAGCCTGCGTGATTTCCGAGTTAACGCTTCCTCATTCCTCTCTGCTGCGTCCAGGACTTTCAGAGTTTGCAAAGTATTATCCAGTTATTCTTCTGGTCCCTCTACAAAACCGGCCGGCTGCCGCTGTATTGTACTTCAGCACTCAGGTGCCCTGACCGTCTGTCTTGGATACTTCCTATGTTAAGCAGATCAACACACCTGTGCAGGCTTTTCCACCCAGGGTTTGAGTTACGCCTTCTGTTTCATTTCCACTGGCGGTCCAACTTCTACTAGTATAGGCAATCATCCATCATGCCATTTTGATATTAAAGACACTCCGTTACCTTTCATGCAATAAGCGTTAACAACTACTTACAAGGTTACATGACAATTTCAGTCTTCTTTAAATATTCACACATACAATGTACAACCTATCAAATGATACCTAATTCCAGTTGTAAATCATGGCAAAGTATGTAGATGAGTGCCTGTAAGGTGTGAATTTTAGCCACCTTACAACCTACCGACTGGAAGACAGGGCAGGTCATTCTCGTTTTTAAAAAGAGTTATAGAAAAGATGCACACAATTATAGACTTACACTATGTGGTCAAAAGTATCCAGACACCTGGCTGAAAACGACTTACAAGTTCGTGGCGCCCTCCATCGCTAATGCTGGAATTCAATATGGTGTTAGTCCACCCTTAACCTTGATGACAGCTTCCACTCTCGCAGGCATATATTCAATTTGTTGCTGAAAGCTTTCTTGGGAAATGCCAGGACATTCTTCACAGAGTACTCCACTTAGGAGAGGTATTGATGTCTATCAGTGAGGCAAGGAACGAAGTCAGCGTTCCAAAGCATCCCAAAGTTGTTCTATAGGGTTATTTGGGGGAAGAGACCAAACAGCAAGGTCATCGGTATCATTCGATTAGGTAATTATGGGGAAGGAAGTAATCCATGCCCTTTCAAAGAAACAATGCTGGCATTTGCCTGGAGCGATTAGGGAATTCATGGAATACCTAAATCAGGATTGCTGGATGCGGGATTGGACTGTCGTCCTCCCAAACGCGAGTGCAGTGTGCTAACAACTGTGCAACCTTGTTGAGTAAAGGTGTTCTATAGTATTCAGGTCAGGACTCCGTGCAGGCCAGTACAGTACAGGAATGTTATTGTCGTGTAACCATTCCGCCATAGGCCGTGCATTATGAACAGGTGCTCGATCAGGTTGAAAGATGCAATCACCATCCACGAATTGCCCTTCAACAATGAGAGTCAGGAACGTGCTTAAAATATCGATGTAGGCCTGTGCTGCGATAGTGCCACACAAAACAAACAACAAGGTGTGCAAGCCCCCTCCATGACCACACAATAACACCACGGTTCTAGGCGCTTCAGACTGGAACCGTGTGACAGCTATGATTGCAGGTTCGAATTCTCCCAAGGGCATGGGTGTGTGTAATGTCCTTAGGTTAGTTAGGTTTAAGTAATTCTCAGTTCTAGGGGACTGATGACTTCCGATGTTAAGCCCCATAGTGCTCAGACCAATTTGTACCACTTTTTGACATCACTACCTGCGAATTTCACTGTTGACACTACACAAGCAGGCAGATGACATTCACCGAGCCTTTGCCACACCCACATAGTGCCATCAGATTGTCACATTGTGTTCACTGATTCGTCACTCCAACGTTTTACCACTGTTCAATCGTTCAATGTTTGGGCTGCTTACACCAAGCGAGTCTTCGTTTGGCATTTACCGGTATGGGTAGTAGAAAAATTTAGGTTCAGGGACACTAGCACAATTTTATAAAAAATAAATAATTGCTCATTAACATGCACATTTTTTATTTTCCATAAAATTGTCCTAATTCCACAGAACCTACATTTTCTACTACTTTTCATTTTATCTAATAATAATATAACACAATAAAATAATATAATATTTGCTACTGTTAAAAAATTATTTATTTTAGGTATGTTTCCCATAGGCAAATGTTAATTAATTAAATATATTAGAGAATTAACTATTAATTTAAGAAACAATTTTTACAAAAAGCATTTTCATGATTTGTTCTTAGTGAAACTTTTTACTTTTGTGAAAAAAGTCTTTTTTTAAATTATATTAAAGAATAATTATATAAAATTATTTACTTTCTGCTTTAGCACCCATAAGACTAATATGAGATGTTGATTTACATTGTGAATATGAGTAAATAAATGAAAATGTATTAGTTTAAAAAAATACTTCTTTTAAAAAAATATTTTCATTATAAAATACAAGTGTATCTTTGTAATAGTAATAAAAACATTTTCTATGAAATGGAGACTACAATCAAGAAAATCAATGATATTGGTGTCTCAAAAGAGATTAAAAAATAACTGAACTAGAGGTAACCGTTTTATATAGTATTACTGACTGTGAATATATAAATACTAAATATGGAGCTTAATAATGATTTTAAAGTTTTTTAACAAAGAGATATTACAAAATAATTGATCATTGGGAACTTGATATAATTAGAAAAGGGCAAATGAAACATAAATATAAAGGAATGACATGATGGTAAAGAGTTCACAATAGGATTTTTTAGATGATGTAATTTTGAAAGTATAGCTACATGATTCATTTAAAATTATTTATTTTTTATTTCTTATAAACATAATTAAAATTATTTCTTATCAATGAAATCAAAACGAAATTCAGGCTAAAGAAAAATACACATATGAAAAAATTGTGGTATAAGAAAAAGATACTGATTGTCCTATTTGTTTAAGTGATGACAATAACATTCAATATGTTTAAAAAAATTGAGTCATAGTTTTCATAAAGAATGTATTGATAAATGGTTAATGGAAAAACAAAATTACATACTTTGTAGACTATTATTGTTAATAAAGAACATCAGTTGATGTGTTGGCAACATTTGATTCATTACCAGCAACAATAATTTGATTTTTGATAAATTTTTGATTCTTTACCAGCAACTACAAGATCTTTTTAGCCTTTGTTTGATAGAACTCAACAATTTCGAAATCAGTGTTATGAATCTGATGATGATTCAGATGATACTGATGATTCTTATTTTTAAAAAAAATTTATATGAGTAATTTAAAATAAAAATTTTAAAAATTATAAAAATTGTGAACAAATAAAAATTTACTTCTTCATAAATCTAATAAATTTTTTTATATATAAAAGAAATCATTTGATAATTATACTTAATTAAAATTTACATAAGATGGTTATATACTATATGTAGACCATGAATAAATAGATATCATATACAAAACTACAATAAAAAACGAATTCCTTGTATATGTGGAAAAATTATTGCTAAATATTATTTTAAAGAACATTTAAGACGAAATACAAGTGAAGAACATACAAAAATATTCTTAATAATGGATAATGAAAAAAAAATCTACATCTACAATAGTTAAGAAGAAGTTGTTGCTAATAATACAAGTGAAAATAAAAAAATATTGTTCTAAATAACAAAAAAATTCGTAATATGTGGAAACAAAATAAATTATATAAATGAGGTAGGTTGAAATTATAAAAATATTGTTAATATTTATATAACTCAACAAGTAAATACAAATATTGTTAAAAATTAAAGAACAACAATATTTGGAAAAATTTACCGTATTATTATATTATGATGTTTTTCTAATTAAAGAAGATAAACGATTAAATGAGTAATCCAATTTTCTACAAATATATTTCTAAAACCAAGATACAGAAAATTAAATAAAGACTACTTAGTTGCAAAAGCATTTGGAAACAGATTACAAACTATAAATTTATAAAACAATATAGATATACTTATCCTAAACATTTTTATAAGCATCAAATGCAAACTTTTTTTTAAATTGTTAAACACTGATTCAATGTGCATCATCGTGTAAAGATAGATTTTAGTTAATAATGTGAATATAAACAAAAAAAGATGAAATGAATGAAAAAGTTGGAGAATTTTCAACCACAAGGACCTTGGTAATAAAAAAGAACTGGTTTCGAAACAGCAATTAATAAATATGTTCCATTAAAGAGATCATCTTACGATGTTTTACCTGCAGTGTTAAAAAATAAACAAGCTAGTGTAAATGTAGAAAAATAATGGACAAAAGTGTTCTCTATGATCTATTAAAGCAGCGATGTTTCCTGTAGATGAACATCCTGACTGAATAATGAAATATAAAAAAGTTGGACTTGATTTGGTAAAAATCTTAGTTGATCATAATCCAAAAATAGAAACTATAATTATTGCATCTATTAATTTTTATTCATTTGATTGTGATAATGACGATGAAAATCACCAAGTGTATCCACAACAATTACAAAATCTGAAGGAAGAAACATGTAAATCTACTTTATTTCAGACGCAGGTTCGAATCCAGCCCTGGGCATGCATGTAATTGATGGCCTTAGGTTAGTTAGATTTAATTAGTTCTATGTTCAAGGGGACTGATGACCTCAGCAGTTAAGTCCCATAGTAGTCAGAACCAGTCTTTGATAATGCATGTGTTATTCCACAGCTAAACAAGAAAGTAGTTGGTAAGATGAAAGATAATAGAAGAATTTTGTGTTTAAGAACAAATATGCTTGCTTTTAAAATTGGCGACAAAATAGAAAAGAAATCTAAAGGAATTAAGAAATGTGTTATTAAATACAGAATAAATTTAGAAGATTACAAAGATTGCTTATTTAACAATATTGAGAGACCTAGAAAATATAATTTAATTAAAAGTGAAAACATGTAATTCACACAATTCAAGTAAACAAAAAAGCATTAAATCCTCATGATAATAAAAGATCTCTATTGGAAAATAAAAAAGATACATTACCATACAGTCATTATAAGTTATTAAATTTATTTATAAATGTAATCCGTTAACAAAGATAAAATAAAATATTATAAATGTCAGATAAAACATATAGACTGTTCTATACAAAAACTACATGGCTGGCATAAGTTAAACAATGGAATAGTTAAAATGAAAGACGACTGAATTAAAATGAAAGACGAAAGTTTTAAAGTAAAACAGGAAATATTTAAAACGAAAGATGAAATAATTAAATCAAAAGATGTGCAAATTAAAATATGAAGGGAATATTCGATACTTATTTTTTCGATGCATTTCATTGTTAAACTAAATAGTAAACCAGTCCTTTATAAAAATTAGAGGCAGCTGAATGACACTTTAGTTTGTGACTACATTATAAATATACTTTATCTTTATGTATTCAATCGTTGTGTGAATTATCGGCATGTAACCATGTAACATAAACTTTATATCTTTTCTTCTTTTTTAAACTTTTTCAACAGAGTATACAACAGTATATTTCGTTTTCTGTAGTTCTTGTACATAAAAATTACGTTTTATATCTTTTAAATTATATGTAATTCGAATAGGATAAATAATATTTCTGTTGACCGATTAGCTGTATATCCCTTTTCAAAAAGCCCTTTAAGTTAACTAATTTATACCTAATCCCCTTTTTAAATTTATCTTTTTCATTTGATATAATGTTAATTATTTTTAAATATTTTCATTAACTTCTATGGGTTTCATTTTTATTGTAGAATTTTTTGTATTAATATATCCATCAATTAGATGTTTTACACAATTTAACCATTTACTACTTCCTTGTAAAACAAATTTCTTCCACATCTTTCATTTAAGTGTATGGAAAAACCGTTCAACAATCGATACATTTATTTCTGGAAAAGTTGAATACAGATTAATGTTGGATTTCTTCATTAACTCTTTAAATTCTTGGTAATAGAATTCTTCACCGTTATCTATTTGTAAATTATTTGGCTTTCTAAGTATAAAAGTATTTTGAAATGCATCAACTGTCTTTTTAGCTGTTTTATCTTTAATAGGAACAGCAAAAGCAGATTTTGAAAAAACATCAATTATTGTTAATAAATACTTATAACCTATATTTATTTCTGAAATTCCTTTTAATTTGCTGGATCCATATCAACTAGATCAGCTTGCCATAAATAATCTTTTTTAAATAAACAACATTTCTTCTTTTGAAATTCTCTGCAGTTGGTTCATGTCATTCATTAATTATATTTTCACAGATGTAATTATGTTTTTTATTATTGCTTAAACCTTCACCCTCTACAATTTTTTAAATAATTTACCTTTTTTAGATTTACATATTGTACAAAGACCTTCAATTCTTTGTCTTCCATCTTTTGTTGTTACTTTATGTGGATTATGTGAATCAGAAATTTTTACATTTTAAACAATAAATATGATTATCATGAAAAGTATGATTGTGATTTTCCATTTATATACATATCAAATTTCATAAAGTAAAAATTAAAATAATAAAATAGATATAGATTAAATTAGTCAAGCATTCAGTAGTTCTCAAGTTTCATCTAAACTTGAAATTAAAATTTTAAGTGTACTTTTAAGTATGTTTTCTGAACTTTTAAGTGTGCTTTCTATAGAATTAATCTGTGTTTTCAACTTATTCATCTCTTTATTATAATATGTGATAGTACCATTTCTTTCCTTTAAATCTGAAAGAATCTTGATATAATCTCCTTTATTAACATATTTATTAAAAGCTTCTTCTACTTTCATCAAAATTCTTGGCTGTTATGTCGATACTTTGATTAATCTGAAGGCATTTTTTCACTTAACTGCATATTGGTAACATAGTTATTGAAGTATGTTAAAATAAATGTATAGTCCGTTTTGTAACAAAATTTAATACTCCATTATCAGAATATTGTTTGTTAACTACGTCTTTTGCATCATTTACATTAATGAGTCTTCAATTTTTAAAACTAATATAATCTTTACTTACTTTTAAAATATTATTAAGAATATTATTAAATTCTTTTTGGTACTGTAACACTATTTTCAATATTTCTAAATTTAATGAAGATGTACTTGTTCATTTCGTTTAAATAGATGTAACTTATTTCCAAAATGTCGATTTATTAAATTTATATCACCCTTACAATTATAATTATCACAAAGCAATTTTAAGCCAAATAGAAACAAATAACCGCATATTGCTACATCAAAATTTTGTTTTCTTTCTGTATTGCAGTATAATTGATTTTTTTACTAAATAGTTAAATAATTCTTGTGGTATATTACCACCAAATGAATCAAAAATTATTTTTTATTATTATTTCTATACTAACAAATCGAGTGAGTACCAGGATTATCAGAAGTATCTGAATTTACCATACCACATTCAATTTTAAATGGTTTATTTGGCAGTTCACCAATCATGTATATTCCAAGAAAGCTTTTAAAATTTAATTGTTTAATAAATTTTTCATATCAAAATTACTTAATGCATTAGGGTATTTATCAATTATTTTTGCAATTTTTTTGTTTTCTTTATTTCATTACCTACTTTACTTCCCATTCCTAAGTTTTTTTGTTCTTGTAATTCTGTATCATTTTTCTTTTTAGCTAATACTGCATTTGCAACTGTTTCAGATTCTCCAGCTAATGAACCAGTTGTTGCTAAATATAGTTATTCAGCTAATAATAATAGTAAAAATCCACCTTCATGCCAAAACCATCTTCCTTTTAAATTAAATACCCAATAACTATTTTTACATCAAGAATTGCTAATGTAACAAGTAACTATCCACCAACTTCCTTTTCATTTTCCTTTTTTGAACATCTGTTAAAAACAGTTCAACTGCATTTAATTGTTTACCATTTAACTTCAAATTAAGTGACTTTGGTTTAGTTTTGCTACTTGGTAGCAAAGTACTATAAATTGTAAAGTTATTTATTTATATAATTATAAACTTAATATAGATTTTTATAAAGATTAAAATTTATTATGATTTTTATACAGTTAAAACTTTATGTAGTTTAAAAATTTTAAATATTGTTATATTCCCCAACCATTTCTATCAACATCTAAAACCATAGCTAATTTTTTTCATACATTATTCCTCTTATAGCTGTGGTGTTAATTTTGTACAAACTGTAGCATCACTTGCATACACTCTTTCTTTCTGCAGCTGAGTTCTTTATCAGCTAAATGTCTTTTTTCTAAATATTTATTATCTCTATAAGTAATATCATGTTTTTTACTTGCTTCATCTAATTTTACATTTATAACATTTAGCTAATCTTTCTTTTAATTTTGTACCTGGACCACAATAATTAAAATCTGGAAGATAGGATTTCAAATGGAATTTTGTTAGTTAAAGTGATTGTTAATCCTTTTCCATTATTTAACTTTTACAAAATGTATTTCGAAGATTATTTAAAAATCTAATTAAATATGTAATTCCTTTTCGATTTTCTATTATAATATCACTAAATTTATTTCTCAACATTAGTGCAATACAAGCTTTTCATTGTAATAATAATTACTTCAAGCTACTTCTTCACAATGAATTAATACTGATCTATCAATTAATTGTCAAACATCATTCATCCAAATATATTCAATTGATTTATCTGTATATTTTTAATTAAACCTTTACCTTTTCGTTCTGGAGAACTATTATGTGAAGAATCTATAGTTCGTTTTCTTACATTGGGAAAAAAACCTCGAAAATTTCTATTATTAAGTAATTATATTTATAACCTCTACTTGATCTTATTTTATTTGGATTATGATCAGGATATTATGATCCTGAATTAAATACTGTATCTGCATAATTTGATAAATCTGCAACAACAAACTTTTTATTTTTAATCTTCTATAGTTAGTTTGTTTTTCAGTAAAAAGTCTCATTAATCCATCTGTACCTTCATAAGTTTTATCACCAATTTTTAAATTATTACTATTAAATTCTACAGGCAAATTACCAACATATTTAAACAAACCAACAGGCTTTTAAACCAAATATTTTATCTTCACTTGATTTAAATTCTTTAATATTCTTCAACGAAAATTTATCTTTTTAGTTTCATTTATATTTTTACTTTTATTCTCATTTAGATTTTTACTTTTATCATTAATTTCTGTTTCACTAAATGTATAGTCATATTTTCCAGGAATATCATCAGACCAATCTTTTAATGTTTTAATTCGAGATAAATATCCTAAAATTTTCTATATGAAGACGATATGGAATCATTTGTTTTTCAACTTGCCTATTTTCTTTAATTGCTTTCAAAACATTGTCACCTAAATCTTCAATACCTTGTTTTCTTTTTCAATAGCATCAATAATTGCTTGATCTTCATGTTTATATTTTTCATTTTCTGTTTTGGTAGTTTTTTCAAAGTTAAAGTTTTTCTCCTAATTCTTCCGCTTTCTTTCTATTTTGTTTAGCTTTTTCAACAACATCTTCATCATACTTTGCAAAAATTTATTTAGGAAGAAAAAACTTTAATTATTCTTTGTGTTTATGTTTAACATTTATGTCTGTTTTATGTTTATGTTTGTGTTTAACTTTTATTTTTAACATTTATGTTTGTGTTTAATATTTACGTTTAACATTTATGTTTATGTTTATGTTTATGTTTAAGATTAATGTTTATCGTTTATGTTTATGTTTATATTTTTTAAAGTTCATGTTAAGGTTCAAGTTTTAATTAATGTTTATTTTGTTATGAAATGGTGTATTTTGGTTCTAAATTTGCCTTCATTTAGTTTTCTAGACATATCTATTGTTAAAAAACCAAAGCCATCGTATCATCATTTGCTACACATTTCTTTAAAATTATCAAATTTAAAATCTCCACCAAGAAATTCATGATAAATATGATTTAAATTTCTATCATCTTGTCAAAATATATTTAAAAAATTAACTACCCGTTATGGTATTTTGAATACATTTGAGTTAATATAAACAATCTCTACCTTTGTCTCTGCCCCTAGTAACATAATCTCTAAGAATATCTTTTCTAGAAGAAAGTCATCAAATACAACAACTGAATTTTCTTTACATTCATCTAATGGAATGATTTCTTCATTATTTCCAATAATACTAACAATTTGTTTATTAACTTTATATTCAATGTTTTACATTGTCCTATACATTCTTCGTACTTTGGTTCAAAACGTTTGGAATAAATATACTGTAACAACAACAACGCTGTACTATTGTATGAATAAGTATTTTTTTATAATTTTTCGAAAACTTGTGTAATTAATGTTCTACTTTATTTTCTTTTTTGTTTTATGTCATTGTGTTAAGAAAACTGTTAACAAGTTTCAATGTGAAGAATAATGTTTATGTCAAAGGTCAAGCAATATTGTAATAGAATAGAAATGTAACAAATGTTGAAACTGTTGTAAGATGTTTAAAATTGTAACAGTGTATCTGGTCCATACGCAGGCAATGTGTTGGGATATGTAGAATGGAAAACCTCGGGTGAATATCCTGTCTGTAAGGGAGCAGTAAAAGGTGGATGGCAGGCGAGCATGGGAAACTGCGCACGGGCACTGTACAGCACAACAGGCTCAGCAGTAGTAGTTGGAGTTTTGCATTCGTCTGAGGAACACCTTCTGGAGCAAGGAGGCTCTCCTGGAAGACGTAGCTTCACTGAGCCTCGGGTATGCCGTTCCAATGCCCACACAGCATGGCAAAAGTCCATAGGCACTAAATAGAAAAGTATTGCGACGCTAAGAAAAATTAAAGTGCCGATACGTCAAGAGCCATAGCTGTTGTTGTATGTGTGATCTGTGCCTCGCTATCTTGCTGCTCGCCAACCGCCGCATCGATACAAGCAGGTTGAAACTCTTAGTACTGTATTCAAATTTTACCAGAACTTTCCCTTCATTTACTTATCCTCACAACTAACCTAGACAGGGTCCTTTCGAAATATTGTGCATCCGAGTGTCCTGAAATGAAAAATTAAATTTTGTGTTAATAATAATTACATGCAGACCTGATTATGTTAGATTAGTGTTTAAAGAACTGTTTCGTTAATGAACTAGTAAATGAATAACGAAGCTCTAATGAAGTTGAAAGATAACTTTAATATTAATATCATAATGAAGTTTAATTATTTTGAGACAGATATAAAAGTATTTAAATGAGAAGTAAATAAGATAAAATGAGTAGTAACCCATATACTGGAAATATTGAATGCATGATAATTTCAGTAATCAATTTTTTTAATATAGTGATCATAACAGTTTCAGAGTCCCCCTTTTTTTCACTTGAATTGTGAAGGGTTCCACATTGGTTTGACCAGCGAAAGTTAAAGTCAATATATAAGTCAAAATTTATCAGTGTTTTATCTTTATCAAAATTGACATTTTGTGTGTGGCTGTAAAGTGCTATTTCTAAGGTAACCTATGACCGATTTCAATCAGATCAATAGACAGTACGAAGTTTTTTAGTATACATTATAGGGTAGTGTTATGTATTCATGGTTTTTCCATATCAGTACAGAATGTGAAACTATCAGTTCAATAAATTTTCTGGTTCTAAAATTATACTATATCACGCAGTGTTACTAAATATTGTTTTGCATGAATATACACCAATTTGTAGAGGGAAGAAACTCAGTTAATGCCTAATTAGGCTGGTGGCCGTATTATTATTAAATTGGTAGCATCTTCAGTGTTGCTTTTGGTCCATCTCGACGTGTAATTGCATTTTGAACTTCCTTGACGGATCATTGTATTTACAGAAAGGGTTTAAGTCTGATTTGCCACCATTCAGGTACACACGGTCCATATCTATACGAAAATCCTTTCTCATTAGGTGAAGCCCGTTCACTTACAATCGTACAGGCTTTAAGGAGTATTGTGTGCCCCACGCACACATTACAATGCAAATCTTTATTTTTATTCCAGTTTATCCATCTTGGAGCTAAAATATAATTATCAATCATTAGTGTTGTTTCTCCTCAGACACTTGTTCCAATCATTGTACATCTTATGGAATTCGGTAAAAGTTTACCATGTTTGTTTTTTAAATTATTTTCTGTAATTCTTACTTTAGGTTCCCAATCTGTTTTGTTCATTTATTTAATAATATTTTATTTATTTATATTTTTCATTTATTTATAATTTTCCTTTTTTATTTACTTTTATTTATATGTTTCACTTTTTAAAAAATTTTAGAGTTAGTAATATTTTTATAGTAGTAAATGAGCCGCCTTTTTCAATTTACTGGTAATTCTAGTATACTTAGTAAAAGATTAACTGGTCCAATATGTGATAATTATACTAATGTTTCAGTACTGTAACAGTTATTTAAAAATCACTCTTAATAAATTTTTCCTTAATAAATAGTTACTAAAACAATAATAGACTACGTCATGAATAAAATTGAAAGTTATCAGCTTTACTCATTTCCTGTTAATGAAAAAACTAAAAATTATTTTAATGTTCCTAACAAAGATACAGAAATTGAAATAAATGTTGGTGATGGTTGGCTACATCTAAATCATGCACAATTATACGTGCATTTTGGTGTTATTGGAAATGATGGTATAGGTTATCCAACTTATGATGGAAAATCAAATAAAAAAATTAATTGATAATTTTGTAGTCAAATTGTTTGATTTTGTAGGAATAAAAAAGGAAATAATGTATTGTGTAGAATTAAACATCCTTTTATTTCTTCATCTGTTTCACTACATTGTATTTCATGTGTTACTGACAAAATAAGTTTGAACGACATATTCTTAATCCAGGAAAATAAATAGTTAAAGAAATGAAGTACTTTATCCATTGTCAATGCATGGTGGATTTTTTAAGATTATTAAAAAATTATGTTTGAGGGAGACTAGGCTGTAGTTTTTACACATAGTTCATATTCTGGATGTGCAATTTAAGTTGGTCCAATTATAATGATGCTGGTGTTGAAATAAAAGATATATTACCAGAAGAAGGTAAAATTATTATAGATTCTATGGAAATTCGTCTACCTGTTGTTAAATATGAACAAATTGCGAACTTGAACAGTGTGAAAATATTTTTAAAATCCTAAAATTCCTATTTCTTTTTATGAATTTCAAACAGAAGAAGTTGCTGGTATATCTGGCAAAAAATAGGTTTGAACTAGATATTACTATGCCTTTATTTTTTGTTGTATTTCAGACAAATCGTAAAAACAATCAATTAGTTGATTTGTCAATATTTGATCATGTTAAACTATAGAATATTTATTTAAAAATTGGTAGCAATGACGTTTTTCCTCAAGAAATGTGGAATATTAATCTGCCAAATATTTTTCTTGTATGTGATGCAGGTCTTGATTTTAAATGAATTACATTACTAAAATCAGATATTGATATTAATCCATTTAGTTTTATAAATAATTAACCAATTTATGTAATCAATATGACGCATAAAGAATGTTGTAACTAGAGTAAAAGAACTATGAAACTTTGCGAAACTTTTAATGATAAAATTACAATTGATACACTTGTATATGTAATTATATGTGGTAAAAAGAATCTTACATTAGATGCACAACATAGAATATTCACTGAAAATTTTTTATTATTAACATTTGCTTCTTTATAAATGAATGAAATACATAAAATATTTATAAAAATGTTAACTTCATGTGACATTTCTGAAATGTTTTAAGAAAGATGGAAAAAATAAAAAATGGAAATTATAAATATATTTTACTTTTGTTAACTCATTCATTTTCATTTTTTACTTTTGTTAACTAATACGTTTAAATATTTACTTTTGTTAGCTAATACACTTTAATTATTTACTTATGTTCTCAATTTGATTTTTAAAATAATGTACTTTGTTAACTAATTTATATTATTTTTTTTCTTATTGTTGTCCATTTATTTTTCATATAATTTACTTTTGTTAACTAATAAATTTTAATTAATATATTTACATTCATAAAAATTAATTGTTTTAAAAAAGTAGCTGAAACTATATAGATGAAAGAAAAGTAAAGTACTTTTCTTACATATCTGAAAATAATAGTCAATTCTCAAATTTCTATACTTATTCTTTAATAAAATTTAAATAATATGTATTTCACAAAATCCAAAAATTAGACACTTTTTGGCATTAAGAAAAATGTGTAAAAATCCTTTTTTAAATTTTTTTAAATATTTTTAAAAATCACATTTTTCACCAAAGTCAAAAGTAGGACAATTCTTTGAACTAATAAATGTTGTAAAAAATATTTTTTTTGCAAATTGTTTTGAAAATGATAGTTAATTCCCTAATATATTTAATTACATTACATTCGCCTATGGGAAATTCATCTAAAATAAATTATTTTTTAATAATAGCTAATATATTATTTTATTATAGTATATCATTATTAGGTAAAATGGATAGTAGTAGAAAAATGCAGGTTCTGGGGGATTAGGGCAATTTTGTGGAAAATAAAAAATGTGAGTGTTAATGACCAATTTTTTATTTTTTATATTGTTGTCCTAGTATACCAGAAGCTACATTTTTCTACTAGTGGCATGATGTGTGGCTTATGAGCAACCGCTCGATCATGAAATCCAAGTTTTCTCACCTCCTACTTAACTGTCATAGTACTTTTAGTGGATCCTGATGCATTGTGGAATTCCTGTGTGATGGTCTGGATAGATGTCTGCCTGTTGCACATTATGACCCTCTTCAACTGTTGGCAGTCTCTGTCAGGCAACAGACAAAGTCAACCAGTACACTTTTCTGCTTTACGTATCTCTTCACGTTTCCACTTCACTATCACATAGGAAACAGTCGACCTAGAGATGTTTAAGAGTGTGGAGATCTAACGTACTGCTCTCTTATTATGTTTTTGGAGAATGAAAATCTCCTGTATAAAGATCAATATCCATTCCGGAAACAGAGATCCTATGAAACTCAGCTCGCTCTGTTTGTCCATGAGGTCCACATGGCGCTCAGGTTGATGCCGTGTTTCTTGACTTCAGGAAAGCATCTGACATCATCCCGCACTGCCGTTTAGTTCTAGTATCGGAGCAGATTTGCTATGGGATTCAATACTTCCTTACAGACAGAACTCGACAGATCGCTCTTAACAGAATAAAATCGACAGATGTAAAGCTAATTTTCGAGTACCTCAAGGACGTGTGATAGGATCGTAAACTGTTTATAGTATATATAAATGATCTAATAGAAAGCGTCAGATGCTCTTTAAGGCAGTTCCTGATGATGCAATGCCTGAAAATAGTAACGATTCGCAAAATGACCTCCAGAGAATTGATGAACGATGCAGGTTCTGGCAGTTGACCTTGAACGTAAATAACTGTAACATATTGTACCTACATAAGAAAAGAAATGCACGGTCCACAGCTAAACTATTGATGACAAATTGCTGGAAATAGTATCTATCGCAAAACATCTAGTGTTCTCAGTACCTATCTCAAAACATCTAGAAGTAGCTATCCAGAGCGCCCTTAAGTGAAATGGCTATGTAAAACAAATAGTGGGAAAAGCAGATGCCAGACTCAGAGTCATAGGAAAAATATTAGGGAAATGTAGCTTATCCACAATGGAAGTGGCTTATAAGGCGCTTGTTAGACCAGTCCATTAATCTGGGGCCCGCCTGCTTAGCTGAGTGGTAACGTGCTTGCTTTCGATGCAGCGGGCCCGGATTCGAATCCCGGCCGGGTTGGAGATTTTCTGCGCTCCTTGACTGGGTGTTGTGTTGTTCTCATCGTGATTTTATCCTCATCATCGGCACGCATGTCGCCCAATGTGGCGTCGACTGAAATAAGACTTGCACTTGGCGGCCGAACTTCCCCAGATGGGGCCTCCGAGCCAACAATGCTATACGATCATTTCATTTCATTAATGTGGGACCCTTACCAGGTGAGACTGATAGAAGAGATAGAGAATATTCAACGAAGAGCGGAGAGTTTGGTCACGTGATCCTTTAGCTGGCGCGAGAGCGTTACGGAAATGCTCAACAAACTCTACTGGCAGACGTTACAAGAGAGGCGCTGTGCATCACGGAGATGTTTACTATCGAAATTTCGAGACAAAACTTTCCGGGAAGAGTCGGACGATATATTACTTCCACTAATACGTCTTGAGTAATGACCACGAGGAGAAAATTCGAGAAATTTGAGTCAATACAGAGGCTTACCGGCAGTAATTCCTCCCAGGCGCTATTCCACTCGCAAGTGAAACAGGATTAGAGGACTCAGTTAGTGGTACAAAAAGTACCCTCCACCTCACACCCTCAGTTGGTTTGCGGAGTATGATGTAGGTTTAGAAGAACACAAAACACTTGTCCACAGTGACTGAATATTGCAGAACACTTCAACATCAGGAAATAGAACTACAACGAAATCTAACAAACGTAGGTGCATCTGATGTGTGACACCGCGTGGTATTGTTTACCCACAGTGTGGCAACAGTGGCGCTTCACCAACAGAACTGCTAGAGGGGTGGTAGCGGAAGCTAGCCGGCCTCTGGTGTTACGTGGGCAATGGCGTCAAGCTACTCAGATGAGCCAGACGTCAAAAGTCGATTCTAACTTTAAACGCACTATAGCAGAGCTCTGTGCTGTTCAAAACAGTCTGTGGATTGATGACAGTTTTACTTTTTTTCATATTGTATAACCTGATAATACGATCGCTTACAGACTCGCTAACTGTAGTTTACAAGTTTTACATAGCCTGCGGCTGTCAAACTCCAGTTTCCCTGGCACACTATGACCATTCGGAATGGAGCTCCCACCAGTATTGCCGTCTGCACAACAACGGACCCAAGTGATTTTGTATGCACTCTGCTACTATCATTTGTCCTATTAATCCTCTCATTTGGAATGGTGTGTGGGAAAACAGCTGTCAGCAATCTTCTGTGCTAGAAATTCTTCAGAATCATGATGAAATTTGAAATTTGCATTTTGTTGTGGCTTCTATAAAATTACTTTTATCTTAATAATATTAATATTGATATATGTGTTTGGAGAGAGAGAGAGAGAGAGAGAGAGAGAGAGAGAGAGAGAGAGAGAGAGATATCGATTTTTGATTGAGATTTTTAGTTTAAGTCGTAACTGATACTTGAATTTTGTTGCTGCCTCCTTGAATGATCAGCTTCTGCACCAGTTGGTGACGTATTACAATTTGGAGGAAGTTATTGTTCTTTAATGTTTAAAATACGATCTGTTAGTTACTTGGCCGTATTGTGGATAGCTCTGAGCCCAAGTTTTCGCAATTTTTCATACCAAAGGGACCACTATTATAAGTAAATAACATCAAAAAAATGGTTTAAATGGCTCTGAGCACTATGTGACTTAACGTCTGAGGTCATCAGTCGGCTAGAACTTAGAACTAATCGAACCTAACTAACCTAAGGACACCACACACATCCATGCCCAAGGCAGGATTAGAACCTGCGACCGTAGCGGTCGCTCTCAGAATCGTATAATATCACCTAACCATTTCCCTTCGAAAATTTTTAAGTTAACTTTATTAATGTTTTTAATTATTACATTTTATCATTGTAATAACTTAGAAATTTGGCAGGCTCATTGTATATTTCACCTATTGTACTATTCACTTATCCTGTACAATTTTTATAACTGATGAATATGTGTCGACTTACAGTAGCGCCATACAAACAGCTGTGAATAATACAATGGCAATTGTGAAAGTATCAACGCTACTTCAATGAAAGTCTTGAAATACATAAAAGTCTTTATAGCCAGTCTAACGGTAGAAATTGAATCTAAGTTCATGAAGTCTAATCTGCACTTATCGAGAACCATTAGAAGTTCACAGATACCTCCTCACAACCTTCACGACCACACGAGGTGGTACACACGCAATATATCACATAAAAGTTTTCTGAGCCCGGATGATGATTTCACAAAAATTGCAGAATATAAAATATCAGCTTTAATTAAGTACATATTGTCAGTCTGAACAGTAGTCGAAGACTTTTTGTCAGTGTACTGCTTGAAAGTTCGTTCTACACAGCCTTAGGGGCTAGCTTCAGTGTTTCACTCCGCAAAGGCCGAGTTTTTGATTCGTCGGTTTAATAGGCTATTCAATGAGAACGATATATAAAACTGAAATTACAATGTGTGTTTGACTTTGAAGTTGTTAAGAAGCTGTCAGTGTTAGATTAGATTAGATTAGATTTGTACTTGTTCCATAGATCATGAATAGACACTTTGTAATGATGTGGAACGTGTCAGGTTAATAAAAGGTGTCTATACAAGATATTACATTAGACAAAATATTATATGACACTCAATAATTTTTTGTTGTTGTGGAGGTTGGGAAATTACCCTCTTACTATATCCAATAATTCATCTAATGAGTAGAAGGAGTTGCCATTAAAAAATTGTTTTAATTTCCTTTCATATGCTATATGACTATCTGTCAGATTTTTGATGCGATTAGGTAAGTGACCAAAGACGTTTGTGGCAGCATAATTTACCCCCTCCTAAGCCAAAGTTAGATTTAACCTTGAGTAGTGAAGATCATCCTTTCTCCTAGTGTTCTAGTCATATACACTGCTTTTACTTTTGAATTCATTCGGATCGTTAATAACAAATTTCATAAGTGAGTGTATATATTGTGAGGCTACAGTGAAGATTTCTAGCTCTTTAAATAAGTGTCCGCAGGATGATCTTGGATGAGCTCCATTAGTTATTCTTATTACACGCTTTTGTCCAGTGAATACTCTTTTACTCAATGATGTTGATAATGCAGACAGTTTAGCTTGAGCCATATGTAAATATAGTCATATATATATTTAAAGGTGTCTGTTGATTCAACCACCCTTGATTTGGATCACGTATTTTTCGCACCGATTGTGGGAGAACTCTTTACCTGTATTTTCCAATCACACATTGATCGATTTCTATGTTCATCTCTGGTATATGGTAAATACTTAGGTTTTACTTGCGGCCTTTCAAGGGGATAGCTCAGCCAGTGAACGGAGAGGCTGTGATCAAGCCACGTGAGCAGGTAGAATATGAAAGGGAGAAAGAGAGTCAGTTGTACAGAGTCAGTCAGTTGGTTGGTTGATTAGGGATAGAGGACCGAAGAGCGTGGTCATTGGTCCCATCGGATTAGGGTAGGATGGGGAAGGAAGTCAGTCAGTCCGTCTGTTGTGGTCAGACATGGGCAGTCTGTCTCGCCATGGCGTACAATACGTGTTATTGTGGGTTAGACGGCGCTGAGCACTTTTACTTACCAAGTGCCTATTATTGTGTGTTTCTGAGGGCAGGTAGTACTGAACCAGAAGAAACCCTTTGAAGGGTGCCTGACAAGCTGTTGTCTGATAATTCTGCTGTCATTCATCAAAAGAGAAGGGATGCATAATATCGGAATTTTCATTGACAGTGGCTAAAATAGGATGTCTGGGAAGAACGAGTTATATTTTTTGAATTGATTATGACAAACAACTGTCGCACCTCCCTTTTTATTCTGCTCAGCGATAAGAGATAATGTGTTATTGTTTTCCTCGTAGTTTCGTGTGTTATGTAGAAGCAGTATGACTGATTTGATTTCCCTACGAACCGTGTAGCTGAGTGACGATTAGACTGAGATAAATATGCAAAATTTTGACTACATCCGTGCCCCGAGCTAAACCTGTGATCGGGAATTAGTAAGTCGTCGATACATTCAACAAAGAGATTCACAATGTTTTAGGTTCTTTTTTATTATTCCCCATTCAGAACTCGAGCAGAATGTGGCTGTATTAAGTATAGCCGATGGTTCTTATTA
This sequence comes from Schistocerca gregaria, assembly GCF_023897955.1. Classification (NCBI taxonomy): domain Eukaryota; kingdom Metazoa; phylum Arthropoda; class Insecta; order Orthoptera; family Acrididae; genus Schistocerca; species Schistocerca gregaria. The sequence goes on from NC_064920.1 coordinate 1,095,663,500, forward strand.
ATCTGTATGAGGGTTTCTCATAGTTATAATTATTCTAGTAAATCAACTACTGTTGAGTGAGAAAACTAAAAGAAGAACTGTAGACTTGAATCTTCAAATAAATACTGATGATGAAGGCTACATTGGCGCTCGCTTCACCATGGAAGAATTGGAAGCAACTTTTCAAACTATGAAGAACAATAAAGGTGCAGACTTTGATGATCTAAGACCAAAGCAAATTAAAATTTGTGGGCCAGTAACGAAGCAATGGGTCTCATATTTAATGAACACCTGCATTTCAGAATTACAGATCCCTAAGTTCTGCCGCAAAACCAAAGCCGTAGCACTTGTGAAACTTGGAAAGGAACCAAATGATCCTAAAACCTTCTGACAGTGTCTCTTCTTTGTCAACTGTACAAAGTTCTGGAAAGGCTGATCCTCAGTCACTTCTCACAGCATGTTGATAAAAACCTTTATAAATGAGCAGTCAGGTTCCCGTCCAGAAAGGTCATGCTGTGGTCAAATCCTCAATCTGACTCAATAAATACAAGATGGATTCGAAAGAGGACAAGTCACAGGAGTGGCATTCATAGGTCTGTCAGCAGCGTTTGACAGCGTCAACCGCAATAAGTTGTTTAGAAAGCTATATTCAGTTACAGTGACTACCACTTAACAGGTCATCCAGTATTTGCTGTAAAAAGGAGGTTCTTTGTCACTCTGTATAACAGGAAGAGCCGATGGAGGACACTGAAGAATGGCCTCCCTCAAGATAGCATACTGGCACAATTTCTGTGCAACATCTTACACTAATGTCCAACCATTCAACCTTGGAATAAGAACATTTATTTATGCAAATGACACTGCAGCTCACGGCAAAACTTATGAGGAAGTGGAGATGAGGCTGACAGCAGTAATCGAGGACCTCAGCAAGTATTATGATGATATTACAAGGAAATGAACACACTTAGCTGCTTACAGGCGTTGACATACGTCAACAAGGACAGATGAAAATGTGTGTCCCGACCGGGACTCGAGCCCGGGATCTCCTGCTTACATGGAAGACGCTCTATCCCCCTTTTTTTCTGTAGCGCTGGCCACTTTTTTTAATTGAACAAACTGAGAGTACATATAATATACACAAAGCAACAGTTCTTCAAGATACCAGTTAAACATATACAAATGAGTGTTAGGTAAACAAATTATTAGAATAACATTAAATACAACAAAATATAACATATCCTGTTTTCTTCCTTTTTTTATTTTTTTAATAATCTGTATTGAACAAACTGAAAGTACATATATATTCACTTTGCAAGAGTTCTTCAAGGTACCATTTAAACATATACAAATGACTTAGTTAAACAAAAAAAATTTAAAAAACTTTACATACAACAAAATATAACATATTCTGTCTTCTTCCTTTTTTTATTTGTTGTTTTGGTCGATGCATGAGAACGTGGATAAGGGTGTTGCATCATGTGACAGGTAGGCATGGCACACCCCAACTTTGAGGGGGGTCAAGGAAGACGCGGCGGAGATAACTGGCAAAAGTTTGTCGGTAAGATGGTTTTCGGTTGAGGGTGCTATGCGCGGTCACAACTTTGTACCATAAGTCGAGGACTGTATGCGGACCACTCTGAAAAAGGTATTCTAAAGCCTCTCCTCGAAACCAGATTAGGGTATGGTGCTTAGCAAGAGGGTAGTGAAATGTCTGGGGCAACAACAGGAAATCTGGGGTTACCGTCGTTGGCGGGGCACGGAGGTAAAATCCCACGATTCGTTGGATGAGGAGCCATACGTTTTGTTTCAGAGGGCACGTAAGACGGTGCTCGTCGGTGTCTTCGAGCTGACAGTCAGGGCAGAGTGGGCAGGTAGCCAGTCCTATGCGATAAAGTCGACTATTAGTCGGGAATTTTCCATTGACTAAAACGTACCAGAGTGCAGACACAGACGCCGGTAAAAATGGTGCATACAAGCACCCCCAAACCGTTCGCTAGTTAATGTCAGGATGCTGTAGCACCATGGGGTCGCAAGGGTTGGACAGCATAAACAAACGATAATAATCTTTAGTACTGGGAGGACGGGTGACTGGAACATCGGTCCGAACGTAGCTGAGTTCTATGAAACAATTGGCGACGTTGTACAATAATGGATAAATAGGTGCCACATTGATCGGTGGATCGGGAGAAGCTGGTCGGAGGATATCTAAGAGACTGCGTGTTAAGGACGGGACCGGCTCCTGCCAGTGCCGCAACAGAGTGTGGACAAAGAGTGCAGAAAATCGTGCCCGCACGTTGACGAGTCCGAGGCCACCTTTTGCAGGAGGCAATGTTAGAGTGTTGTAGCGGACTTTGAAAAGTGCCCCTGCTGACACGAAATATCCAAAGGCTGATTGGATGCGGCGGCCAAGGAGTAACGGCATTGGGAGGATCTGAGCGACGTGTACCAGTTTAGGGCCGACATACATGTTGACATAGGACACACGTTGGAGTAGGTTTAAGTTACGGTCCACTTGACCGCGGACATGGTGCCGAATCGACTGCAAAAACCGCCGGTAAGCCAGGGCCACTGTGCGGTGTGTGTAGCTCGTAAATTCGATACCCAAGTAACGAAGGGTGGTACTGACTGGGAGTGGGGTCGGCACCATAGACGGGAGGCCGCGCCCAATGTGCATCATAGTCGATTTACGGACATTAAGAATGCTACCAGAAAGTCGGCCATACTGGTGGATCCATTGGGTGGCGTCATTGAGTTCCGGGGAGGAGCAGGTGAGAAAGAGGAGGTCGTCCGCATAAGCCCTGCAGTGAAAGGTGTAGTCACGCTGAGTGAGACCCTGCAGTCTAGAGGTAAGACCAGTGATGAGGGGCTCAATTGCAATGGCATATAATAAAGTAGACATAGGGCATCCTTGACGCACAGAGCGGCTTATAGGAATCGGTCCTACAAGCCTCCCATTGACTTGTACCATCGAGATGGGAACCCCATACGTGTCGCCACCATGAGGAGGAATGGGTGTCGAACGCGATCAAAGGCACTCGTGAAATCGACGGATACTAGTGCTGCGCGAAGGCGACAATCCGACGCCAGTGCGATGAGGTCACGGCATTCTCCTAGGGCTGTTTGCAAGGTGGCCCCACAACCACGTGCAGTCTGCTCCGGTGAAAGGACCGTAGGTAAGACGGTGCGTATGCGCGCTGCTAAGAGGCCTGCATAGATTTTATAGTCTGCATTCAGTAGTGTAAGGGGGCGATATGCAGAGGCATGAGACCCTCCCTTCGGCTTTGGCACAGGTAGAAGAATGCCAGTGACGAATTCAGATGGAATTGGGAAGGACAGAGTAAAGAGTTCCTGAAACATTTCCGTCCAGCGAGGAAGCATTAACGTGGTGAACGCCCGGTAAAACTCCACTGGTGATTTGTTCTTGGCCCCTTTGTGGATTGCATCTATCACCTCTTCTGCGGTGATTGCAGACATCATGGACGTTGACTCCGCTGCGGTGAGGGTCCGATCAGGGGAAGGACGGAGATCATCAGGAATTGGCGTTGCCATCGGTACATCATCATAAAATTGGCGATAATGTTCAGCAAAGGCAGACACCACTGCCGTCTGTGTTGTGTGGTGAACACCATCGGAGGTCGTGATGTTGGGGACGAAAAGTCGACGCCGACGACTATGGTTGGATGCGGCATGGATTTTGGATGGGGTTTGGTCGTGGAGGAGGTCTTGTCGTCGGGAACATATCACGACACCATGCAGTCGTGCACGTTGGAGAGACAGGAGACGATGTCGTTCCCTATGGGTGTCAGGTGACGGAGGGAGGCATCGAGTTCACGGAGGACGGCGTAGTGAAAATTTGTGGTGTCTCGATGCCATGCTGCTGCTTCCTTGCCACATTGCATGAAGACCATTCTGATCGCAGGTTTGGCACATTTGAGCCACCAATGGAACGTGGATGTGTACTGCGGGAGGCGTCTTTCACAAGACGCCCATGTAGTTGCAATACATTTTCGGCAGGGTGGATCATTAAGGAGGGAGGTATTAAGCTTCCAGTAACGTCTGCTCCGCCATACTGACTGAGGTGGCAGAGCCAGGGAGCAAATGACGGCGCAGGGGTCCGAAAATGCAAGGGGCCATCGTTCAGCTTGGGCGGCTTCATTGACAAGGGGGGCAGAGATATAAAACCGGTGGAGTCTGCTCGCAGAATTTGCTGTATAATGGGTAAAACCGGGGGTATTGACATGAATTTTCTCCCAAACGTCCACTAGATGAAAATCTTCGATTAAGGTGTGCAGCGCAGGGCATGGCGAATAACCAGGCATTTGGTCCTGCGGATGGAGGACGCAGTGAAATCGCCTCCCATGATAAGGCGATCATAGCGTCCAGAAAACAGGGCACCACGTCATGTCCGAAGAAAGTGGACCGCTGCCGACGGTTCGAGGAGCCAGACGGGGCGTAGATTTTGATGACGCGCGTGTCGAAGATGGTAACAGACATGCCCCTTCCACAGGGAAGGATTGTCGTGTCCTTGAGTGGGATTCCTTCGCGTATGTAGAAAGCGACTCCACGCCATGATTGATCACAGGACGTGCATGAGTCGTAGCCGTAGACTGGTGGTAGTGTGGCAACGCGTGCTTCCTGAAGAAGGGCGACGTCGACGTCAGAGGCCCGAAGCATGTCACATAGGAGTTGCAGCTTGGGTACAGTGCCGATCATGTTGATGTTCAGCGTGGCAAACCGATACGTTTGTTTCAGTGGTGGTGGACGCGCATCTACCATCACCAAGGGAAGTAAGAGGGGGGCACCGACAGGAAGTCCCGTCCCATCAGCTGCAGGGCCTCGCTTTTGATGTTAACAGGCAGCCTTGTCCAGCGGAGGCAACTCGTCCGGAGGAGGGGCCTTATCTTCCTCAATGTCGTCGGCCCATGCTCGTGTGCCGTGGTTCTGTCCAATGTCCATGGGAATTGCGTCGTGGTTAGAGAGATCTGGAGTTGTCGGCGGGGAGACAGGCTTCTCGACCTGCGCACCGATCATTACATTGTGCGTGGCGATCTCCATGGTGGTCCCGTCCTGCGAAACGTCTTGTTCATCGTGAAAGGTGTCCGCCGACCTCTGAGAGGAAATGTCGGCTGGTTGGGTGTCGTCTTCGACGTCGTGGGTCGCGACGCTTTGAGAGGCTGTGGGTGAACGGCGACGGCGTTTGAGCCTACATGGCGAGCGTTGTTTGCGCAAGTGGTCCTCAGTGTCGGACGAAGGCAAGGAAGAGCGTCGACCTGGTTCGAAGACGTCGGTGGGTACAATGAAATTGTCAAACAGGTGTTGTGAAGAAGTACTGTTCTCCTCAGCGTCCGGTGCGGGAGCCTGTTCGGCAGCAAGGTTTTCAGGTGGGACGTCTGCACCGTCCATAGGTTGGGACGGTGGGACGTGCCGATCGGAAGGACCGGGCGACGGACTGGACGAAACTGTAGACGTGGCAAGAGCCGCTGCGTAAGTGACCGGTAGGGCGGTCATCGTGGGTGTGACGGACGCTTCCGACAACGGGAGCTGCGCGACACGTCGTTGAATGGATTCAGACCGTAGGTGACCTTCTTTCCCGCAACCGGAACAGGTCCGAGGTTGGCCGTCGTACATTATAATGGCACGGCAGCCTCCGATACGCAGGTAGGAAGGCACGTGTTTCTGCAACTCGCTGCGGACCTGTCTAACACCGTTTAAAACGGGATAGGTTTGAAATTGTACCCATCGTTTGGCAACATGTTCCAGAACGTTGCCATACGGACGGAGCGCCTCGATGACGACGTCTGCAGGTAGTTCGAACGGCAGTTCGAAGATCCTTATCGTCCGTGTGCCGAGACCAGCGAAATCGACGGTAACGGGTCCGACGATGCCGTCGGAATGACAGAAGTGCAGTCCACGTTTTCCCTCTTGAAGCACCTTGTCGCACGCCGCATCGTTGATCATTTTGACGTAGACGGTACTGCTAACTATGGACAAGTGGATACCAATTAGATCCGTTGGTGGTATTTTAACTTCATCGCGAATAAATCGTTCTACCTCAAGGGCCATGGGTCGGGCGAAGTCGGAACAAAAGTTGAAACGTAATGTCTTCTTCCGATAGTTGTGCGCCATGGTGGTCTAGAAGGAAAAACGGCACTTACATCGGTCGAAGTAAACACAAACACACGCTCTGGCGCGTGACCGCCTCGCAGCACTGCCGGCGGCAGACTGTTTAAAACACAGCTGCAAAATATTAAGCACCGAACAAGGTTTGAACTATCCACCTGAGCCACCGAGGGCACAGAGGATAGCGCGACTGCAGGGGTTTATCTCTGGCACGCCTCCCGCGAACCTCACATTCTCAACGTATTGTCCCGCACTACATTCGTAATGCCCGCGCCCATTATACTCATTACTCGCGGCGCGTTGCCGATTCCCATAAGAGTTCGGGCACTGTTTGTGCATTTGCACAGAAGAAGAAGATGGTCAAATGGCCGGTGAGCCTTAACTATATATATACTAAGATGGTATCTGCTCTTTCGGACTTGTCCGAAAGATCAGATACCATCCTAGTACATATATATATATATATATATATATATATATATATATATATATATATATATATATATATAAGATCAGATACCATCCTAGTATATATATATATATATATATATATATATATATAAGGCTCACCGGCCACTTGACCATATTCTTCTTCTGTGCGAATGCACAAACAGTGCCCGAACTCTTACGGGAGTCGGCAACGCGCCGCGAGTAATGAGTGTAATGGGCGGCGGCACTACGAATGTAGTGTGGGACAATACGTTGAGAATGTGGGTTTCGTGGGAGGCGTGTCAGAGATAAATCCCTGCAGTCCCACCATCCTCTGTGTCCTCGGTGGCTCAGATGGATAGAGCGTCTGCCATGTAAGCAGGAAATCCCGGGTTCGAGTCCCGGCCGGACACACATTTTCATCATGGAGACCGATGGTATCTGTTCTTTCAGACATGTCCGAAATAACAGATACCATCTTAGTATATATATATATATATATATAAATATATATATATATATATATATATATATATATATATATATATTATGATAACCATCTGACATCAGACCCAAGAAAGACTCAGGTCTGTGCTTTTCATCTCAGAAAACGGGAAGCCAAGAGGAAGTCAAGTATTACCTCGAGAAGGCAACAACTATGCCACTACGATTCTCCTAAATACCTGGGAGTAAAGTTGGATCGTAGTCACACATTCAAAGATCATTGTCAAGAAATAGGACTGAAAGTATCGGCTCGGAACGACATCATATCTAAACTGACTGGCAGCAGCTAGGGATCGCAGCCTAACGTCCTCCGTACGTTCACTCTGGCACTATGCTTCTATGCAGCAGAATATGTAGGCAGCACCAGTCTGGTGCAGTTCCACACACGCTAAACAGGTGGATGCAACATTGAATTAAACTGGACGCATTGTGACCGGCTGCTTGCGGCCAACTCCTGTCACAACATCTGTCACATTATTCGATACAATTCCCCACAGTCGTTTAATGAACAAAGAAAGAGCATATGAGCTATCAGACCAATTGTATGATTGGATTGAAGAGTTCCTAGATAACAGAACGCAGCATGTCATTCTCAGTGGAGAGAAGTCTTCCGAAGTAAGAGTGATTTCAGGAGTGCCGCAGGGGAGTGTCATAGGACCGTTGTTATTCACAGTATACACAAATGACCTTGTGGATGACATCGGAAGTTCAAAAAAATGGTTCAAATGGCTCTGAGCACTATGGGACTCAACTGCTGTGGTCATCAGTCCCCTAGAACTTAGAACTACTTAACCCTAACTAACCTAACAACATCACACACATCCATGCCCGAGGTAGGATTCGAACCTGCGACCGTAGCAGCAGCGCGTCTCCGGACTGGAGAGCCTAGAACCGCACGGCCACCGCGGCCGGCTGATCGGAAGTTCACTGAGGCTTTTTGCAGATGATTCTTTGGCGTATCGAGAGGTTGTAACAATGGAAAATTGTACTGAAATGCAAGAGGATCTGCAGCGAATTGACGCATGGCGCAGGGAATGGCAATTGAATCTCAATGTAGACAAGTGGAATGTGCTGTGAATACATAGAAAGATATATCCCTTATCATTTAGCTACAAAATAGCAGGTCAGCAACTGGAAGCAGTTAATTCCATAAATGATAGGCATTAGGAGTGATTTAAAATGGAATGATAATATAAAGTTGATCGTCGGTAAAGCAGATGCCAGACTGAGATTCATTGGAAGAATCATAAGGAAATGCAGTTCGAAAACAAAGGAAGTAGGTTACAATACGCTTGTTCGCCCACTGCTTGAGTACTGCTCAGCAGTGTGGGATCCGTACCAGTTAGGGTTGATAGAAGAGATAGAGGAGATCCAACGGAGAGCAGCGCGCTTCCTTACAGGATCATTTAGTAATCGCGAAAGCGTTACGGAGATGACAGATAAACTCCAGTGGAAGACTCTGCAGGAGAGACGCTCAGTAGCCTGGTACGGGCTTTTGTTAAAGTTTCGAGAACATACCTTCACGAAGAGTCAAGCAGTATATTGCTCCCTCCTACGTATATCTCGCGAAGAGACCATGAGGTTAAAATCAGAGAGATTAGAGCCCACACAGAAGCAGACCGACAATCCTTCTTTCCACGAACAATACGAGACTGGAATAGAAGGGAGAATCGATAGAGGTACTCAAGGTACCCTCCGCCACACACCGTCAGGTGGCTTGCGGAGTATGTATGTAGATGTAGATGGGTATAGCGCTACCTCATATCGACCGAAGAACAGCTGCAGAAATTGGGAAAAGTAGCAGGAAACCGAGCCGAGATATCCCTTTTTCAGACATCAAGCACAAAAACCTAGGCTCAGGACAAAAAGGAACTTCATGCACACAACATCAGCAATTCCGTCATCACCGGAACTTGTCGAACAGAGCTATGGCAAGATTCATTAACTAAAGGGGAAGAGGAATCTGCCGCGGGCTCTCACCTGCTATATGTGACGTGGAAGGCTCTAAACCGACTGAGGACAGGAGTGTTAAGGTGGAAGGCGAACCTCAAATGGTCATCAGTCCTCTAGAACTTAGAGCCACTTAAACCTAACTAACCTAAGGACATCACACAACACCCAGTCATCAGGAGGCAGAGAAAATCCCTGACCCCGCCGGGAATCGAACCCGGGAACCCGGGCGCGGGAAGCGGCGAACCTCAGAAAGTGGGCTACACCAATGAGGTGGAATTATGTGAGTGTGGCAACCTACAGAATACACAACTTCTCCTAGTCTGCAGAAACCTCCCCGATCTTTACACCACAGAAGATCTTTATGCAGCAAATGATAATACCATAAAAACCGATGAATTCTGAAGCTTGCGGTCCATTCCATAGAAAACCATATGTATCTTGCCGTATTATGTAACTACTTTCAGTATCTTGTATTACTGTACTGTAGTTTTATTTATCATGTTGCATTTTAATTATTTTGTTTGACTAAGTCCTGGACACGTAAAACAGAACAAAATAAATAAGAGGTTTACTTGAAATTTCCATTTTCATTACTTTCATCAGACTGGTGTTCCCACCTCATGTTTTCTGAAGCAATAACAAATAAACATTTTGCGGTTTGTGCTAGCCCGGATTTTTCATTTCTGCACAAGTAAGATTTCTGTGACGAGTCATTGTTGTACAATAGGGCCAGTTTTGTAAATATATGGAAAGTTCTGCTGAAGAACGACAAAACTGCATCTGTTGATCTCTTATGTTGTTCTTTTCAGGTGGTGTGCCTTCGTCAGTCCCTGCTCCAGTAAATGTATCTGTGATTTAGTTTCTTTATCTCATATACACTGAAGCGCCAAAGAAACTGGTATAGGCATGCGTATTCAAATACAGAGATACGCAAATAGACACAATACGGCGCTGAGGTCGGCAACGCCTGTATAAGACAACAAGTGTCTGATGCATTTAAGACAACAAGTGTATGGTGCATTTGTTAGATCGGTTACTGTCGCTACAACGGCATGTTATCACGATTTAATTGAGTCTGAATAAGGTGTTATAGTCGGCGCACGAGCGATGTGACACAGCTTCTCCGAGGTAGCAATGAAGCGGGGATTTTCCAGTACGACCATTTAACGTTATAACATCCGAGCTCCTCCACCAAATTATAACATCCCAGCTTCCTCAACCAAATTATAACGTCCCAGGACTTTCTGCACCAAATTATAACATTTCAGCTCCTCAACACCAAATTAAAACGTTGCATTAGGAGGTGTCTGCTTCGTGCAAAAGGTCTTGAGTTCATATTGACAACAACAAGTAATTCTTCATTACAGACGTTTATTTACAAACAGAACTGACAGACTTCACAGACTCAACAACTGACTCTCCGAGCTAACCGCACTGCATATCCCAACTGAACTGGCAACTGACAACTCCCAGGTGTATTAATATCTTTCCAAACAATGAGAGTCTTTGACAATGTTTTGTTTACAATACGATAGCAATTCACTACTTAAAACTAAATTAGACATTACAGAATTTTAGTACAGATTAAAGTAAGTAAAAGGATCAGTACATATAAATTCTTACAAGCATAATTTCCAAATAGATTTTATAACATTTTTCTACCAGCTTCTAGATAACCTTCACCAGATTTGTACCGATGTTTCCAGAAATATCTTGACATTTGATTCTGGATATTTCTTGAGTGATTTAGAACAACTATTTATATGTAAAATGATTTAAATCGTGTTTCAAAACGTAAATAAATCTTTTTAGCAATATTTCTTGATACAAATCGTCTTTCGAAATTAGGTTATGAAACAGTTTTCACAAGTTTTCGTATTTTTGCGATCATAATATAGAATTTCTCCATAGAAAGTTCCAGAAGTGTCCATATTACACGAAATAATTTAGCTCAAAACTGATAATTTATACAATTAATCAGAGCTACAGCAAACAGCGAGTCTTTCTTTTACAAAAATGAAATATAATTACAAAGTTGAATGAAAATAGGTTACTAACACTAATATATATTTACATTAATTCTATTTTTGTTCTTTCTGTGCAAAATGTCCTAATATTAACACAGTATAATATTTAAACATCACCAAAGTTTCCCTTTACATTTTGCATATCTGTATCGACATCCCCTAAAAGTCTACAGTATCGAATACTTCAATATGTCCTGTAATGTTACAACGTGTGTAACGTGAATATCACCAAGCCAGTAAAACATCAAATCTCCGACATCGCTGCGGTCGGACAAAGATCCTGCAACAACGGATCCAACAATGACTGAAGAGAATCGTTCAACGTGATGAAAGTGCAACCCTTCCGCAGATTGCTGACAGATTTCCACCCCGGGCCATCAACAAGTGTCAGCGTGCGAACCATTCGACGAGCTTTCGAAGCCGAAGGCCCTCTCGAGTGCTCTTGATGACTGCAGGACACAAAGCTTTACGCCTCGCCTAGGCCCGGCAACATCGATATTGGACTCTTGATGACTGGAAACATGTTGCCTGGTATGGAGACTACCTCATAAATCCATGGTCCCTGCATGTCGTAAGGGGACTGTTCAAGCTGGTGAAGGCTCTGTTATGGTGTGGCAAGTGGAGCTGGAGTCATATGGGATCTCTGATACTTCTAGATGCTAATCTTACAGGTGACACTGCGGCGGAGAGGTTCCTTCCGTCCCTTTCCGACGAACCTGCACCTACCTGTGAACATTGTCTCAGCATATCATCAGTAGGGGAGCCGAGCGAAACCTACTGTACTTCGACGTGAACCTGGCTGCAATTAAAGTCATTAATCTACGTTTCGGGAGAAAGTTTTCACACAGAATGAAAGATTGGAAATTTTGTCCTTAATTAATATATTCTGAAACTTAGGTGAACAAGTATCGCAGCCAAGCCCTTGCTAGTCTTAACACAGTCACTCACAATCCCTTTCACTCACGTTAGCAAATTTATGGTGTTGCATTTCCCCTAAAACGTAATAGCTACAAAAATACGTATTGTTTTTGATTGAGAATACTCGACAAATATTAAGTCTGGCGGTATCTAATGCAGTTAGAGTTTTTAGCAACCGACTTGCTCAATACGCCACGCGGAATTTATGTCTTTTCTCGTCACAAAATTCACTAAAAAATTCCATTGGAATAATTATGACGTCACTTTACAACACTTTTGATGTATGAAACACTGCTATGTCCGGCAACTTATCATTCCCATCGGAACTACTACCACACACATCCAAACTGTTTCATGGCTATGTATGCTCCGACTCCTCTCTAGAATACTCTAATTCTTCTCTACCAGCACAGAAAGGCGCCCGAAGAATATTGCTTTACTGTTGGTCAGTTTACTCAACAGCCAATAGCAAAACAACATTCTCCCGCCTCAGTCCGCGCTTTTCATCAATAACCAATCGCAAAATAGTAAACCTAACGAATTCACTTTTTACCGACGTAATTATCTAATATGCTGAAGTTTTGTATACGCATAATGTTATTTACTATTGTTATTTATACCTGAATTAACTTTCCCTTTACCATAAACTTATTTTACAAACCTTTTCTACAAAAATCCCCGTTGTCCACATCTATACTTCTTCGAAATGTTCCCACACTAAACCCCACTACATAACTCGTTAAACAATTATCTTCATATTAATCTTAAACCACACTCACGCATCATTCATACTGCCAAAACACATTAATAACATTTTACCTACACAAAAAGACATAATAACACATGAAAATACTAGAACAGTTTATGAAAAGCCGGCCACTGTGGCCGAGCGGTTCTAGGCGCTACAGTATGGAACCGCGCGACCACTACGCTCGCAGGTTCGAATCCTGCCTCGGGAATGGATGTGTGTGATGTCCTTAGTTAGGTTGAAGTAGTTCTAAGTTCTAGGGGACTGATGACCTCAGAAGTGAAGTCCCATAGTGCTCAGAGCCATTTGAACCATTTTTGAGTTTAGGAAAAACATTCTATTACTTTAGTGCACTCTAGTGGGCACAATCGAAACTAAATCACGGTTCCCCTATCCAATACTGTCCTCTATCGGCTGATACATAAACTACACGCGCGTCCAGTCTCGCATCACCATCTGTCACTATCCAGCTCTGAGACACATCTCCCACCTAACCGCCTCCAAGGCAGGATCGTTATATGGCGCTACGCTTCATCACGTGCGTCAGCATCCTTCTGATCATCTGCATCCATTCATGTCCATTGTGCACTCCGACAGACTTGGGCAATTCCAGCAGGACAATGTGACACCCCAAACGTCCAGAATTACTACAGAATGGCTCCAGGAAAACTTCTTCTCAGCTCGAACACTTCCGCTGGCCACCAAACTCACCAGGCATGAACATTATTGAGCGTATCTGGGATGCCTTGGAACGTGTTGTTGAGAAGAGATCTCCACCCTCTCATACTCTTACGTGTTTATGGACAGCCCTGCAGGATTCCTGGTGTCAGTTCCCTCCAGCACTGCTTCAGACTTTAGTCGAGTCCATACCACGTCATGCTGCGGCACCTCTGCGTGCTCGCGGGGGCTCTTCACGACATTAGGCACGTGTAGCAGTTTCTTTCGCTCTTCAGTGCACAAGGATCGGAACTGGCCGTAAATGGTATACAGAGGTTCTTTGTTGGTTGAGCCACACCGGAATATCTTCAGTGTAATCACTGATTGTACCGTTACGCAATATATGCACAGGCGTCTGTTCAAAAGTGTTCCCACAGTCGGGTGCATGTCGATAGAATTACTAGACGGGTACACGAGACTGTTAACAGACGCCGTACACTCTTTTTTTTAACTCGCTTTGTTTCTACCCTCACTAGACCTCTGTTTCCATTAAGTTTCTGCGTTCTTTTAGAGTGACGTCTATTGTCATTAGCACAAGTGCTTGCTATTCCATTCACTGGAAGTACATTGGCGGTTCCTGGCTACGAAGGCAACAGAAACGAAAGAAGAGCAGTCTAAGTGGAGCAAAGTCTGGTGGAATGACAACAGTGCTTTGTCTCGCAGGAAAACACTCCAACCACCACAGGGAGGTAATTATCTTTGGTAAAAGCCTTTTCATTTTACGGAACAAATTGTCAGAACGCTCCGTTCGCTGCTGCTCTCTCCTCCGTTTCCTTCGTTCTTGTTCATCGTGTTCGCGTCTGTAACGAACATGACAGCAGCTACAGCTCGTTTTGTAGCAACCAATCAAAACATTTCTTCCAGAAGAAAACGGAGAGCGTCTGTAACTGCTGCAATATATTAAAGCCTCCTCAGAATGTATTCATCGAAGCAATTGAAGCTATCTTCATTAGCAACGGTCTGAACCCCGGAGTAAGAATCTTCGAGTGTTACCCTGTCATCACCACAATAAGCAGTGTAAGTGAGTAGTCTTTTACTCGTGTGTTTGTTTTCGTAACTACAAACCTGGGAATGTGAACTGACAACCTAAATGTGCTACTGAGCTCAAAGCAGCATCACTTACATGAAACTGAAAATAATCCCGTGTGTGTGAAAACCGATCTCATTCATAACCAAATAAATAAACAAACCAATAATTTCACGGTCAGTGGACTTGGTCAGTGCGAACTGTTTCAAGAAAACGTAACTGTATAAAAAAAACTGTAATGTCGACCTGTATAAGAATGTAACCTGAAACACACTGCACTGTCAAATGGCCCCGGTAAAATAAAGAAACTGATAGAACCTACATAGCGCAAAGAAAACGAAACATCACGTATTATGAATCTCACCTGCAACCTGGAGTACTGGCAGAAACAGCAACATAGCAAGACTCCCGCAACAGCTTATAACATACTGCTAAAATCTAACTACAGTTGGTCCAGGGAAACTGGGTTCATAATCTTGGTACAGAATGCCAATGAAACACATGACACAACCTTTAAGTTCTGAAATTTCAGTTAGGAAAAAACTTATCGAATAAACAATTACAGACTCTAATAACTTTCACGGTACAGTAAATTAACTCAGAAGAGCAATCAATGGAATAATTATCAAAAACTCGACTGTGACGAGGGTGAAGTGGACCAACAATACAAATCTACAAAAATAAACTTTTTTTGCATCGTCAATTTGAAACGAGACTCGTCCAACCAGGGAACATGTTTCCAGTCATCAACAGTCCAATGTTGGTGTTGATGGGCCCAGCCGAGGCGTAAAGCTTTGGGTCGTGCAGTCATCAAGATTACACGAGTCGGCCCTCAGCTGCGCAAGCTCATATTGATGATGTTTCGTTGAATGGTTCACACGCAGACACTTTTTGATGGCCCAGCTCTGAAATCTGCAGCAATTTGCCGGAGGGTTGCATATCTGTCACGTTGAACGATTCTCTTTAGTCGTCGTTGGTCCTGTTCTTGCAGGATCTTTCTCCAGCTTCAGCGATGTCGAAAATTTGATGTTTTATCGGATTGCTGATTTTCACGGTACACTCGTGAAATGGTCGTTCAGGAAAATCCCCACTTCATCGCTGCCTCGGAGAAGCTGTGTCCCATGCCTCGTGTGCCGTCTATAACGCCAAGTTCAAACTCACTTACATCTTGCTAACCTGTCATTATAGTAACAGTAACCGATCTAACAACTGCGCAAGACACTTTTTGTGTTATATACGCGTTGCCTATCGCAGTTCCTCATGCTGCCTATATATTTGAATACGCATGCCTACACTACTATACTAGTTTCCTTGGCGCTTCAGTGTACTTATTAATAACAATTACTCGATTCGTGCCGAATAAATGAACTTTCCCTACGTATCTCTTTGCTAACGTCACGATCGACTTCTATATAGGCACCTCATCCCAATGCCTCTGAAAGCGCCAGATGGCCAACCATCTCTGCTACCCAACGTGGGAACTTACCGCTCACTCGTGACTACGTATGTAGTTTACTTCACGTATGTGGAATAGCAAAACTGGAAATGATATAACATGTGCTCTTATCTGCAAATAAGAGGTACCTTACACAAGGTTCAATTTAAGAAAAAAATTAACTGATACTGAATCTTCAAGCAAACTGTACCAGTCACGTTACACAATGCAGAAAACTGTATTTGGCCAACTTCAAGTTGCATGGTCCTGATATTTCTTGCTATGAAATTGTGCTCACGGTACATATTGTAGAATTCGAGGAAAATTTTGTTCGGTAGATGGCGCCGACACGAAAAAGGGCTCGAGGCAACGCAAGGCGATATTTCCACATACCAGTAGCTTCACAATTCTGCCAGACCGCATTTAGATCGCGTCTACGAACAATCACAATTGGACAGCATAATTTACGAAGTCTCTATGCTATCCAGTTCCTTTTTATCTACGTCTCTTGCAAAATATGCTGAGTGCCGAAAACATGTCCAGGTTTAAAGAAGACTGTGAATGGGGTCAGATATAACACGTTCCATGACCTCGGAGTTTTGCTCCTTAATTTGGTCCTACAGAACTTGATGTGTAAATAAAAAATAAATAAATATTGTCGGCTTACAAACTTCTGCAAACTATCCAGCCAGAGCAAAGAGTGACAGTAAAATTAGTTTTACTGATGAAGAGACTTTTCTCATGATCACCTATTACTCGAGTCGAGACCTTATATTCAATAGGAAGAAATGACTACCACGGTGTAGGACATGTAATTTAAGCTTAAGCTCCATAGCTACAATATAGCACGGGAGAACATATTTATTTGTAACAAGAGTATGAGACAGCAGGTGCAATTGTTACTAAGTTTTCTTACGAAAAAGCTATTTCTATCCGATAGCTGATTATTTAAATGAATTTTAGGTTGGCGTTATGGTGACCGTCAAGAAAAGTAACACACGGGTAATGGAATGTAGTGGCCTTAAATTAGGTGACGCTGAGGGAATTAGGTAAGGAAAAGAGACACTGAAAGCAGGAGAGTAGTTTTGATATTTGGGCAGCTCAGTAACTGATTATGACCGAAGCAGAGAGGACATAAAATGCAGATTGGCAACTACAAGGAATACATGTCTGAAAAAGAGGAATTCGCTAATATCTGATATAAATTTACAGTCCCCAGCCACATTATTAGGTGCACCTCGTTAATATAATACTAGTTTAGGAGATATAAAAAGCCAAAAAGATCATTTTGAGCAGTTTAAGTGAAGTGATTTAATTTCTTTCAACTTTACTGATTAATAACTGATAAACCACACAGTTTTAATACTGATTGTTTTTAAAAAGTGTCCAGTAATTGGAACTAAGCTCAACTTCTTAATATTTTGTCAAGCCTCCTTTACCATCTATTAATGTTTCAATTTGCATTGCCGTGCTGTTAATACAGGATTGTACGAGTGCAGTGCCCTGCATTGTGGGTGATGGTGCCAGACCTAAATAATCTTTTCAGTGAGACAAATTTTTATAGTGATTTTTTTTTCCTTTGCCACTTCCCTTTCCACCATCTCCCAAACATTTTCAATAGGCTTTATATCGGGTGTATTTCCTGCCCAGGTTAACAAAGGGATGTTCCCGTGCTTCAAAAACGTTTCTACTGATCGTGCTGTGTGGAATGGAGCTCCGTCCTGCATGAACACAAATGGTTCTTCTTTAGGGAACCATTCTTTTGAGGTGGTAGGCAACTCCTTTGCACACGACACTGCTGTGGATACATTGTTCCTCAACCAAGTACAGACGTCCAATGCCTTTGCCTCTGATGACAGACTGTAAGACGACTTTGGTGGGATGTTTCACAGTCTACACGATATAGTTGAGAAGGTACTTTTCACCAGGGATCGTCGCACAAACTGACATTTTTTACCACAATTTCAAACTTGAATTCACCACTAAAGCGGACCTGAAACGTAGAAAGCGTTAAGATATGGTTTAGAATTTGCCTTGAACTCAGAAAATTTATTAATCACTACTGCATGGAATCAAATACTGTCTACTTTAACGATAATCGCCGATTTCCGTAAGTCTCAATCTCGGTGCTTCTGCTCCTTTGCCCATGCTAGACGTTTTGACACCATAGGAGGAGCTGATTTACGCTTTCTGGCTGGCCGACGTGCCTTGAAATTCATTTGTGAAAGTTTGCGTCTTACAGTTCTCCCAGATGCGATAGCGCCATTGCGTTCCAGATTTCTTTTAACCGGTTCTCACGGCAAAACATTTTCAAGAAGCGCTCAGGCCTGGGTCAAAGTATTGCTCTTTTGCCACACTAGGTCTTCCTTTGAGGGGCGAATTCTCTATAAAAATCAGTTTTCTTCTTTACGTTCCTTACGGATGATTCTGATATGCCCAGTCTTCGAGAAATCTCTCGACATGAATACATATTGGTGCCAATAGGCGCTTTACATCTGCAACCTTTCTTTCATTTATTCTTAATGTTTCTAAAATCACTCAGTAATAAGAAGTCTTTATCATTAGAGACTAAAGATGATAAATACACAAGGAATCGAGCAATCATAGATGTTAATAATGCACTCACACATCAGACACGTCAGCTAATCCTATTCTCAAAACTGTAACTGGCTTAATTCATCAAAAATAAGCTTTCACGAAAATAGATGCAGCAGAACAAATGAGATCATTTCATTGATGTTTTCTTTAGTTCGGACCACCGTCTTCCTTTGGTAATGTTTGAATTTATTCTTCACTTTTCAACTTTTATACGAACTTTATTTTCATCTTTTTGAAATTGATTATTCCTAGTGTTGTCGTTTTTATTACCATACTGTGACATTTGGTTTTAAAGTGTTAACAGAGAATGAATTTTCTCTTACATACTATCAAAAAATTAATACAGTAAGTAAATTTATAATTCCTAACTCCAACACTCATGGTAAATGAAGCATTTGATGAAGCACTTCGTGGCGAGTGTGTATGTGTCGGCTCGGTGGAAATGGATGTTCGAGTCTAGTTGACACAGTTCGGCATCCGCCGATCACGACAACTCCGATCTGTAACTATTAAAACAAACTCCTCGCTTTGGTTACTTTCAGATACTATCTACTTTAACAGATATCCACGTATCATGGAGTAGCATGACGAAATGTATTATCGGCCCTCGCTTGCAATTGAAGCAATGGTGTTCGAAGGATGTCTGTCTTCTTTACGGCTACACACAGTGACTGCACCACTCGGTACCGCAACAATTCCCTTTATCTGAAACAATAAACCAAATATTCTTCGCGAGTTCACGACGGGCTTATAAGCTTGCGCGAAACTTGCCAATAGCAGTTTTTATGCCCGGTTTGCCAATGAATGTTGAAGCGTAGATAATATGATATCTCGAATTATAAGTTCCACCATTCAAACCAATACCACATTATAGTTTTGCGAGGATGTTGATTTGTGAAGTAATTTAGCGTCGTTAATGTGTCGCTGCGGTGCTAATTCAACAAGTCCTACGTCGTAAACCCAGAGATAACGTATTCTCTAAATTACGTACAGAAAGCGTAGTAATACAATGTTCAATTAGTGTTCCCTGTTAATAATGTCACTCAGTCACCTTTAGCTACGGCGTTCTATCAAGAAAATAATTATTCACAGTTACACAATAAAATTCAGTTACATGATGTAGACGACACGAAGTATTAAAGTTATAACCGAGATTATTGAACTTCTGAATTATCTGACCACTGCACTGGAAAACACACCGATATGTCATTCAAGGAATTGAAGCTACGATTTACATCAGCAATACTGACATTGACGGCGTACCTGTGAATGCTTCATGACTGCCTGTATATGTTTCCCACTCAAGTCTATTTGTAGAGTTTATGTCGGCTTCTGGTACATTGCTGTGTCCTTCAGAATTCGAGACAATCACAGTTCACGACGACGAAGTCCCAGAATTGATTAAGTATCACATGAGCTACTTTTCCGTCGGGTATAATAGCTGTTCCCTTGTCTGGCTGAACGGTAAATGTTCTATCACCTTTCTTCAGAACTTTGACTAATACTCCAACACGATACCTGAAAAACTTTAAAATTTCAGATCGCTCTGTAACAATCTAATATCGCTCAATAAGCGTGCTTCTGTCGTGACCTCAACAAGAGAGTGAATAATACACTCCTGGAAATTGAAATAAGAACACCGTGAATCCATTGTCCCAGGAAGGGGAAACTTTATTGACACATTCCTGGGGTCAGATACATCACATGATCACACTGACAGAACCACAGGCACATAGACACAGGCAACAGAGCATGCACAATGTCGGCACTAGTACAGTGTATATCCACCTTTCGCAGCAATGCAGGCTGCTATTCTCCCATGGAGACGATCGTAGAGATGCTGGATGTAGTCCTGTGGACCGGTTGCCATGCCATTTCCACCTGGCGCCTCAGCTGGACCAGCGTTCGTGCTGGACGTGCAGACCGCGTGAGACAACGCTTCATCCAGTCCCAAACATGCTCAATGGGGGACAGATCCGGAGATCTTGTTGGCCAGAGTAGTTGACTTACACCTTCTAGAGCGCGTTGGGTGGCACGGGATACATGCGGACGTGCATTGTCCTGTTGGAACAGCAAGTTCCCTTGCCGGTCTAGGAATGGTAGAACGATGGGTTCGATGACGGTGTGGATGTACCGTGCACTATCCAGTGTCCCCTCGACGATCACCAGAGGTGTACGGCCAGTGTAGGAGATCGCTCCCCACACCATGATGCCGGGTGTTGGCCCTGTGTGCCTCGGTCGTATGCAGTCCTGATTGTGGCGCTCACCTGCATGGCGCCAAACACGCATACGACCATCATTGGCACCAAGGCAGAAGCGACTCTCATCGCTGAAGATGATACGTCTCCATTCGTCCCTCCATTCACGCCTGTCGCGACACCACTGGAGGCGGGCTGCACGACGTTGGGGCGTGAGCGGAAGACGGCCTAACGGTGTGCTGGGAAGTGGCGGTGCGGTCCCCTACGGCACTGCGTAGGATCCTACGGTCTTGGCGTGCATCCGTGCGTCGCTGCGGTCCGGTCCCAGATCGACGCGCACGTGCACCTTCTGCCGACCACTGGCGACAACATCGATGTACTGTGGAGACCTCACGCCCCACGTGTTGAGCAATTCGGCGGTACGTCCACCCGGCCTCCCGCATGCCCACTATACGCCCTCGCTCAAAGTCCGTCAACTGCACATATGGTTCACGTCCACGCTGTCGCGGCATGCTACCAGTGTTAAAGACTGCGATGGAGCTCCGTATGCCACGGCAAACTGGCTGACACTGACGGCGGCGGTGCACAAATGCTGCGCAGCTAGCGCCATTCGACGGCCAACACCGCGGTTCCTGGTGTGTCCGCTGTGCCGTGCGTGTGATCATTGCTTGTACAGCCCTCTCGCAGTGTCCGGAGCAAGTATGGTGGGTCTGACACACCGATGTCAACGTGTTCTTTTTTCCATTTCCAGGAGTGTATCTACATTGATGTTTTCCACTTTAGTCGCAGCAAACTTACAGCTCAATTCGACTACAACTCTTTTCTTTGATAAATGTTATCTCTGATCACTTTACCTCGTCTGGGTTTTAACCTACGTAAAGCTTATATTTTGAATTCTTTATTTAGAGTTTCATGCTTTGTACATTAATTGATCATCAGATAGTCTTACATTTAGTTCTTCCCGTTGAATAGATATTGTTAGTTCCCTAGTATTTCTGTCGGTCAGACTTTAAATAGCGTTAATATTTTGTTGTCAGTAGCTACCGTCAAGGTCAGGAAACTAATTTTATATCTTTTGCTGTCAAAAGGGATGTCATTAGGAGCTCTATATTTGGGGTGTTATGACTTCCAATCAAAATATTGCCTATTTTTCATGTTTTTCAATAAATATATAAAGTATTACAAACGTTTCTCATGTTCCACCTTTTGAATGAGAAATTCACTAAATGATCCGTCTTCCTTATTTGGGTGCCTCAGATCCACAGCGACTATCCATGTACCTATTAGGGGTGCATCTAACCGATCAGGGCTCAAAATTAAGGTAATAGGTACCACAAATTATCTTGCTGTGGCTCTGTCTGAACGTTGTCTAGGTATCTGAAACGGAAATGAACGACGGGTGAGCGTTTTAATACTCTCAGACTTCAAGAAGAATGTAATAATACAATCCCAAGCAGGTGTTGACAGATATGAAAATTACCGAACTATCAGTTCAATAAGTCACAGCTGCAAAATACTAACGCGAATTCTTTACATGCGAATGGAAAGACTGGTAGAGGCCGACGAAGTGGAAGATCAGTTAGGATTCCGTAGAAATGTTGGAACACGTGAGGCAATACTGAACTTACGACTAGTCTTAGAGGAGAGATTGAAGAAAGGCAAATCTACGTTTCTAGCGTTTGTAGACTTGGGGAGGGCTTTTGACGGTGTTTGCTGGAATACTCTTTTGCAAATTATGAAGGTGGCAGGGGTAAAATACAGGGACCGAAAGGCTATTTACAATTTGTACAGAAACCACATGGCAGTTATAAGAGTCGAGGAGCATGAAAGGGAAGCAGTGCTAGGGAAGGGAGTGAGACAGGGTTGTAGCCTCTCCCCGATGTTATTCAATCTATATATTGAGCAAGCAGTAAAGGAAACTAAAGAAAAATTCGGAGTAGGTATTAAAATCCATAGAGAAGGAATAGAAACTTTGAGGTTCGCCGATGACATTGTAATTCTGTCAGAGACAGCAAAGGACTTGGAAGAGCAGTTGAACGGAATGGACAGTGTCTTGAAAGGAGGATATAAGATGAACATCAACAAAAGCAAAACGAGGATAATGGAATCCAGTCGAATTCAGTGAGGTAATTCTGAGGGAATTAGGTTAGGAAATGAGACACTTAAAGTAGTAAAGGGATTTTGCAATTTGGAGAGCAAAACAACTGATGATGGACGAAGTAGAGAGGATATAAAGTGTAGACTGGCAATGACAAGGAAAACGTTTCTGAAGAAGAGAAATATGTTAACATCAAGTATAGATTTAAGTGTCAGGAAGTCGTTTCTGAAAGTATTTGTATGGAGTGTAGCCAGGTATGGCTTGGTTCAAATTGTTCTGAGCACTATGAGACTTAAATGCTGAGGTCATCAGTCCTCTAGAACTTAGAACGACTTAAACTTAACTAACTTAAAGACACCACACACATCCATGCCCGAGGCAGGATTCGAACCTGCGACCGTAACGGTCGCGTGGTTCCAGAATGTAGCATCTAGATCCGCTCGGCCACTAAGACCGGCTAGCCATGTTTGGAAGTGAAAAATGGACAGTAAATAGTTTGGACAAGAAGAGGATAGAAGCCTTCGAAATGTGGTGCTATAGAAGAAAGCTGAAGATTTGATGGGTAGATCACATAACTAATGAGGAGGTATTGGGGAAAAGAAGAGATTGTGGCACAACTTGACAATAAGAAGGAACCGGTTGGTAGGACATGTTCTGAGGCACAAGAGATCACAAATTTAGCATTGTACGGCAGCGTGAAGGGTAAAAATCGTAGAGGGAGACCAAGAGATGAATACACTAAGCAGATTCAGAAGGATGTGGGTTGCAGTAGGTACTGGGCGATGCAGAAGCTTGCACAGGATGGAATAGCATGGAGAGCTGCATCAAACCAGTCTCAGGACTGAAGACGACAACAACAACAAAGCGCTTTAACTACCTAATTTTTTTTTAATTTCCCTGTAAATTTTTCGAGGAATTTGTCTTCTCTTAGCAGTTACAGTTTGCTCCCGCACGAGCCCAGAAAAAAAAAAAAAATTAGAAGAGCGATTTTAGGTCTGTCAAATTATTTCAGTGGCGCGTTCCGTGGTGGCTTATTGCAAGGAGCGCCGCCTGACGAGAAACTTCGGTTCCTCGTTACTCATAACTCGCAGTGTATGCTCGTCAGTTTCTCCTCCGGCAAACGCGCGGGGGAAAGCGCTCAAACGGGGACACACGCTCCATCCCCAAGTTCTGTCTGCTCGACAAACACGTACAAGAGCGGAGCCGGCAACTTCTGAAAGCGAAGTTGGCTCGCCCGATCTGGAGCTCGCCTCCTCCCGGCCGCCCTCCTCTATCGAGTTACGTCAAAACCGGAGAGCGGCGAACGCGGAGAGATACATTCAGCGCGCCTACCTGTCCGTTGGAAGGCCCAGCCAGCAGCTTCGTATGTGGCGAACTGGAGAAAAACCTCATCTGCTGTAGCACTGGAAGGCACGGCCAAAGCGAAGTAGCACGTACCTTCAAGCAACTTAACAACAGCGTTTGCCATGGTTGACCGTCATCATGAGGTCCAAACACATTACGGAAATGCAACTGACTGAGGTCTTCGACGACTGCCGACATTTCGAAATGTAATACAGCTCCAGAGCGTTCTGGTTGTAAATTTAAAGCCCCGTTAAGTGCTAGAGCACTTGCCCGCGAAAGGCAAAGGTCCCGAGTTCGAGTCTCGATCGGGCACACAGTTTTAATCTGCCAAGAAGTTCCATATCAGCGCACAATCCGCTTCAGAGTGAAATTCTCATTCTGGAAACATCCCCCAGGCTGTGGCTAAGCCATGTCTCCGCAATATCCTTTCTTTCAGGAGTGCTAGTTCTTCAAGATTCGTAGGAGAGCTTCTGTAAAGTTTGGAAGGTAGGAGACGAGCTACTGGCAGAAGTAAAGCTGTGAGTACCGGGCGTGAGTCGTGCTTCGGTAGCTCAGATGGTAGAGCACTTGCCCGCGAAAGGCAAAGGTCCCGAGATCGAGTCTTGGTCGGGCACACAGTTTTAATCTGCCAGGAAGTTTCATATCAGCGCACACTCCGCTGCAGAGTGAAATTCTCATTCTGGAAACATCCCCCAGGCTGTGGATACGCCATGTCTCCGCAATATCCTTTCTTTCAGGAGTGCTAGTTCTGCAAGGTTCGCAGGAGAGCTTCTGTAAAGTTTGGAAGGTAGGAGACGAGCTACTGGCAGTAGTAAAGCTGTGAGTACCGGGCGTGAGTCGTGCTTCGGTGGCTCAGATGGTAGTGCACTTGCCCGCGAAAGGCAAAGGTCCCGAATTCGAGTCTCGGTCGGGCACACAGTTTTAATCTGCCAGGAAGTTACATACACACTGTGAAACAAGTAGCATCACACTCTAACATAGCACGACAGTTGTATGCTCGTCAGTTTCTCCTCCCGCAAACGACCCCAAAAGAAATAATGTCCATCATGAAAGATTTAAAATCAAATCATCTAGTGGCTATGATGAAATATCAACAAAATTAATTAAAGAATGTGATTAGGAGCTAAGTAATATATTAAGCTGTCTGTGTAACCAGTCGTTAATCAGTGGAATATTTCCTGAATGGTTGAAATATGCTGAAGTTAAGCAACTAGTTAACAAGGGAGATAAAGAAATAGCATGAAATTTCCGTCCAATTTCACTATTGCCAGCATTCTCAAAAATTTTAGAAAAAGTAATGTACAGTCGGCTTTATAGCCATCTTACCTCAAATAACATACTGTCAAAGTCACAGTTTGGATTTCTAAAAGGTTCTGATACTGAGAAGGCTATCTACACTTACAGTGAAAATGTGCTTGATTCATTAGACAAAAAATTGCAGGCAACTGGTGCATTTTGTGATCTGTCAAAGGCATTTGACTGTGTAAATCACAATATTCTTTTAAGTAAATTAGAATATTATAGTGTTACAGGAAATGCTGCAAAATGGTTCAAATCTTATATCTCTGGCAGGAAACAAAGGGTTTGTTAGGAAAGAGACATGTATCAAGCTATCAGGCATCATCCAACTGGGAACTAATTGCATGTGGGGTCCCACAAGGTTCCATTTTGGGGCCCTTACTTTTTCTTGTGTATATCAATGACCTTTCATCAGTAACATTACCAGATGCCAAGTTCGTTTTGTTTGCCAATGATACAAACATTCAATAAATAGTAAATCAAGTGTATTCTTAGAAATATCAGCTAATAAAATATTTGTAGACATTAATCACTGGTTCCTAGCCAATTCTTTGTCACTAAACTTTGAAAAAAACACACCACATGCAGTTCAGAACTTGTAAGGTGTGTCTCACGAGTATATGCCCAACATACGATGACAAGCAGGTAGAAGAAGTGGACCATGTTAAATTCTTGGGATTACAGCTTGATAATAAATTCAACTGGGAGGAGAACACCACAGAACTGCTGAAGCGTCTTAACAAATCTCTATTTGCAATGCGAATTGTGTCAGACATAGGGGATATAAAAATGAAGAAGCTGGAATACTACGCTTACTTTCATTCCATAATGTCATATGGGATTATTTTTTGGTGTAATTCATGAAGCCAAGCTAAAGTTTTCCGGGCACAAATACGTTCTGTAAGAGTTATATGTGGTGTGACCTCAAGAACATCCTGCAGAACCCTGTTTAGAGAACTAGGGATACTGACTACTTCTTCCCAATATATTTATTCCTTAATGAAATTTTTCATTGAAAATATATCACTTTTTCAAACCAACAGCTCAATTCATGGAATCAATACTAGAAATAAGAATAACCTTCACAAGAATTTAAAGTGACTTAGTCTTGTACAAAAAGGTGTGCAGTATTCAGCAACACACATTTTCGATAACTTGCCAGCAGCCATAAAAAGCTTAAGAACCAATGAAATTCAGTTTAAGAGAAGCCTAAAGGATTTAATGGTGGCCAACTCCTTCTACTCCATTGACGAATTTCTCAGTAAAATCAACTGATTTGTGTGTATAACGTCTGCACAATTTCAGTGCAGGGAAGGCAGTAGAAATATTCCACTAAATTACAGACCCATATCGTTAACGTCGATATGCACCAGGATTCTGGAACATATATAGTGTTCAGACATTATGAATTACCTCGAAGAAAACTGCCTGTTGACACACAGTCAACATGAGTTTAAAAAGCATCGTTCCTGTGAAATACGACTAGCTCTTTATTCACATTCAGTGTTGAGTGCAATTGACAAAGGATTTCAGATCGATTCCGTATATTTGGATTTCAGTAAGGCTTTTGACATTGTACCACACAAGCGCCTTGTAGTGAAATTGCGTGCTTATGTAATATCGTGTCAGTTATGTGACTAGATTTGTGATTTCCTGTCAGAGAGGTCACAGTTCGTAGTACTTGACGGAAAGTCAACGAGTAAAACAGATGTGATTTCTGGCGTTCCCCAAGGTAGTGTTATAGGCCCTTTGCTGTTCCTTATCTATATAAACGATTTGGAAGACAATCTCAGCAGCCTTCTTAGGTTGTTTTTGCAGATGACACAGTCGTTTATCGATTAATAAAGCCATCAAAAGATCAAAACAAATTGCAAAACGATTTAGAAAAGATATCTGAATGGTACAAAAATTGGCAGTTGACCCTAAATAACGAAAAGTGTGAGGTCATCCACATGAGTGCTAAAAGGAATTCGTTAAACTTCGGTTACACGATAAATCAGTCTAACCTAAAGGCCGTAAATTCAACTAAATACCTATATATTACAATTACCAATAACTTAAATTTGAAGGAGCATATAGAAAATGTTGTGGGGAAGGCTAACCAAAGACTGCGTTTTATTCCCCGGACACTTAGAAAATGTAACAGATATACTAAGGAGACTGCCTACATTAAGCTTGTCCGTCCTCTTTTAGAATAATGCTGGGCGGTGTGGTATCCTTACCAGATAGGACTGACGGAGTACAACGAAAAAGTGTAAAGAAGGGCAGCACGTTTTGTATTATCTCAATATATGGCAGAGAGTGTCACAGAAATGATACAGGATTTGGGGTGGACATCAGTAGAAGAAAGCTGTTTTTCGTTGCGATGGAAGCTTCTCACGAACTTCCAATTACCAACTTTCTCCTCTGAACGCGAAAATATTTTGTTGATACCGACTTACATAGGGAGAAACGATCACCACGACAAAAAAGGGAAATCAGAGCTCGTACAGAAAGATATTGATGTTCGTTCCTTCTACTCGCTATACGAGATTGGAATAATAGAGAATTGTGAAAGTGATTGGATGAACCTTCTGCCAGGCACTTAAATGTGATTTGCAGAGTATTCATGTAGATGTAAATGTAGAAGAATATATTTCTTTCGTTGTCTGTTCTTATTGTGACAGGCACTTTCCTCGCCACGTAATAACTTAGTAGTAAGCCTAATGTTTCGCAAAGTCTTACTCTTCATTAGACGTTTAATACATAAATACATACTTTTAATACATAAATATTTTTTTAAATATAGTTACTTTTACTCCAAAAGCGAATGTACCGAGCATTCTCTCTGTTTGTGGCTCAGACTCAGTAACAATTGTGGAACTGGTTTCTTCTGAGCTGTGAAACAGTTTTATTGCTTTTGATCTTTTACTATCACGTCTATGTGACTTTCCCTTGAGCTGCAGTTGTGGCAGCTTACTTGCTACGTTAAATAGTTCAAGTACTGCATTCCATAAGCGTTTCTTATGTTCCACGTTCACTGACTTGACTGGAAGTGTAACGAAGGAAGCCTCACGTCTTTGAGTAGATGCCAGCCTGGGTGGCCGAGCGGTTCTAGGCGCTCTAGTCTGGAAACACGCGACCGCTACGGTCGCAGGTTCGAATCCTGCATCGGGCATGGATGTGTGTTACGTCCTTAGGTTAGTTAGGTTTAAGTAGTTCTAAGTTCTAGGAGTCTGATGACCTCAGAAGTTAAGTCCCATAGTGCTCAGACTCATTTGAACCATTTGAGTAGATTTACGACGCCTTTCTGCAAAAGGCTAAGTCTTCTGCTTTTGGCTGGCAATTTTTTTTTTGTCTGAAAGAACACGGCAGTCTCCAGTAAACATTCGTAAGTTATAATAAAACCTTAAATAAACTGTTTTTAATGCAGTGGTTCACACCTCCTAGAATCATTAGGAAACCTAAAAAGACTAATGTGGTGTCGTCGTCTTGTTGTTGCTACAATTTATTGTGCTACAGACGCTCCCATTTGTAAAAACTGTTCTTTAGACCAATATAAATAACTAAGATTCTCATTCGCAAGATCTCGCCGAACTTTACAGAACAACTTGATGTCCGCTTCGTGCGCTGCAATCGCAGTGCGTGACAAAAAGACGGGGTGTTGCCGTAGACCATAGATAACATAGGCTGTGCATACGTAATTTTACTGAAACCAACATCTAAGTCACGTGACTCGGAGAATGTCATTACACGTTTATAGCGCATAGTTTATGAAATTTTCGTTAGAAATCAAATGTTGTGCTTTATACTAGATGCAGAAGACCCTCACGTATGCTCAGATTAGATAATTGTTTTGTATCCTACAGATTACGTAAAGTGACGAAAACCTCAGTTGTTTCATTGAATTACTTTAAAATACTGCCGCGATATTTCCGTAAATTGAGAGTCAGTATGGTTGTTGGTCCTTGGATGTAAAACTTCGTGAATGACTGCAATATATTGCGCTTCCTATCTTGACATCGTTTCAGTATCTGCACTGGATTAAGCAAAAGTCAGACAACGTATGTGCGTATTTTGTGTTAATACCTGACATTATGCACATAAACGAATTTCCTTTCTTACAAAAGCTTACTAAAGCATTTCACACATATTCTTGTGGAATCGTCAGAAAACTAATTCTACGTTCGAAATCGTTATTTTGTGTTCCACTCCTGTGGAAGTGGTGAACTACAAGAATCCACAGTGCAAAAAAAAGGTATTCACTAAAGAACAGTGTACCTGTCGCTTGTTAAAAGAATTGTCAATACGTTTCTACTTGACCACATGTAAAAAGAAATTAGGCTAACTGCACTACTACATGTGTAAGAATTGTACAACAGTTCGTTGAATTGTGAAAATCAGTGCTTGATGTCAGCTATAAATGACAGAAACTGTAACCGTAAGCTCCTCTTCACACAGCTTGTAATGACAGGAACTCAGATTTCTTCCCCGAGACACGTGAGTTAGATGTTGATTTCAAGCGTTAACACGGCAGAGACAGGGACTTGCGCGGTCTCTGTTATATGTGGTTGTTGCGGCTATTATGTTAGACTGTGACTGGCATTATACTCAAACAAGTGTAGTAAATATTAACTACCATATAGTCAACAAGTTGCAATAACGGACGACAGAAATGATCGATAGTGAATATTAAACGTCTATGAGTGAGCAAGTTGCACTGACCAACATCAGAAGTTATCGATAAAGAATATTAATTGCCTATGATTGAGCAAGCTGCATTGACCAACGTCAGAAGTTATCGATAATGAATATTAATTGCTTATGAGTGAGCCATTACATTGATCAAATTATTAATTACCAAAGAATGAGCACCTTACGTTGATCAGCATCGGAAGTTATCGACAGTGAATGCTAATTACGAAAGAGTGAGCAGGTTGAATTGATCAATGTCCACTCTGCTCAATTCTGAACTGGAGAGACAAGATGAAACAAAGCCGTGAAGTGTGATTTCACAGTTGCCATGTTAAAACGGTGCAAGATATCAACTTCTTCTGCTACATCGAAAAAATATAATTACCATTTATGTATGCTATATGACATTGGATGTTTCTAGTTTATAGTTCACTGTTGGCTATTGCCTTTTACATGTTACGTCTTCCCTGTAAGACCAGTTTTAAAATCATTCTGTTCTGTCTGCATACGTAATCTCCGTCCTGCCATTAAAGATTCTCACAAATTACGCTTCTCAAAAATCTTACTTTTGTGAAAGATACTTTTTGGTTTTCGCACATTATTTTCTGAAGGTCGAAACTACATAACGACAAAAAATGACCAAAACAGTACCATGAAAAATTTCTTGTTGTAGTTATCTCACCTGATATCTGGCGAACTTTCAGCAGCAACACGTATAATGCATAGTGCATTTCTCTCTACACCTAAAGAGAAAAATGTCCTGTACAAGTCATTAGGAAACGAAACTGCTAAACCATTGCTTCGTTGCCCATTTCAGCTGCTAACAGAGGGAAAAAAAACTTTAATGTTAATATGATCCACTTAACAATCTGTTTACAGACAAGAATTTTGGGAAAGGAAGGAGGGGGACAAATTGTTGTTGTTGTTGTGGTCTTCAGTCGTGGGACTGGTTTGACGCGGCTCTACATGCAAATCTATCCTGTGCAAACTTCTTCATCTCCCAGTACTTACTGCAACCTACATCCTTCTGAATCTGCTTTGTGTATTCATCTCTTGGTCTCCCTCTACGATTTTTACCCTCCACACTGCCCTCCAATGCGAAAATTTGTGATCCCTTGATGCCTCAGAACATGTCCTACCAAACGGTCCCTTCTTCTTGTCAAGTTGTGCCACAATCTCCTCTTCTCCCCAATTCTATTCAATACCTCCTCATCAGTTATGTGATCTACCCATCCAATAGTCAGCATTCTTCTGTAGTACCACATTTCGAAAGCTTCTATCCTCTTCTTGTCCAAACTATTTATCGTGCATGTTTCACTTCCATACATGGCTACACTCCATACAAATACTTTCAGAAACGACTTCCTGACACTTAAATCTATACTCGATGTTAAGAAATTTCTCTTCTTCAGAAACGCTTTCCTTGCCATTGCCAGTCTTCATTTATATCCTCTCTACTTCGACCATCATCAGTTATTTTGCTCCGCAAATAGCATAACCCCTTTACTACTTTAAGTGTCTCATTTCCTAATCTAATTCCCTCAGCAGCACCCGACTTTATTCGACTACATTCCATTACTCTCGTTTTGCTTTTGTTGATGTTCATCTTATATTCTCCTTTCAAGACACTGTCCATTCCGTTCAACTGCTCTTCCAAGTCCTTTGCTGTCTCTGACAGAATTACAATGTCATCGGCGAACCTCAAAGTTTTTATTTCTTCTCCATGGATTTTAATATCTACTCCGAATTTTTCTTTTGTTTCCTTTACTGCTTGCTCAATATACAGATTGAACAACATCGGGGAGACGCTACAACCCTGTCTCACTCCCTTCCCAGCCACTGCTTCCCTTTCATGTCCCTCGACTCGTATAACTGCCATTCCGTACAAATTGTAAATAGCCTTTCGCTCCCTGTATTTTATCCCTGCCACCTTTAGAATTTGAAATTGAGTATTCCAGTCCACATTGTCAAAAGCTTTGTCTAAGTCTACAAATGCTAGAAACGTAGCTTTGCCTTTCCTTAATCTTTCTTCTAAGACAAGTCGTAAGGTCAGTATTGCCTCACGTGTTCCGATATTTCTACGGAATCCAAACTGATCTTCCCCGAGGTCGGCTTCTACCATTTTTTCCATTCGTCTGTAAATAATTCGCGTTAGTATTTTGCAGCTGTGACTTATTAAACTGATAGTTCGGTAATTTTCACATCTGTCAACACCTGATTTCTCTGGGATTGGAATTATTATATTCTTCTTGAAGTCAGAGGGTACTTCGCCTGTCTCATACATCTTCCTCACCAGATGGTAGAGTTTTGTCAGGACTGGCTCTCCCAAGGACGTCAGCAGTTCTAATGGAATGTTGTCTACTCCCCGGGCCTTGTTTCGACTCAGGTCTTTCAGTGCTCTGTCAAACTCTTCATTCAATATCGTATCTCTCATTTCATCTTCATCTACATCCTCTTCCATTTCCATAATATTGTCCTCAAGTACATCGCCCTTATATAGACCACCTATATAAATCTTCCACCTTTCTGCTTTCGCTTCTTTGCTTAAATCTGGGTTTCCATCTGAGCTCTTGATATTTATACAAGTGGTTCTCTTGTCTCCAAAGGTCTCTTTAATTTTCCTGTAGGCAGTATCTATCCTTACCCCTAGTGAGATAAGCCTCTACATCCTTACATTTGTCCTCTCGCCATCCCTGCTTAGCCATTTTGCTCTTCCTGTCGATCTCATTTTGAGACGTTTGTATTCCTTTTTGCCTGCTTCATTTACTGCATTTTTTATAGTTTCTCCTTTCATCAATGAAATTCAATATTTCTTCTGTTACCCAAGGATTTCTACTAGCCCTCGTCTTTTTACCTACTTGATCCTCTGATGCCTTCACTACTTCATCCCTCAGAGCTACCTATTTTCTTCTACTGTATTTCTTTCCCCCATTCCTGTCAATTGTTCCCTTGCGCTTTCCTTGAAACTCTGTACAACCTCTTGTTTAGTCAGTTTATCCAGGTCCCATCTCCTCAACTTCCCACCTTTTTTGCAGTTTCTTCAGTTTTAATCTACAGTTCATAACAAATAGATTGTGGTCAGAGTCCACATCTTCCCCTGGAAATGTCTAACAATTTAAAACCTGGTTCCTAAATCTCTGTCTTACCATTATATAATCTATCTGATACCTTCTAGTATCTCCAGGATCCTTCCATGTTTACAACCTTCTTTCATCATTCTTGAACCAAGTGTTAGCTATGATTAAGTCATGCTCTGTGCAAAGCTCTACCATGTGGCTTCCTCTTTCATTTCTTACTCCCAACCCATTTTCACCTACTATGTTTCCTTCTCTCTCTTTTCCTACTCTCGATTTCAAGTCATCCATGACTATTAAATTCACTGCCCGAATAATTTCTTTCATCTCATCATACATTTCATTAATTTCTTCATCATCTGCAGAGCTAGTTGGCATATAAACTTGTACTACTGTAGTAGGTATGGGCTTTGTGTCTATCTTGACCACAATAATGCGTTCACTATGCTGTTTGTAGTAGCTTACCCGCACTCCTAATTTTTTTTCATTATTGAGCCTACTCCTGCATTACACCTATTTGATTTTGTACTTATAACCCTGTATTCACCTGAGCAAAAGTCTTGTTCCTCCTGCCACCGAACTTCACTAATTCCCACTATATCTAACTTTAGCCTATCCATTTCCCTTTTTAAATTTTCTAACCTACCTGCCCGATTAAGGGATCTGACATTCCACGCTCCATTCCGTAGAACACCAGTTTTCTTTCTCCTGATAACAACATCCTCTTGAGTAGTCCCCGCCAGGAGGTCCGAATGGGGAACTATTTTACCTCTGGAATATTTTACCCAAGAGGACGCCATCATCATTTAACCATACAGTAAAGCTGCATGCCCTCTGGTCAAATTAGTGACATGTAAATATCAAACTTTTATTTTGTTTATTGTTGTTTCTTCAGTATATATATATATATATATATATATATATATAAGTATTTGATGTGGTTTACGAAATATATCCAGCGGTAACGTTAAGTGACTCATCCTATATATATATATATATATATATATATATATATATATATATATCACCTCTCTCAACCTTGATAGTAAAGAAAGTTGGCTTTACCACAGGAGTTGTGCAGTATGTGTGATCAGCTGGACACATGTAGGAAACAGTAATAAATTTTAACATTTAAATAATCTTTCTCACTACATGTCTTGATATGTAATAAATAATATTCTCCTGGTACTCACTGACTGCTACTAAATCAAGAGCCTCAAAAAAACTAGTTTGTTTACTATCATAAGCAAACACATCACTTTGCTTCATTTGACACATGAATTCATGAACACTGAAAGAGCTCACTTTCTCAGCGGCATCCACATTACTCTTGTCACTTGCAGAAACATTGTTCTTTAACAACATTGTTCTCAGAACAGACAGGAACTGTAACGTGGTGGGATTATTGTTGCAACCAAAGCTAGAGTTGATGCAAGGAAAAAAGAGTTCCAGGTCATCTTGTGACACTTTGTGTGCTGAAAAACACTTTATAGAAGTTCAGTATTCAGAAACAGAAACTCCAGGGAGAGGCTTCTAACACTATGTATGCACATCAGAAATTCCAGCACAAATGTTTCTCGTGGATGTAATAACGCATGCATGCCATCAGTCCTTAATGTCTGAAAGACGCATTTTGCATGACAATGAACTTCAGTCAAATAATTTAAATTTGTACTTCTCAATGATTTTTTAAACCCTTTGCATGAACATTCCTTGAGTTTATCTATAATTTTGATAAAGTCTACAGTGGCAGATGTGTCCTGGAAAAGTGGATGTTGGGAGCTCTCTAGAAATTCAATGGCATCAGCACAATTGGAGATCATTGTCTGGACTGATAAAGAGACATCCATTTTCTCTATACAGAAATTCACATATGAACCAGAAAGTGAACCGACAAATTTTAATGGTTCACACTATTGCACATAAAGTAACCTCAAAATAAAGTGCCACTTCACATCCCTTGCTTCATAATTCAGTGAGCATCCAAGATTCTTCAGTGTGTGAATGTTGACAGCAACACCATCAAATGGCACTGACCTCACAAGAACACCAACACAAAACAGTTTGAGTGTACAAATTCTCACAATTTCAGTCACTACATCTTTTGGCAGTTTATTCACTAGCAAATATGCAATTCAAGTTGTCTTCTCCGATTGTTTTTCACTTTCAATTGCCCTAAAAATTGAGTAAATTTGACACAGCGCCATTCTTCAGCAGCTTTCTACAAGCTCCTGGTCGAAAGATGTAACTGTCTTTTGTAAAATTGAGCACTAAAAACGAGGCTGTGTGTAGATGGTGCCCAGTATTCACTTTGTACTACATGTACCCAGTATTCACTTTGTACTACATGTACCCATTTGTTTAGAAGTTCTGGGCGCGAGTAAGGAAAACTAACAAGATTTAAATATCTTTGTGCAGTCTTTGGATTTCTCAAACACCATTTCCTTTATTGTATATTAAATTATATGTAGCTTACAGGTGGAACTGGATACCTCTTTCTGCCATCCACCAATTACTGCATCCGTATGCAACAGAACTCTTGACCATTTTCGTTATAAAAAGAGACAGAATCACTTTAAAGTCACAAACAGAAAAATAACAAGAAGTAGTACTGCCCCATCACAGTACGGCGACGCCACCAAAGACCATCACAGCTTTCTAGGCAAAGACGCCTTTGAGTAGTCTATCCAGTTTAGTATTGAGCTCACTGTCAACGTCATAAGTTATCGATAGTAAACCTTAATTATTAGCAAGTGCGCAAGTAAGTCAGAAGTTATCACTATTGAATATTAAATACCAACCAGTGAGCATGTTACACAGACCAACATGACAAGCTATCGATACTGAATATTAATTGCCAAAGAGTGAGCAGGTTGCAGTGATCTATGTCAGAAGTCATTGATAGTGAATATTAATTACCATCAAGTGACCAAGTTTTATTGATCCAATGTCAGACGGTATAGATAGTGAATAGTCAATACGAGAAAGTAAGCTCGTTGGATTGACCAACATCAGGAGTTATCGATAGCGAATACTAATTATCAACAGGTGAGCAATTTAATTGACCAACCTCAGAAGTTATCCATAGTAAACATTAATTAGCAACGACTCAGCGAATTCAATGGACCCAGAGCAGGAACTGTTATAGTGAATGTCAGACACTGAAGACTGAGCAAATGGCATTGAGCAACATCAGATGTTATCATTAAGGACAATTAATTACCACTGAATGAATATGTTGCATTGACCAACATGAGAAGTTACTGATAGTAAATATCAATCATCAACGAATGATCAAGGTGACCAAGTTGCATTGACCAATGTCAAAAGTTATCAGTAGTAAACCTTTATTACCGAGTGAGCAAGTGGCACTGACCAATATCAGTACACATTGACAGTGAATATTAATACCAAAGAATGAGCTCGATGCATTGACTAACACCAGACGTTACCGATAGTGAATGTTGGTTACCAATAAGTGAGTAGTTTGTATTGACCAACCTCAGAAGTTATCGACAGCAAACATAAAAATAATTTATTTTCTTTGTAAATATGCATCGTGTTTTCTTGTTTCATTAGATGTTATACACACTTAAGTTTCTCCTTATAACAGGTCTACAGAATGAAAAGTACAAGTATTGCGTAATTAAAACTTCATGTGTTATAATCGGCGTAACTTTCCCTGAAGTGCCTACTTTTTATCCAAGGAAGAACCAGTATTATTGTCCTGCCTTTTATCTCATCTACTAATCTTACCCTAAGACGTATCTCTCGTTCATCCTCTGTCCAGTCAACTCCCTCTCTTAAACTTATTTCTTTTACATAGCTACCACACATTCTAGTGTATGTCATTTCTCACATTCGTCAAGTACTTACGAGGAAATTGCTGAGCATAACGTTTGTAAGCCTGACATTTCTGAAACGCCATGTACTATTAGTATGCATGTTGTTAAATATCACTACTTATTTCTATAGTTATATTGGAGCGTCAGCTCACTAAGGACGTCTCGTTATGCATAAGGGATTGAAACCCCTAATTTCACCAGGTGAAATAGCTGCAGAAATAAATAAATTCTCCTTACAAAACTATGACTAAGACGTAATGAGATTATCATGCCGATAAGCAACTAAGGACAGGAAGTTATCATAGGATCTACAGACAGTAAAACCTGATTACTCTCATTGTGTTCATAAAATAAGTCTTCATTTACGAGTGGCGTTCCATAAGGTTCTGTACTGGGACCAGATCTTTTTCTTATCTATATTAATGAACTAGGTTTGAATACTGTCACCCAAGAAACAGTTTTATTTGATTACAGCACAACATTATAACAAAAGCAGAATAAGTGAGGTCTGCAAAGATGGGAAGCCGTGTGGTGACCCCATGTCCCTTCATATCACTTCCAAATGCCATCATTGGCTGTACAGCAGTCGGTCAGTCTTTACTCATCAGTCTGAGGCCAGACGACAGAGCTTTCTTTTTCCGAATAAACATGAATCTTCATGAAAATGAAATATAGACACTGATTAACTCAGTGACTGGCCCCACTTCAATGATCTAATTACTAAAAACACTAAATTTTAACAGTGATAAAAATATAAATATCATACATCCAAGTGTCACCATTTATGATCAGTCTGTTGCAAGGAGACTTAATTCTCCTTCCTGTGGATCCAGAGTACCATGAAACAAGAAAGATCAATAAATATTATTGTGTCCTAA
This sequence comes from Schistocerca gregaria, assembly GCF_023897955.1. NCBI lineage: Eukaryota > Metazoa > Arthropoda > Insecta > Orthoptera > Acrididae > Schistocerca > Schistocerca gregaria. The sequence goes on from NC_064920.1 coordinate 1,095,701,365, forward strand.
GGGTCTGAAAAAGCTGCAGAGACAAACAGACAGTTTCAAGCGCTTGTTATGTATGCTTTCATTTAAATATAAAATAAGGAATCATATCCTGGGGCAAATCTTCTGCAGGACAGAGCACTTTCAAAAAAGGAACCAGAGCTATCACAATCGTTACTAGGAAAAGCCTTAGAGGTCAATGTGGGCTCTTGTTTAAAAAATTAGATGTACCACCATTGTTGTATATGTACAGCTTGGAAACATCAGTGTTTGTTAAGAAACATAAAATTAATGAGGAAAGCATAAAAAATTGTGATATTTACATTCACTGCACAAGACAGTACTATAAACTTCATGTTATATCTAGAAACACTCATAGATATCAAGACATCGGTATAAAACTGTACATCGTTCTTCCAATTAATATGAAACCCATCACAGCTATAAAAAAAGTTTCAGAGACAAGTAAAGTCACATCCAAGTAGGGGAATATATCTTTGAAATTCACAATTTATAAGCTTAATTTGAAACTCTAGTATTCTGTATCGGTCTGTGTATGGGAGTGCATGGTACCAATATGCTCCAAAAGCTGCCTACAAAACAGCGAATTTTCATGGGGTCATATCTCGCGTTCTGTTGATCGCAGAGATAAGGAATCAACTGTTTTGGATAGCTCTTGGCCTACTAACTATTTGTTTACCTATAGGAAGTACGGCATACTGTAGCTATCCTATAGCGTAAGGTCTAAATTTAAACATTTCACGCTTCCTCCAGCCCAAACAAACTGAGCAAATCGTTTGGTCTTTTGCATTAGCTGTGGCCTATAGTGTTCCGTAGGCAGCTTATAAAAACACCGTTTGTTCATGGACATTTCCTGGAAAAACCCAAAAAAAACATTATTTTTTGGTACGGAAAGTACCAGTTGTGGGGATGACCACTTCTGCAATTTCTATTCATAATCGATGATCGAAATTTTTATCAGATGTTCTTAAGAAGATGTTCTCGGGGAACTTTGAAACTTTTTCCGATATTGCTAACTGTTACCGAGATCCAGAAGTTCAAAATTACAGCACATATGCTGGTAAAATATACTCGTAAAATCCTATGTGAGGCATAAACGTAGTTGTAACTGGCATAGTGAACAAGTGGCAATGGTTCTAGGATCATCGCAAGGGTTCTGAGGTCATCAAACCGAATTTTCAATAAGAATTTTTTCACCAGTCACACTTATGACGAGGTGTTTCTTTGTAGTGGAAACTTCACGCCTTTACAAATACACCCAGAGTTGTACTAAAACGACAAAAGTGTGCCAAAAGGGCATTAACATGCCTGAAAAGTACGTAAAATGAATGACAATAACTGGGGAAAACTGGAAGGATTGCAAATTCAGTAAAGTATTTCTAGTACCATTTTTACTCATTTAAGATATAAATCATAAGCCAGGCGTTTTCGATGAATTGCATTCGACGAGCGAAGTGTCCAAAAAAATGTAAGGCTCAAGGTTTTTTGTTTACCTTATATTATGTGTACTTATTTGTTGTTTATATATGTCAAAGTATATGAACATAACGTCTTATATGAATAAACTGCCAAAACTATACCTACCAACAGAATTTGTTTTATATAAGCACCACACCTGGTGTAGCAGAGAAAAGAGGCGAATGTTCCTCTTTAAAACACTCTGATAAAGGCCGACTGCCTTAGCCTGCCTTCCTCACCATGAAGTTTGACGTACAACCATGTTCCCGCTTGTTTGTGCTGAAACAGAGCAGCAGGAGACAGTGCCATGGGAGGTAAAGAGAGAGGAGATAGTGATGGCGGGAGAGAAAGAGAGAGGAGCCAGTGATGATGGGTGAGAGAATGTGACAGTGAAACAAAAGGAGAGATGAATGACGATAATACCAGTGGGACCCAAAGAGAGAAGATATGGTTATAGTGACAGACAGTGGCAATAAAAACAAAGAGTAATGGATGGAGTTAGGAAGCAGTGAGAGCAAAACAGAGAGGATACAGTGGAAATGATATATACAGAATAGTGGAGGTCATATATAGGCTTGGGAAGGAGGGGGCGGGGGGGGGGGGGGGGGAAGGAGGGTTGCACCCTACCAGTCCTAGGAACTTAAACACACAGGTATAGGGGATGGCGCCTCTTGGATCGAAATTTTAAACACGTGGGTATAGGGAAAAAATGTAAGTAGGACTCCCCCAAATTTTTGACCCGCCACGGTATGGTGGAGGCAGCGCCAGAGGGAATCAAAGACAAAAGGAGACAGTACAAGTGGTAGAGGAGCCTGTAGCAGTGGGGTATATCGTAAATCAATGGGAGAAAAAGGAAGCAGTGGGAGCCATACGAGGGTTGGAACTTTAATAGTAGCAACTATTTATTTACAGCGCGTACAAAATAGATACGTGTTTCAGAGTTTTAATGACCATCAAAGAAGTCACCCGAATTGTGTACGACCCGTTGCCAGCGATCTGGAAGTCGTAGGATACTCTTAGCAGTGCCAGCTGTGTGACAGTTGGAGCGGTGCTGTCTGTTGCCCGACGAATTTGCAGCAGTTCGGTTGCGAATGCCGTGAATTGTTTCCTCCAGTTTAGAAATCGATTTGAATTCACGAGGGCTTAAGCCAGGGGTGTGCAGAAGGTGGTATAGCACTCAGCAGCCCCATCAGTCAAACAAATCAGCAACAGTCTGCACTGTACGTGCTTGAGCATTGTCCTGTAAAATGATGCTCAGGTCCTGCAGAAAGTGTCATCACTTCTGTCTCTAAGCTGGTCGTATGTAGTGTTCCAAAAATGAACAGCATAGAGACAGAAGTGATGACGTCTTCTGCATGACCTGACCATCATTTTGGAGGACAATTCTCAAGAACGTACAGTGCAAGCTGTTACTGATTTGTTTCACTGATGAGGCTGCTAAGTGGTATACCACCTACTGCACTCCCCTGACTTAGGCCCTCGCGAGTTCAACACGATTTCTAAACTGAAGGAACAGAACTGCAACAAATTCGTCAGGCAATAGACCTCGCCGCTCGAGCTGTCAACACAACTGGCACTGCTAACGACTTCCACATCGCTGGCAACGGGTTATACACAATGCAGGTGACTACTTTGAAGGTCATTAAAACTCTGAAACACGTATCTATTTTGTACGAGCTGTAAATAAATAGTTGCCACTATTAAAGTTCCTACTCTCGTATATAGACAGATGGCAGTGAGAGGGAGATGCTCAGTATGAAGGCTTAACTTCAAAGAGAGACTGGGTAAAAAGCTTTAGAATGTTCGATGTTAAAAAAAAACGCGAAAATACTGGTGTGACAAACTTTTTGGTGAGGCGGAAGCAACTTGTTTCCCTCTGTTGTCTCAGAGTCTTTTTAAGAGAAACATATTCCCCTTCTCTGTACTCCTACAGGTGTTCTTTCCCGCTGGTATTTGTGTTCATGAACTTCTTTAACCCTATGAACCAGTGAATCCCAATCAGCTAATGTTAAATAGGTACAGCAAAACTTTATCTTTACAGTTTCGTGTATGATAAAGCAAGCTTTACTGTACATAATTCGTTGGAAAGATAATAAATAAAATTAAAAGGAGAACTGCTCGTAATGAAGAAGAGGGAAAAGGTAGGAGTTTACTATCACGGGTGCAAGCAATGGGGGAACCAGAACACTGTCTTATATCCATCAGGGTGCAAACTAACATCCCAAAGGTGCTCGGGCTCACATACGGCTCCGATCCGTCGAAATGTCTTGGCTCAATCTCGTCTACGGGTTGAACCGCACCTGCCGCATTACACGCCCTAAATTAGACACTTCTGACCCTTTGGTTAAAGTGTCTGGCTGATGGCAAGTTTGCGAAATACAAAGTTAATATAACATATAATAACAGTAATAATAATATCGGGAACTGAATTAAGGACCCATCAATAATGTAGGCCACACAGTTGCGATTTCTTTAGAATAATGTTTATTCAGAAAGCAAACTAATAGCGAAAGTGGTCGTATTTAGAATTACTATTACACTCGAGCATATATCCATTTGACACAGTTCGATCATTCACTATCTCATCGCAAATTACAAGGCCAATACTCCACCTCGTTAACTACGTGAAAAGTTAGAGTTCACACCAGGAGCGTGGCTGCTCACCGCTCAGAGACTATAATCCCCGCGATACACACAACGCGAAAATTTCCAATTCGTTTCACTTCCTGGCTACCTAAAGACCGATCGTCCGCTTTTGCGTCTCCTCCACCACTGTTCCTCTGCCGTCTCCGGCCGCGTCCCTTGCATGAACATAGTTGCTCAACTGACTAGTGCAGTTCCCTTCCCTGAAGCCGTACGTCTGATTGGCTACAGCTGATTCTACATTATTTTACATTTTAAGATATTTAAATTAGCAACGCTTGACCACCTTCACGTTCTAAATAAAGTAACAATAATATCCATTACATAATAAACGCTAAATTCTTTTACATCAAACCAATACAATTTTCCTTCTTAGCTTCAAATGCCACGGCCAGTAGCCTTGCACCAATGTGCTTTCTGATAAATAAATAAAGAACAAAAGTAACTATTATGCACTAAACTTCACAACAAATATTCTATTAGCTAATGATTCAATAAGGTGTCAAGCTGTCATCATTCAATGCGTTTTTTGTGTAGGAAATGATGATCTCATGCTTAACTGAAAATACCGATAATTGAAATTTACTATATCTTTTAAACAAATAAAGTTACAGAGTTGATATTTACGACATTTGTCATTTTAATGATCCGCTTTTATATAACATGTCGATCGTTTAAGATCTACGCATACGCAAATTGGTCAGCTGCGGTTATTTGGTATAAATTTAACTCTGCATAATGCACTATTGTGGAGCAATGTTTCTGACGATTTTCGTACTTGAAAACTTGGGTTCGCCTATTTCGTATCATATTTGTTAATTGAAACGATCCAACAAATGCTTTTTTTATAAAAAGTATTGTTTAAAATTCTGACTCGTGTAAAGAACTTACGTCTTCGCCTTTGCAGTATAAGAAATTAGTACATCTTCCCCTACACTTTACTCCACAAGCCACCCAACGGCGTGTGGCGGAGGGCACTTTATGTGCCACTGTCATTACCTCCCTTTCCTGTTCCAGTCGCGTATGGTTCGCGGGGAGAATGACTGCCAGAAAGCCTCCGTGCGCGCTCTAATCTCTCTAATTTTACATTCGTGATCTCCTCGGGAGGTATAAGTAGGGGGAAGCAATATATTCGTTACCTCATCCAGAAACGCACCCTCTCGAAACCTGGCGAGCAAACTACACCGCGATGCAGAGCGCCTCTCTTGAGGAGTCTGCCACTTGAGTTTGCTAAACATCTCCGTAACGCTATCACGGTCACCAAATAACCCTGTGACGAAACGCGCCGCTCTTCTTTGGATCTTCTCTATCTCCTCCATCAACCCGATCTGGTACGGATCCCACACTGATGAGCAATACTCAAGTATAGGTCGAACGAGTGTTTTGTAAGCCACCTCCTTTGTTGATGGACTACATTTTCTAAGGACTCTCTCAATGAATCTCAACCTGGTACCCGGCTTACCAACAATTAATTTTATGTGATCATTCCACTTGAAATCGTTGCGCACGCATACTCCTAGATATTTTACAGATGTGACTGCTAACAGTGTTTGTTCCGCTATCATATAATCGTACAATAAAGGATCCTTCTTTCTATGTACTCGCGATACATTACATTCGTCTATGTTAAGGGTCAGTTGCCACTCCCTGCACCAAGTGCCTATCCGCTGCAGATCTTCCTACATTTCACTACAATTTTCTAATGCTCCAACTTCTCTGTATACTACAGCATCATCCGCGAAAAGCTGCATGGAACTTCCGACACCATCTACCAGGTCATTTATATATATTGTGAAAAGCAATGGTCCCATAACACTCCCCTGTGGCACGCCAGAGGCCACCTTAACGTCTGTAGACGTCTCTCCATTGATAACAACATGTTGTGTTCCGTTTGCTAAAAACTCTTCAATCCGGCCACACAGCTGGTCTGATAATCCGTGGGCTCTTACTTCGTTTATGAGGCGACAGTGCGGAACTGTATCGAACGCCTTCCGGAAGTCAAGGAAAATAGCATCTACCTGGGAGCCTGTATCTAACATTTTCTGGGTCTCATGAACAAATAAAGCGAGTTGGGTCTCACACGATCGCTGTTTCCGGAATCCATGTTGATGCCTATAGAGTAGAGTATGGGTTTCCAAAAACGACATGATACGCGAGCAAAAAACATGTTCTAAAATTCTACAGCAGATCGACGTCATAGATATAGGTCTATAGTTTTGCGCATCTGTTCGACGACCCTTCTTAAAGACTGGGACTACCTGTGCTCTTTTCCAATCATTTGGAACCTTCCGTTCCTCTCGAGACTTACGGTACACGGCTGTTAGAAGGGGGGCAAGTTCTTTTGCGTACTCTGTGTAGAATCGAATTGGTATCCCGTCAGGTCCAGTGGACTTTCCTCTGTTGAGTGATTCCAGTTGCTTTTCTATCCCTTGGACACTTATTTCGATGTTAGCCATTTTTTCGTTTGTGCGAGGATTTGTAGAAGGAAATGCAGTGCAGTCTTCCTCTGTGAAACAGCTTTGGAAAAAGGTGTTTAGTATTTCCGCTTTACGAATGTCATCCTCTATTTCAATGTCATCATCATCTCGGAGCGTCTGGATATGCTGTTTCGAGCCACTTACTGATTTAACGTAAGACCAGAACTTCCTAGGATTTTCTGTCAAGTCGGTGCTTAGAATTTTACTTTCGAATTCACTGAACGCTTCACACATAGCCCTCCTTACGCTAACTTTGACATCGTTTAGCTTCTGTTTGTCTGAGAGGTTTTGGCTGCGTTTGCACTTGGAGTGAAGCTCTTTTTGCTTTCGCAGTAGTTTCCTAACTTTGTTGTTGAACTACGGTGGGTTTTTCCCGTCCCTCACAGTTTTACTCGGCACGTACCTGTCTAAAACGTATTTTACGATTGTCTTGAACTTTTTCCATAAACACTCAACATGGTCAGTGTCAGAAGAGAAGTTTTCGTTTTGATCTGTTAGGTACTCTTAAATCTGCCTTCTATTACTTTTGCTAAACATATAAACCTTCCTCCCTTTTTTTATATTCCTATTAACTTCCATATTCATGAATGCTGCAACGGCCTTATGATCACTGATTCCCTGTTCTGCACTTACAGAGTCGAAAAGTTCGGGTCTGTTTGTTATCAGTAGGTCCAAGATATAATCTCCACGAGTCGGTTCTCTGTTTAATTGCTCGAGGTAATTTTCGGATAGTGCACTCAGTATAACGTCACTCGACGCTCTGTCCCTACCACCCGTCCTAAACATCTGAGTGTCCCAGTCTATATCTGGTAAACTGAAATCTCCACCTAAGACTATAACATGCTGAGAAAATTTATGTGAAATGTATCCCAAATTTTCTCTGCCACTAATGCTGCTGAGTCGGGAGGTCGGCAAAAGGAGCCAACTATTAACCTAGCTCGGTTGTTGAGTGTAACCTCCACCCATAATAATTCACAGGAACTTTCCGCTTCTACTTCACTACAGGATAAACTACTACTAACAGCGACAAACACTCCACCACCGGTTGCATGCAATCTATCCTCTCTACCCACCGTCTGCGCCTTTGTAAAAATTTCTGCAGAATTTATCTCTGGCTTCAGCAGCTTTCTGTACCTATAACGATTTCAGCGTCGGTGCTTTCTATCAGCGATTGAAGTTCCGGTACTTTACCAATGCAGGTTCGACAGTTTACAATTACAGTACCGATTGCTGCTATGGCAGTTTCGTGTATGATAAAGCAAGCTTGCTTTACCGATAATTGAAATTTACTATATCTTTTAAACAAATAAAGTAACAGAGTTGATATTTACGACATTTGTCATTTTAATGATCCGCTTTTATATAACATGTCGATCGTTTAAGATCTACGCATACGCAAATTGGTCAGCTGCGGTTATTTGGTATAAATTTAACTCTGCATAATGCACTATTGGGGAGCAATGTTTCTGACGATTTTCGTACTTGAAAACATGGGTTCGCCTATTTTGTATCATATTTGTTAATTGAAACGATCCAACAAATGCTTTTTTTATAAAAAGTATTGTTTAAAATTCTGACTCGTGTAAAGAACTTACGTCTTCGCCTTTGCAGTATAAGAAATTAGTACATCTTCCCCTACACTTTACTCCACAAGCCACCCAACGGCGTGTGGCGGAGGGCACTTTACGTGCCACTGTCATTACCTCCCTTTCCTGTTCCAGTCGCGTATGGTTCGCGGGAAGAACGACTGTCTGAAAGCCTCCGTGCGCGCTCGAATCTCTCTAATTTTAAATTCGTGATCTCCTCGGGAGGTATAAGTAGGGGGAAGCAATATATTCGATACCTCATCCAGAAACGCACCCTCTCGAAACCTGGCGAGCAAGCTACACCGCGATGCAGAGCGCCTCTCTTGCAGAGTCTGCCACTTGAGTTTGTTAAACATCTCTGTAACGCTATCACAGTTACCAAATAACTCTGTGATGAAACGCCCCGCTTTCTTTGGATCTTCTCTATCTCCTCTGTCAACCCGACCTGGTGCAGATCCCACACTGATGACCAATACTCAAGTATAGGTCGAACGAGCGTTTTGTAAGGCACCTCCTTTGTTGATGGACTACATTTTCTAAGGACTCTAAATAAACATAAGTGCAACTAAACGGGACGCCCAGAATGACTGCACACAAACACTACCCTGTATACAATAGTTGCAGTTCTAGGATATTCAGCAGTACCTGTGAACAGCAGCTGAGCATTTCCACGTGACGCCACATACAACAAATCGTGGCTGTCTGTGAAGCTACACTATATGATCAAAAGTATCCGCATTCCGTCAAAGACATACATTTTTCATATTAGGTGCACTGCTAGGTAATCCGTATCAGCGACCTCAGTAGTCATTAGACATCTTGAGAGAGCAGAATGCGACGCTCTGCGGAACTCACGGACTTCGAACGTGGTCAGGTGATTCGGTGTCACTTGTGTCATATGTCTGTACACGAGATTTCCACACTCCTAAACATCCCTAGCTCCACTGTTTCCGAAGTAATAGTGAAGTGGAAACTTGAAGGGACACGTACAGCACAAAAGCGTACAGGCCGACCTCGTCTGTTGACTGATAGTGACCCCAGATAGTTGAAAAGGGTCGTAATGTGTAATAGACTGACATCTATCCAGTCCATCACACACGAATTCCAAACTGCATCAGGATCCGCTGCAAGTACTATGACAATTAGGCGGAAGGTGAGAAAACTTGGATTCATGGTCGAACAGCTGCTCGTAGGCCACACATCACACCATTAAATGCCAAACGACGCCTTGCTTGGTTTAAGGAGCGTAAACATTCAACGATTGAACAGCGGAAAAACGTTGTGTGGAGTGACGAATCACGGTACACAATGTGGCGATGTGATGGCAGGATGTGATTATGGCGAATGTTCAGTGAACGTCATCTGCCAGCGTGTGTAGTGCCAACAGTGAAATTCGGAGGCGGTGGTGTTATGGTCTGGTCGTGATTCTCATGGAGGGGGCTTGCACCTCTCGTTGTTTCGCATGACACTATCACAACACAGGCTAACGTTGATGTTTTAAACACCTTCTTGCTTCCCACTGTTGAAGAGCAATTCGATGATGGCCATTGCATCTTTCTGTTCGTAATGAACGGCCTGTGGCGGAATGGTTACACGACAATAACATCCCTGTAATGGACTGACCTGCACAGAGTCCTGACCTGAATCCTAACGAACACCTGTGGTTTGTTTTAGAACGCCGACTTCGTGCCAGGCCTCACAGACCGACATCGATACCCCTCCTCAGTGCAGCATTCTTTGAAGACTGGGCTGTCATTCCCTAAGAAACCTTCCAGAACATGAGTAAACGTATGCTTGCGAGAGTGGAAGGTGTCATCAAGGCTAAGGGTGGGCCAACACCACACTGAGTTCCAGCATTACCGATGGAGGTCTCCACGAACTTAACCAAAAATTTTCCAACGCTACCATAGTAGTAGTATCCCTGCCCTAAGCTCCTCAGACAATTTTACCTCAGGGAAACGCATAAGAGGAATTCGTCCTTCTGCACCACCTCTGTCTTCAAAAAGAATCTTCCAAGTCTACCACAGAACCCGCGATGTTCTCCATACTTTGTTATTAGCAGGACTGTTAAATGACGAGATGTGACAATTCCCGCCGATACGAAAGAGTATTTTGTTTCTGATATCCGGGAGAGACTTAAAAAAGTATTTTCTCTCCATGTCAACGAGAATACAACAGAAAACAACGACTTAAAGAAACGCAGTTCAGAAATGCGCCTGGGAGTGACGTCACAGCATCCATTAACGTTACGTCAGTGGGAAAAACCGACAAATAGTGTTGCAAATTCTTCCACATCCGAATGGTTTCGTTTCGAGTTACCGCAGTTAAATGTTATTCACACTAATTCGTTTACGAAATACGAATTTTTTTCATATTTTAGAGCATTACATTAGAAGGCTGCTGGGTTCTACGGAAACATTGAATGACGAACCTGAAATCGAAACGTCCCTCTCTCGCTGTTTCAGCACCGTGCCTTTCCGCGCAGCTGAGCGATTATTCTTTCTTTCCTTCCTTTCTTTTCTGCAGGAGCGATGGTCCGATCGTTGTTATTGCAGGCGCTCCTGTCTGACCGTTGCCTAGCAACGATCTTACGAGACCCAGAAAGCCTGGCTCATCTGTGGAGTGTGCGTCATGTGTCCACTAACAAAACTTCCGCAAATAACGTCTTGCAAGGACTTGCAGATGTGTGAACTTGCGCAAGTTTACTTCGGCAAGTCACTCTGGCAAGTTAAATTTCAGGAACTTGCTGTAATTACCTGCAGAACTGTTTCCACCTAAGTTGTATCGTGAGAAAGGCGACTGCAAGTTTACTGTTTGATGGTTAATATCAGGGCAGCCAACACCATTGTAGCATTAAAATCGTTACGAAAAACGAGGTTGAGAAATAAATAAATGTTTGGTTACAGTAAATGAAAAGCCCTAGTTTGCTTCTGATCTATAGTATTAATGTATTGCGTTAACCGGTTTTCGGGTTACAAGGCCATCATCAGACATTTATTGACTCTCGTCACCAAAGAGCTTATAATGTTTGTAAAGGACATTGGAAAGACGTTACACATCTAGATTGTAGCACAAAGGCACAGTAAATGACAGCTTCGACAATGTGGTGATGAAAGTAAAAAGTTGAACAATAAATAAATATGAAGGGAGTAAACAGGCAAACATGAACACAAAACTGGAAAAACATCCCTACATAACAGTTATTATTAACAAACAAAATCAATAATAAATAGGCACACATATTTACGTTATCATAAAACACTACGGAACGCAATAAAATCAGAGGACTTCGCTCAGAATAAAAACAATCTGAGATTTATTTTCTTGTAGAATGGGCGCACAGCTTCAATAATTTTTTAAAGCTAGTTTCAAGTTAAGGATTTGGAAGTATATGCAGAGATAATGTAATATCACATTACGTAGTTATCTCTGCCTATATGTCAAAAGATTATGCTTGAAAATGACTTAATAAAGAAAATGCATTCGCAAAATAAAATTCTAACAGTTGAAAGCAAGATGAAATACTTTTAAAAGCAATTTTCAGAATGCTGTGCGCCAGTTTCGAACATGTCTAGTGTGCAACCAAATATTCAAAAACACGATGCAAAGCTATGGCGAGGCATAACACCATGAGGTGCCCTTTTAATTACTCTTCGATTTTTGCAAGAACTATTTATTATTTTTTATTACAGATATAATGCATTGATGTTTATGTTAACATTAAAAAATCACCTAAAATTTAAAGACACGTATACTGTCTTATACTTCCACTTCGGGTGAAGTAAATCAATCGGCAAATTCATTCCTCACTTCAGTGGTTTTGCTTGCTAATTATATATGTATAGGCGTTCCAAAGGTACATTTGTTTCGGCCCATCTATCTTTCCCCATTCTTCTTTTCGACAATGGCATTTTTGTACCGATATTGAACTCACAAAACTGGTGCAAGTTCGGGATAAACTTTCAGCAACGGGAAAGTTCGGAAAGCACTTGCAGGAAGTTACAACAAATTGTTTCTTACATACTTCTGCAGGTTTTCTAAACTTGCGGAAGACGAGAAAAAACTTGCAGAAGTAGCTTCTGAAAGCGACTTGCGAAAGTTTACTAGCTAGTCTACACACGCCTTAAAGCTGGATGCAAATGTTTTAATATCGCTCTCCCGGTTGTACTGAAATTGGAGACGGAAATGCCTGGGGAACGTTTCAGAAACCTTCCCACTACATCTACATGGCTACTCTGCAATTCCTGGCATAAGGTTTATCGAACCGCCTTCGCAATAATTCTGTTATTCCACTATCGAACAACAGGCAGAAAAAGAACAGCTACAGTCTTCCGTGCGTGCTCTGATTTCCCTTATTTTATTATGATAATCGTTTCTCCCTATGTAGGTCGCATTCGGAGAAGAGAGCTGGTGATTGAAACTTCGTAAGAACATCTCGCCACAACGAGAAACGTCTTTGTTTTAACGATGTCCACCCCAAATCCTGTACCATGTCCGTGACACTCCCCTGTTCCTTGATAATACAACACGTGCTGCCCTTCTTTGAACTTCCTCGATGTTCTTCGTTAATCCTATCTGTAAGGACCCCAGATCTCGCTGCAGTACTCCAAAAGAGGACGGACAAGCGTAATGTAGGCAGGCTCTTTAACAGAACTATTGCATCTTGTAAGTGTCCTGTCAAGAAAACTCAGCCTTGTTTCGCCTTCCCCACAACATTTTCTAAGAGTTCTTTCAAATTTAAGTTGTTCGTAAATGTAATTCCTTGCAATTTACTTAAATTTACGGGCTTCGAATTTGATTGATTTATCGTGTAACCGAAGTTTAAACGATTCCTCTCAGCATTCACGTGGATGATCTCACACTTTCATTATTTAGCGTCAATTGCCAATTTTCGCACCACTTAAATCGTTTTGCAATAGGTTTTTATCTTCTGATGACATTACTAGACGATAAAGGACAGCCTCAGACGGCTGCTCAGAGAGTCTCCTAAATTGTTAATAATATAGATAAGAAACATCAGAGGGTCTGTAACACTACATTGGCGTACGCCAGAAATCACTTCTGATTTGGCACAATTTAAGGGGTCTACCACCCTACTGGAGCAAATGTAATCTCGATGTATTGCTCACTGGCTAGAACGACAATTCACAGGCGCTGCCTGAGACATAAAATATCTTTGCCCCTGTCAAAAGAGAGCTGCAATAGAGTCGCAGGTCAGAGCAGTCTCTGCCGCAGCTGCAGTCGCTCACTGCTACAATGTAGTTGTAGTCTGTCGCTGGTACAGTGCAGTTTATAGTCAGTACTTGTTAAAGCCACTGTGCAGAACAAATTGTAAAATTTTATTATATGGAACTGAATAATAATTGTGATCAGCCGCAGAGCTAAATGATATCATGGAATTAGATGATGATGAACAAATGAATGATTGTTAATATAATGAAAAATCAACAGTGTAATTAAGTCAACAACGTAATGTAAGGTAAATTTTATTATTTTTATTGGCATGTGTGTAGTTAAGTCACTTGTCTGAAACATTAATATGAATTTGTTTCAATCTTTTCTTTTGTGATTCGTCAGCACCAGCTGACCCAGATTTGTAATATTGTAATTGTAATATAGTATTGTAATATTGGCAGGTTTTCCGTCTAATGGATTGTAGATCTTTGTGAATAACATAAAAAAATTTCAGAATATAATTGTTTTTACCAGTCAACTATAAAAGTATAATTTCCCCTTAAGTCTTTGCCAGCCCCAATCCAGTCATTTACCTAAATTAAAATATTCCAGAATTTATGTCAGATCATAGTCATGTACTCTTTAGTAATCAAACGACCAGCTGTGCAGCTGCGTCACTAAGTAAAGTCAGTTATCTGGTAATTTAGATCTCAGACAAATATTATCTAGTATTCGTAAATGGGCCAGCATTGCACTAAGCTGTGCCATTTACGAACAGATATATAGACAGCGTTATCCGGCGATACCATCAAGAGGTAAGAATTTTTTCAGTTTATTTCTCATGGACAGATTCAGATTGATTTCATAGGACCATGGCGTAGCGCTGCTTGCGTCAAAATTTATCACTCGTTCAAGAGTTAAGATTTATCAGTTCTCATATGTCATAACTTAATTATCCAAATTTAATTATTTTATATTATTTTATTTATAAGGGAAGGTTACAACAGTACATAAATGACGCTGTAAATGGTTGGATTAGCGATACTATTGGCACCATTGGTAGTGAAAGAAACATGACAGACAATCAAAACCTCGTAACTCTGTCTCTCTGTGGAAACCTCGTGATTCCAGTAAGTCCATTATCAACGAGAGATTTGAAAGCGCATGCATTTCTCTAATCTATCGGTAACTAGGGTTCTACTATATACATAAACACATACACCTGTAAAACGTTATCTGTACTACTCAATATATATATATATATATATGAGAAACCGTTTTTCATTCTCCTGTAGAGTTTAACAAAGTGGGGATTACGTTGTTTTCATTGCCCACCATCGATAAATGAATGTGTCAGAGAGAAACTAGGAGCCGACAACTACTCTTTTTTTCTTGCTTTTTTTTTAACGATAATTTGAGCCGCACATCCTTCAGTGCTACTCCAGTTTCTTTATTACATCCTTACAAAATGAAAATTGCATTTCATAAGTTATAAGCGTTAGGTAACCATGTTACTTCTAAGCTCTTACCCAAAAAATAGTTATTTTTGATGCAAGTACAGTTTACATGAACGAAGATAAAAAATCTGTATAATTATTGTCGTTGTAGTGCACTCAATAGAATGTTCTTATCATGATCAAAGTCAAGAGTTTCCTGTTATTATTGATAAGCTACTTACGAATAACAGAAACACGTTTGATATAAAAGATCAACGAAGGATCGAAGCGATGCCTGATACGTTTTTGTTTTGTCTTTTTTATTTTCTAATTTTACTTTTTTTTAGGAAATACCGTTTTCTAGCACTATATGATAAATATGTATAGCTTTTTTTTATTTTTACTACTTCACCCCTCTGTTTCACAATACAGATCAACAATTTTCGAATAAAACCTGAATTAAAAATTGACAATTTCAATTTTGCTGAAAATACTGTTTACCTTAAAGTCAGATACAGACGCTACTATGTAGAAAATTTGTGTACTGTGGTTACATTGCTCTTCATATATCCTCACTCAGTTTCTAGACGGTTCAGTCGCTCTAGTTTCTAGGAGAATTTTGTGAGGCATTGATTGCATTCACAGACGAAGGGATCAAAATGAAGTAACGCCCTATAGTTATGCATCACATCTAGCTTACAGGTAACGAGGTTACAATCTTAACTGACCAAGGCTACTAAGAAAACTTCCATAATCTACACTGACTTATGATAGTCTATGGTGGCCTACGACAGTTTTACAACTCTGCTTCCAAATGTTCATCTAACATGATTCAGAGAAATATTTTTATTACTTGCTTTTTCTCTCACGAGATTTTCTCATGTACAAGTACAGAAGGCTGCAAAAACAAGTCCATTTCCTTGCTATATTCAATATTTCTGCGTAACAGTGCTGCATTAACGACAGCGGATTTGTTTAAACTTCACAAAATTAAGGATAAAACAAAAAACATCTCAGTTAGTTATTAAAGCGGTTCCAGGTTGCTGTTTGCAGCTTTTCTTCATTAACGAATGCTCCAGGTAATGGTTTGGTAAGGTACATAGCCTGTCTGGTAGTTCCAATGTAACACAAACTCTACTGCACAATGTTTCTTTCCGGAGACAAGGCAAAAATATTAACAAAGCAGTGTGCGATAAACATTTAACAACTAATGAAAGTACATAAATGTATGCATACCACCTACATGAAGTATTACGATGGTCAATCCGAAGTAACTAATGCCTCACATTTATTCTCGTGGAAAACAGAACACATACAGAGAGTACTATAACACGGTAAGTAGAGCAATATTTTATCTACATACTGCCTTATTCCCACATATTCACCACCATTAGTTATGCACTTTTGTCAACAATTGAGATGATCCGTATTGTCGCCCTTGTAAAAACTTGCAATACTGATGCAAACCACTTCGACAACAGCATCCGAGTCTGGGACTTGTTGCTCACGTATCCCGTCTTTCGTGGGAACAAAGAGAAGTTAGCTAATTGGCTGTTTATTCATCCAAAGACCAATTATAAAATTGCAGGTATAAGCAAATATACAAATATTTTAATGTGTTATTCTACAAGTAAAAATAAAGAAAGAAGTTCATATAAACATAGGCCCGCAAATGTTTAGTTATGGAGTTACAGCTAATAAAAGAATGTGAAATTTAGCAACTTCGCTAATATGAAGCCATCGCCAAACTGTACGAGGTTAAAGTAAAGCACGATTTCCATTTATTTTGTTGTTATTGGTCTGGTGATTCTAATAAAACATGCCCAAGAACGTGTATTTGCAGTAGTTTTCCAGAACATCTAGAGAAGGAAAGATTAATATACGAGTAAATTTATTTGCTTTCTTTTAAGAATGTAGAAACGTCTATGTCATTGTTAGCAATCGTTAATGAGTTGACAAATTGCTTGTTGGCTTCTGTCTCGGGTTCTTCGGCTGACGTTCATCTAATGATTTTTCTGACGTTTTGCCAGCACGAGTGGCTGGCATTGTCAAAGCTTCACCCTCCATTACTGGTGGTGAACTGGAGCCGAGCTCGCGGCCGCAGACTGTATGTACCTGGCGCGCCAACGTCCGAGGGCTTCTCCGCGGTCATTTCCGGTGCGGTTCTCCTCTTGCTACCTGCGACGATCGTTCGCTGCAGTACAGGAAGCCAGGAACCGTTTACCTTAAGGCTTTCATCTTTCTTGTTGAAACTGTTAACGTGCTTTTGTATTTCTACAGCTTCTCTGAATATGTGCGTGTGGTAGTGCTTCTCTACAGCCAGAACTTCCGTGGCGGCGAATTTTATTACGTTGTCGTTCCTTCCCTTCGCTTGGAGTTGTGTAACTGGTTAAACACTAATCGGCGGTTACACAAATAACTTTTTTTACTGATGAGGCACAGTTTATTCGAGATGGTATAAACAATATACATAATGAGCACATATGGTCTGAAGCAAACCCACCTGCAACAGTCTAACGCAATTTCCAGCAGCGATTTAGCATAAATGTGTGATACGGTAAAATCAACACACACTTTACTGGACCATTCATTTTCCCAGGACGTCTAACTGGCGAGACGTACTTACAATTCCTTCAAGAAGAAATGCCCAGCTCTCTCAAAGATGTTCTACTTGCTATCCGATTGCAAATGTATTTTCAACATGGCGCCTCCACATTTCACCAACGCCGTTAGTACACATTTAAATGAACATTTTCCCGAGAAATGGATCGGGCGTGGTGCTACAGGTCTGTGGCCACCCAAATCGCCCGATTTAACACCAATGGATTTTTGTGTATGGGGATGGATGAAAGACATAGTTTATGAGGACAAAGTCAGTACACATGAGACATTACTTGCTCGTATTATGAATGCAATAGACGAAATTAAGAACAACCCTGTGAAACTGAAACTAGCAACAAAATCTGTTCATACAGGTGCACAGGTGCAGCTACATCTACATCTACATGGATACTCTGCAAATCACATTTAAGTGTCTGGTAGAGGGTTCGCCAAACCACCTTCACAATTCTCTATTATTCCCATCTCATATAGCGCGCGGAAAGAACGAACACCTATATGTTTCCATTGAGCTCTAATTTCCCTTATTTTAAAGTGGTGATCGTTTCTCCCTATGTAGGTCGGCGTCAACAAAATATTCTGACATTCGGAGGAGAGAATTGGTGACTGGAATTTTCGTGAGAAGATTGTGTCACAACGTAAAACGCCTTTCTTTTAATGATGTCCGGCCCAAATCCTGTATCATTTCAGTGACACTCTCTCCCATATTTCGTGATAATACAAACATGCTGCCCTTCTTTGAACTTTTTCGATGTACTCCGTCAGTCCTATCTGGTAAGGATCCCTCACAGCGCAGCAGTATTCTGAAAGAGGACGGACAAACGTAGTGCAGACAGTCTCTTTAGTAGATCTGTTACATTATCTAAGTGTCCTGCCAATAAAACGCAGTCTTTGGTTAGTCTTCCCTACAACATTTTATATATGTTCATTCCAATTTAAGTCATTCGTAATTGTAATTCCTAGGTATTTAGTTGAATTTACGGCCTTTATATTTGATTGATTTATCATGTAACCGAAGTTTAACGGATTCCTTTTAGCACTCATGTGGATGACCTCACACTTTTCGTTATTTAGGGTCAACTGCCAATTTTAGCACCATTCAGTCATCTTTTCTAAATGGTTTTGCAGTTTGTTTTGATCTTCTGATGACTTTATTAGTCGATAGACGACAGCGTCATCTGCAAACAACCTAAGACGGCCGCTGAGATAGTCTCCCAAATCGTTTATATAGATAAGGAACAGCAAAGGGCCTTAACACTACCTTGGGAAACACCAGAAATCACTACTGTTTTACTCGATTACTTTAGGTCAATTACTACGAACTGTGACTTCGCTTATAGGAAATCACAAATCCAGTCACATAACTGAGACGATTCCATAAGTACGCAATTTCACTATAAACCGCTTTTGTGGCACAGAATCAAAAGTCTTATGGAAATCCAGAAATACGGAACCGATCTGAAATCCCTTGGCAATAGCACTCAACACTTCATGCGAATAAAGTTAGTTGTGTTTCACAAGAACGATGTTATCTAAACCCATGTTGACTGTGTGTCATCAGACCGTTTTCTTCGAGATAATTCATAATGTTCGAACACAATATATGTTCCAGAATCCTGGTGCATATCGACGTTAATGACATGGGCCTGTAATTAAGTGGATTACTCCTACTACCTTTCTTGAATATTGGTGCGACCTGTTCAACTCTCCAGTCTTTGAGTACGGATTTTTCGTCGGGCGAACGGTTGTAAATGATTGTCAAGTATGGAGCTAATGCATCAGTATATTCTGAAAGGAACGTAATTGGTATACATTCTGGACCAGAAAACTTGCTTTTATTAAGTGATTTAAGTTGCTTCACTACTCCGAGGATATTTACTTCTACATTACTCATGTTGGCAGCGGTTCTTGATTTGAATTCTGGAATATTTACTTCGTCTTCTTTTATGGAGGCATTTCGGAAGGCTGTGTTTAGTAACTCTGCTTTGGCAGCACTGTTTTCCCTAGTATCTCCATTGCTATCGCGCAGAGAAGGCATTTATTGTCTCTTGCTGCTAACATACTTCACATACGACCAGAATCTCACTGGATTTTCTGCCAGGTTTCGAGACAAAGTATCGTTGTAGAAACTGATATAAGCATCTCGCATTAAAGTCCGCGCTAAATTTCGAGCTTGTGTAAAAGATCGCAAATCTTGGGGATTTTGAGTCTGTTTAAATTTGGCATGTTTGTTTCGTTGTTTCTCCAACAGCGTTCTGGCCCGTTTTGTGTACCAAGGAGGATCAGCTCCGTCGTTTGTTAATTTATTTGGTATAAATATCTCAATTGCTGACGATACTATTTCTCTGAATTCAAGCCACATCTGGTCTACATTTAAATCATTATTTTGGAAGGAATGGAGATTGTCTCTCAGGAAGGCATCAAGTGAATTTTTATCTGCTTTTTTGAATAGGTACATTTTTTGCTTATTTTTGGAGGATTTGGGGGTTACAATATTCAGTCTCGCTACGACAACCCTGTGTTCACTAATCCCTGTATCCGTTTTGATGCTCGTCATTAACTCAGGATTATTTGTTGCTAAGAGGTCAATTATGTTTTTACAACCATTTACTATTCGCGTGGGCTCATCAACTAACTGCTCGAAATAATTTTCAGAGAATGCGTTTAGCACAATTTTGGATGATGTTTTGTGTGTACCTCCGCAGTTAAACGTTTCCGCCAACATTTCGAGGGTAAAATAAAGTCGCTACCAACTATAATCGTATGAGTCGGTTATGTGTTTGAAATCAAACTCAAGTTTTCTTTGAACCTTTCAACAACTGTATCATCTGAATTGGGAGGTCGGTGAAAGGATTCAATTATTATTTCATTCCTGTTACCAACAATGACCTCTGCCCATACTAACTCACAGGAATTATCTACTTCAATTTTGCGACAAGATAAACTACTTCCGACAGCAACAAATACGCTACCGCCAACCGTGTTTAGCCTATCCTTTCGGAACACCGTTAGGTTCTTCGCAAAAATTTCGGCTGAGCCTATCTCCGGCTTTAGCTAGCTTTCAGTGTCTAGAACGATTTGAGCATCAGTGCTTTCTATTAGCGCTTGGCGGTGTGATACTTTCCCAACACAGCTACGACAATTTACAACCGTTTTACCGATGGTTCCTGTATCTACGTTGTTCCTGTGTTGAGCCTGCATCCTTTGTGACTGAAGCCCTTGTTGTGTTTTCCCGAGATCCTCTAACCAGAAAAGCCGCCCAGTCCACGCCACACAGCCCCTACTACTCGTGTAGCCGCCTTATGCATATAGTGGGCACCTGATCTATTCATCGGAACCCGAAGCCCAACCACCCTTTGGTGCAAGTAGGGGAATCTGCAGACTACACTGTCGAAGAACCGTCCGAGCCTCTGATTCAGATCCTCCACTCGGCTCTGTACCAGAGGTCCGCAATCGCTCCTGTCGACTATACTGCAAATGGTCAGCTCTGCTTTCATCTTGCAAGCAAGACTGGCAGCCTTTACCACTTCTGTTAGCCACTCGAAACCAGAGAGAATCTCTTCTGATCCAAAGTGACAACATCATTGGTACCGACTTGAGCAACCACCTGCAGTTGGCTGCACCCTGTGCTCTTCATGGCATCTGGGAGGACCCTTTCCTCATCTGGAATGACTCCACCCGGTATGCACACGGGGTGCACATTGGATTTCTTACCCTTCTTGTCAGGAAAGTCCCTAAGGGGTCCCATAAAGCGCCAAACGTTGGAGCTCCCAACTACCAATAATCCCACCCTCTGCGATTGCCCGGATCTTGCAGGTTGAGTGGTTTCCTCTGAAACAGGACAGGCGACAGCATCTGGCTCAGCGACAGTGTCAGCCACAGACAGCACCTGGAACCCGTTTGTCAGACAAACCGGGGAGGCCTTACGTCCGGCCGCCTGGGAAGTCTTTCGCCGCCTACTTCGCTCCGTGGCGACCTCCCACTCGACCACAGGTGAGAGGTCGGCGTCAGTGCCAGCATTAACTGGGCAGTCCACCGGTGAGCACCGATCGGAGGACTCGGACGTGCTGTACGCCCGTTGGATCCCCACGGCTCGCCCACAACAGTGGTGCCTATCCACTACAGCCTCAAGCTGTGTAACCGAAGCCATCACAGCCTGAAGCTGAGAGCGAAGTGTCACCAACTCGGCTCGCATCCGCACACAACAATCGCAGTCCCTGTCCATACTAAAGACCGTGCAAAGCTAAACTATGCAGATAAACGGACTATCCCAACGTGATGCGCAACTCTACTGTAGACCCTGACAAAAACTCAGGAACTGTGTCTAATAAATTGGATTAATATGCAGAGATTCAAAAACCTAACTACCGAAGCACTCAGGTGAAACTAAATAATTCGCCCCTGATTAGGAACTTGTAATATGTCACAAAATCGATTTACTTTCCAACGGAAACGAGAGAACTATGGTTATTCGATATTAAATTAACAATCAGAAACTCAAGAAACTAAGCTATTGAAGCACACAGTTGATATTATAAAATTAGCTCCTGGTTAGGAATTCGTAAAAGTCACTGAATCGGTTACTTCCCTGTTGCTGCTTGTGTCGCGGCATGCTACTGCTGCCTGACTCTAAATGCAATTAACTCGGTGGGGAAAGTTTTGAACATTTATTGTGAATTTATTGTGGATCTGTATGTACACTGAACAACTTCCTTAACACTGAGCTTTGTTTTTCCCGTTTAATATGAATTCAAGTGTGCTATGGTATTAATAAAAGCAGATTATCTGACACATTCATACAGTTTCAGTGAACGTTATTACCATCATTTTTCGAAACTAAATTCTCTGAAACTTCTGTTGAAAACTTTGTGCAATTGTGTGGAATTTAAAAAACAAATTAGGCCAAATTTTCGAAATTATGTCTTTACTGCCCTGGGTGTTCTGGAAAACTACTGCAGATACGCGTCTTGGACATGTTTCATTAGATTCACCAGATCAATAACAACAAAATAAATGGAGATGGTGCTTTACTTTAATCTCGTATAGTTTTGCGATGGCTTCATATTAGCGAAGTTGCTAAATTTCGCAAAATCTTTTATTAGCCGTAGCTCTACGTCTACACCCATACTCCGCAAGCCACCTGACGGTGTGTGGCGGTGTGTGAAACCTCCATCGGTTCTCCCTTCTATTCCAGTCTCGTATTTTTCGTGGAAAGAAGGATTGTCGGTATGACTCTGTGTGGGCTCTAATCTCTCTGATTTTATCCTCATGGTCTCTTCGCGAGATACTTTAACAAAAGCCCGTACCGAGCTACTGACCGTCTCTCCTGCAGAGTCTTCCACTGGAGTTTATCTATCATTTCCGCAACGCTTTCGCGATTACTAAATGATCCTGTAACGAAGCGCGCTGCTCTCCGTTGGATCTTCTCTATCTCTTCTATCAACCCTATCTGGTACGGATCCCACACTGCTGAGCACTGCTGAGCACCGTAACTAAACATTTGCGGACCTATGTTTGTATGGACTTCTTCTTTGGTTTTACTTTTAGAATAACATATTAAAATATTTGCATATCTTCGTGAATCACCCTGTATATAGACACATAGGCATGCACTTTCGGCTGGTATCAGGACCTTGGTGATACTTTCGCCTTACTGTCGAATTCCCCATGTTGTCCCCTTGACCCATGTGAAAGAGGTGAAGCAGTAGCTCACTGCAGTGATGCAGTGAATGAGATGTTGAGCTGAAGAAAGTTGAAAAATATTAGTATTACTCATCATGTAGATGTAGAATTGTACAATAAGTTTCATTAAACTACACTCATGCTCATAAATGAAGGATATTTGCAGAATGTTATGCCGCACAACGTGACACTACACACAACTGGCGCTAAATCATACGCACATGGGGAACACACACGACACAGATCCGTAAGTGCCTGTCAGAGCTAATGAGGTGTCCTTGGGGTTTGAAGACCTGCAGCGATACGTCGACCGAGAGCATCCCAGACGTGCTCGATGGGGTTTAGGTCTGGAGAACAGGAAGGCCACTCCATTCGCCAGATATCTCCTGTTTCAAGGTACTCCTCCACGATGACAGCTCTGTGGGGCTGTGCGTTATCACCCCTGAAAAGGAGGACGTACTGGAGCAAAATGACGTTCCGATACACCAGACCTGTTACAGTTCCTCTGTCAAAGACAAGCAGGACTGTACGTGCACCAATCATAATCCCATCCCACACCATCAAACGACAACCTCCATGCAGGTCCCTTTCAAGGACATTAAGGGGTTAGTATTCTGGTTCCTGGTTCATGCCAGATGAAAACCTAGCGAGAATCACTGTTCAGACTATACCTGGACTCGTCCACAAACATAACTCGGAACCATTGTTCCAATGACCATGTACTGTGGTCTTGACACCAGGCTTTACGGGCTCTCCTGTGATCAGGGGTCAGTGGAATGCACCTTGCACGTCTCCGGGCGAATAAATCAGCCCAGTCGTCTGTAGACTATGTGTCTGGAGACAACTGTTCCAGTGGCTGCGGTAAGGTTCCGAGCAAGGCTACCTACAGTACTCCGTGGCTGTCTGCGGTCACTGATGGTAAGGTATCGGTCTTCTTGTGGTGTTGTACACTGTCGACGTCCCGTACTGTAGCGCCTGGACACGTTTCCTGTCTGCTGGAATTGTTGCCATAATCTTGAGGTCACACTTTGTGACACACGGAGGGCCCATGCTACAACGTGCTGTGTTTGACCAGCCTCCAGTCATCCTAGTATTCTACCCCTCATAACGTCATCAATATGTGTTCTTTGAGCCATCTCCAACACACAGCCATCGTTAGCATGTCTGAAAACGTCTGCACACTTACTCGCTGCACCGCACTCTGACATGCACCAACACACCTTTGCGTATGTGGACTGCTGCCAGCGCCACCGTGCAACGGCCGCAGGTCAAACAACACTGCGTGGTCATACAGCGAGGTGATTTAAACCCACAAACCGCCCACCAGAGCGTTTTTTCACCATGTATCAGCATTATACTTAATTAATGACCATGAGTGTATGACAGTTTACTCTAAAGTGGCAATTGTTTATTATTAACTAACGTTAATTTTCTATCTATCTCAAATCTGTGTTGTCTAAATAATCCCTGACTTCGTAGTGTGAATTGTGTAAGAGATATTCTTTAGAAAAAATTGTAAATATTTATATTTTAGGGGTCTCTTTCATCCCCTTGGGAAATTCATTGTACAATTTTGTTCTCTTCTAGAAAACGCTGTCAGGTAGTTTGTTTTTTTTTTTTTTTTTGCTTGATAAACGTAAGTTTATTCTTGTTCCATGATAATAATTGCAGCTGCTTGTGAAAGAACTGCTGATGTGCTCCTCGCACAGTTAGGATACGTAGCTGTTTAAACATCTCTTTAATGGGGCATCTGTTACTACCATAAGTTATTATTCTGATGTATAGTGCATACACACTTAAGGGCCAAATAAATTGGTACACCTACCTAATATCGTGTAGGACCCCCGCGAGCACACAGACATGCCGCAGCACGACGTGGCGTGGACTCTAATAATGTCTGAAGTAGTGCTGGAGGGAATTGAACCATGAATCCTGCAGGGCTGTTCATAAATCAGTAAGAGTACAAGGGGGTGGAGATCTCTACTGAACAGCATGTTCCAAGGCAATCCCAGATATGCTCGATAATGTTCACGTCTGGGGAGTTTGGTGGCCAGCGGAAGTGTTTAAACTCTGAAGAGTGTTGCAGGATCCACTCTGTAGTAATTCCGGACGTGCAGGACACCTCATTGTCTTGCTGAAATTGCCCAAGTCCGTCGGAATGCGCAATGGACGTGGATGGATGCAGGTGATCAGACAGGATGCTTACGTATGTATCATCTGTCAGAGTCGTACCTAAATGTATGAGGGGTCCCTATCTTTCCAACTGCACACTCCTCATACCACTGCATAGCCTTCACCAGCTTGAACAGTCCCCTGCTGACAAGCAGGGTCCATGGATTCATGAGGTACACTTCCAAATACTCGAAACAATTTCAAACGAGATTCGTACGACCAGGCAACATGTTTCCAGTCATCGACAGTCCAATGTCGGTGTGGATGGGTCCAGGCGAGGCGTAAGGCTTTGGGTCGTGCAGTCACCAAGTGTACACGAGTGGGTTCAAATGGCTCTGAGCACTATGGGACGTAACTGCTTAGGTCATCAGTGCCTCAGAACTTAGAACTGCTTAAACCTAACTAACTTAAGGACATCACACACATGCATGAGCGAGGCAGGTTTCGAACCTGCGACCGACACGAGTGGGCCTTCGACTCCGAAAGCCCATCCTGATGATGTTTCGTTGAATGGTTTGCACGCTGACACTTTTAGATGGCCCAGCATAGGCAATTTGGGAATGTCTGCACTTCCGTCACATTGAACGATTGTCTTCAGTCGTCTTTGGTCCCGTCCTTGCAGGATCTTTTTCCGCTCACAGCGATGTCGGAGATTTGATGTTTTACCGGATTCCTGATATTCACGGTACATTCGTCATATGGTCGTACGGGAAAATCCCTGCTTCATCGCTACTTCGGAGATGCTGTGTCCCATCGCTCGTGCACCGACTATAATACCACGATCAGACTCACTTAAATCTGGTTAACATGCCATTATAGCAGCAGTAACCGATAACCGATCTAACAATGCGCCAGACACTTGTTGTTTATACTGTATAGGCGTTTCCGACAGCAGCGCCATAATTGCCTGTTCACATATCTCTGTATGCGAATACGCATACCTCCACCAGTTTCTGTGGCGCTTCAGTGTAGACTTAAGAGGAAAGGCTTCCACCCTTCTCTCGTGTTTGTTGTTTGACGGACGGTCTACTTTCCTGCTACTTGTCTGTGACCTTCCTCCGGTCCCTAATACCGCAAACACTTTCCGGCTGAAACACTTCCCTTCTGCGATGCCTGCACGGTCGAGGAAACAGGTATGTCTTTCAGTTAAGCCATCTCTTCTTTGAAAATTGCAGGAGGAAGTTATAGCTACGGCAGCAGGTCCGATAGCGATCATGAATACTATTCCACCATACCATTTTGCTATTTCTTTAAGATGATTCTATTGAGAGAAGCGTATCTACCTTCCATTTAATATACGCCTATTGAGTTGTCAACTCAGTGGCGAACCACTTGTAAATTACCCTACATTATATAAAACAGCAGCCACAACATCAATAATGGGCTAAGTGCCAAAATAAAAAAAAAACTGATGTGGACTCAAAAACAAATCTAAACCGCCAACGACCTCAATAATAGCATAAGTCGCCCGGCTGTTCAAGCTAAAGCGATCTAACAATAGGAATGTCTAAGACACGGCCAACCGATTCGTTTCGTATTTGGCAGGTCGCTTGTGTTCGGCCTAAAATGAAAGACTCTAAGGTATTTTGGCTCAACACTCACCCGTTTTTTAGGAACCACCTCTAAAGTTCATGACGCGCAATCGACTCAGGATCGACAGGCTCGATATGTACTCGAAAACTGAGCAATTTTCGTAATCTTATGTGCAATACACAAGAGCGAATTTTTTTTCTGGATACCGAAGAAACGAACTGTCACGACTGCTGCTTATGTACCCACAAAGTAAACACTATTCACCGAAAAAGCCGCTGGTGTAGTGACCATGGCACAATTGGCTGCCAACCATTCCAAGCGCGTTCTGCAGGTGTTTTTTTCGTTTTTAGTTTTTTCTGTATCAAAATTGGTAGCAAGAGGAGACTTAATGAGATAATCAATAAGGAATAATAACAAGATAGGCAAATAAATTTCACGAACTACTTGAATTAGTAAAGAATTAAAATTTTACACCTCATTGTACGAAAACATTTCCGAGTAATACGGCTGCGTGCTCGTCATGAGGCACCATAGATAACGATGCTCGTTTACAACGAGGCACAGTACAGAATTTTATTTGGAGCTTTCAAAATTGCAGTGTGGTCCTGGAAACCCAGCGGGAATTGCACAACCGCGCTGATGCAACACCGATTCACAGCATAATTCATGATAACTTTCAGCGCTGATTTTTTCGCGGTGTTATCGTATGCATGGTACGGCACGCATCAAAATTAATTCCCAAAAGAGAAATATTTTTAAGCGTAAAGCAATTCTGTTTTCTATATATAGCAATATGTTTTCTACATATAGTAATATAATATATAGAATTTACTCTAATAACAAGAATAATAATAACATACTTTCCGGAAAATCTTGTTTGTCTTGGAGACCATTTGACGCCCTTCTGCAAATAGCGTTCAGGGCATAATAGACCCCACGCCCTCTCCCTTATCTGCACCACTGCACTATATACAACTGGTTTCCGTAGACTCAGTTGTCGTCAGAGGTGCGGAGGGTCCACATCTCCCGAGAAGTTTTAGAAGTCTGAGGAAACCATTTGGATACAGTAGTCCTTACAATAACACAAACGACTAGATGAGTTACTTGGTTTCGTGGGTAGGAGCCTGAAGATGATGATCAATGATGCACCGAAATTCTCAGCTACGTAAAATTATTAAGTAAAATTAAAGGTGTTGGTATGAATTTTCTTCCGTTCTGTTTTCGGAAGGCCGGCCGTGGTGGACGAGCGGTTCTAGGCGCTACAGTCTGGAACCGCGCTACCGCTACGGTTGCAGGTTCGAATCCTGCTTGGGGCATTGGTGTGTGTGATGTCCTTAGGTTAGTTATGTTTAAGTAGTTCTAAGTTCTAGGTGACTGATGACCTCAGAAGTTAAGTCCCATAGTGCTCAGAGCCATTTGAACCATTTTTGTTTTCGGAAGGAGCTAAGAAGCTGCAGTCATTACACGTTCTTGGTGCCAAAAATATATTTGCTTCGAATGTTTATATTACAAGTACCATCCACTTAGTTGTTTGAAGAAAAATGAGAACCCATAATAGAGCGACTGGAGAGTCATTCTAAGGCAATTAGGATTTAAAATTTAATACTGTACTAATCCAAGTCGTTTGAGAAAATCTGTCGCCTATCTTGTTATTAGTTGTTATTGATTACGTATTGATCCTATCAATTTCGATGTGGAAAAAACTACAAACGAAAAAAAAATTCGGAATACATTTGGGAACTGAACACAGCTTTTCTGCTCCCGAGTGACATTCCTTTGTCTCTTCACCAGCGACGATTTCGTTGAGTGTATGTAAGCAGCGGCCGTAAATGTTTTTCTCCTCGATTTCTAGAAAAATATGCGTTTCCCGGCCCCATATATCATGGTAGGAAACGCTCAGTTTCCAACTACCAATCGTGTCCGTCAATTTCGAGTCGAATACACATCATGAACTTTAAAGATGGTTTTCTTAAAAACGGAGGAGTATCGAGCCAAAATATGTTAGTTTTCTTTTCATTTTAGGTTATACAGAAGCGAATTTTCAAATGCGAGATGAATCGTTTGGCCTTCCCCTTGTAAGTGGCACCAAGCTTGTACAGTGTGTTGTGTGTTGTCAACAAGACTAGCAACACTTTGAATTCTGATTTTATTCCTCTGATTGAAATATGTTGGTTGTGTCTTCAGATAGTCTTCTTCTGTCTCATTTTTTGGCAGCTTGTTGTGAGAACAATTGAATTAAACAGTACCAAGAGCAAAGAAACATAAACGTGGAGAACAAATTTTGAGTGAAATGAAACGTCGTAGTAGTGCACGTTAACGTTATGTGAAGCGTAAAAACGTGTTGCTGTAGCGAAAAACATTGCGTGAAGACGATGTCTGTTCAAAATGTTTATTTCTAATATCAATGCTACTACCTGACGTTTGACTATTCTGTGAAAGTTTCTCAAAGAAATGACAAATCAATTTGTTTCTCAGTCTGTATGACAACAGAATCTATGTTGTTCTTTGTTTCATATGAGTTGCAAGTGTAAGCCCGATGTGTCTGTGTACCGCTTGAAAAAAATAAAACAAAAAATAAAAATAAAAAAGACTCTTTTTCATAACTTCTGTGTCCTCAAAGAGAATGTGAAGCAAAATTCATTTTTCATGCGTCTGATGTTAATTATTTCTGTATACAGAAGGTTTCGTAGTCAGGATGATTATGCAAAAGACAGGAGACTGCAAGCTATAGTTTGTTATTTATTGTAAGATGGGACGACTGACGTTGTGCAGGTCTATAGTAACAGTTTTTTGATGTTTCCGCATTAACACAACAGAGAATGAAAACTCTTTTGTCAGCTGGAACAAAAAGTGAAATAGTTATCACACAAAAGCAGTCCAACAAGGCCTAAAAAAGAAACAGGTTATCAGTAATGTAATCGGAGAATCGATTTTACCATTATAGCCATATAAAAACAGCTTTTCAACTGAGAGCAAAAGGGATCTGAAACACACACTGCCGTATTTTAAGGAAGGCAATAGACGTTCTCCGAAGAATGAATCAATTAAAAATGCTTGTTTTCTTTGAAAGTAAAGATAAGGATTCAGAATGATTATTGTTTTTGTTGTGGTCTTCAGTCCTGAGACTGGTTTGATGCAGCTCTCCATGCTACTCTATCCTGTGCAAGCTTCTTCATCTCCCAGTACCTACTGCAACCTACATCTTTCTGCAACTGCTTAGTGTATTCATCTCTTGGTCTCCCTCTACGATTTTTACCCTCCACGCTGCCCTCCAGTACTAAATTGGTGATCCCTTGATGCCTCAGAACATGTCCTACCAATCGATCCCTTCTTCTAGTCAAGTTGTGCCACAAACTTCTCTTCTCCCCAATCCTATTCAATACCTCCTCATTAGTTATGTGATCTACCCATCTAATTTTCAGCATTCTTCTGTAGCACCACATTTCGAAAGCTTCTGTTCTCTTCTTTTCTAACTTATTTATCGTCCACGTTTCACTTCCATACATGGCTACGCTCCATACAAATACACTCCTGGAAATTGAAATAAGAACACCGTGAATGCATTGTCCCAGGAAGGGGAAACTTTATTGACACATTCATGGGGTCAGATACATCACATGATCACACTGACAGAACCACAGGCACATAGACACAGGCAACAGAGCATGCACAATGTCGGCACTAGTACAGTGTATATCCACCTTTCGCAGCAATGCAGGCTGCTATTCTTCCATGGAGACGATCGTAGAGATGCTGGATGTAGTCCTGTGGAACGGCTTGCCATGCCATTTCCACCTGGCGCCTCAGTTGGACCAGCGTCCGTGCTGGACGTGCAGACCGCGTGAGACGACGCTTCATCCAGTCCCAAACATGCTCAATGGGGGACAGATCCGGAGATCTTGCTGGCCAGGGTAGTTGACTTACACCTTCTAGAGCACGTTGGTTGGCACGGGATACATGCGGACGTGCATTGTCCTGTTGGAACAGCAAGTTCCCTTGCCGGTCTAGGAATGGTAAAACGATGGGTTCGATGACGGTTTGGATGTACCCTGCACTATTCAGTGTCCCCTCGACGATCACCAGAGGTGTACGGGCAGTGTAGGAGATCGCTCCCCACACCATGATGCCGGGTGTTGGCCCTGTGTGCCTCGGTCGTATACAGTCCTGATTGAGGCGCTCACCTGCACGGCGCCAAACACGCATACGACCATCATTGGCACCAAGGCAGAAGCGACTCTCATCGCTGAAGACGACACGTCTCCATTCGTCCCTCCATTCACGCCTGTCGCGACACCACTGGAGGCGGGCTGCACGATGTTGGGGCGTGAGCGGAAAACGGCCTAACGGTGTGCGGGACTGTAGCCCAGCTTCATGGAGACGGTTGCGAATGGTCCTCGCCGATACCCCAGGAGCAACAGTGTCCCTAATTTGCTGGGAAGTGGCGGTGCGGTCCCCTACGGCACTGCATAGGATCCTACGGTCTTGGCGTGCATCTGTGCGTCGCTGCGGTCCGGTCCCAGGTCGACGGGCACGTGCACCTTCCGCCGACCACTGGCGACAACATCGATGTACTGTGGAGACCTCACGCCCCACGTGTTGAGCAATTCGGCGGTACGTCCACCCGGCCTCCCGCATGCCCACTATACGCCCTCGCTCAAAGTCCGTCAACTGCACATACGGTTCACGTCCACGCTGTCGCGGCATGCTACCAGTGTTAAAGACTGCGATGGAGCTCCATATGCCACGGCAAACTGGCTGACACTGACGGCGGCGGTGCACAAATGCTGCGCAGCTAGCGCCATTCGACGGCCAACACCGCGGTTCCTGGTGTGTCCGCTGTGCCGTGAGTGTGATCATTGCTTGTACAGCCCTCTCGCAGTGTCCGTGGCAAGTATGGTGGGTCTGACACACCGGTGTCAATGTGTTCTTTTTTCCATTTCCAGGAGTGTACTTTATGAAAAGACTTCCTGACACTTAAATCTATACTCGGTGTTAACAAATTTCTCTTCTTCAGAAACGCTTTCCTTGCCATTGCCAGTCTACATTTGATATCCTCTCTACTTCGACCATCATCAGTTACTTTGCTCCCCAAATAGCAAAACTCCTTCACTACTTTAAGTGTCTCATTTCCCAATCTAATTCCCTCAGCATCACCCGACTTAATTCGACGGAATTCCATTATCGTCCTTTTGCTTTTGTTGATGTTCGTCTTATACCCTCCTTTCAAGACACTGTCCATTCCGTTCAACTGCTCTTCCAAGTCCTTTGCTGTCTCTGACAGAATTACAATGTCATCGGCGAACCTCAAAGTTTTTATTTCTTCTCCATGGATTTTTAAAATGATTAATCAAGTGGTAATGTATTTATTAAAAAATACCAGAAAATCTTTTCAGTCTCATTTAACATCGTTTTTATGACAAATGTATGCCACTTCACACATTCTACTTTTAACTTTTCATTCATACCAGCAAGAAAATTCAAAAAGTTGCAGTAGTAATATAAATCGGACCCTAGGTAATAATTTAAAATATTGATTCAGATTTTTTGCCAGAAAGTTTCAGATAAAACAAATGAAACTGAATAACCAAGAATCAAGGTTTTGGCACTTAGCTCATTACTGTTGGCCAGTCTTCTGTTAAAGATGGAGTCCATAAAAGAACATTGTGTAAAAATAAAGTATCGCCTGTTACACACTGATAACAGACTGTAAGGGCATAGCATACTGATGACATTTTCTTTGCTAGTGTATCTGTGTGTTCGTATATATTTGTTCATTTACACTGTGTACTTTATTTCTATTTAGAATCAGTGAATAGAACGGGGAAATACTAGGTTTCACATGCATGGAAAGTTGAAATTGATTCCCATTTTGAGAGACTGCGCCTGCATACAGTGATCGGAAATAAGGACAACCCCGCGGCGAGCTACAGCTGCTCAAAATCTCTCCTCTAAACTTAACGTATTCCGAAATGTGTTGTCAAAGACTTTTAAATGGATCTATAACTCATTAGTCTGTCTGCATATGTTTCCGTAATGACCATCGAAACTCCTAGTCAGTCTAGCAGCAGCTGATTGGTTAGTTGATTTGGGTAAGGTCACCAAATAGGGAGGCCATCGGTCCTATCATATTAGGGAAGGAAGGGGAAGGTAGTCGACCGTGCCCTTTGAACGGTACCATCGTGGCATTTGCCTCAATCGATTTAGGGAAATTCCATTTCCACGATATCCTTTTCCAGAGGAAATCACCCAGATGAGCCAATCGCAAGTGTATTCCGTAGGAATGGCATAGACAAATATTCTAGAGCACTGTCCAAGACTGTGTCAGAAGACACTAGATGGGGTCTTCACCGAACTTATTATACAGTTTAACACATTAGAAAGGAAAAAAATCATGAATCTCTCCTTGTAAAGTAAGAGCTTATCCAAATGGCACTGAGCAGCCAAATGAAAGACTACGTAGAAGAGGAAAGCTAAGTAATTTCACTTTTCATACAGTATTCTGTTTGCAACTTTATAACCACCCACCTCTCAATCCGTGCTTTGTCGTATTATGTATACAGCATTGCTCTTCACTGAATATCTGCTGCCAAACTTCAGTCATTGGATTTTAATAATTAGCTAAATGAGCGGAGGAGGTCAGTGTCTGAAGCTGGAGCTGATGAAAAGAAACGATAATTCAATGGAAAAGTGAGGGCATTTGCAATGATCCATCAAAAATTCGACACTGCGAGTGAATGCTTACCTCGTCATGGCTAATAGTTGTTTGGCCTTCTTAAACCCGGAACTACAATTATAGAAGTGATAAGACATACTCTGCGTCGTGTGAAGATAACGTGGTTTGTTTACGGGACCAGAAGCCTGTTTCAGCCGCCGACGCAATACAGCCCGATGCACTCTAGCGCCAACATGTGGTCTGTATCGGAACCTCAGGACAGTACACCGCGAAAGCGAGACGTCTGCGGAGATTAATCACACACCACTAGGAATAACTGTAATCTGCTGCACAATAGATGGTCGCTGCTGATAAATGAACAAGAACTCCATTAATTATCTCGAGAAACAGTTTGCAAATGGCATATGAAGGAAATATCTCTTGCATGAAAGGATCCGCACAATGTATCGATAAAACGGATAGCATTCTGCTGCATTATAGAGATCGTCGAATAAAATACACTCCCATTCAATATCTGTAATACGATAAACCCACGTATGAGTTCATACCGTTATGTTTCAGTGATCATCTTTCGGGATTAACAGAAACAACAATGAAAGGACAATCGCGAACTGAATTAGGGCAAGCTACGTGAAAACAAAATCGCAGGTTCATGCAACCATAAATCACAATCACGAAATCCTTCAGCAGTTGAGGAAATGTCTTAAAAATCGGAGCAAATAAACAGCACTTCAGTCGACAGAGATACGAGAATCGTAGTTTCTGCGGGTTTCCTCTGGGACCCACTGGCCATGTATGGTAAGGGTATAATGCTGCATCTCTTTGCGTTGTAAGAGCGATACATGTGAATCTGCCTAATTCGACGAGTCGTTGTGGTACTAAACTAAAATGGAACCACGAAAAAGCTATGTACAAAGAACTTCTTTCCCTATAACCTATTCACTGTTTTGTCTGACAACATACATTTTAGCCTACGATAAAATATGACCCCCATGGCTTTCAGTAGCAAAGAATTCTAAATTATTTCTGTCTGACAGCTGAATATCATTATATGGTTCTTCCTTTCAATCATCACACGGTCGCTGAAATGACGGATACAATCGTAAGTGCTCGAGGCGCATACGGGAAGAAGTCCGACTGTATCACAGTGCCCATCGTGCAACATCCTGACAGGTCGGAACATTTCGTGTCAACTGTGTTCTATTTACAATTCCTGTTCATGCAAGATGCCATTTACTGCAAACACTGTGTTGGAGTTTTTACACAAGCATTTCGACATGCGGATCATTTCACTCAGGTTTCCAGGTCGCTTCAGTGACGGACAGAATTGGCCTCCCAATAGTCCAGACCTCAATCCATGTGACTCTTTTCTTTGGTGGTACCTAAAGGAAAAATTTCTCTCGAAAAGTCCACGTGATTTAATGGAGCTCAGAAGACGTCTCTGTGATATGCTTACGTCAGATCTCGTTAATTCGACATATTTCCAACATGACGTCAGTACAGAACCAGCAACTTCGATAACAAAAATTATTTATTGTAGTTCAGTCAGAATAGGGTTTGGCCTGGTTTGAAAATGAAACTAGTAGTTCGAAACTACTCGCCGGCATAATAAAACGCAACTGTGACGGTAATAGATAAAAGAATTTATCTTTTTACGTCTGTCGTATCGCAGCTGCTGATCGGTACGAGGTTTGAGAAGCTGTGACTAGGCAACACTGAATGGAAATAAGCAAACATTCCCGCATCCACTTCCCTTTAAGACATGCGTGCCTTCAAGCCAGTCGGACTCTCATCCGTAACCAAGAATTATACTGCGTATAGACACGCACTAAATTAAAATCATGGCACCAAACAAACTGATCACATAACTATTTCAGTGGCCTAACTCCTATTACGTTGTATAGTTCAAAAAACCACATTTGGCAGAAAAATTACACTTGTGTCCAAAATTAAAGCAGCAAATCGCTATTTCCCCGCCTGTGTCTAACTCACGATGTGACCATACAAACTGTCAACAGATGCCCCTACGATCGTATTCCGCACGGAAGACGGCACTTAGGTCAAAGGGGAACCACGCCGCCGCGCACATATATTGAGGGTTGAACCCTCTGCTGGAATCGAAGTTCTAGCGCACCTAAGGCGCCTCTCCTTCTGGCATGAAGTTTGTTGGGTGATGGGATGTCATGGTGCTTTGGTATTGCTTGACTTTTGTGCTGTTTTTTTATATATATAAAAAGAAGACAGGACAGAGAAAGGGACAGTAGAAGAGTGGCGGAAAAGGAACGGCCCGTTGACTAGCCGCGGATATTATATTAAATTATAGAATAAAGGATAGGAGGAGGAATAGTTAGAGTGAGTGAAATCGAAAGGCCATTATCCTGGCCTCCTCTTCTTCGTAGCGGCGTCTTGATGGTGGTGGCAGACAACCTTGAAGTGATGTTTGGGGGGGGGGGGGGGGGGAAGAGAAAGTAGTCAGAGAGTGACAGCTTGAGAAGTGGAAAGAGGAAGGGCCTGTCGTGATTAGGCCAACATTGGGGGCAGAGTGGGTGGAAGGGGGGGGTGGCGTGCTTGTGAGGGTGAATGAAATGACATGTTGGTGGATGATCGATGATGTGAGGAAGAGTAGTTGACATGAGATGAGGTGGCTTTTGCGTGCGAATTCATGGGGGGCGGAAAAGAAGGTCAGGCCATCGAGTGGTGGCTAAACGGTGAACACGGGTACCCAGGGAGAGGATTAAGGGATTAGGAGAGTGATGTGTTTGTTGGTAAAAGGAATTGGCTGCAGAGAGGATGCGGGTGCGAAGGAGCGGCACGTCGGCCAGGTTGTGGAGCTCTTGGGTTGGGAAGTCGAAAGGGAGGGGGAGGGCACGCCGGAGAGCCCGATTCTGGACGGTTTGGAGTCGGCGGAGGTGGGTGGGGGCAGCATTGCCCCACACCACCGCCGCATATTCAAGGATGGGACGAACAAGGCAGGTGTACAATCTAACAGCAAGGTGTGTGGGGAGTGAAGAGGTTGGATTGATGAGAGGAGCAGGCAGAGCCGCCCCATTGCCTTACGACGCACGTCATCGATGTGGGGGCGCCAGGTGAGGCGCTGGTCCAGGGTAACACCCAAGTACT
Organism: Schistocerca gregaria; assembly: GCF_023897955.1. Lineage (NCBI taxonomy): Eukaryota > Metazoa > Arthropoda > Insecta > Orthoptera > Acrididae > Schistocerca > Schistocerca gregaria. Next base: position 1,095,737,936 of record NC_064920.1, read on the forward strand.
TCGCAGTACGAGTCCAGGGGACTGGGGTACCAAGGACCGTCACCTAAGGGAGCCGAATGGGAATATGGCGTCGGCAGATGATAAGGGCTTGGGTCTTGGAGGGATTAAATGCCAGACGCCAGGTCCTAGCCCAATCGGTTAAGGAATCTGTAGCCCCCTGGAGCCGCTGTTGTAGACCTGCCGCAGTCCGAGAACGAGAGAAGAGTGCAGTATCATCTGCGTAGAGAGCTAAATGTACCCTCGGCGCAGAGGGCAGATCGGCTGTGAATATGGAGTAGAGTAGCGGTCCAAGTACGCTGCCTTGTGGTAGTCCTGCCCTAATGCGTCGTCGTGTAGATTTCCCATCAGGGATCCTAACGTGGAAGATGCGACCTTCCAGGTATGTGGCTATTAGCCTTACGTGAGACACTGGAAAGCCAAGGGAAAATAATTTGTAGACCAGCCCTTCATGCCAGACCGAGTCAAACGCTCTGGACACGTCGAGGAGTATGGCCCCGAAGTACTCTCTACGTTCTATGGCGTCCAGTGCCTCTTCTACAAGGAGCAGGAGTTGGTGAGTGGTTGCGTGTCCCTGCCTGAAGCCAAACTGCTCATCAGGGAGGACTCGTTCTCGCGCAATATGGATGAGCAGTCGTTTAAGGTACAGCCTCTCGAACACCTTGGAAATGGCGGGCAAGAGGCTGATGGGGCGGTAGCTGGCAGGGGAACGAAGATCCTTCCCAGCCTTGGGGATGGCGACCACCTCAGCATGTTTCCAGGCAGTGGGGTATTGCCTGGTTGTGAGGACGTTGTTGAAGGTGGCCGTCAGGATGGGAACAGAAGCTGGGGGTAACTGCTTGAGGAGGGCATTCGTCAGCTTATCGGGGCCGCCAGCTTTCTTGGATATGAGGTACCGTAATTGCAGTTCAACCTCTTCATCATTGATGGGGGTGATTTCATCCTCAGGGTCCTGAACGGCAAGGAATTGTGGGAGGCGTGCCGTTACCAGGCGGATGTGGTCGGGGTCAATGGGGTCATTGACTGGGGTGAAGTTGTGTGCGAAGACATCAGCCATAGCATTTGCCTTGGCGTCTGGTTCGGACACAAAATCATTGCCGACCTGGAGGGGGGAGAATCCTTTGCTCTCGTCTCAGAAGGCTTTTTGTGAGCCACCAAGCGGACGGGTCACTCAGGTCAATGGCAGAGATTTTGTTCTCCCATGCCTGATTGCGGTGGTCTTGCACTGCAGCCTTGATTTGGTGCTGTAGTCTATTGATGAGGCGCTTGGTTGCCGGATTCCGAGTGAGCTGCCATTCTCGGATGGTCCGGTTTTTCTCTGTGATGAGAGCAAGGATGTTGGGGGGGAGCGGACGCAGATGGTCTGGGGGCCAGAGTGGACGGTGAGGGGTCGCTGCTGCTGCAGCATCTAGGGCTATGGTGGTGAGGTGAATGAGGGTGCGATCTGCGTCAGTTTGATCGGCAGCAGGGATTGTGGGTAGGGCTGCTTCGACCCGTCGCTGGTAGGACTGCCAGTAAATACCGCAGATGTTCAGGCCTTCACTAGGCGCGGTCGGGACTCCAACGAGTTCGATGGAATAGATGACCGGCCGGTGGTCAGAGGCTAGAGCGATGCGGGTGGCTGCAGTGATGGGGTGGGGTAGACCTTTCACCACTGCGATGTCTAAGACATCTGGGGGACGTCCTCCAGTGGGGTATATGGTGGGGTCATGTGGGCCGATGGTGCGGGCATGGTGCCGCTCAGCGACCCGGAGAAGTCGACAGCCAGAAGTGTTTGTTAGTCTACTATTCCAGGCAGCATGTTTGGCATTGAAGTCACCGCCAACGAAGACGTCGTTGCCGAGCGACAGCAATGCCTCGTAGTCTGGTGTTTCAAGAAGGCCTCGAGGTGGTCTATAAAGAGCCACAAACGTGATGGGGCCCCTCACCGTGTGGACAACAACGCCAGTGGCTTCCACGGAGTTAAGTTGGGGGAGGGGAATGGGGTGGTGACGGAGGGAGTTACGTACGTACACAGCCGTGCCGCCATAGGCGGTGGGCCTGTCTGTCCTGTAGCAGGAGTAGTTTGCTACACGGACAAAAACACCAGGTTTGAGGTGCGTCTCAGCAACAAGGCAGATATCAACCCCCTCATCTAAGAGGAATTGTCGGAACTCGCCCTGTTGTTTGGGGAGGCCGTTGGCGTTCCAGATCATGGCTGTCAGTCTGTGATGTCTAACAGCTATGACTGGTTGGAACCGGAGTGGTGGTGGTGATGGGGGACATGGATTGGGAGAGGGCAGTGGCAAGTTGGTGCGGGATGGTTTGAAGGAGGGAGTGGAAAGTGGTGGAGATTGCCAAGGTGAGTGCCTCAACAACATTGTTGATGAGGTCGCTGAAGTGGGTGGGAAGAGAGGGTGGGGTTGGGATAGGGTGCTGCTGGGATTGTACCGGGGTGGGGAGGGGGGCAGCAGTGCTTAACACCTGCTGGTGGGATGGGGAAGGAACAGCGGAGCGTGACACCCGCTGTGGGGAGGGGGAAGCAGTGCTTAACGCCTGCTGGGTGGGGAGGTGTGGGAAGGCTGCTGGGGGGGGGATGGGGATGGAGAGGAGGGGGTTGGGTAGGAGCCCAGAGGGGCGGGATGGGAGCGAGACGCTCGTTGGGAGTAAGCCCGCGGCGCCGATCCCACCAGGGCACCAGAATAACTGGTGCCCCCACAGGTCGCCGCCGATGGCCTTGCAACTCTGTTTTGATTCGCCCTGAATAATTTAATTTTTGGGCAGCCCATGTAGCTGCCTGTGTGATTCCCGCCACAGCGGGCACAGGTGGGGGGGGGGGCGTCTCGGGGCTTAGAGCACTCCAAGGAGGCGTGTCCACCGGCACACTTCACGCATCGCACCTCACGGGTGCAGTCACCCGCGAAGTGCGCCAGTCCCTGGCACCGATAGCATACCACGGTCATCCTGCTGGAGCGCGGTTTCTCTATCGTCACGCTGGCGTGATCGAGGAGCGAGAGGGTTAGGAGGTGGCGGTTCTCCGGCGTGTCAGGGGCGGAGACGAAGAAGATTGGAGTGGGGTGACGGGTTCGAGGGGAGATGATGCGTGATATGACTGTGGGGGTGATGTTTAATGATGTGAGTGCCTTCCTCAGGTCATCGTCAGAGTACTCCATGGGAAGCCCTCTGACGACGACCCGGAGGCGGCGGGTCCTTATGTGGGGGGGGGGGGGGGGAGGGTGGAGAAACCTATTTTCAGCTTGCTCAGGATAATGAGCGTCTTGGCAGGGTCGGAGGGAGACTGGACAGATAGTCGATAGTTGTCGTTTCCTGACCACTTTATACGGAAGGGGTAGTCCGTGTGAGTGGTCAGGATGTCTACCAGCTCTTTGTAGGGCCCTTTGTGTTGAATATAGATGGGTGGGGGAGCAGGGGGGGTGGCTGAGGGTGGGGGGGAGGAGGATTTGGGGGAGTGTCTGCGGTGCCATCAATAGCAGCAGATGCATTACTGACGGGCACATCTGTCAGCGACGTGGTGAACTGACGGCGGGGTGCCGTTTTGCGCGGCACCTGGAAGCCTTCCGCGTCAGTAATGGCCTTCTTCTTTTTCGTCAGCCCGCGTTCGGCAGGCTGAGCGGCTTCGGAGTCAGACGACGAGGCTAACTGCCGCTTCCGACGCTCAGCGACCGGGCGCCGATGGTCGTCGTCGAACTCCATCACGCTCCCGTCATCGCTGTCGTCGGCCGCGGCAGTCATGTTGAGGAAGAGGAGGGCCTGCAGCCGAGCACTGTCGATCTGCCGGCCTCCCTCCTCTGCGGCATCACGGAGGGCGATCAGTTGCTCTTGCAGCCCCTCCTGTATGTCTGCATCGGACATCAACGACGACGCGACGTCTTCTTCTGGTGCCGGAAGCTGTCGTGGGACGCATACAGCGTCCTCAATGTCCGGCATGTCGAGTGGTGGTCTGGTGGGGGGGGGGGGGGGCGGGATCTAGTACGCGGCGCACGCGGGCTTGTCCCACGTGAAGGGGGCCCTGATGCGCAGATTTCTCTATTCCTGGCCCTAGGTGCAGTTTCATTGATGGCTGCATCAATGAAACTGCAACCGGGAGTGGCAGGGGAGGGGCAGACGATCGTCGATGTGATGGTTGTGGTGGTGATAGTGGTGGTGCCGATGGTGGTTATCGGCAACGTGACGTCACCGGCTGCGGCAGTCTTGGTCCTTTTTGAAGTCCCTGCTGTGTCCGTGGTCGTGCGCGTGGTCGTTGTAAGTGGGGGGCCGGATGGGGCCGCCGACGAGGCAAGCTCCGCCGGACGGCGATCCGCCACACCCGTCGCATCAGTACGCATACTCTTCACCCGCGGCATCCCAGCTCGGAATGAGAACCACGCCAACGATGACGTCAGGGTACCTACAAAACAGAGCAGTGTTTGACGGGTAGTCCCACAACCACAGTCGCTCTGTACCCACAGTTACATGGCACAGAGAATACGCCTACCAGGCTCTCTGCAGTGGAAGGCCATAAGAAGAATGGAAGCAGGACATGTGGCCCGATAGCTTAACGTGAATCGTTCTGTCTCAGATGTGGCGACAGTTTATAGAGACCGAAACTGTATCGAAAAGACCAGGGCAGGGCCGACCACTTGCGACATCTGAAAGAGAGGACCGTTATCTGGCTGTAAGGGCACGACGGTACCGCCTTAGTACTGCTCCGCAACTGGCATCTACTATATCATCTACTATACGTGTTGTATCGAGGCAAATGGTGTACAGAAGGCTTGAACAGTGTGGCCTTTATTGTCGGAGGCTTCCTGTATGTGTATCTCTGACGCGTCTTCACAGAAGGGAACGTCTAGACGGACGGTCGAACAGTAGGCCAGTGTTGTTTTCACAGATGAATCCCGATTTGGTCTGGAGAGTGATTCTCCACGGATTCGCACCTGAACACGATTTCGAGACCCGACCATTGTGGAAAGAGACCGCTATCGAGGGGGATAGCTAATGGTACGGGCAGGCATTGTGTTGGTCACTCGAACACCTCTTCATGAAATTGTACAGGTGAATCGGAAAGGTTTAACCGCTGCCAGGTACCGTGACGAGGTCTTGGGACCTCATGTACGGTTGCTGCGACATGCTGTGCTCCCACACTTCGTATTGCTGGTCAGTAGTGCCCGACATCATAGAGAATGAGTGGTTGATGTTTTCTTGGAAACGGACGATACTGCACGCATGGCGTGGCCTGCTCGCTCTCTCGATTGGAATCCCATGGAGCATGTCTGGGATGCACTAGGGAGACGAATTTCATCACGTCAACATCCATCAACGACTCTCCAAGACGTGCGAGCCTCTCCGCAGGAGACGTTGATGACGTTATTCACAGCATGTTCCGTTGTTGTCAGGTCTGAATTGCTGCCAGAGGTAGTCACACTCCGTAGTGAGCACATTAACCAGTCGTCGCAATGTGAGTGCAAATGTACACAGATCAAAAAAGGTTTTGCACCACCCCGGTTCCCAGAACTCCTGAAGATAGACATTGACTGTGGACATTGTATCACAGACACACGTCCCTTTGGCTCTTCAGAGATGTCACTAAACCCGCCCAAAGATGTAAACAACCACGCATGAGTGGCGCCTATTAGACGGAGGGGGTCCGATAGCCGATCAGTTCCAGTCATTCCACTAGGAAGGAGGTACACAGCTCGTGTTGTCTGTAGTTCAACCATGCCTAGACGTTCAATAGTGCGGTTCTATCGTGCCCGCATTGTTACTTTGTGCCAGGAAGGGCTCTCAGCAAGGGAGGTGTCCGCCGTCTCGGGGTGCATCAAAGTGTTGTTGTTCGCACATGGAGGAGATAGAGACAAGAACTGTCGATGAGATGCCTCACTCAGGCAGCCCAAGGGCTACTACTGCAGTGGATGAACGCTATGGATTACGGCTCGGAGGATCCCTGTGAGCAACGCCATCATGTTGAATAATGCTTTTCGTGCGGCCATAGGACCTCGTGTAACGACTCCAACTGTGCACAAAAGGCTGCATGATGCGCAACTTCACTCCCAACGCCCATGGTGAGGTCCATCTTTACAACCACGACACCATGCAGCGCGGTACAAATAGGCCCAACAGCGTGCCGAATCGACCGCTCAGGATTGGAATCACGTTCTCGTCAACAATGAGTGTCGCATGCGCCTTGGACCAGACAATCGTCGGAGACGTGTTTGGAGGCAACCTAGCCAGGCTGAACGCCTTAGACACACTGTCCAGAGAGTGTAGCAAGCGGGAGGTTCCCTTCTGTTTTGCGGTGGCGTTATGTGAGGCCGACAATTCGCAGCCCCATCGTGCGCATCTTGTGAGTGACTTCCTTCAGGATAACGACATCGCTCGACTAAAGTGGACAGCATGTTCTCCAGACATGAACCCTAACGAACATGCCTGGAATACATTGAAAAGGACTGTTTACGGACGACGTGACCCACCAACCACTCTGAGGGACCTATGCCGAATCGTCGTTGAGGAGTGGGACAATCTGGATCAACAGTGCCTTGATGAACTTGTGGATAGTATGCCACGACGAATATAGACATGCAATAATGCAAAAGGACGTGCTACTCGGTATTAGAGGTACCGGTGTGTACAGCAATCTGGACCACCACCTCTGAAGGTCTCGCTGTATGGTGGTACAACATGCAATGTATGGTTCTCATGAGCAAAAAAGGGCGGAAATGATGTTTATATTGATCGCTATTCCAGTTGTCTGTACAGGTTCCGGAACTCTCGGAACCGAGGTGATGCAAAACTTTTTCTAATGTGTGTATTAAATTGGAAAAAACCAAGAACATTTTCGTCCACTGTAATCTATGTTGCAGCTGTTTACGTTCTGTATTCTTTACGTTGTTTCTGCTTTGCTATCACTTGTTTGTTCTGTTTTATGGCAGAATAAACGCAACTGAACAAACTGCCGTTTGTTGCTTTAATTTTGGTCACCAGTTTAGTTACTTGACAATGTTTGACTGAAACTAAAATAAAAATATTTATTATATTTCTCAAAATTTACCCCGTATAAGCAACTAATGGATTTCATATAAATCATAGGATGCGACTGACAAAATAAATTATGTTTACGAAATTTTTTCTTAATATAAGTTGGCTATTTTTAAATTTTAGAGCTATTTGCTTGTAATGGACTTCGCGGACAGTCTTTGTTCTGCGCCCGTTTTTATCATAAAACAGTAATTTTATGGAAACGCCTTATACAAGGTACTCTAAAATTCCCCTTAAAACTTGTATGACTTGTAGAAGGCACTGAGTAGACAATATTCATTGGTATCTCTGTCCGGAAACGTACCATTCCCGTGTGACAGCCGTTTGAAAACATGTTTGCTCTGTGGGTATGCAAAAGGGTAGTCACATTGGGGGAGGGGCGGTGGGGTGCTTATGTCGGTTCAGCTTATGTGACTTGACTTCTATTCCACTACTGGAGGAATGCTCGTAGCGTGTGGACTATAAGTTGAGAATGTGGGTCTCACGGGGAGCGTGCCGGCGATAAGTCCCTGCAGTCGCACTATCATCTCTGCGCTCGCATGGATAGAGCATCTGCCATGTAAGCAGGAGATCCCGGGTTCGAGTCCTGCTCGGGGCACGTATTTTCAACTGCCCCCGTTGATGTATAGCAACGCCTGTCAGCAGCTAATGGTATTGATTTAATTGTAGTTTCATTCCAGAGAGCTGCACGGTCACCAATCTTCATACCTATCCCATCTGTCTGACCTGGTTCAAGACTCATTCACGTGTTGCGAGTGTTGGTGCAACATGGTTGGAGTACACGTTTGCAGAATACTCCGACATGATTCTTCCGAATGGCGAAGCTCACGGTAATGGAAAAGCGTCTCCATCGCATACCCTTTTTTCCACAATTACGCATCAGCTTCGAGGAAGGGGTGCCTTCACCACCACCAGCCGTAACTTTGGTACTCCAAGGAGACGCCGCACACCCCGAATTGGAAGACGCCGTGGTGCATCAGGTTGAAGAGAATCCGTCAACGAGTACATGAGATATTCCACTTACAATGGATGTTGCTCCTGGTACCGTCTGGCGTGTTCTGAACGACCAACAACTGAATGCAGATCACTTCCTATGGATACAGTCGCTAATGCCAACCCATTTTCCAACACGTGTTGTGTTCTGTAAGCAGTTTCTGCGCCGCTGCATCCAGCTGCCCCTAGAGTTCCCACGGGGCATTCTCTTCACAGATGAACGTACATTTACTGGGGGTTTTCTTCTCGGTTCTCGGAACAGCCATGTCTGAGCAGACGAAAACCCACATGTCACTCATTTGGCATCAGCGAGTGGGCAAGTAATTCTGGATGATCATGTTATTGCACAGTAGATGCATCCACCAGAGCTCACGAGTTCCATCTACTTGACCTTCCTGCAACGAGTATTGGGAGTGTTGTTGGATGCAGTGCCACTGTGCGTCCATCAAAACGTGGTTTCAGCACGACGGCGCATCCGCTCACTTTTCACGTCATGTTTGGGAACATCTCGACCACCGATTCGGACACATATGGATAGGTCGAGGTGGTCCAATCGCGTGGCATCCACCATCACCGGATTTCACTCCACTGAACTTTTTCCTCTTGAATGGAATGCAGAGTTTGGTTTATGAGACTCGTGAAGAGACAGAAGAAGGTCTGGAGGCGCGGTTTGTTGTCACCGCAGACAGATTGCAAACACACCAGGTCTAACTGAGCTTATGTACATCATGTGTAGGCACAATGTGTGGACCGAACATGGTGGTCGCCACATCGGACCTTAATTGTAGTGAATCAGAATGTTAACCCTCCTTCGAAAAGGACAAAAATGGTTAATGTCTAATTGTAAACAACAGTGTTCGTGAAAACTGATTAAGTTTCCTTTTTATTTCTTTGGTTGTACTGGGTCATGCCTAATAAACTCCTTGTAAAAGTGGTCGCATTACCAACTTCCTTTCAAATGGTTGTAGCACGGAAATGGCATGTTTCAGGACGTGGGTTCCAATTCAAAATATCATCTGCTCATTCCCCTCTACAAGTCCTACAAGTTTATAGGGAAAATTTTAGTGCACCCTATACACCGAAAAACAAAGGTGTAATGCAATGAAGCGTCAAAGAAACTGGTATAGGTATGCATATTCAAATAAAGACATATGTAAACAGGCAAAATACGGCGCTGCCGTTTGCAGACAAGTGTTACTGCTGCTACAGTGGCAGGTTATCAAGATTTAAGTGAGTTTCAACGTGGCGTTATAGGCGGCACCCAGCATCGCCGAGGTAGCGACGATGTGGTGATTTTCGTGCACGACCATTTCACGAGTGTACCATGAATACCAGGAATCAGGTAAAACATCAAATCTCCGACATCGCTGCGGCTGGAAAAGATCCTGCAAGAACGGGACCAACGACGACTGAATAGAATCGTTTATAGTGACAGTAGCGCAACCCTTCCGCAAACCGCTGCCGATTTCAGTGCTGGACCATCAACAAGTGTCAGCGTGCGAACCATTCGACGAAACATCATCGATATGGGCTTTTAGAGCCGAAACCCACTCATGTACCCTTGATGACTACACAGCAGAAAGCTTTACGCCTCACCTGAGCCCGTCAACACTGACACTGGACATGACTGGAAACATGTAGTCTGGTCGGACGACTCTCGTTTCAAATTGTATCGAGCGCATGGACGTTTACGGGTTTGGACACAACCACATAAATCCATGGACTCTGCATGTCAGCAGTGGACTGTTCAAGCTGGTGGAGGCTCTGTAATGATGTGGGGCATGCGCAGTTGGAGTGATATGGTACCCCTGATACGTCTAGATACGTCCCTGACGGGTGTCACGTATAGAAGCATCTTGTCTGATCCCCTGCATCCATTCATGTGCATTGTGCACATGAATGGACTTGGGCAATTCCAGCAGGACAATGCGACAACTCACACGTCCTGAATTGCTACAGAGTGGCTCCAGGAACACTCTTGTGGGTTTAAACATTTCCGCTGGCCACCAAAGTCCCCAGACATGATATTTTTGAATATATGTGGAATGCCTTGCAACATGCTGTTCAAAAGAGATCTCCACTCCCTCGTAATCTTACGAATTTATGGACATCCCTGCAGGATCCATGGTGTCAGTTCCCTCCAGCACTACTTCAGACATTAGTTGAGTCCATTCCATTTCGTCTTGCGGCACTTCCGTGTGCTCGCGGGGAACCTACACGATATCAGGCAGGTTTACCAGTTTCTTTGGTTCTTCGGTGTATAACAATTAATCGAATACTGCACTATTAGGATACTGTTAATCGCAATGGGCAATCGATCCATATAAATAATTGGAAAGTCCAATTAATCGACTCTAACTCATAATCGTCCACCTCTATGCCAGAGTACCGTGACCAAACAGCAAAGTCGGCAGAGACACCTGCCGGCTCGTGCTAAACGACAAAACTGCCTTTCTTATGAGATCAAAAAACGTTAGCCAATCAGAAGACCCAACGACTGGCTGTCCTGAACTGCAGTTCTGTGTTTATTAAGACGACTGCGGTCACAGTGGCATCGACATTTGTGGAATCTGCCGACGACCGACATCGGCCAAAGACGCACAACTTTTTGAAATCAATCTCATAGAAACAGTCGCTGACAGTCAAATTGTTTTCTTCGGTCAACTCGACAGACGTTTTCATACACCAAATATGGACTGTGAGAAACTGATAAGTTTACTCCAAGAAAGAAGAACTCATGGGGCATTCTGAGGTTGAACAACATTATAGTCGGGATATAGCTCGGAATTTATGGACGGAAATCGCAGTTTTATTGAAAACCTTTACCGGAATTTTTGGCGTAAATTATAATCTCACATGAGAAAGGTGATGTCTCTTATGCTTAAAGTTACTGTAGTTGATCTTTTTTTGGTTGTGACAGGTGAAGTGGCTCGAGTCTGAACAGTCCCACAAGAAAACATAAAAATGAAGTTCTGTCTCCATTTATTAACATAATGATTTTCCTCAACTTAACATACGAATGGTCTCCTTTGACCGATTATGAGCTCAACACAATGAGCAAAAATGTTAGTAACCTGGGAGAAAATCTTAGACTAAGTGGAAAGTTCTGTGAACGCTTGATAACACATCCCTTATATTACTGGAACACCCAAAAATATTCTCCATAATATGGAACAGCCCTCGCTCTTGACTGAACACTAGGAAATCTTTAAGTCCACTTTTCTACTGGGGGGAGGTAGTGTGAACAGAATAGAATTCAAGATTCCGACAAGAGTCCCATCAGTCTCTCTGGACTGACAGTAACGAATGATACCAACAGTTCCTGTGAGCACGTCGCCCGACTTAGCACTCTCCACTGGAGGCAAAAGCGAAGTGAGGTCGGAAGCAATGCTGGTTCCATGGCAGAAGGTATCAGTTGACTGGCTGTGAAGGAACTTCCTGGATCAGGGCCAGCGTGGTCCTAAGTAACCGCATGGTGAAGGTATACCTGCACTCGATTGGGCTCAAGTGACACACTGAAAGAGCAAAAGGTTCATAGAAGGGACGACCCCTGCCGCAATTGCGTGGTCCACCTGTTTTCGTGTCTCGTGTACGCGAAGACCCTCTGTGGGTAGAGCTGCAAATTTTTTGGCTCGCTGGACTGTGCTGTCGTGAGTCATGGAGACTGTGCTTACTGCAGTTCACCTGGTAGAGATGCGTTGGAGGGTGACGTTGGGGCCTGGTGACTTCACCGAGCGAGGTGGCGCAGAGGTTAGCACACTGGACTCGCATTCGGGAGGACAACGGTTCAATCCCGCGTCCAGCCATCCTGATTTAGGTTTCCTGCGATTTCCCTAAATCGCTCCAGGCAAATACCAAGATGGTTTCTTTGGAAGGGCACAGCCAACTTTCTTCCCCGTTCTTCCCGAATCCGATGAGACTGATGACCTCGCTGTTTGGTCTCTTCTCCCAAACAATCCAATCCAATCCTGGTGACTTCCGCGATGCGCCATATCTCTCAACCATCCCCATAAATTGACGGTGGAGAGGTGGAGACAGGTGTCTGAATCTTTGGTGAGGACCCTGTTGTCCACCTTGCCTGGTTGGGAAGATGAAGGCGGAGTAGGATCGACGTTTTTTGAGGTGTCGTGTCACCCAACATCCCATGTCGCCCTGTGGAGGAGGGCCAGGTCGGCGTCGCCAGAGGGCCCTTCATTGGCCTGGAGCTCTGGAACAGTAAGATGACTGAGATTTTCTGGTGGGAAAACTCAGCCCTGCCACAGTCGAATCTGATTAATGCGACACTGGTGCCGTTCTGTAGGGTGATCTCCAGATGGCGCAGCTGAGGAGGCATGACACAGTAACAGGGGGCCAGTGAGGTCGGCCATGGGAAAAATTAATCACCCAAATGAGATTCTGGAAGAAGAAATGGTGCCAGCAGCACTGTGGAGGGCAGTAGCGCTTTTCCTGGGGATGAAGGATGGAAAGGGAGGATCTATGTAGTCGATCATGCATCCATTCCACAGATTTACGATTTATGATTGCTGCTTACTGCCACTTTTATGCCAGTAGGGTGGTGAGTCTGTTATGTAAGATGGTTTGCAAATGTGCTGTATGTGTTCCCACTTTACACTGTTTTAGGTGTTGAGAGTATCTGATTCTAAAACTAACTGTTACCCACAACTGTGCTCACATATTATTACTTTTGTTATGATGAGTGATGGTAAGTAAGCTACTGCAAACCCAATAACATCAGGTACCCTCACACGTCTACTTGTTCAAGTAAGCAAAGTTCGTGATGTGCTCCCATTCTCCACCTCCGAAGCTGTCCCATTGCACGAAGCATTGGTATATTGGTATGCACAACGTCACTGCCGAAAAATGTTCACAGAGGGGCCTGGTCAGGAGTACACATTTATGCATGGTGCTGCTGAAGTAGCTATACATTATGCAATGTGTATATTTTGTAGCGAAATGAGGAAGTATCGATTAAACACATTGAAGACTGTATAAGCATTGTATTCATTACTCTGAACAGTACTACCTAGCAGATCTGAACCACTTAATTTGTTATCACAGATTAATGAAGATCAAAAGTCAAAGAGAAAAATAGCTTTTTTAACACTAGATATTTTTCCCTAATTCGAGCAATATTCTTCAAATCAATAATTATCTTGTATTACGCACTTTCTTCCTCAGGGTTCAAGGTATCTCAATATCAAATCGGATAAGCGGGTTGGTCGTTAAAAAATAACAAAGTGGTCGTGAAAAAGTAACTCTCGCATTTGTAATATTAGTATAGATGTGGTTAAAACTTACAATTACGAGATATTGTTTCCCGTGATCCGATTTTGATGAAATAAAGCCAATATGTTACCCTCAAGCTGTGTTCCAGTTTGCTGTGAAAGCCACATGAAAATTCGTCTAGTAGTTTTGCAGAAGCGTGTTCAAACAGAGAAACAGACAGATACAGCAGTTTTAGATAAAGCTTTAAGTCAAGATATCTTCTTCTCTGATTCGATTTTGATGAACGAATATGGTGCTCAAGTTACTTCCAGAAACCTTATGAAAATTCGTGTAGTAGTTTCCGAGGAGAGTGTTCACACAGACGACAGTTTTGAGGGTTTATTATTAGTATAGACTTATTAGATAAGAAGTCACCCTTCATTCTGCCAACGGCCTCGTCAAAGAGGGCGGAGGAGCGGACAGAGGTTCAGGGCCCTCTCTTGTCCTAGGGGTGGGAAACTGCCCCTAAAGACATAAGAATCAGCAATGATCAACGACATGAGGATGCAGAAGGCAATGGAAACCACTGCATTAAAGACACGTAACGTGTATCCGCAGGACATGTGGCCTGTAATTGAAGAACTGTCTTGATGATCTTTCCATTGGCAAAATATTCCGGAATAGTCTCCTATTCGGACCTCCGGGAAGGGACTGCCAAGGGGGAGGTTACCATGAGAAAAAGATTGAATAATCAACTGAAGATTGCTTTCTACGAGTCGGGGCGTGGAATGTCAGAAACTTGAAAGTGGTAGGGAAACAAGAAAATCTGAAAAGTGAAATGCAGAGGTTCTATCTAGATATAGTAGGGGGTCAGTGATGTGAAGTGGGAGGAAGACAAGTATTTCTGGTCAGATAAATATAAGATAATAACAACAGTAGTAGAAAATGGTATGATGGGCGTAGGATTCGTTTTGAACAGGAAGGTAAGGCAGATAATGTGTTACTGTGAACAGTTCAGTGATATAGTTATTATCAGAATCGACGGCAAACCAACACCGACAACGATAGTTCAGGTATACCTACCGACGTCGCAAGCTGAAGATAAAGGGATAGAGAAAGTGTATGAGGATATTGAAAGAGTAATACAGTACGTAAAGGATATGAAATTCTACTAGTCATGGGAGACTGTAAAGCAATTATGGGGGAAGGAGTAGAAGAAAATGTTTACGAGAGAATATGGGCTTGTGACAAGGAGTAAAACAGGAGAAAGACTAATTGACTTCTGAAACAAGTTTCAGCTAGTAATAGCGAGTACTCTGTTCGAGAATCACAAGAGGAAGAGGTATACTTGGAAAAGGTCGGGTGATACGGAAAAGTTTCAGTTAGATTACATCATAGTCAGACAGAGATTCCGAAATCAGATACTGGATTGTAAGGTGTACCCAGGAGCAGACATAGACTCAGATCCCAATATAGTAGTGATGAAGAGTAAGTTTAAATTTAAGACATTAGCCACGAAGAATCAATACACAAATAAGTGAGATACAGAAGTACTAAGGAATGATGAGATATGGTTGAAGTCTTCTAAGGCTATAGATACAGCCATAAGTAACAGCTTAGTAGGCAGTACAGTCGAAGGGGAATGGAAATCTCTAAAAAGGGCCATCACATAAATTGTAGAAAGAAGGTAACTGCGAAGAAACCATGGGTAACAGAAGAAATACATCACTTGATCGACGAAAGAAGGAAGAACAAAAACGTTCAGGCAAATTCAGGAAATCAGAAATACAAGTCGCTAAGGAACGAAACACATAGGAAGTGCATGGAAGCTAAGACGAAATCGCTGCAGGAAAAATGTGAAGACATCGAAAGAGAAATGATTGTCAGAAAGACAGACTGAGCGTACAGGAAAGTCAAAACAGCCTTTGGTGACATTGAAAGCAATGGTGAAAATATTAAGGGTGCAGCGGGAATTCCACTGTTAAATGCAGAGGAGAGAGCGGATAGATGGAAAGAGTACATATTGAAAGTCCCTATGAGAGGGAAGATTTGTCTGATGTGATGGAAGAAGAAACAGGAGTCGATTTAGAAGAGATAGGGGATCCAGTATTAGAATCAGGATTTGAGAGAGCTTTGGAGGAGATAAGATCAAATGAGGTAGAAGGTACAGATATACCACCTGACTTTCGGAAAAGCATCATCCACATAATTCCGAAGACGGAAAGAGCTGATAAGTAAGAGAATTACCGCACAATCAGCTTAACAGCTCATGCATCCAAGTTGCTTACAAGAATAATATACCGAAGAATGGAAAAGAAAATTGAGGATGCGCTAAATCACAATCAGTTTGGTTTTAGGAAACGTAAGAGCACGAGAGAGCAAATTCTGACGTGGCGGTTAGCAATGGAAGCAAGACTAAAGAAAAATCAAGACACTTTCATAGGATTTGTCGATCTGGGAAAAGCGTTCGACAATCTAAAATGGTGCAAGATGTTCGAAATTCTGGGAAAAATAGGGGTAAGCTATAGGGAGAGATGGGTAATATACAATATGTACAACATCCAAGAGGAAGCAATAAGAGTGGATGACCAAGAACGAAGTGCTCGTATTAAAAAGAGTGTAAGACAAGAATGTAGCCTTTCATCCCTACTGTTCAGTCTGTACATCGTGGAAACAATGATGGAAATAAAAGAAAGGTTCCCCTACTGTTCAATCTGTACATCGAGGAAGCAATGATGGAAATAAAAGAAAGGTTCAGGAGTGGCATTAAAATTCAAAGTAAAAAGGATATCAATGATATGATTCACTTATGACATTGCTATCCTGAGTGGAAGTGAAGAAGAATTTACATGATCTGCTGCATAGAATGAATAGTCTAATGGGTACAGAGTATGAATTGAGAGTAAATCGAAGAAAGACGAAGGTAATGAGAAGTACCAGAAATGAGAACAGCGAGAAGCTTAACATCAAGACTGATGGTCACGAATTAGATAAAGTTAAGGAATTCAGCTACCTAGGCAGTAACACAACCAATGATGGACGGAGCAAAGAGGTCATCAAGAGCAGTCTAGCTATGGCAAAAAGGGCATTCCTGGCCAAGAGAAATCTACTAATATCAAATATCGACCTTAATTTGAGGAAGTAATTTCTGAGAATGTACGTCTGGGGTACAGTATTGTATGGTAGTGACACATGGACAGTGGGAAAACCGGAACAGAAGAGAATCAAAGCATTTGATAAGTGGTGCTACAGACGAAGGTTGAAAATTAGGTGGACTGATAAGGTAGGGAATGAGGAGGTTCTGCACAGAATGAGAGAGAAAAGGAGTATGTGGAAAACACTGATAAGGAAAAGGGGCATGATTATAGGACATCTGTTAAGACATGAGGAATGACTTCCATGGTACTAGAGGAAGTTGTAGAGGGCAAAAACTGTAGAGGGAGACAGAGACTGGAATACATCCAGCAAATAATTGAGGATGTAGGTTGCAAGTGCTACTCTGAGATGAAGAGGTTAGTGCAGGAGAGGAATTCGTGGCAGGCCGCATCAAACCAGTCAGAATACTGGTGACCAAAAAAAAGATTTTCATTTTGTTTTTCATATGTATGCTGCATGACAACCCGCCAGGCTAGCCGAGCGCGCAAACGAGCTGCTTCCTGGACTCGGGTAGGCGCGCCAGCCCCAGATCGAATCCGCCCAGCGGATTAACGGTGAGGGCCGGTGTGCCGGTCAGCCTCGATGTGGTTTTTAGGCGGTTTTCCACATCCCCCTAGGTGCATACCGGGCTGGTCCCCAGGTCATCCCTCAGTTACACAGCTCACAGACTCTTTCGCACTCTTCCGTGGATTACACTAGAAGCAGACAGTTGGAGTACACTAATTCCTTCCCAGGGGTTACGGGGTGCTGGCAGGAAGGGCATGCGGCCACCCTTTAAACTAACATTGCCACATCCGATTAACCATGCCGACCCTGCGTCTCCTCGGGAAAAACGGCTCAAGCAAAAGAAAGCAAGAGAAAGAAAGAAATATAGGAAGATGTATGCTGCATGACAGTCACTGAAGATTAACTGACACATTTCTGTTTTTCTGAATTTATTTGAAGTAGAGTAATGTGTTTTTAATCACCACGAATCATCTCAAGTATATAATGCACGTTCTCTCTTCATCTCATATATTCGTAAACTTGTCTGGTTATTTCAGTGACTGAGGACAGAGTGTGCAGTACTCGCCACATTCTTTTCGAGACAGATATAGCTCATTCACATGCATACGACGTCTTTTTGGCAGTGGAAGGCGCAATGCAGCACTCGTGTCAAAGCACAGAGTAATCGTCCAGGAATACCTGATTTAACGCCCTTCATCCTGCCCAAAACTGACGAGGTACACCGGACGCACTGTTGCCAAGCCGTCAGCCGACGTCATCCGACGATACCTCTGCGGACGGCGTCTGGCGACCGCTGCAAGAGCCCCTGTGAACTCAGCCTAAAGCCGTCGGGACACGGACCGTGCTGTCGAACGTTAACGTTGAGCGTACCAAGTTCAATGTGCTGCTGAACGCTTAGGAATGATGTAACTTGTGCATACGGTACTTGGGCCCCAATGTGGTATACGCGATCACAACGCACTCCAGCAGTAGTTGAGGGATGTTTCTACTTCGTAAACCACACTGTTTACTCAATGGGTGCGGGTAAAATTCCCACGTTAGCTCTATTAAAACTCACATTTCCTCCATCGTCCACGAAAAGGAAAGTACCACGTCCAATCAGTAAGGATATAATAGTTCCATTACAAACAGTGCGGTACAAATTTGGAATACTTCTGCGCATAAGATAAACATTATTTCACCATTCCCACATTTTAGTAAAACCACAAGGCCAGTCTTACTTGATCACTGTTCCCACCCAGTAGCAGAATCTTTGCGACGCGTGAATTTCGAAGCGTAAAAGAAAAAGGCGCAAAATAGCTTTACATAAGTAGCGCAAAGTGTCCTGTAGATCAAGCCAATCGAACAAAGTCACCCCTCAAGAAAAGGTGAACTTGTATTTACATAACATCAAATATTATAGCCTATACTTATATCAAACTAATAATAAAGTATCAGAACCTAATGAAAACGCGGATGTTAGGGAAAAAAATTGGTTGTGTTAGAAAGCGAACCACCACCCCAACAAAAAAAAAACTTAATATCGGACAGTGACGCTATTCATTAAGCTTCTTTTTTTTAATTTCATTTTGTTCGCTTGTGTTCGTTGAATCTGCTGGGGGCAGACGTCGTAAGACATCCGTTTAAGTTCGTTGTTGATCAATTAACTCAGTTTTTTTCCTACAGAGGACAGCTAACCTTCTGACCGAACACTCTGTGCAACCGTCCCGACATGCTAAACCAACTTCACACCGTTCATTGCAAATCGTAGTATCTTACCACTTGCTAAAAACCTTAATCGTAGTTATTACTAACTGAAATTTAATTATAACGAATTGTACCAAGAACAATGCGTTTTGGGTGGATCTTCAGAGTGTTGCTGCATTCAAATAGCGTACTCTCATTATACGCCAGTTACAATAATTCTTTGCCACGAATATGATGCTTCGCATTATCTTATTGGAACGAATCACACAGTTAACAACGGGTTTTTCAGTGATTCTCAATTTTCTGGTGCTCGGAACGGTATATATACATATAGGCTTGAAAAGAATGCCAATATGGCGCCTCACAACTTTCTACTGAAGGGAGACGGCGTGCGTGTGACGTAGGTGGCGTTGCGCCGTCTCATTGGTCAACGCTCAGATGCACGCTCAGAATATCTGACATGCCAGATATTGCTCTGCACGTTGTGAAAGACTCCCGAACGTGCTATTCCACGCCATGACGTCAGAAACTCGGCACGCTCAAACGCTCAAACGTTCGGACGCACGGTCCGTGTGCAGACGGCTTAAACCTCTGGAACTCGTCGCTGCCTGAGCCGCTACGCCGCACGGAACGGCACGAGGGGCAGACAAGCGCGCAGAGCCCTCGACAATAACGAGCCTAAGGCACGCCGTTTCTGGCGCCAGTGCCGGCACCGGAGCGCCAACACTTTTCCAATTTCCGACTCGGCCGCTTCTCCAGGAAGGCGGCCGGAAACGTCTTTGCTCAGGTCGAGGGCGCTGTAGCGATAACGCGGCCCATCGATAAAGCGATAACTCAAGAGGACCCAGGCTACGCTGTTAGCAGTTATTGGATTCTTCCCTGGAGAGGAATGACGTTCCCGCCGCTTATATCGCCGACGTAGTTTCCCGTCGTACTCGAGTCTCGCTTCTTTTTACTGTCAACATTATGTGTTCCGTTTCTGCAGTCCGACATTAGTAGAATCACACACGTTTCGAGAAGAGAGCGAGGTTTCTTGGTAACGTCTATCAACGTTTCCTCGCCCATGTTATTGGCTTATAAAAACTTTACGTTCGAAAGCCCTCCAACAATTACTGTCTCAGGCCAAGGAGCTTTTTTTATGTTTAGCATACTCTGAATTTACATGTACGTCCATGATATGAAAAGCACTGTGAATTGCATGGCATCGGCTACCTCCCATTGTAGCTACCCATTATCAGAGAACCTTCCCATCTCCCCTCGTCGTTCCTTCGAAGCCATCAAGTGGGCTCAGACGACGTGCAGATTTCAAAGCAACTGTTAATCCACAAACTGTAGTCGATTCCATTCCGTCCATCCTGACACATAGCCCGCAGCCCTTGCAACCACTTGACACACTTTGTAGTCTCTCCCCTCCTTCTCTCTTGCATCTATTGTCTACATTAAGCAATGCCCAGTCCAAGTAATTAATAAGCAGAGTCTTTTATGAAGATCTGAGAGGAGTGAAGATTACAATAAACCTTCAAGTTTACTAAGTTGGTCATGTTGAGATGTTTCAAGTTCTCCTTTGTCTACAGGTATAATTCTGGGTGAAGAAGTCCTCACAGTTGGTTTGAACTAAAAAAATTGGAAGATTGTTGTTACAGATTTTTTATGTAAAAATATTTTCCAATGATTTTTTCACATTTTAGTACATCTTACAGTATTTTGATTTTTCACATTAACAAAGCACGTTTCAGACTTAATACACAAAAACACATGCGATCATATCAGAGGCAAGTGGAAATAACAATATTCCAAAGGGTTCAAAGAATTCCTATTAGTTTTGGTTACATTACTAATTTCCATTATTATTTCATAAATGAAGCCGGCCAGTGTGACCATGCAGTACTAAGCGCTTCAGTTTGGAACCGCGTGACCGCTACAGTCGCAGGTTCGAATCCTGCCTCGGGCATCGATGTGTGTGTGATGTCCTTAGGTTAGTTAGGTTTAAGTAGTTCTAAGTTCTAGGGACTGATGAACTCAGAAGTAAAGTCCCATAGTGCTCAGAGTCATTTGAACCAACCCATAAATGAATCCAGAAATAAATATAGTAAACAGTACAGGGTACTTAATAATAGAAATTTTAAATTTGCAAATAATTCTTAATTTCAAATATTTCTAAAAAAACATAAATGTACACTCAGAACTAGTACTTATCGATTATAATGTCGAAACTGAAATATTTTATGAAGTAATTTGCTTTTCATAAATTTTAGCTTGAAATATGACATACTGTGTATAAAATTATATGAAAGTTTTCAGAAAAACAACTGATATAATACTGAACTGTTCAAAAGTCGAAAAATAATTCTGGTTTTGACAACTATTGAGGAAAAGTAATGCTAGAGGGGGACGTGCCGTTACTACCTCCAAGGTCAGTTGCCTAGCTGCAGGCGCCTAGGACTATTTAGCAGGTGTTCTCTGTAAAGGCACGTTTTTAAAATACTCAATAAATGTGGCTGGGTGCCACCACGAGTTTTGCCAAAGTGAGTGGGGTCTTAGAGGAACATTTTTCCGTTTTATTCGGGCATGTGTTAATGTCACACTCCTCTATGATGATTTCACAGGAAGGCGTGAGACAGGACCGCTGAAGAAGCATAGGGACCCTTTGCTGCTTTGGACCACGTCAGATGTTTTTGAAAGGTCACTAATGGTTCCAACCTGTAAACAAGAGCAAATATTGCGGTAACACTGCACTCCAAAGTGGTGAGATCACATTCAGTGGGGTTGCAGCCCCATAATGCACGTCGAGAAGGGTTGAATCGCCCATGATGGATCAACAGTGCCAAAGGTGCCGAGAACGTCATCCGCTCTGCGAATTGTCATTTTTGACCGCGAAATGTGTAGGAATCAGTGTCACAAGGAAAGGGTCTGTTTCACTGATGGCCTTTATATCACCCCCGAGGCCTTTCTATTTTTATTCTGAGCGCTTCAACGCTGGGCGTCACGGTTCCCAACTCCATTGCACAGGCATCAATGTAGGGGTGAAATGTGGGTAAGAGGGACTGTGAAAACCTTCCTATCGTGTGACACGATACGATGGCGTTTGGCACAATTCTGATGAAATCTGTTGCCAACGTGACATAATTAACCACCTTTGTACACCACACGAACTTCTGAGCTTTGGCCTTTTTTTCCCGCATTTACCGACACCTTTCTGTTCGAATCGTCGTGGTGTCCACGCAGGGCGCCACACTTTTGTGCCGTTACCGAGGAAGGTTGTAGGCACTTGAGCCAAATTTCAAAGTAATGCGTTGGATTGGGAGACAGTTACGGGGTTTCGAAAAAGTAATCATTGAATTTTGTTGTGTAGTGTAGTATCAAACATAGGCGTTAATCTGAGGAAGATGTTTCTGAGAATGGACGTTTGGAGCACAGCATTGTATGGTAACGAATCATGTACTGTTGGAAATCCTGAATAGAAGAGAAGCGAAGCATTTGAGATCTGGAAACGAATGTTGATAGTCAGATGGACCGATAAGGTCAGGAATGAGGAGGTTCTCTACAGAATCGGAGAGGAAAGGGATGTGTAGAAAACACTGACTCAAAGAAGAAACAAGACGATTGGACATCAGTTAAGACATCAGGGAATAAATTCCAAGGTACCAGAGGGAGCTGTAGATGCTGAAAACTGTACAGAAAGACAGAGATTAGAATATATCCAGCAAGTAATACTAGGGGTGTGGTTTATCATTGTTACTCTGAGATGGAAAGGTTTGCACAGGAGAGGAATTAGTGGTGGGCTGTATTAAGCCAGCCAGACGACCGATTACTCAGAAAACACGTGCTTTGGCCCCAGTAATTTTGCAGAGGTACTTGGGGGCAACTTACTTCATAAGTGCCACCAAGTGCTAACTACTTGGAATCTGTAAGTGTCGTTCAATGTACTATCGAAGACAGGTCTAAAGTGTAATCGCTCCAAGTATTCCTTTTTTAACAAAGACATAGAGTATCTGGGTCATGTGATTAATGCTCAAATTATTCATCCATCTTAATCGCATTTGTGTGCCATTTGCAACTTCCCTGTCCCCACAAATGTGACGAACTGCAAGTAGTCATGGGAAAGTCAACATATTTCATTCAGTTCATACCAAACGCCACTCAGATCATTGGTCCAATTAATCTTTTGGGTTGCAAGGGTGTTCATTTTGTTTGGTCTTGTGACTGTCAGACCGCTTTTCAACACATAAAAGATGCACAGTTAAGTGATCAGTGACTTGTACACTTTGACCCCAAAAACCCTGTCTCTCATGCAGTCGACACTTCTTCTTATGGTACTGGCGTGGTGCTCTCGCACCATCTGGACTCACCAGACACGTCGATAGCCTTTGTATCAAAGGCAATGAATAAGGCACAACGCAGTTACAGCCAACTGGAAAAAGAGGCTTTGAATGTCATTTACAGGTTTACTCAATGCCATCAGTACTTACATGGACTGCGCTTTTACTTGATTAAAAACCATAATCTGTTGACGGTTCTGTTTGGTTCCTCCCAGCCTGTCTCAGCTCGGAAAGCTTAATAATTATAGCAGTGGGCCTTATTGTTGTTTAACTGACAATATGAATTGACATATCGGTCTACCACTAAGCATTCCATTGCTGGCCTATTTTAGTAGTCACCAGAGGGCTCCAGTACAAACTCTGATTCATCAGAGGACTCCTGTTTTCACATCGACTAGAAGAAGATACGAATGTTGGACGAGTTTCTGGTGACTTTTCACTGAGGGGCAAGTGAGACGGCGTCAGACATGGCTTTGAGTGTAGTTCTAGGTGGCCTCGCAACATTACTGGAACCGCCACCTTGTGGTACGCCACTATTCTGCACATCTCAATGCACATGGGCGCCCTCCTCGTTCACACAAAAAACGGCGATGCTCAAATAATGGCCCTCAGCCGCTCCAGCAGGAAGTACTCTGATGTCATCAGATCAAACAGTTAACTAGGTGCCATTGAATGTGACTGTTGATGAACTCTCAGATAGAGACAATGACTTCACAGCGTGCTACCTGAATGGAGCATCAGGCTGCTCCCCCTCAGCATTACCTTGATTAGCTTTGCTCTGCTGGACCATGGCAGTGGAAGCGCATTAACTTTGCTGCTCCATTGCAATACCCACTAGTTATTGATGATGGACACTTATACCAAGTTCCTCTTCATCATCCCCATCACTTCTAATACGTCTGTGACTACTGTGTCTACTCTGACTTCAGATTTTTTTTTTTTTTTTTTTTTTTTTTTTTTTTTCTGACGGGTTTTAAGAAGTAACTGTGTCTGGTAAAGAGCCACACTTCACATCCTAAGAGTTTAAAGAATTTTGCACTAAAAATGATATACAGCATATCCTCACTGCACCTTCCCATCTGAGGTCCAATGGAGAGGTGGAATGGTTGATCAGAACCTTCAAGGTGCAGATGTACATGTTACAGGCCACCCACACATGGGACCAGGCCCTCAGGGATTTTTGACATGTTACCACTCCTTGGGATGACAAACAGTCAGCGGAACTCATGCATGATCACCATTGTATGACGTTGCCCCATCTTCTGCATCTGTCTCAGAGGATCTACATCCCACCATCTACACCTAAGTTTTGACCTCAGCAACTGGTTTGGTATAGGGTCGCAGATGGGAACACGCAGAAGTTTCTGATTTGCTTTTGAGGTCCACCTACACCATACAGGGTCCAATCGTGCTGCACCAGCAGCTTCAAAAACAGCTTAGGCCTATTACTTCTCGAGATCCTATTGCCCCTGCTTTTTGTTCACAGACCCAGTTCATCACCAGTCCTGCTGCAGCTGCCATCACAGATGGAGTCGCCTCCTACTTCAGCACTGTCGTCTCCTCAGTTGGGGAAACATGCTGGACGACTTTGAGTCACCTTCAGCAATGCGGCTATTTTGGCAGCATTTGCCAGAGCCAGTGGAGGAGTCACATCCAGTCATCTGGCCAGATACTGCAGAGGTTCCCATCTCCACCTCCAGTGCCCATATCTGCAGCTGGTGCCCACCTTGTGTCTGGTTTTCCAGTTGGTGTTTCTGGACATGCTCAGGGTACCTGCCTGAGCGTAGGTTGGTGCTTGGCACTGACGACTATCTCCGCTCCTGCCCCTATAATTGTGTTCATGTTCTGTCCTCCTCCCTGCTGTTGGGCTCTACTTGTATACACAATGCCAGTGAAGATGTTTGGAGGAGGAATGCAGTGTCGACGGTCATCGTAACGACACGCCGCCAGTCGACTACCACAAAGATGCTGCAGTTCCACTCAGTATCATCGATGGGTCACGTCCGGACAAGGCATGTGCCATGCTTCCTGGGAGTTGCAAGGCACCACCGTCATGTGGCGGTTATGAAATATGGCCACAAGGGACAAGCGTGGCAGTTCTGTTTGAAGAAGAGTTCGAGTTTTGCGGAACAGTCACATTGTAACCCTACCAAGCTTATGTCAGACTTGTATAATCAGAGTCTTTGCAGTAATTGCAGTTAGAGTATTCTGAGTTTGATATCTACAGACTTGTCATATTATGCAGCTTAGTGTCTTTAGCTGATTTCTTGCTTGCTCCGAAATCATGAGTTATACTTGTGAACATAATTCCACATGTGTTTAACTTAGTCACAGTATGTGACAACTACGAGGGTCGTTCAATAAGTAATGGTCCACTTTTTTTTCTCAGAACATATTCATTGTTAAGAGTCAGAATTTGGTGAAAATATTCACCAACATGCCTTATCCATTCTTAGTTTTCTATGTGTTCTCCATCAAGTTGAATGGCTGAACGCCAACGTTGTGGAAGAGCATGTATTCCCTGCTGGTAAAAGCTCTTGTTCTGTAGGCATAGTAATGTTTTCACTGTATGACTGACACTCTCGTCGTCTTCGAAGTGTGTTCCCCATGGAGAACCTTTAAGCATCCCAAAGAGATGGAATTCCGAGGGTGTCAGGTCTGTACTGTAGGGTGGATGAGCAATAATGTCCAAACCAATTTGGCGATGAGTTCCCAATCACTGTAGATGCACTTCCAATGCTCACCGACACCTATAGAGCCAATCGTCGAGTTCTGATGCTCCGGTCAACAAGAATAATGGCACACACACGATTCAGCATGTCTGGAGCAGTGGTTGTGATAGAACGTCCAGAGCGTGACTGATCATGGAGCTCTGTTTCTGCATTTCCTGAGACTGTAACTTTCTTTACCCATCTCCCAACTGTACTCCTATCAACTGCAGCATTGCCAAACATTGAACACAAATGTTTATGGATGTTCACCACAGTTTCTTTTTATGCACACAAGAATTCAATAACAGCACACTGCATGCAATGTTAGTCTATGTAGACGCCATTTTGACGCTGTACTACGCCTCTGTCATCTGCCAGAACGGATTCAGACTTCATCGTCGCACAGAGCAAACATCGTGAGGCACCAACAAGGAGGTTTGTCTATGTATACTAATGCCTTTTTTAAAAAAATGTGACGTATTACTGATTGAACGACCCTCTTACAAAGATAGGTGTATTTCAGCATTCAGTAAAGAGCTGTGTTTTCTGACTGTTCATTCAAATTACTGTTCTCTTTCTCCACTTACATGTACAAAAGAAGAATAGGACAATACATTTCATTAAACTGTGAAAACATGGCTAATGATCACTTTTTAGACATTTTTTGGTACTGCACATCACACACAAAACAAAATGACTAACACAAAAACAAAACTTTTGCGATGGTGCTTCAAAATTCACCCACTAGATGGTGGCTGAGTGACGCTAGTCGATGGTGGGGGAAACACATGTGGCATCATAAAGTTTAATTTATGTGGCATGGCTAAAGGCCAGTACACACTACATGTTAATGGTTGGTTGGTTGTTTTGGGGAAGGAGACTAGACAGCGAGCTCACCGGTCTCATCGGATTAGGGAAGGACGGGGAAGGAAGTCGGCCGTGCCCTTTGAAAGGAGTGATTTAGGGAAATCACGGAAAACCTAAATCTGGATGGTCGGACGCGGGATTGAACCGTCGTCCTCCTGAATGCGAGTCCAGTGTCTAACCACTGCGCCACCTCGCTCGGTCGGTTAATTCAATAGAAGAGAATGAACAGTCAGGTGACATAGCAATGTTGGAGGGTTCATACTAGATGGAACACCAACACCATCAATTCACTAAGGCTTGTACTGAATGGTGAAACTGAGGCTATAAGATCACATCTATGATGCAAAAAGCAGCAGAATAGTATCATTAAAGTTTGTTAATGGCCAAAGCAAACTTCATCATGGTTGTTCTTGATCAATTATGAAAGCTAACTCCCTGAGAAGTGAAACATTTCAGAACAATGAAAATTATTAGATATATATATACATATTTCAAACAATGTTATAAGGGAATACTTGGAACCTGTTCACCTTATTCATCATTTTTTTCTCTGTACGCCATTAACATCTTAAATAATTGTATTTTTGTCCTTAAAGACAGCTGACTTCTTAACTCAATAAAAGTATGTTTAATGAAAATTGCTTCCTCAATTTCAATCCTTTTCCTTTATAGTGTAGTTGTCAGCCCTGTTCAGTTACTGTAAAATCTAAATCATTTCTTGCTCTCAGATATCTGGGCTCTCTTACGGGAGAACACTCAGTGGAATCAATATCCAAGTTGTCATAGAACATTTTCAATAAGTCAGTTAGTTTCATGGTCAACAGATCATTTGCACAATAAATTGTAATTACTGTCATGAGTTATTTTACATTCATAACACAAATTAATTTGTAAATATGGCAAAATTCTGCATGCTGACTATTTACAAGATTTCTTTTTAATACACAGATGTGTGTTAATAATACCTACTCACCCTGAAACATTACAATAACAGAAATTGTTCTACAGAGTAAAGGGAGTTGTCAAGGAGAAACTTTTTCAGTTCATTTTCAAATTTTACTTTTCTGTCTGCCACACATTTTACATCACTTGGTAAGTGATCAAAAATTTTAGTTGCAACATAATGCACTGCCCTTTAGTGCTAAATACAACCTTAATGTAGAAAAATGAATACAATTTTCTTCTTCTGTTATTGTAATTATGTACATCTCTGTTCCTTCTGAACTGCAATGGAATATTAGGAACCTACTTCATAAGGGTATAAATATATTTTGAACCAGCAGCCAAAACGCCTCACTCCTTAAACATATGACTACTGGATGATCATGGGTGAGCACCATCTATTATTCTTGCAGCACGTTTTTTGAACTACAAATACTTTCTTTCTTAAAGATTAGTTGAGCGACTAATGCCCCTGTAGTTTTGTGCATTCATATTCCAAATGAACCAACCAAAGACGAGTTGACAAATGCTTATTCCATATGACATTATTGAATGAAAATGTGCAAAATATGTCGACTTACTCACTTGTCTTTCACCAAGATTTGCAATTATTCTAAGAGTAAATGTTGTTGAACCATGTTGTTTTTGGAGTTCCCAAACGTGCTGTTTCCAGTTTAAGTTGTTCTAGTCAATATAAAGACACAGAATTTTGAAATTTCCACCCTGGTGAATCATTGGTGCAATACCTCCAAATATGCAGAATTGAATATATTGTGCCTTTCTGAAACTGATAATGAGACCATTCATAGAAAACCTCCAATGACAATCTTAAGAACATTGGTTACCACTCCTTCTGTTGTTGCATGCATTCCTTGATTGATTAAAATATTACTGTCATTGGCAAAAAAGTAATTCTACTTGTTTTATATTAAACAGAATATCACTAATATCGAGATCGATTTAGAAAGTAAGGAACGATCGGTCGCAAAACGGAAACCACATTGAATTAAAACTGTTTTATTCGAAAAGTTAGCTATACCTTTCAGCTGCTTCTCTTCATAGTCACCACTCGGACTTAGATATCTACCATAGCGTTTTACCAACTTTCCAATACTCTCATCACAGAAGACAGCCACTTCTGCTTTCCATCTATTTTCTGTGGTAGACTGTGGCTCGTTGTCCATGTCAAAATGTTGCTTTCATAGCTGGAGGTTCATTTGAGCACAGATGAAAATCAGAGGGAGCCAAGTTTGGGCTATATGGTGGGTAATAAAACACTTCCCATCTAAAATACTGCAGGAGCGTCCTCATTGCCCATCCAATGCGCAACTGATGACTGTTATGAAGAACAGTTATGTAGGGTTACAAGAGATCAGGCGAAATCTCTAGGCTGACAACCATACTTGGCTGGAGACACTATTTTCTAGGCATTTTTACACATTCACTGTGCGCTCAGAACTGAGAGGAGCGACATGGCATGCAACATGTCTGTTTAAACCATCATCAGATGTTCACTGTGATTGCTATTTTGTGACCAATCATTCCTTACTTTCCAAATAGCCCTATGCAGACCTACCATTGAGCCTTGGGGAAACTCATATGTGATTTCTCCATGGTAAGAAGAACTGTCCCTGGTTACATAGGTTGAATTGTTAAGTACACCTTTTTGTATTCCTCTCATTACATATGACATCATTTATTTGTTGATTATGCATTCACTTCCACAAAAACATTTTAATCTGTACAATGACAGAATTGATAAATCATATTGAAAAATAAAACTGCTTCAGCTGTACAATCTCTTGTTTCTTAGCCAGTACTGGTTTCACATCTGTTACAGCTCCATCTTCAGGTGGTAATCTGTAAATATGTGAAAAAACTATGTAAAAAAATCTAAGATGAAATCATAGTGAAAAATCTACGCGAGTCAGGTCATGATAAACATAACAAGATTTGGTGGAGATACTCTCATAAAATGCATGGAGAAATGTAAACAGCGATAGAGAGGAATTTTATGCAATGTCACAATGAATAAAAAGGAGATATAAGAGGCAATCATCTACATGGTTGCTCAGGATTAAAAACTCCTTGAAGAGTGGAAAGGTCGGTGGGATGCAGTGACAGATGTGCATCTGAATAACATCTTCTCAGGTGCTAAACTTCCAAGTGGATATGACCTACCACGCAAGACCTGCACTACTCTCAATAGAATCTGTACCAGCCATGGCCAATGTAGGGATGTTTTCTTTAAGTGTAAGAATCTGAGTAATGCAGCCTGTGACTGTGGGGCTCCATACCAGACTGTTTACCACATTATCAATGAATGCAGGATTTGAGCCTATCACCGTGCTGAAGAGGACTTCCTGCTAGCAACTCCGGATGCTGTGCACTGGATTGAAGGACTGGATATTCAGTAGTAAAACCAAACTTAAGTTTCTTGTGTGTAAATATGTACATATGTATATGAAATTTAATTTTATGATTTGTCTGTATTAGCCATCCGCTAAATAAATAACAGTAAGCATGTAGAGATGAACTCGCACTGTCAGAGGGCATCTACATGACAGTCTACTGATTAAAAACTTTTGCCATCATAATAGCAATATGTCAAAGAAAATAGACTACAGTGCACGATTTCCCATTAAAAGCAAAACTAAAAATGATACTGTACCAAGCAGGCGGAGTCCATGGCCTGAAGATTTAGCTAGAAACTCAAACAACTCATACATGGCGTGAAAAACAGACAAACAGAAAGAGAAATACTGATGTGTGGTGCAGGAACGACATTAAGTGAACTCTATCGTACCCAGAAACAGGTTGATATGTAGCAAATGTGGGAGAGACGTTGTAGATTGATTAGAAAGAAGGGATCTTACCAAACATGGAGTTAGGGACTGGCATGGGAAATACACATCAGCATGTCCAGGCTCTAACGAAAAACGGGCGTAACTGGCCAGCAAGCTGTATGGACATACTCAATGGGATGTGTGGCAACGATGTGGAATGTATGTGTCAAACTCTTGGGGGATGGCAAGATGGTTCAGTATATCTCTTATAAATAATACAGTATAAAATGTTAATATATGCCTAAGTGAAAAGAACGCCTTATGTCAATAAATAAAAGCGCTAAAATATGGAAAAGCACTAAAGTTTATAGTTTATGTTTCACAGGTAAAATTAAAAATTAAAAGCTGAAAAAGCTCGCTAAATTGGAGAATTTTTGACTTAACGTTTATATGAGAATGTGTAGGTAGCCAATTAAAATACCATGGTTGCAACTGCTATTCATATCTGAATTGGCTACCTGCTCATTATCATGCAGTTACTAAGTCAATAATTTTCTGGTTTAGCTGGATATTTCAGCTAGTAATTTGTCATTTTTAATGTTACTTCTCTCTCTTCTGTCTTCAGTGTTCAACCCACAGCGTGGTTTGCAGCAGTATTCCATGGCCCCCTTCTGTCTCCCTTCCTCTCCATTTCTATGTAAGTAGTAAATGTGTATGATATCCTTGGTCATCATATCGATTCTTTCCCTCAGTACTCCTTTGCTACAGTTCCAATTATGTTACTGTAGAATGAGATATTCACTCTGCACCGGAGTGTGTGCTGACATGAAACTTCCTGGCAGATTAAAACTGTGTGCCGGACCGAGATTAGAAGTCGGGACCTTTGCCTTCCACGGGCAAATGCTCTACCAACTGAGCTACCCACACGACTCATGTCCCATCTGCCCAGCTTTACTTCTGTCAGTACCTCGTCCCCTACCTTCCTAACTTTACAGAAGCTCTCCTGCGAACCTGCAGAACTAGTACTCCTGAAAGAAAGGATATTGCGGAGACATTGCTTAGCCACAGCCATGGGGATGTTTCCAGAATAAGATTTTCACTCTGCAGTGGAGTGTGTGCTGATATTAAACTTCCTGGCAGATTAAAACTGTGTGCCTAACCGAGACTCGAACTCGAGACCTTTGCCTTTGGTTCACAGGAGAGCTTCTGTAAAGTTTGGAAGGCAGGGGACAAGGTACTGGTGGAAGTAAAGCTGTGAGGACAGGGCGTGAAGCTGGCCGGAGTGGCCGAGCAGTTCTAGGCGCTACAGTCTGGAACCGCGCCACCGCTATGGTCGCAGCCTCCAATCCTGCCTCGCGCATGGATGTGTGTGATGTCCTTAGGTTAGTTAGGTTTAAGTAGTTTTAAGTTCTAGGGAACTGATGAGCTCAGAAGTTAAGTGCTCAGAGCCATTTGAACGGGGCGTGAGTCGTTCTTGGGTAGCTATGTTACTGTGTCTCAGTATGTGTCCTACGAGTTTGTCTCTTCTTATCTAGATGTGTCTCCACAGAGATCTGATTTCCTGTACTCTTCTCAGAATCTCTTCATTGGTTACCCTATCTTTCCAACTGATTTTAATCATTCTTCCCAAGCATCAAACCTCCAGGGCTTGCAGCCATCTTCTCTCTTGTTTTCCTATTGTCAAAGTTTCCCACCTGTTCAGAGCAGATGCTTTCATGGCCCATTTTCTTATTTCCAGACTGATGTTTTTGCTGGTGAATAAGTTCTTTCTCAGATTAAATGCAGCTTTAACGTACTGTATTCTGCTTACAATTTCTTTCTGGCTTCTACTATCCCTTATGATCCTCCTTCCAAAATAAATAAATTCATCTAGCATTTCTTGTTCATCTTTTCCAGTTCTTATTCTTAATGGTTCATATTCTTTTTCTGCCCTGGACACCATTACTTTAATCTTTCACTTGTTTATTCTCATACCATTTTGACTGCCATACATCTTTTCCATTGTGCTAAGGACTTTCTCTAGATCTGCTTTCATCTCTGTGATCACAGCAGTATCAGCTGTACAACGCATTAGGTCTGTTTTCTGTTGATTAATTTTGATCCCCATCCCAACAGGTTCACAAACTTCGTCTATAGCTTCCTGGATGTAAGCACTGAATACAAGAGGAGAAGGAGTGTATCCTTGTCTCACACCTTTTCTAGTTTTTGCTTCTTGTTCCTGACGAAAATTCCTAATCACAGTCACTTACTTTTTGTAGAAGCTGTGCATCATCCACATGTCTGTATTTTAGACCTGCTTTCTTAAACACTCTGAGCATCTCTCCCAGACAACATTATAAAATGTCCTTTCCAAGTCTACAAACGCAGTATAAGGTGGTCAATTTTTCTGTATTTGCTTTTCAGTAAGAAGCCTCAATGCTGGAATCATTTCTCTTGTTCCTAATCTCTGTCTGAATACAAACTGATCCTCACTCACTATATCCTCCACCTTCTCTTCAATTTTCCGAGAATCATCTTTATAAGAATTCTGGAGGCATGTGATATTGGGATTATGTTTGGTACTGTTCATATTTTGTAGCTGTTTCCATCTTTGGTATAAGAATCGTGATACATTTCTGGAAGTTGGTATCTCTCCTCTGTTATAGATGGACCTAATCAGTTTCAGTGGCATCATTTTTATGTTGTCACGAACATTCTTGATTAGTTCTGCAGGACTGTCATCAACAATTCTTAATTTGTTCTCCAGTAGATCTTTAAGAACTTTCTCATGTTCTTCTTGTAGAATGTCACCTTCTTCATTTTCGTCTCCTTCCTCTTCTTTTATTGTTGAACATTCTTGTAAACGTCATACAATTCCTCAATGTAATCTCTCTCTTCACCAAACAGCATTTTACCTCTTCGTCTTCAACTGTACTGAGGTTGTTGTTTTCCAGTTGTTAAAAAATTTATTTACTGTTCTGTAAGCCGTACCAGATCTTCCATTTCACATTTTTTCTTCCACATCTGTGCACATTTCCTCAAGTTTATTTTTTTTTTTTTGTTGCTGTCGTAGCTTCTTTACTGACTAAAATCCTTAATCTTCTAATTCAGGTTTTCGTGTTTTCGTTGTTCACCAGCTGCGTGTTTGTACAGTACTCTGTTTTCGCTAAGCTGCATAAAATCTGCTGTAACCCATTTCCTCTTGTTTTTGGGTTTAATTTTCGTAACTGTCTTTCTTGCTGCTTTATGTATACCAGATTCGCCTTGTTCCCAATTTCCTTTAACTTCATTATGTTGGATATTTTTAGCTGGGTTGTCTGCCTCATGAGTGTAATGCCTCATCATTCCCTCTGTTTTCAGTTTTTCTATTTCCCTTTTACTGTCTGCTTCTTCACACATTTGAATTTGAATTAACATTTCATCAGAACCAGGTTTTTATCACTATCTAAGTCTGCAGATTGCTAGCTTCTGCAGTCTTTTACTCGGTTTCTAAAGCTTGATTTCACCAAAATGTAATCGAACTGTTGTCTCCAGGGCCCTTCCATGTGACCAATTCTACCTTTGAAGCATTATCTCTAAACTCTGTGCTTTTCCACGTTTCACCACTTTTATTTATTCATTATAGATTTTTAAGCGTATTTCATTGTTTCACATCGTATAATAATTTAAGAGATCTATCTGGGCTTTTTGTCTGTATCTCAAGGGTTTGACATACGCGTTAGGCATCGTTGGCGCTTACGTGTCCATGAACACGTTCCATTGTGGACGCCCGTGCTGCTTGCTGGCTGGTTACTTCTGTTCCTCAGTAGTGCTTGGACATTCTGGTGTGTAGATCAAGAAGATGCAAAACCATGAAATCCACTGTTATAAAAACGTGAGCACATCGAAAATAGGTGAACTTTACCAAGTTAGACTATGAGTCAGTTCTGTCCAATAACGTCAGCGTCAAAACTGTCTTCCCAAAAAACCTTGACAGTGATGTCCTGTTCCATTCTGTCTTATTCCATGCTGTTGACCACCTGTGCTAATCATGCCCAACGTCTTTGACACCACCATTTGAAATGCATTTTGGAATTAGGTGATCATATTTTTTTAAAAACAAAAATGCAACATTTGATTTTTTTCTAAATAAGAAAGGGACAAAAGAGAATGCATAAAATTCTTTCATCATAAATGCGAAGGTTTCGAAACTAATGATAAATAAATAAATAATGTGTAATATAAATATCCTCTGACTCACTCCAACCAAACAGTACTGTAGAATATTGATGCAAGAGTCATTCCTCAGTGATATTTTACTGATGAATAGATATTTTTCATTAAGTCCAATTTGCAGATAACATTCTGTAAAAACTAAAGAAGTGTGATTAAACTTCATTTTATAAATCAACATAGCTTTCAAAGTTTCTGCTGCAGGACTGTAGTTTTCCTTTGTCCACAAGTGATTCATATGAGCAAAACACTCTTTAAGTAAGGATATTTGTTCCAGGTAGAGAAAGAATAAACTCTAATATTTTAAGAAAATTGGTATAGGACACTTTGTTCATACTACAACGTGAAATAATTTCTACTCAACAGTCGCTAGGTGATATTTTACCCTGTTTCCAATTTTCTAATATTTCTAATGATACATATTGCTTAGTATACACTTAGTCATCTTATGAGCCATTACTGTCTATTGCAACTGCAGGAATCATTCCACAAACGAAATCTTCAATCTTTTGTGTATTCTTGCTGTCTTAAATGATACCCAGCTGCACTACTGCAAGCACTCAATGGATTCAAGCCACTCATTTAAATATTTAGCTCAGGTTAATGAACTGTATGGACATACTGTTCGAATTTTTAAATCTCTGATGAGATCCAGTATACCATGGACTAATCTGATACCACATGTTATGAAACAGTCTTCACCCTTGAAAACTAAATTAGGTTTCAAACCTTATAACACAGAAATTATTTCAAAAGCTGTAATTGTTTCACTCTCTACTTCTTCAACTGCAGTGTCAAAAGCTAATCCTTACATGTGAAGAAATTACAGCCAAGTTCCTGATAAAGATTTTCAGAGAAAGATTTGGTAACAAATGGACATTTATTTTGATATTTGAAATACGATTTAGGAGGAACAAGCATAGAAGATGTTTGACTTCTGAGAGTAAAGCACGCCATTTCTTTTTGCTATAGCCTGAAACTTGTTCATATTCCTGGTCTAGAAATTTGCAAATTTCATTCAGATTTTCAATTCTTAGAGTTCACATGTAGAGCTAAGCATACATTTTAGAAACAATGCCTCCAATATCGATAGGACAGATATCAGCAGCTGTCTGGATAGTATTGTGGAATCTATGAGCAGAATGTCCAACCCCAAGTAAGTCACAACAACAAATTTTCAAATTGCAGTTCATCTCATCTGCACAAAGAGCGATTGGCTTTTTCTTTTAAATCTCACTCAAAGATGTAGCAATGATTTCTGAAGGTTCTCCAGGAAAAGATTTCAGATCCAGTATTTTAACTTCAACCCACTCATTAGGATTAAATTACATCTACATCTACATGGATACTCCGCAAAACACATTTAAGTTTCTGGCAGAAGGTTCGAAGAACCACCTTCAATATTATCTATTATTCCAATCTCGTACAGCGCACAGAAGGAACGAACACCTACATCTTTCTGTACATGCTCTGATTTCCCTTATTTTATCGTGGTGATCATTTCTCATATGTAGGTCAGCATCAACAAAGCCATTTTCCATTCGTGGGAAATAATTGGTGATTGGAATTTCGTGAGAAGATTGCTCCACGCTTTTGTTTTAATGATATCCATCCCAAATCCTGCATCATTTCAGTGACACACTCTCCTCTATTTGGCAATAACATAGAATGTGCTGCCCTTATTTGAACTTTTTCGATGTACTCTGTCGATCCTATCGAATAAGGATCCCACTCTCTGGAGCAGTATTCTAAGAGAGAAAGGACTAGTGTAGTGTAGGCAGTCTCCTTAATAGATCTATTACATTTTCTAAGTGTCCTGCCAATAAAATACAGTCTTTGGTTAGCCTTCCCCACAACATTTTCTATGTGTTCCTTCCAATTTAGCTGGCCAGTGTGGCCGAGCAGTTCTAGGTGCCTCAGTCTGGAACCGCGAGGCCGCTATGGTCTCAGGTTCGAATCCTGCCTCGGGCATGGATGTGTGTGATGTCCTTAGGTTAGTTAGGTTTAAGTAATTCTAAGTTCTAGGGGACTGATGACCTCAGATGTTAAGTCCCATAGTGCTAAGAGCCATTTGAACCATTTGAACCTCCCAATTTAATTTGTTCATAAATTTTGATTCCTAGATATTTAGTTGAATTTGTGGCCTTTGGATTTGACTGATTTATCATGTAACTGAAGTTTAACGGATTCCTTTTAGCACTCATGTGGATGACCTCACACTTTTCGTTACTTAGGGTCAATTGCCAATTTTCACACCATACAGATATATTTTGTAATTGTTTTGCAATTTGTTTTGATCTTCTGATGACTTTACTAGTCGATGAACGACATCATCAGCTGTAAACAATGTAAGATGGCTGCTCAGATTGTCTTTTAGATAACAAAACAGAAAAGGTCCTAAAGCACAACCTTGGGGAACACTATAAATCACTTCAGTTTTACTCGATGACTGTCCTTCAATTACTACGAAATTTGACCTCTCTGATGGGAAATCACTAACCCAGTCACATAACTGAGACGATCTTCCATGAACATGCAATTTCACTAGAACCCGCTTGTGTGTCAAAAGCCTTCTGGAAATCTAGAAATATGGAATCAATTAGAAATCGCTTGTCAACAGCACTCAACATTTCATGCAAGTAAAGAGTTAACTGTGTTGACTGTGTGTCAATGGACCATATTCTTCAAGGTAATTCCTAAAGTTGTAACACAATATATTTTCCAAAATTCTGCTGCATATCGACGTTAATGATATGGGCCTGTAATTTAGTGGATTACTCATACTATCTTTCTTGAATATTGGTGTGACTTGTGCAAATTTCCAGTCTTTTGGTACAGATCTTTTGTGGTGTGATTCATTATAGCTGATTGTTATGTATGGAGCTATTGCATCAGCGTGTTTTGAAAGGAACCAAACTGGCATATGGTCTGGACCAGGAGACTTAATTTTATTAAGTGATTAAGTTGCATTACTATTCCGAGGATATCTACTTCTCCATTACTCATGTTGGCAGCTTTTCTTGATTCGAATTCTGGAATATTTACTTCATCTTCTTTTGTGAAGGCATTTCAGAAGGCTGTGTTTAGTATGTCTGCTTTGGCAGCAATGTCTTCAATAGTATCTCCATCTCCATGACTATCGCACAGAGAAGGCACTGATAATCTTGCCGCTAGCATACTTCACATATGATTAGAATCTCTTTGGATTTTCTGCCAAGTTTCGAGGCAAAGTTTCATGGTGGAAACTATTACAAGCATCTCACATTGGATTACCCAATAAATTTCGAGCTTCTGTAAAAGATCGCCAATGTTGGGGACTTTGCATCTGTTTAAATATGGCATGTTTTTTTCGTTATTTCTGTAACAGTGTTCTAACTCGCTTTGTGTACCAAGAAGGATCAGCTCCGTCGTTTGTTAATTTATTTGGCATGAATCTCTCAGTTGCTGCCGATACTATTTCTTTGAACTCAAGCCACATCTGGTCTACACTTATATTGTTAATTTGGAAGGAGTGGATGTTGTCTCTCAGGAAGGCATTGTGTGAATTTTTTCTGCTTTTTTAAATAGGTATATTTTTCGTTTATTTCTGGAGGGTTGGGGGTTACAATATTCAATCTCGCTATGGCAACCCTGTGTTCACTAATCCCTGTATCCGTTTTGTTGCTAAGAGGTCAAGTGTATTTTCACAACCATTTACTATTCCCATAGGCTCATCAACTAACTGCTGGAATTAATTTTCAGAGAATGTGTTTAGCACAATTTCGGATTATGTTTTATGTATACCTACAGAGTTAAACATGTATTTTCGCTAACACATCGAGGTTAAATTAAAGTCACCACCAACTACAATTGTATGAGTTGGGTACGAATTTGAAATCGAATACAATTTTTCATTGAACCTTTCAGCAATTGTATCATCTGAATTAGGAGATCGGTAAAAGGATACAATTACACTGGACAACAAGTGAAAGTGTGTAAATTGCATGATTTTGTGTTGGTTCTGTTTATTTCAGTATAAAATGATACAAAACCATTTTCATTAGTAGTTATCCCCAGCTTTTTTAAAAAAGTAATCTACATTTTTGTATAAGTAGCTCACTAACTAAAAATGCATTGATCTACATCTACATATACGTGATTACTCCGCTTTTCATAATAAAGTGCCTGGCAGAGGGTTCAATGAACCACCTTCATGCTGTCTCTTTACCATTCCACTCTCGGACAGCACGCAGGAAAAACGACCACTTAAATTTTTCTGTACGCGCCCTGATTTCTCTTATTTTATCGTAATGATCATTTCTCCCTATGTATGTGGATACCAACAGAATGTTTTCGCAATTGGACGAGAAAACTGGTGATTGAAATTTCATGAGAATATCCTGTCGCAACGAATCGCCTTTATTTTAATTATTCCACTTCAATTCACATATCATGTCTGTGACAACATCTCCCTTATTTCTCGATAATACAAAACAAGCTGCCCTTCTTTGTAATTGTTCGATGTCATCCATCGGTCCCACCTGATGTGGATCCCACACCTCACAGCAATACTCCTGAATAGGGCGGACAAGTTTAGTGTAAGCAGTCTCTTTGATAGACCTGTTGCACCTTCTAAGTCTTCTGCCAATGAATCGCAGTCTTTGGTTTTCTCTAACCCCAATATTATCTATATGATCGTTCCAATTTAGGTTATTTGTAATTGTAATCCCTAAGTATTTAGTTGAATTTACAGCCCTCAGATTTGTGTGACTTATCGCGTAATCAAAATTTAACTGATTTCTTATAGTACTCATGTGAATAAGTTCACACTTTTCTTTATTCAGGGTCAATTGCCACTTTTCGCATCATACAGAGATCTTATCTAAATCATTTTATAAGTTGTTTTTATCATCTTATCACTTTACAAGACTGTAAATGACAGCATCATCTGCAAACAATCTAAGACGCTACTCAGGTTGTCTCCTATGTCATTAATATAGATCAGGAACAATAGAGGGCCTGTAACGCTTCCTTGGGGAACGCCGGATATTACTTCCGTTTTACTTGATGACTTTCTGTCTATTACTACGAACTGTAACCTTTCTGACAAGAAATCATGAATCCAGTCGCACAACTGAGGCGATACTCCATAGGCATGCAGTTTGGTTAGAAGACACTTGTGAGGAGCGGTGTCGAAAGCCTTCTGGAAATCTAAAAATATGGAATCAATTTGACATCCCTTGTCGCTAGCGCTTATTACTTCATGAGTATAAAGAGGTAGTTGTGTTTCGCAAGAATGATAATTTCTGAAACCGTGCTGAATATGTGTCAATAAATCGTTGTCTTCGAGGTACTTCATAATGTTCGAATACAGTATATGTTCCAAAACCCTACTGCAGATCGACTTTAGTGATATAGGCCTGTAATTCAGCATATTCCTCCTACTTTCCTTTTTGGGTATTGGTGTGACTTGAGCGATTTTCCAGTAATTAGGTGCAGATCTTTCTGTGAGTGAGTGGTTGTATATAATTACATGGTTGTATATAACTGCATCCATGTTCTAAGGTTCATCATAACAAATTTAACTGAATAATTACTTGAATTGTATTATGTGTTATGCATTGATCAATTTCAGTGCCATTCTGGTATTATAAAAGTAAAATATAAGAAAAAATGAAGATAATATTATATCAATGAAAATACTTTTGTAAGTCTACTTCATACCAGAACTTTGAAAAAGAAAAAAGAAAGTATATAAATTAACTGGTCACAAATGTATATAAATGATTACAAATGTTGAATGTTCATATGTACAGTATATACAATTACATATTTTGTTCAGAGATAAATTCAGAAGATGAGCGTTTTCGCTTGGCTTGACATTTATACACATACTCGGGAGCATTCTTTCTGACAGTTTAACAATACTCTGCTAAAATAGTAGGGCTCCATTTTCCACCATACCTCTTCTCAAATGTGGCATTATGTTGATGAAATCGTTCGCCATGTTCATCACTTACTGCACCACAATTTTTCGGAACAAGTCAAGACGACTATGTAATAAATGCATTTTCAATGACATGTTCCAACGAAGTTTTTCATAAGATGATAACATGTAATCTACAATCTCCTTGTACTTTATTGCTCATTTGTTCCCTAAGAACTGTAAACAGACGTTTATAAAACATTCCCATGCATGCTTCTCATTACCTTGTATGATTCCTTCAAAAGTATTGTCTCCAAAAAGCTCTAGAATCTGTGGGCCTACAAAGATGCCCTCCATAGTTTGTCATCACTTAAGTAAGGAAATTTTTGCCTTAAGTACTTAAATGCATCACCATCTTTGTTCATTTCCTAAAAAAAGTTTTTGATGAGACCCAACTTGGTGTACAAGGGTGGGAGCAGGATATTTTTCGGATCTACTAGAGGTTTACTCTTAATGTTCCTTATACCTGGTTGCAGAGATTTTCTGGTGGGTCATTAATTTTTACTGTAATGAGATGCACCGGCTCGACTCTCCCATTCACAGAGAAATCAGCAATATTTAGTATGCCCTAACTGCATACCTAATAGCAAAGCAACCACTTTCAAGTCACCACAAATCTGCCATTGACAGTTACTATACTTGATGGCTTCTAGTAAAATTTTCATGTTTTGGTATGACTTTAATATGCACACTATGTACAACTGGAATAGAAGGAAGCTCATTATAATATGTAAAAGCACTGGTTCTAAGGTCAACTTTGACGAATCAATAAAGAGCCTCCACTCATCAGGGGTGTAATAAATTCTGAGAGTCTTCATTACACCATTTATGTCTACACATGCCACAACACTTTCTTGCATGTTAAATAAAGGAATGAATTGTTGCTGCCTTCTGCAGTGGAATGAAATATTTACATCGCTTTCCATAAAACTGCGCTGCTGCAATCTTGATGCTAAACTCTCAGCCTTACCTTTAGAGAGCTCCAAATCTCTAATGAGATAACTAATTCTGATGCAATTTTTGTGGATCATCAATTGATGGTACATTTGGAAGCAACTCTGAATCTTGCGATGTACATGGTTCATGATATTCAGAATCCCCATTCGAAGTAATCTCATACTCTGTCAGTGGTTCAGGTGTTGGCAGTCCTTCCCCATGTAGAACTGGACGTATGGCAGATGGAATGTTAGGGTAGGTCACTGTCTTCTTCTTCTTCTTAGATAATCCTTTCTTGATAGGAAGAACCATTCAAAAGCAGCAGTCACTGACATGGTTAGTTGGCTCACTCCACGTCATGGGGACTATCAAGAGCATAGAACGTCCTTTCCCATGCATCCAGTTCCTGAGGTTGCTGGCACAAATGTTGCAGATCACATGTGGAGCCCAGTATTTCTCCTGATCACCTATTTTGCTCCCAAAATAACAACTGTAAGCTTTTTCAATCACTGGAGTTATTTGCCGCTTTTGTGTAGCAAATATCAGTTCTCTGCACACATAGCAAAATGTGTCAGCAGTGTTAACACAAACTCGTGGCATTTTTGTTCACTTCAATAGCCATCAACTGGAACAACTGGTAGTTAATTTGGAAATAAATGTGCAAAAATTATTATATGTATTAATAAAGTCACTGAAGTTGAAGAGGAGGGAGAAAAAAATATCACTAAAATTCGTATTAAAATGTTTACAGCCATAATACTGCACAGAAGCAAGACCAGGGACAATAATATAATCAATTGTTACTAGTTATTATGACTTTGACAAACCATTGTGATATTTGACTTTAAACTTAACACAAAAATCCAAATATAATTATCTTACCATAACAAAACAGTGTAAAATGAAAACTAGAGCAAATTTTGAATTGTCTTTGTGATATTCATGATCAGCATATTAGAATTGATAGGAATTTACCATATTTATTCGATTTACATTTTTATTATTGCACAGTGTTATTATCTTATTCCATCTCCCAACAGTGAAGTCTGCCCATATTAACACACAGGAACTATCTGCTTCAGTTTTGCAGCAAGATAAACTACTTCTAACAAACAACAGACATATTTTTACGTCCTTATTATCTGATGCAGCCGTATTTATTGAAGTAAAATTTGATTCCTGCAAATCAGATTCAATTTGAGAAATGACAAATGAGGTCAAAACATTCAACATAGGTGCCTCGGTTCTGGTACAGCCGCAAATAAATTTTGGTTCAAAAGTACTTTGGATAAGTTTAGCAGCACAATCCACCCATCTGAAAGACTGATTGTGAAGGACAGGATGGTAAGCGAACGTCAGCCATCAGCTGCTAATTTCATATATTTATCACTAAAACTTTCAATTTTTAAAAAAATAGCCTATACTGTTCTAGAATAAGCTCTTACACAGGCTATTCTTTTATGTTTTTCACTTTTTTTATGTTGTAATACATCCGATCATATCCCATGGCAAATACTAAAAGCAGATTCACACTTACTGCATCGAACATCTGAGTCAGACGCTGTTGTTTTTATGTATGAGTATTGCTTTTGTATGATTAAAATGATACTTTCTTTTCGTCAGTGGTACATTATTCATTTCAAGTGTTTTAGCACTCGCATTTAAGCAAAATCTTACAGTATTTTACTATTTCACAAATGCAGAACACAGTACGGTCTTCTACCAAAGTCACAGCTGTAACGAATTTCTTCCGACTCCCATTATTAATTACCTAGATGCCGATTGGACGTTAAACACAATCTTCGTTTTTTCTTCGAGTCTCACTCATCTCATTTTTGGGTCTGTGGAACAAAAGGGAGAGCAGACCGGTACAGTTCAATTGTCGTCCGCAACTTAGTTTTGCAGGTGAAGTCTCACATGGTTTCAGGTACATATGTACTGTAGATATCTCGTCGAATTGTCATTTACTACTTTCTTTAAGTTCTTCATCAAACTGATGCAAAGCAGGACATCTTGAATTTCTGAAAACTATTGATAATGGCGGTTTAAGCCGGAAAGTCCTTGCCACAAAAAGGGACATTTCGGAGTCCCGTTCTTCAGAAGACAGGACGGAGACTCAAAACTGTCACGGGATCTCTGGTGACTTTACTATGGAATATTTTGACATGGCGTTCAATTCCGTCACGTGTGAATCGGTCTTTTAACTGGCGCCAATCGAGTGGCGCTACAGGAATTTGAATGTTTCAACACGCAACTTCGAGGACGCTGCTCGGGTTGCCGCCAAGTGGCATCATTTTTGTTACATGAGGAAATCCAGATTTATGATTTTTGGTGTGGTTTACAAAATTCCGATGCTCTCAGAGTATTCTCTGATGTCTTGATGATTTCAAGAGTTTCTCTGCTTTCGTCTTGTTCACAGATGGCGACGCTGTCGAGAGTCTTGTAATGTTTTTGTCTCTGCCGGCCCTGGCGGTATTGTTTGATTTGATAGAAGGTGATGAAGTTGGAGGTAATATAATATTGAACGCGCGTTAACGTATTGGACTGGAAGTGTTGTGGCGCCCTTTTCTGAGCCGGTTATGAGATACAGTTGTTCAGTGGAGAAATTGTGCTTGTGTGGGACTTACTCCAAGCGTAATACTTTCAGCATAACCATATTACAAAAATACGTGGTAAGGTGTTACTGGTAACTTGAAAAGAACCCGTGAGCCCACCACCAGGTAATGAAAAGCGTCTTTCCTTAGTTTATGCACCTCCGTAGTGTATGTAGAAAATTCGTAACAATGTTTTCTGAAGTTTTTTTCTGAAAACATTGTCGGTACTGTTATCCAGTCAAAGAGGAATTTCATGGATGACTAATGAATTAAGGTATACATTGACGAAACAGAGGAAATTGCTGTCATTCCACCGAAAGGAAAACCAAACAGCATTTGTTTTCTTGATTAGATTAGTTTTCGTTCCATAGATCCGTGTTGAGGAGATCCTCGTGGATGTGGAACATGTCACCTTTTTTTAATTTTTTTAAGCTGAAATAACAATACTAATAGTATAAATATATACAGCACATTTGTTTCTATTAAAAAATTCGTCAATGGAGTAGAAGGAGTTGGCCACTAGTAAGTCTTTCAGGCTCCTTTTAAA
The DNA here is from genome assembly GCF_023897955.1 of Schistocerca gregaria. NCBI lineage: Eukaryota > Metazoa > Arthropoda > Insecta > Orthoptera > Acrididae > Schistocerca > Schistocerca gregaria. The sequence continues at coordinate 1,095,782,352 of NC_064920.1, forward strand.
CTGATCTCTATTTGTAGCTAAATTTTTTATGTTTGCTGGCAAATTATTGAAGAATAGTGTTCCTGAGTAGTGGACCCCTTTTTGAACTAAAGTGCTTTTAAGTCCTTGTGCAGATATTTTTTGTTCCTGGTATTGTATGTATGAACTCAGCTGTTTGTTGGAAAGAGATATATTATTTAGGACAAATTTCATTAAGGAGTAAATATACTGAGAGGCAGTAGTTAGTATACCCAGTTCTTTGAAGTGGCTTCTACAAGACGTCTGTGAGTTTACTCCAAAAATAATATGTATTACACGCTTTTGGACTCTGAAAACTTTTGTTTGACTTGAAGAGTTACCCAAAAGATTATACCATATGACATTATGGAATGAAAGTAGGCAAGGTATGCAAGCTTTTCACTTTTATGTCGCCTATGTCTGCTAACACTCGAATTGCAAATACAGATTTGTTAAGGCGTTTCTGCAGTTCTGTGGTGTGCTCCTCCCAACTGAATTTATTATCAATTGTACGTAAATTTGTTGCAGTTGAATTCATATTTGCATTCTCAATATCTTATACGCATGGAAACACTATTGTGAATGCACCCCTAGGTAGCCCATCTGTTATTACGCTCACGAACAACAGTTTGATTTACAATTATTTGCTTTTGTTTAACATATATGCAATATTTCGTCGGTTCTTGGAGGAACATATTAAGAACTTAAATACACAGTAAAATTCATTAATTTGTTACGAACCGGCATTCGACTTCTGCAGCCATTGTCAGATAACGTTGAACACAGTCCACACAACTTCAGCGAGAATTCATAATATGTACAAAATATGCTATACAGATGTGACATTTTATGACTGTACCAATACAAAACACATTCGTAATGTAATATCTAGAGAGACACTAAACAAATAAATTGTAAATGACATTGTGTTCAAATATTAAAACTGAGTGCATAAAACAAATGATCTACAGGTGAATAATGGGACATGCTACTATGTCATACGGACAAACTGGTGAATGTGATGAACAGGCCGAATAAAGGGAGGGGATGAAAGATGTCTTTGGAATGTTTAGAATAATCTTATTAGCTAATGAGATGAATAATAACTGGCTGCCATTTTAATAAGGGTGAGTAATGAAGCTATGTTTGGCAATTAATGACCAGGTCAGGATTCTTTGATTGGTGTTTATTAATGACTAGAATTTGAAGTAATGTTAGCTTTCTGTTTAGTTCCTTTATGGGGAACGTCACATTTTGAATCATATGAGTGACATTCATTCAGAGCATATTCAGCAAAGGTGCCTCTTTCTTAGTCTCCGTTTCCTCTCATAGTCAGTCTAGTGGTTATAGCCATACCTGATTGATCTACTTATAATTTGCCACACAGATTGCAGGAAATCTATAAATTTTACGCTGTTTTAAAGGTGGAATCTTTTCTTTAATGCTTAGCAGAAGGTGGGCAACAACGTTCTTAATGAAAAAGCTGAATTATATTTCCTGGACTTAACTTTCCTTGCAAGAATTTGTGTAATCCTACCCATATATAGTGTCAGTCCCTATTTGCTATCCAGTGTGGTTTTGTGCTGTCCGAGATGGATAAAAGAGAAATGTTATCCTTTGTCCTTTCTTTTTACTGAGTATATGTCAATCATTGAAGGACTATAACTGTTACTGTACGTTATTTCTTCTATTCATTTTCAAAATCAGGCTTGTTCCACATCCACATCCCATAGATGTCTTTCTTCCCCTCTTATTCAGTCTCTTCATCACATTCACCAGTGTGTCCATAAGACGTAGGAATCTGTGCCATTACTCACTTGTACCCTCCGCCACACACCGTCAGGTGGCTTGCGGAGTACGGATGTAGATGTAGATGTAGATGTACAGTGTAGTTTTAATATACTGTAATGTAAGATTTATTTGTTCAATGTCTCTTTAGGAATATCATCTTGTTTCATATTGCTATAGCTATAAAAGTCACTTATCTATGTACAGCATTCTTTGTACAGTAGTGAATTCTCACTGTTGTTGGTTCAACATTATCTGACGATGTCCTAAGAAGCTGAAAGCCAGTTCATAACGATCTAATAAATACTATTTTGAAACATTAATACGTTGTATTCAAGTTATTAATATGTACTTGTTTATACAAATTCTGTAGAATATCTGCTACTAAGATGTATATTTTCTGGTCCCATTCCATTACAGTAGGAAAACATATGTTTATGTTTTCAAAAATATGAATGATATTTTTGGGACAAGTATTCACCAACTTAAATTTACTTTCAATTTTTTTAATAACGGGTCTCATTCCATCACAACTAAAAACACTAGTTTTATTGCACTATGTAAAAGGTTATTGCTTACTCTTAATCAACTTAACATCGGTTGTTCAATAAACTTAAGAAAAATTTTCATAAACGAGAGAAACTCAAAATGTTTTTAATCTTTAGTAACTGATAATTTGTATGTTGCCATGTGTGTTTTTTTTTTTAATATTTATTCAATTGGAAATAAGGCTATAGTGTTGTTAAAGTGGTAATACACATCAAAAGAAAAGATATGGTTCCAGAAATATTTTAAAGTCACAAACATATGTTGTATGTTTGTGTACTGAAATGACTGACGAAAATTTATACATAAGTTGGGATATGAATGGCGCATCTCCTGCTCACTAGACAGATGCACTAACCACAGCTGGCCTAGGTACAAATTTTCATCACTTCAGTCTATATATAGACATTACATTTATATTAGCCTTACATCACATTAGAAGGTTAATAGCAAAGTCATTGTTTGAGTTTATGGCGTACTCAAATTAATGTACAGTATGATAGACATGCAATAAAATAATGTCGTGTCCTTTTATTAAGTTGTCCAGAAAGAGAATCAGTTGTGGTGTTTTAAGGATGAAGCTGAACAGCTTAAAGCAGTGCACGAAGTAAAGCTGCCTGGAAATACACTCCTGGAAATGGAAAAAAGAACACATTGACACCGGTGCGTCAGACCCACCATACTTGCTCCGGTCACTGCGAGAGGGCTGTACAAGCAATGATCACACGCACGGCACAGCGGACACACCAGGAACCGCGGTGTTGGCCGTCGAATGGCGCTAGCTGCGCAGCATTTGTGCACCGCCGCCGTCAGTGTCAGCCAGTTTGCCGTGGCATACGGAGCTCCATCGCAGTCTTTAACACTGGTAGCATGCCGCGACAGCGTGGACGTGAACCGTATGTGCAGTTGACGGACTTTGAGCGAGGGCGTATAGTGGGCATGCGGGAGGCCAAGTGGACGTACCGCCGAATTGCTCAACACGTGGGGCGTGAGGTCTCCACAGTACATCGATGTTGTCGCCAGTGGTCGGCGGAAGGTGCACGTACCCGTCGACCTGGGACCGGACCACAGCGACGCACGGATGCACGCCAAGACCGTAGGATCCTACGCAGTGCCGTAGGGGACCGCACCGCCACTTCCCAGCAAATTAGGGACACTGTTGCTCCTGGGGTATCGGCGAGGACCATTCGCAACCGTCTCCATGAAGCTGGGCTACGGTCCCGCACACCGTTAGGCCGTCTTCCGCTCACGCCCCAACATCGTGCAGCCCGCCTCCAGTGGTGTCGCGACAGGCGCGAATGGAGGGACGAATGGAGACGTGTCGTCTTCAGCGATGAGAGTCGCTTCTGCCTTGGTGCCAATGATGGTCGTATGCGTGTTTGGCGCCGTGCAGGTGAGCGCCACAATCAGGACTGCATACGACCAAGGCACACAGGGCCAACACCCGGCATCATGGTGTGGGGAGCGATCTCCTACACTGGCCGTACACCTCTGTGGATCGTCGAGGGGACACTGAATAGTGCACGGTACATCCAAACCGTCATCGAACCCATCGTTCTACCATTCCTAGACTGGCAAGGGAACTTGCTGTTCCAACAGGACAATGCATGTCCGCATGTATCCCGTGCCACCCAACGTGCTCTAGAAGGTGTAAGTCAACTACCCTGGCCAGCAAGATCTCCGGATCTGTCCCCCAATGAGCATGTTTGGGACTGGATGAAGCGTCGTCTCACGCGGTCTGCACGTCCAGCACGAACGCTGGTCCAACTGAGGCGCCATGTGGAAATGGCATGGCAAGCCGTTCCACAGGACTACATCCAGCATCTCTACGATCGTCTCCATGGGAGAATAGCAGCCTGCATTGCTGCGAAAGGTGGATATACACTGTACTAGTGCCGACATTGTGCATGCTCTGTTGCCTGTGTCTATGTGCCTGTGGTTCTGTCAGTGTGATCATGTGATGTATCTGACCCCAGGAATGTGTCAATAAAGTTTCCCCTTCCTGGGACAATGAAATCACCGTGTTCTTATTTCAATTTCCAGTAGTGTAGGTCCTCATTGAAGCCATTGGATAACCTTTTTGATGTACATGTAATTGTGTTATTGGTATGAAGGTAGATGTGGTTGAAGACAGCTGTTGGTGATGCCAGCAGTACCTCCCATCCTGGTACAGTAATCGACACAGAAGCAGCCCATAAAATCCTTCCACAACATATTATTATGAAGGCTCCTGAACAACTGCTTCCCCAAGCTTCATTAATTACAGCAACGCCATCCAAAGGATGCCCCCCCCTCTCTCTCTCTCTCTCTCTCTCTCTCTCTCTCTCTCTCTCTCTCTCTCTCTCTCTCTCTCTCTCTCTCTCTACAAGGCAACTTCATCTTCCTGTGAGAAATGTGTTACAACTGAGATTCAAGGTACTCCAAGTGCAGGTAGAAATGATGAGACCAGAACATTGGAAGGAAATGTGAAAAAAAATCTGAAAATATTGACAATAAAAGAAAACTAGAATTCTGGAAGGGAAGCACATATGCCTGGTGAACAGGTGACCCGGATTCATCACAGCCTTGGCACAAATTTTCATTTAATACTTCAGTCTGCGTGTGTACGTCATTATTGTATGTTTATTCAGCTTTGTGAGCTGAAAATGAAATTGTCACCTTCCAAAGAAGAATGCTTTTTTGGTTTTTGTCCTGGTCTTCTGTCACGCCTTTGGCCAAGTACAGTGAAAGATTGATCTGTGTAATAGCGGAACACACACATTTACACCACATGTTTGTAACTTTTGTTAAATGAATGCGTGTAGCTCCAAAAGCTATATTTTGTAGATTTTTTCCTCCACTTACTAAATAGTTTTTCTGACTTAACTGTGTTTTCATTTGGTAAATCCCTTTCCCTATAGTAAAATAGTTTATGTGATTAAAATTGATCAGTGAACAATATGCTCTTTTTTATTGCAGGTGTTGACAGCTCTCAAGCCTTGATATACACCGGTGCAGATCCAGCATTCCAGGCACAGATACCACCAACCCTGCCATTGTCAGCTAAATGATTTTCCACTGTTTGGTAGATTGCAGTTACACAATTCCAGTATTGTACAAATTTAAAGCCCTTCAGTACCATCTAGTAGCCTCTAAACAAAAAGTCGGATTTTATTATCTAGCAAAGTGGCTAATCCATCCAGTTTTTGTCTGTAATCAACTAGCCACATAAGTATGTGGTATAATTCCAGGTGTTTAACATTGTGTTTTTTAGTGATCAGATGTGATTAGAGTTCATGCTTATTTCTCTTCCACTCACACAGTTACATTAAACTTTTCATTCTCTTACCATTATATTTGAAATGTTTATTCCTCTTCTGTAGTAATTGTTCTAAGTAACTTGAGGTGAGTGACAGGGAAATACGGAAGCCTCCGATCCCACCCGTCTGATTTGACCCATGATGTCACAAATATGGCCAAGTGACCATAAACGCCAATTCCAATATGGGGCATATAAAGTCATTACATACATATTATAAAGACGAGAATACATTGAAAAAACTCTCTCTCTTTTTTCACAAAAAGCTTAATGACTCTTAACAGGACAAGTGCGGGAGATGGGGGTTTTTGGGTGGGGACAAACTAAATACAAACAAATTTAGGCACCCACCCCATACAAAACTACGCAAAATGATGAAAAAAAATAATCACAACTTAGCAAATACCACAAAACACAATATTATCTGGAATCGGACACTTCCCTTGACCTATGTAGCTCAACTGCTGCTCCCAATCCCATAAGTTAGCTTCGACCTCTTCTCTTTACCAATGTAACTAAAAAAAACATCTCCCAATACTCATACCAACCTTCACGGATACATATTTCAATGAAACACTTCCCTAGACCCCAACACGCAACACATACTCCGAAAACAAAAAATAAAAACTTGCCACAAGAAAGTTCCAGCTTCACAAACTAGATTGGCCACCACAATCACACATAAGTGTGTGCGCACAAACCAATGAAAAAATACTAAACCAAAAGAAAAACACAACCCACCCAACCTCCCCTCCTGACCCCAAAATAAACTGACAAACAAAAACCAAATGCAACATAAAAAAAACTCGCACACTACAACTCAACGAAAACTTCAGCTAAATAGATCCTCCACTACTAAAACAAAACACACACACACACACACACACACACACACACACACACACACACACACACACACACACACTCCCCCTCCTCCCAACATAACAAATACTCCAAAACAAAATAAACCACCCACCTCACCCTGAGCCGCAGCCATCCACCCACCTACCCAGACCACCCTAACTAACCACTTTCGGCCTATGCATTTTACATTTTGCAGCAGCAAATTGGAAAAGCATTTTGTGGAAACTAAAGTATTCGTTTCCTCAACATAATCATCTTGCCCTCTGCAACAAAAGATCAGTATACAGTTTGTGATGAGACCACCAGGTGAGCCATTGTAAAGGACAATTACCTGTCCTGTCAGTGCATTGGTATTAAGCTGTATGATGTGACCAGACTTTAGTCAAAGTTTGCCACACTTTTAGCCCACATCTAGTCAAACCACACAATACCGTTCAATGAAATGCTCCTCACAGCATGTAGATATTGGTTATGCAAGCCATTGTGTCCCTCCTTCTGTTGATAAACATCAGAGTCAAGTGTTTCATGCCAGAAATTGGGTTTGTGAGGACTGTTTCGGAGGCAAATTACTCCACCTCCTGCTGGAATGTGCCGTTTTTGACTTAGATTTGTATTACATTAAAAAATACACGCGCAAGTTGTACTCTTTATGGATCCCAAGCAAAATATTTCATTCATTTGCTGAAATTTGTTACTAATAGCAATTAGTTGATTCTAACAAGCTATAATGTCGACCAATTCTTGTTGCTGATGGAGCTGGAGTGACAGAAGTAACGTGTTGGTTTGGAATCCAACAAGCACCCTGCCTAGCTGGCTATTACCAATCCACCACCTTCTACCATATATACAGGAAATGTATTGGCCTGGTTGTAAGGCTGTAATACTTCTGAATGAAACTGATGCTTGACTTTGGAGAACATTTGCCACAAAAAAATTTGTCATTGGATACTCTCCTAATACAAACTTTCATACGTGAAACTAATTTCTCTGCTGTTGGATATGCACCTTCAGCGTACTTGCTGAACACTATGTGCTGCAGGACGTTTTTTGCAAAATCGTCTAGCTCACCCACATCTTTTTTGTGATTGTGTTGCGACCCTGCTGATTTGAAAACAGGTGAGCCGCAGGCTCACATAGACGTCTTAGATTCACTGGATATTTTCTGAACGGTCCCCAAACCAACACCACAGGCTTCAGCTGTCTGCTCCTGGCATTTGGGAATGACGCGACCTGCATGTTGTGACAGTGTGGATTGAGCGGAAGCTTGTCTCTTAAAGTATTGTTACTCATGGAACACTATTCCTCTTGCCTGTTTCTGTAACACTGGACGTTATTGCTTACAATAACACCATGAAGGCAGTCAGCACTCAGCACAGAACACTGTGACTCAAAAAGTTAAAACTTCCAAACACAGCACAACCTGCACGTAATGAAGACAAGAATGTCACTGGCACACGATCACCTGAGAGCCACATTGTACACTTCCGCATGCTTCTGCGCATCTGACCCTCGCTCGCCTTCATAGCTGCTCTCCACTTTCATTATGTCCCACACATCTTAAAAAACTTATTCCTGCAAAATCAATCTTAACATGAATTATGAAACACCATAATCCTCACTTCTTACGTTTTGCTTGGCATCATACAGTTGTGTGGTTGTTTGCTTGTGTTGAAAGTGCCTAGTTACCTCCCTGTAATCAAATTTCAGATGTGTTCTATTTCCTGCAAGACAGTATATGCATGTAAGAAACATATTGAAGATGAAAATTATTCTTGTTCATAAACACCTATTCTGATTATGAGCAGTTTATGAATGTACTGTGTTCTCATGTGTAACATAACAGCAACAGTGTCTAATCACAAGTACCATTGGCATACAAAAATATTAGTTTCTGTACATTTGATGGCTTGCCCGGGTTCTTCTGTCGTTTATTAAATGTCCACTTTTAGAGAAAACCATCTGACAAAGCACAGAAGATGCAACAACATTGAATCTCTTGCACTACTTTTGCAATGGTTGGGGAAATGAACTGATTTTGTCTCCATCATGTCAGGAGATGATTTCTACTGATGATTGGGCTGTCAACATGTCTTTGGACCTCTACAATAGTGTGACTGTACTGTCCCCTGTGGCTGTGCGTATTCCACCAACTCGCCAAATATGCCCATACCTTCTGGCCTACATTTTTAAGCTTTCTGGGCAACAAAATTAACTGTTTCTTTGTGTTGTCTGCTGCTGTCTGCTTCTGAAATGCCAGCAGTTTGAATCGTGATCCAGCAGAGTAGCAAGGGCAATGGATTTGTTCTGCTCAAGATTCTGAAACAGGTTAGTAAGTCCCTCTTTCAATGCATCAACAGCTTTCATCGAAACTTCATGTAACCACATTTTGGTAATTTCATCACACACTGCCAGAAGGCCATGTGTCAAAACTATAACGTGAAAATTGAGACAAACGACACAACACATAATAAAAGTATACAATCAAATAACATTAAACTTATGTGAGCCAAATAAAATAAGTTAACTTGTCAAGCTGCCAGTTGGGTAGTTCTCTGCTCTGAGCTGCCTTGAAACATGCTTGTACAGTTTCAAAATAAAGTTCAGAGCAGATATCCCACATTTTTCAACAGTGATGGAAGTTCTGTTGGCCTGTTACAAAGGGCAACTGTAATTTTTACTGCCTCTGATAATTCAACAATATTTTCCAACATAAACAGGGTGGAATTCCATCTTGTGAGCAAGTCCTGTATCAATTTCTTAATGTCCACTGTGCCTCTGTTCTGTTGGCATGTTAAGAGCTGCTCCGTTGTGCTATTGCTTCTTAAAAAAAAAAAAATAGTTGTCTTCACTTTCTGAACATTTTAAATGCACTTTGCACAACTAAATTAAGTGTGTGGGCATAACAACCAAAATGTTCCCACTTTAGAATGATGGAAACTGTATTTTTCATATTTGATGCATTCTCTGTGACCGCCATTACAATTACACCACCAAGACTAAATTTATCTGTGATTTTAACCAAAGCTGTGGGCGAATTTGGGCTTGTATGGGCACCACTGAAATGGCTGCAGTTCAGCAGTACAGACTGTAATTGGATGTGTTCAGTTATGAAGCGTCCAGTCACAGCCATATAACTTTCATTGCAAGTTGATGTCCAACAACCTGTTGGTAAACAGTTCATCTTTATACCTTGCAGCTTTTGTTGTACTGTCTTAGAATATAACAAATTTGTAACTGAAATGAGCAGTGATTGGGCAGGGCCAATCATTTATCTATAAATAAAACAAAAACTGGAGTAGTTTGCTTCATATACAGACATTTAAACAAGACACAAAATGTGTTAAATTTCTGGAATTCCATTTACATCAAAAACTCACATGGGATAAGCATACAAATTATCTTTGTGGCAAACTTGCTAGACTCTCTTCCTACCGCACGAGACGACACATTATTAGTAACCATTTATTAATTTCTGCATATTTTGCTTTGTTTCATTCACAATTGCAGTGTGGTAACTCAATGGATTCAAGTACCATCTTCAAGTGGCAGAAGAAAGCAGATGTATATTATGTATAGCACCACGACCAAACTGTGAAAAGCACTTCAAAGAACTCAACATAACGACTCTGCCTAGTATGTATATCTAAAATGTTTAATAAATGCTAATGGAAACATTAAGAATTTTGATTTAAGATCCCAAGTCCATGATCATAACACCCGAAACAATAGTAACCTAGATCTTCATACTGAAGACTGACATTAACCTATAAGAACACTAATGACCATTATTTCTTTGTCTGAAATTCTATAACAAGCTACTGAGAAAGTAAGCGGCCTACCATTGAATAGTTTGAAGCATACCATAGAAGTGTGGTTCAAATGTATGCTATACGACTCGACACTTTTACCTTGATGGGTTGACTGTGGCCACAAAAATTTCCTGTATCTTTTTAATGTCTTAGCCGGGCATGGGTCTTACAAAGACTAGTGTCTGGCCGCTTGGAAACCTTAGCTATCATTTCTCTAGTTGATTGGGCCTTTGGTACCACTTGTGCAGCCACACAAGCCCATGTTTTTGCGGGTGACCTGTCATTTTCTTTCTCTAATTCTTCACTGCGGTCTTCAAGCTTTGCATTGGCAATTGCCTATGCAGCCAGTTCATCTTTAATGGCCTGGAATGTGGCCTGACTGATTTTCCCATTTTTTTCTGTGTTGGTCAAGGATCTGCATGAACCTTGTGTGCCTACTCATTGTCATCCTCCATTGCCTCACCCAGACCATCTTGTGGCGAGGGATCGCCAAGCATAGAAACCCTCGTGGGTGCACCAGGATCACTTGTCTCATCTGTAGCCAACATGAACAGTTGACAAGTGATGAAATTGGGAGCCATCTCTTGCCACGGATCGGCTCCTCTGGCATGGCGGGGACGGACTAAACCAAGGACCTCTTGGAGTTGTCAAGTTAAACAGGCCGTCTCCAGTGCACTAGTACCTGGTCACCACTGATTTAACTCGTCCCACATTGACAAGTGCACCCCACACTCCAGAGAAGCAGATTCACCTCGTGTCCTTCGCCCCCTGCTAGCCTGAACGTCCACCTTGTGGCCAGGAACCCACTCCTACTCAGGTGGTGGGTCAGTCACCCAGCCGTTTGGGGGTCTGGACCCATCCAACCTAAACTGTACCCGTGCCAGCGAAACATTGCACTTGACAATTAGCTTTTTGTCTAGTTAGGTTGGCTATACTGTAATAGCGATGTTGCAACAGCAGCCTCTTTACACACGGCAGATGATACAGTTTTCCGTCCCGCCTTGTAAATGCAAGCGATTGAGCAATTACAGTGTATATAAAAACTCATTTTTAGTTGTATTACAAGGACAGGAAGTAAACAACCGTATAATAATGCATGTAAAAGCATAACAATAAATACCCTTTCAATAACGGAGCAAAGAAATACAAAAAACAAGCATCTGATGACTGGTACTTTAAAATCAATAATGTATGTAGTTTATAAATTAAATAATAACAGAGATTGCAATAAATAACCAATATTAGTAATTTTTCACTCACCAATTTACAGCGATAATGGTGTAATTCCATCCCGCTCTCCTTCGTCGCTGTTGTCCTATTCATCGCCAAAACCGTCATCAGCAAGACAAATCATTAATTGTTCGTGGCCACTGATAATGCCTTCATTGTTTGTGCTGCTCGTATAAGCTTCTCGACATGCTCTACTTTTCTTCTCCATGAGGCTGCATTCACAGTCACAAGAGTTTCACGCAACAGCTTTTCCACCTCTGTTATTGAAAAGGACTTGTTGTTGATCCTTACATTTTTACATCACTCCATATTAACTCAATAGGGGATTATTTGTGGTTGGGGCTTTGTTCTGTATCACCAAATGTGGAGCATTGTCAATTAAAATTGTTGTAGGGACAGGAAATTGTTTTAAAAGGTTCCTGAACCACTCAACAAATAGTGTTTGATCCATATCTTTATGGTAATCACCAGTCTTTTTTATCTAAAAATTAAAAGTGGGTCGGGCAAAACCACTGGAGGAGCCTGCATGGACCACAATTAATCTAGCTCCTCTTCCTGTTGGCTGATGGCCGCTACTGCTGGGTGTGTTATCTGTCCAGCATTTACTGACAGTTTCCCCGGCTATAACCCGAGTTTCGTCTAGCCAAATTATGGAATGAATGTCTCTGCCCACAATTTTGTGCAAGAAAATGCTACGAGCGGTAACAATATGTGCCCTCTCTAACAGTACTTTGTGTCCGTCTAGTGTTTTGTAACGGAAACCCATATTTTTAGCACACTTTGTTTTACCACCCCTGAAGAGTTCACTTTCTTTTAAAGAGACTAAAAACTTAGCTACAGTTGGATACTCTTTTTCTGCTGTAGTAAGCATAAACATGCCTACAAATTGCATCAGTCTGGAAAGAATCTAAATCTGTGATAGGACTAGGCTGCTTTTTCTTCTTTCCTGAGGTTGTTAAAACATATTATTTGATCCAGATAGCTCGGAATCATTACGGCTCACTTCAGTATCTTCCAAGTTTTGTAGTAATACTTTCTTACTTACTACGGTTCTTGCACTAATTCCAAGAGTTTTCGACGTACGTTCCACCACTTTATTGGCAGGAATTGATGGATGTCCATGAATGCTTACGTAGTTTTTCTCTTGCTTGTAAAACTAGAGTTCTGCGTAGTAACTCCAGTGCTGTTTAGTGGCACCCCTCGACACAAAGGATTGTCACTAGGCGAACGAAGTCTCTTCGGTGGCATTTTCCAAGTATGTAAACTCACAACGTTACAAAAGTCACAATGATGTAGCAGACAGTACAACGAAAACACACGGTAAACAACATACAATTCACGTTGTATACACGTGCACTAAACAAAACCAGCAACGCGGGAACTTTGATGTCACAGCACGTGAATAAGAGCAGTGCTCACTGCGCTGTCATTGGCTGGCACCCCACGCTGAACGCCTAGCGCCTATCGTTCTTCACTTGTTACTCTGTTACACTGCCAACTTCATACGCAAATGTCAAGTGCAATGTTTGAGCGGCCCAGGTTTGGGTTGTGTTACCCCCTCCCAGGCTTGGCAGAACACGCCTCAGGTGACCAGAGGTGCAGTGAGGCACATTTGCCGAATTGGGGCAAGATCCCACAACAGCAAACCAGGCCACCAGCAGCCAGAGATGCAGATGGTGGCATGTTCCTGCATTCTGGGGAGCAGTGGTGCCAGGCAGTGCTGCATGCCGAGGCCAGCAACTTGCCACACCAACTCTACATTCACTGCTCGAGCAAGGAGGGACAGATGTGTCCATTTTTTATGCTGCTCCTCCTCCGCCATGCACCCTTTGCTTTCACTTCGCTTTGGGTTAGGAGACTTTTAACGTCCTCCGGGATGTGAGGAGCGGCCAGGCCGGAGGAGCCCAGGCTAGTAGTCAGACTTGCCCTCACCTCCCTGCCTGACTAGTTTGACATCGCTACGGTGCAGCACTCAGGCCCAAGTTATGTTGCCCAGAGGGCTTCCACACGTATACTCTGTGCCAGATATCTGAAAGCATGGGTGACGTCACAGCAGGGAAAACGTCCCGGTGTCTCAAGATAATCACTCTGGACATGTAATTGTCCCAGTTTTAATCGAGAAACAAAATGCGTGCAGTAACATCTCTTACTTAATTACTGTGGACACACAGTGCGTAGTGGGGCAATCACACTTTTGTAGAAATAATTCAAAAGTCAAGATTGCTTAAATGCTGTTTACTGGATAACCGGTTTCAACACACTAAAGGTGCCATCATCGAATCTGAATGTAGGTTAACATTTATAAACCATTTGGATATAACTATACATGAGGCAGACCAGCTGATATAAAATCATTGTCACAAAAAAGATAAAACTATTTGGTACATGACCGCTGCCTGACTAACAGTCAGCATCACACTGTCCTATCAGTGGGTTAAAGTTCAAGTGTAGCATCATCATGGGCCTAATATCAGCTTCAAAATATCACAGTACCTGGCAAGAAAAATAAGAGTAAGATGTAACTGCAGTAATGAAGTATAAACTATAAACAAGTGTCCTGGTTTTTTCCTCTTTGAAATCTGCTCAGCTTAGAATGCGAGAACTTACCTCCAGTCATCATCAGGTAGCACAGCTACTCCTTCCAGTTCTCCATCTTCAGAGCTAGAATCACAATAATCAGTTCCACTATCACCACTTAAAACTGATTATTTTATCTACTTCACTGTCGATAAATATCTTTCTGCATGTATTCCCGCTCAATTTAACTTATGTGCACAACGGAATCCAGTCTTCTTTACTCATGGATTTAAATTTCTCCTCTAACAAATTTTTCAGACTCTACATTGCAGAGAATGTTCCTTGAGGCCACCCAAGCTTTTACAATCGACCAAATATTTTCTAATGGATTTAATTCTGGATGGTAAGGAGGAAGGTGTAAAGCAATGTGACCAGCAGTTTCAAGGATTTTATAGATGGAATACCCCCCTCCCACGCCGCCGTTGCCGCCGATTTTCCTTGGTAGCGACTTCACACTAGTGTTACTACCTTGAAAGACCGCTTCTTTCAACAATTCCTTCCACTATAGGCACACATTTTTCAGCCAGTTAAAAGTTGTAAACAATTCTCTTATCAACGGCCTCCTGAAAACTGTCAACAATTCTCCTATCAATGGCCTCCTAAAACTGTCAACATCTATAATTCATTTGCATTTACACTTTTTATCTGAAGTTTCAAATTTCCTTTTCCTGTGATATTCTGATAGCTTGCCTTCGCTTTTAATTATCTGGGTAGAGCTACACGAAACGTCTTTTGCTATTTCAGCTCTCAGCTGAGCTTGCTCCACCGGAATGTTCATCCCCTGAGAGGACTCAGCCTCCATAAACATTAAAACATAATGTACCATCTCCCGTGACTGACTATTCAGTTTTCTGCCTTTTAGTTTTTTGGGCAGAGCTGCACACTGCTGCGCATGCACAGTGGCTATTCGACTGTTTCAGAGTAACGGTCACGAAGCTCTGATACCTGGCGCGGACTGTACTGGGGGAGCATGGCCAACCATATCTCGCCCACCACTTTCAATAATTCACGGTGGGCCAGTGCAGTCCAATGAGGATTGCAGCCAATTAAGGGCTAGCCTTTTAATGTCATCCATGGACAGCCCTTCCCGTGGTAGCTTCACCCCATCCAAGAGGGCTACTGAGTGCCAAGGCCATGGGATAGAACGTTGCAGTCCCCATCCCACTCGGGTTCCTCTGAGCCACAAGAACAGTTCGGAATAAATCAAAATATTTCCGGGAATCAGAGGGTCTCCTGGCAGTTCTAACAAAGTTACGGAAGGCAACACTCCTCCACCCGGAGTCGCCACTCAGACCGCTTTTCAGCTCACCTCTTCTGTAGGCTCAGTTTTTGCTTCTACCAATGAGCTTTAACTGTTTATGCAAGAATTTCTGTCACTTCTTAAAAACTTTCTTTCATCTGGAACTGATTCTCCCTTCTTCCTTTTTCTGAATGTATCATTGTGTAAATTCATCATTTTTCACAAAGTACTTTCATGAGTTTAACAGAAAACAAGCGGAGTGTAGCTGCACAGTACTGTCACAGACATTACTCGCAAACAGTGGCAAAGCTTTTTGGCACTTAACCCACTTTAGCCTCTCCTGTGGGTCTGCACATACAGGGAGAAAAGTATTTAAACCAAAAAACTCTTGGATGTTGTAGGGGACATCAAAACAAATTTTTCCCTAATGTCATTTTTTCCTAAGATGAGTGTTTAAAATGGCAAAGGAAGATTTCTCTACGGCAAACTAATCAAACCAACAAACACTTCTCCATTTTTTATGACCAAGAGATAGCTCATTAACACAACCCAATTTCAATTACAGTAGATTTTCAAAAATGCCTCCATTGACATGTAAACGAAGACTACATCGTCGGATCATTTTCTGTCACACAGGCAAAAACCCCAGGAATATCCTGAATTGTTCCTGCTGCTGCTACTATCCAGGAAATCAGATCCTCTTGTGACGCAACAGGAGTTGTCTAAACAAGGTTGTGCATCTCTCCCCACACAAAAAAAAGTCCAGAGGGGACATATCTGGGGATTGAGCAGGCCATGATACAGGATCACTTCTGCCAATCCACATTCCTGGGAACCGTCGGTCCAGGAATCGACGAACAAGACTGAAGTGTGCTGGCGCCCTGTCATGTTGGAACCACATACGTTGTCTTGTAGGGAGCGGGACATCTTCCAGCAATTCTGTCAACGCTCTGGCGAGAAAATTGTAATTGTGCCTGCCATTTAACGGCCTAGGTAGCAGCTATGGCCCAATTAAACAATCCCCAACAACACCGATCCACACATTAACGAAGAACTGCACTTGATGAGCCCTAGCAACTGTGGCATGTGGCTTATCCTCACTCCAATCATGCGAATTGCGCATGTTGAAGACTCCCATCACGCCCAAACGTTGCTTCATCGGTAAACAACACAGAGGATCGAAATGAAGGATGCATTTCACACTGTTCCAGGTACCACTGTGGAAACTGTGCTCTAGGTGGGTAATAAACTGGTTCCAGGTTGTGGACATGCTGTAAGTGAAATGGATGTAACAATTCCTCTCGAAGGACTGTTCTTACATTTGTCTGATTCTTCCTCATGTTACGTGCAATTGTACAAGTGCTAATTGAAGGATCCCACTCCACATGCTGCAAGACAGCTCTCTCAAATTCTAGTGTTCTTACCGTGTGACGGCATCCCTGTCCAGGTAATCTGCTAAATGACATGGTCAGACACAGACGTTGGTACACAGCAGAAAAGGTTGTATAATGCGGGATACGGCGATTAGGTTATTGTTGTTGATAAACATGCTGTGCAGCTTGTTTATTGTGGTGTGCTATGTAGTACGCACCAAATATATCAGTGTACTCACTCCAGGACTATCGTTCCATTAGTAAACAGACACAATGTACTGCTACACTGGTGGACAGCAGCTACCTACAACTGAAGAGTGTAATACGGCCTCCACCGGTTTAAATAATCCTCATAGGAAAAAGTGACATTAGGGAAAAATATTTGTTCTGATGTCCCCCTACAACCTTCCAGAGTTTGTCAGTTTAAGTACTATTCACCCTGTATAGCTAATGCCATCTGTCGGGCCTTACACATACGCACTATTAGAAATGATCGTAGCAGTTAGTCTGCTTTCCAGGTTGTTAGCAGTGGCACTTAGAATTTTTTCTTTTAACTAAAAAAAATTTTTTTTTTTCGCTCGGTCCATTGATTTCCATTCGTCAAATGCGGTTAATGTGACACAGAGAAGTATTGGAAATGGCCGTCGCTAGATATGTCTGAAATGTGAGAGGCTCTGTCAACAGCTGGTTTTATGTGACCAATGACTGAAGGAGATGCTTTGTATAGCTCTGAATTCAAACTTGGGTCCTAAGCTAACCACAACTTCATTATGTGCAATGTATCCGAGAAAACAACGGTAAACAATCTGCGGCAGAACTAAAATCACAATCACTTTGTTAACGCTATTAAAGCTGACATCTATGGGCAAACTCAACACAGAAAAAGTTAATTTCAGTGCTAAATGCAAATTGTAATTTTTTTACTGGGTACCTGAAACTACCATCTCACTGGTTACATGACCTACTGCATTACCGTCCAGTGAGTAATCCTCGCGGGAACTTGATTGCAACACAGGCACATTCCAGACTCAAAAAGAATGACAGTAGGAAAAATAAGAGCAGATAGTCAATTTATTTATGAAAATGACATGGCACAGAATTAGAAAAAAATACATTTAAACCACTTAAGTGAGAAAGTGGTTATCAAATTGTTTTGAGTACATTCAGAAACAAAATAATTTCATACCATTTGACGAGCTTTGAACCTAAGACAGTCAGCATGGCAAGTTAATACACTAACGATTTGTTAAATTTTTTTATTGCATAAAACACAATAAATTACAATTTTATACAAAAGTTGACGAACTCAATCACTATCAAACTAGTCTTCAAACTGTTACATTAATGAACGAAATAATTTTTAAAAAAATAAGGGGCAGTATCAATCAATATTTATATACACAGTATGAACTGATTTTGACTTCCCCTTGCAGAACTTATTCACTGTTGTACATTGATGTGTTGCTTGAACTGCTTTTAGTTGTAAAGAAGGCAACAGAACTTTAGAAAAAATACCACGGAACTTGGCAAGCAAGGCTTTATTTCTTTTCTTTGGGTGTTTTTTTAGATTGCTGCTGTTATCTTATGCCTATTTTTTTTAAGACTGTCTAAAAGCTGCAGCTCAATCTCTGATTCTGATAAGACTTCTTTTTGCCATTGCAAAAGAAAAAATCACCCAAAGAACACAGAATAAAAAAGGTATACCAGATTGGCTTAGTGCACTCTCATTGGTCAGCAACTTATGTCACCCAGCAGCCAGACAGTGGCAGTCACTGTTTGTAGTGTAGAGGAGATTGCAAGATTGTTTTTACATCTCTTCTCATATAACTTAGCTTTGCACTCACAGGGTTGAACACACTTATTGTTAATATTATATAAAAGGCTTCCGAAAGAAATGTGTTAAATATTAGTAGCGATGATGATATATCGCCATGCAAAACTAGTGGCCGATGTTAGCATTCGCATTCATGCTTGTGTTTTAGGCATCAGACTATGGTAAATGTTTTACAATTGGACAATGCCTATTTTACACATTTTTGTAATAAAAAGATTATCTCCAAACTTATGTTACAAAGCTGATGCAGAAATTACGTCAAAGATGCTGAAGGCGACGCTAAACAGAGCTGATGCTTCCTTGCCGAATTCAGCTTCATTGCATCAATTTTGGCACTTTTGTTTAAATGTCTAATCTGTATAAAACTTCTTGTTCTGACATATAATTGAACTATTTTGCTATCAGTTCGGGAAATTTCGTACGTATATGGTCTGCTAAGGTTTCCATCACTCTACTACAATGAGAAATATTTGATCCATTAAAAGCAGCAAATATAATTTCTAACTCGTGTATTTTAGCAAACCATTCAGTAGAGGGAGAAATGAAGCCCCATTTAAAAAAATAGTAATCCAGTTGTTTTGCTTCAGACTTAATTTTGTATCAACAACACTGCCCTGCTGGGTTTCCCAAAGAACTGTCAACATTTTTGCACTTTAATGCTACGTGTCATGCTAGATGTTTTAACACTGAGTCCCAAGCCCTTTAGAGCATGCATGCATGCAACAGAATTGGCATTTTTGGCATCTCCGTAATTAACTACGATTTCATTCTTATAATGTTATTTAGATATGGAAACATTTTTTAGAGGGAAAGGTTCCTATTTGATCCATTTCTAAAATAAAAAGCACACTTACATACAATTTTAGGACACAAATTTTATGTACATTTCAGCATATATTTAGTGAAAAAAATTCTGCACAGATTCCTATCTGCACATTTAACAATTTGCCACTTGTATGGTACAATTTGAAACACTCTGGAATATACATTGGAATTTTACAGTCAAGACACCATCATACTGTTTCTTTTCTTGAAGTCTTTCCATTGGACAGTTGTTTTTTCTGCAAAAACTTTGCACACTCATGTGGGATACACCTTCTTTTCAGTGGAAGGAATCCTGTCTGCAAAATACCTTCCTAGTGTCCTCAGTTTCATCAGCAGGTGTCAGGTAGGTTTCAGAATCAGAATTCTCATTTCTGTCCTCTGAAGTCAAAGCACCAGAAGACAAAGGTATTTCACTTGCACTTAGTCAGTATCAATAAATGAATTCTGTTTTTCGCCTTGAAAGGTATGGGATTGTTGTAGAAGACACCAAGGCCACCAATTCTGGAAAAGAAATTTTCCAGACAATCATGATTAAGTCTGGCTGTCAATATATCGACGGCCCCAAGTATTAACTTCGTAACTTAAAATTGTCAATTTTACAGGAGAAGCAAAAGAAAGCTCGAGCAAACGGTGTAAATCAGAATCTATTTAAATTGTAATGAAACTTCACAGGTAAACAGTTATAAACGAAGAGATTTAAATGTACTATACTAATATGCTCCACTCTTTTCCAAAAGTATAGTTTTTGGACTTAAGATGTTTCTTCTCTGGAAAAATATACAGAATATTTCTATCTAAGTTGCGTTACAATTGCTTTATGATAACAAAAACTTACTAAATAAGGTATTTAAAATTTTTTGAGCTTTTATGACAATAGCTCATCATTCATCTGTATTTGACACATCATGTTGTTCTGGTGTACCAGTTTGTGTTGAAACCAAGCTTTGATAAAATGGATGATAAACACTTGGGATGCACTTGTTGTCACATAAAGACGAGAGATCCTTCAACTTCAGTTCACTGATAGGTAAGACTCCATGATATGCCTGTTCAAGGATGTCACAGGATGATAACTGTCATCCTCTAGAACACTTCTGGACAAAGATACACGGTGCTTCTTCCTGGTAAATGTACTTAAAAAAGTGCACTTAGTATGGTCGGCCTTCAAAGACAGCAATTTCTCGTACTTTACTCCACATCACCTTATTTTGATTAGTGTCACACATCCACTGTTGCTTCTGCACTACTTTCTTGAAGTCTTAAATTAAGTCCTGACTCATTTCATTAACTGTGTCTGGCTTTCCAGTGACCTTACTAATTCTTATTAAAGTGACCCATTGATCCGGAACGTACACTGATTCTAATTACGATCAGAGCGTGCATTGTCGCCTTCATTCTGGGAGTGAACCCGTTCTAGAAAGTGATGTGTGATTGAAATTCCAAACTTAACAAAAGCAATGACGAACATACAAAATGGGAATCTGTTCCTATTTTGGCCTCCATGGCTATCAGAGTACACGTTAAAAGTTTTTCCACTTTTGCAAGCTTTCATCTGCAAGAAATAGTAAGACGGCTAGCAATTTCATTTGGACCACGGCAGGCAATGGCCTCATGCCAAACATAGCAATGCCCTTCCTTGTTTCCCATGTCGTATACTGTAAAATTGTAGGTGGAATAATTTCGTTTGTAATAGTAAAGGCTCACATCAGACTGAGGAGTAGCCAACACTTTCTGCAGATCAAAACATGCACTAATAATGGACTTGTCCGAGATTGAACTCATTTTGTCTTTTTCTTTTGGATCCCTGACAATAGTTTTATTGGCAGTGAGAGACATGTATTTTTTCCAACTTTGCTTTTTCCTCTCCAGAGGAACTATTGTAAAGCTCACATAGTTCACACTTATCCTTTTTAGGCCGAAAGAATGAGAAATTATATTTTTGGTTGAATATATCAGTGTATTGCCTTAATGTGGCAGGATGTATGGTGGCATATTTTATTTCCTTGGTTCATTCCTGGTACAATCTATGCAATTTTGCAGTGCTCAGTTCTGCATCAAGGTATTTTCTGCTTGTTTCTTTTCTTGTGTAATGTGACTCTACACAAGGAAACCTGTTTATACCCTCTCGCACTGACTCCTTTGAGGCCCTATTGTATTTCCCCTTCTGCAATGCTTTCCTCTCATTTCAGATGACAGAATTCCATCTGTTCTCAGTTTTTGTATGGCAGTTCTCGCCCACATATCTGTAACAGAGAGTGTGCAGAAACATTTTCTGACACACCTTAATGATATTCCCATCGACTGTTAGAGAATACTGTCTTGAAAATTTTCTTCTTGATTCTGCTACATTTCGAATCTGTTTCCTGCTTACATTTTTCGCCTGTCGACGGACGAACTCTTGTCTGCTATGATCCCCCATATGCCAGAACTGTTCACAAATATCCTGCCCCCCCTTTTTTTTTGTTTAACTTATGACATTTTATTGGCATAAGTTAGGATCCCATTCAGGCTTCATTACTCTTGCTTTTATTTCAGCACATTTTCGACCAATGTGTGCAAAACCTCTGAGAGATTCTTTTGCTCTATTCACTATCCATGAGGCTGGGTTCCTACTCCTTTTACGGGTCTTTTTATCCTTATTTTCACATCATTGTGTGCTAACAGTGTTTGGTGAGGATATAGTTGTATTACGTTCCGCTGTGGATATGGGTGGAGAAAGATTTAATCGTTACCCAGTAGTTTGTAAGATCTCTCCTGCTATAAAAATGTGTAATTTTAAAATAAAATGCCTATATTGTTTTGCGAAATGTACTATGCTACAGAAACCTTTGTTTACCTTGGTCTTATGTTTCCCTTTGAACTTTTTCTTTTTTGTTCCGTCTCGTCACTGTTGCTTGATGAATCATCAGCTGTTGTGGCAACAGTCAGGATAAGAAACATTCACCACTATTATCCAAACATGATGTATCAATTAATTTTGAACTATTTCTTGTTATCACGTCAGCTGTGCCATTATTGGGACGAACATTAGAAAACCACAAACTAGAGCAGCCAGCATCAGTGAGACGTGGTTTCATTTTATTTGCACTTCAGTTTCCTGTAGAAAGACGCGAATGACATCTAACAATCATTATTACTGCGACAACACAAATTATTTGTAGCGCTAAATAGAAATGCAGCCAAAAATTTACGAAAAATATTCTTAATTTGGATATAAAACGAGAAATTGTAATTATTTTTGTTGTCTATAGAATTTCGGGGCTTTCAGGTTTTCAGTTGTATACACGAAATTAAGTTTTCTATCAATGTTACAATAAAAGAAAATGAGTACTTATGTTTATCATCTTTCGTTGGGTTGAGAACCATTTCCATTATTTTTAATGCTCTACTTGAGTACATAATTATCCAAAAACCTAATAAATGATACTAATTACAAAAGCAGCACACTCAGAACATGTTAACACAGATGTTTATCAATTAATGTGCTAAGCGAAATAATTGGTTATACTCGTAATGATGGCTGGGTTGTGATATCCAGACAACGCAATTCTGGTACCAACCTCATGAAAAGCTTTACAAAACCTTATTTACAAATGAAGAAAACTATGAACAAGAATTTGTAATTATGAAAAATTTCGATGTAGACATCTGCTTCCTGTTTCGTTTTATAAAGTGTGTCCGTCATTTTCTCTTACATTTCATGTATGGCTCAAAAGTTACACGTGTTCTGTTGTTTCCTGGTCGTTCTTTAATGCATCCAGAGGCAAGAAGTGCTCCATTCAGTGTACTGGTTTGGAGTCTGTTCCTAATTTTGCTTTTCATGAGGTTTACCTGAAGTTGAACATGAAACTTCAATAACCTGACAAGTATGAAATCATATTATTAACTAGTTATTAGCTTCATTGCTTTACATACCTTAGAAAAACTCTTTCACAGTCTACATTTGAATGAGGTAAACTCAAAATTGAGAGAGCGAAAATGCTTAATTCCTTCAGACTTGTTATTAAATATATTCCACATTTTATCCGGTGATTGTTCCTTCTGTAGTGAGTGTGGGAGACAAGCCAAAACCAGAGGGAGACGCCTCCACTGGTCATCTGTAGTTTGTGCTAAATTGAAAGCTGAGGGAGGAATTACACTTGGCAACAGTTCCATTAAAGGCATGAGTGAAGGTGTTGTATCTCGGAAACTTTGTGATGGGGCACTTGTAGTTTTGAGTGCCCCTAGTTTGGACAGCACTTTATCTTCCATATCATACCGTAATTTGATCTGGCACGAAGCTGTGTGCAATATTTGAGAATTAATAGCTCTCACTAGGTATCACACGCGCACACGCACGCACACACGCGCACGCGCACACGCACGCACACACGCGCGCGCGCGCGCACACACGCACGCACGCGCACGCACACACACACAAACAAACAAATGTATAGAAAACAATATCACACATATTATGTATGATTTCAGGCAAACAAGGTGTACTCACCACAAGAAAGTTCCTGCATCGATGATAAAAATCCTTGATAAGATGTGGGGGGGTTCTTAATCTCTGGTTTGCCAACTTTCTTCAGAATTTTCACACCCAAATACAGTTGTGAATCTTCCAGATGATGAGCTGCATTTTTTGGGGCAACATCACCGAGATTTTTTCCCATGACTGGACTAGACTGGAAATACTCGTTGAAAGTAGTAAATGTTTGTAGAATCCCCTCTAAGATAGGGTTTTCCTGTAACAAAAATGAGAATTCATGCAATATTGAATTACTTTCCATAACATTTGTCTAAAAGTGTGTTTTACTTACCTTGACCAAAATTTTCCAAATAAGATGCACGTGCAGATGGCGTTTTAAGCTTCCTCAATCTTTCGCACATGACTTCAAGGCCTTTCCTCATTTCCTCGGGGGATTTATTTGAAAAATCTATGAGACAAGCTTTTATGTCGTCTATTAAATCATTATTTCTTTTGTCTGGAACACTCGCCATGTGAAGTCTCTCTGGCATATCTTCTTGGCTTTCAGAGAGCAGTCCTGTATCCATTTGCTCCAAAAGTTCCGAAGAATTTGAAGCCACTGCATTCTGAGAGCAATACAGAGGCTCTAGCCACCCTTCAGGAGGCTCCTCATTTGTAGCAATAAAATAATAGTCTACGTATACTGTCACTATTCGTCACCTCCCTTTAGTTTCCTGATGGTAAAACAGTATTGCCCCAATATATATGTTTGCAGATCTTCCCTGTATTGCCTTGGCAACAAGTGCAAACAAGAACAGCCGTATTTACAATGGTAATAATGATTCTCCCTTTCTTCACTGGGAACGAGCAGAGCATCCTCATTGACTTGACTGATTTTTGCTAGAATCTCCTGTGAAGGAGCCTTTATAGGCCTACAGAAAGACTTAGGACTTACTCCATTAGCAGTATCAAGAAGTCTCCTCTGAAAATACAAATTCACCTCTTGTGTGAAAGTCCACCATCTGAACCACATTGAAGGCACGCACCCTCTCAAGAATCCTGTCCTTTAAAATTCTCATGAAGGCCTCACTCATATTGTGTGTTGTGCCCTTCTATAAGTGTATCTCAACGATGTGAAAGCGTCCACAGTTCTCTCCTATCCCAATACCCTTCCAAGTATTTCAATAAATTTTGATTATTTTCACCGATGTTCGCCCTTGTTACATTATAGTTTACCACTGCTTAATTTTTTGTTGGTGCAAACATTATTTTTTCGAAATTCTGGAAGAACTCTCACTGTTTTTGCATTGAGAAGACAGCACCACACTGCCTGCAGGACATGAAATATACACAACAAAGGTTTTGTGTTTGGGAAGTTCCTTCCAATTGCATTTTGTTCTGACTGGCTGTCGTCAGGCAGAAACACACTTGGGGCCATTGATGTTTCTCCCAAAAATATTTTTTCCCCACTCTCTCTTTCAGCAACTCTAGTCCCATTTCTATAACTCTGCAGCTTTCTGAAGACAATCAGAACTCCTAGTGGTAAACCTCCACATTCCCTATAAGTAAAACGAACATTCTGCTGCTATCATGATCCAGAGAACCAGTAGAATCCACAAATAAAAGTTTGGCAGCAGCTTTTACATGAGTATGGACTTTTTTGCATAAGTGGTGAGCAAATGCTGAAAAACAGTTCTACAAATTAATAGTAGCTAAATGTATATGCATAAAGTTTTCATCAGACTACAAATTTGTAAATGTACTCTTACCATGCTATATAATCATCTTTCAGAATCAACTTGGCACACACAGCTCCAACTTGGCTGTTGTATTCCTAACCTCTGTTGCAACAGCTGCTTTCCTTCTTTGTTGAAGTCTGTTGGCCCACACTTTTTCTTGAAAACTTTATTGAACAAATAGTGGCAAAAGTTGTAATCAGGACACTTGCTTCTGCCTGCAATGACTAAAGGGTAATCTGAACAATTCAGCTGAATTACAACCTTTATTGACTTGAGCAGTGGCTGGTGAATGACCTCTTTCAAACAGGGAGATTAATTTTTCTTTGACTTCACTTGATGGTTGCCTAAATCTTAAATCAGCAGCACTCTCAACACTGTGGTTATGCCCCAACACCAAATTAACCTAAACACAGCATTTCCATATAGAGCATTGTTTTCTCTACAGACTTACCTCTGTATCTATCATGTCACCGTCATTTGTGATGGACAGTTAGTGTTTTTTGTTGCCCTTTGCACTGAACCATGAACTTTTACAGTGAGAGAACTGTGGTGACAGACCAGCCTTTGTTTGAAAACCTCCTTTCCTGATGCAGGAAAGGATGTTTAAAGATTTAATTTCTTGCACGTTAGTCATTTCTGTGCAGCTCCAACACGTTTTCCACTGCAGGAGAATTTCCTGTCAAGAGAGAACATGTATTACTATCACTTCTTTACTTGTCTTCATTTAAATTTTTTCAGAGTTTACCTCCCTACAGTAATATACATTTGATATAAGAAGTGCAGCAGGTATGTAGACACATGGTAGACCACACCACAATTTCATAATTACCATCAATAAGTACACATTTTACCTTGGGTAGGGAGGGGTAAAAACAAAACAATATTTAAACTTTCAAAATTTTGGGTGGAAAGCTTTTGTACTTGTCATAATATGGTTACTAATGTTTCATATTCACAAACATTTCACTGAAAAAAGAAGAAAATACTTGGGGGCACAAAACAGACCTATTGACTAAATTGAAGAAAGTACTTACACAGGTGATAGGACAATAAAACATGAGGTAACATCAAAATTCATATAATGGTCTATTAGACATTTCTACATAAAACAAATGTAATATAAATTTTGAGGAAAAGAGTAGATTTTTATAGAGGAAATTTTAACTAGCTTTGTCCATTAATGTTACAGACAGTATTTAAACTAAGTTTTGGCCTTAACAAATTTGTTTAGACACTTTAGTCTGATAGTTAAAATTCCAACTCTTAAGGGAAGTGTGTTTAAGGGAAAGACAAATTTGCATGTTGGTGTGCTCCTACAGATTATTTAAAATTTCTGAAGTTTCTGGGTGATTAGAGCTGGGTGTTTGGTAAAGTTTGAAAACCAGTCCTTACTGGCAAAACTGCTTTTCACTGGTAAATATGCTTTCTGTAGTACTCAGCTGAACAAACTCGGCAACAATCTGTTTTACCTTGAATGAAGTTACGGGAAGGCCCATGTAGCCAAGCGAGTATACTCATCTTTACTGAGAACATTTCTTTGTGTTTTCAGAACTCTTTAGCATTACTCTGAGCTTCCAATGGTATGTTCAAATTACAGTTGTGTAACAGTTTTTATTTACAAGCGAGTATACTCATCTTTACTGAGAACATTTCTTTGTGTTTTCAGAACTCTTTAGCATTACTCTGAGCTTCCAATGGTATGTTCAAATTACAGTTGTGTAACAGTTTTTATTTACACCTGGTGTTAATTTTAAACTACCACAGCATACTCTTTTTTTTTTTCCCCTCTCTTTAAGGTTGCAGTTCAATGTAATTTCTAGGCATTCAACACTACTGATAGTCTTCTGATTTCCAAATTGAAGTACAGAGAGTAAACAAACTAGTTACTAATTATTTTTTTTAAAAAAAAAAGCAAACCCTATTTGTGATGAAACTGAACTTAGAAAGCAGTCAGCTGCTCAAGATATGATTGCCTTCTGTTTACTCCACTTTTCCTCCACCTTTCCAAACAATGGAAAAAACAGCTCACAGTTTAGCATACAAATGTCTTTTATAATCCCAGTATACAATTTTAATAAGTTTTAGCTGATTCTGAAACTTTTTACACATATACATGTTTCACTTATATGTGAAACATAAGGAAATAATTGCCTACAAAAAAGCTTTCTTTTAAAGGATTATTAAGTCTAAGATACTAACAAGAAACAACATAAAAACCAAATTTGTACAGAAACATGTATTAAATAATTTTCCAGTTCTGGGAAATGAAAATAGCTATCAAAATAAGATACACCGCTGTTTTATATAACGATTTGCGCACGCTGTTTCATACCGTTACTAAATCTCCTGCTTACTATCACACCATTTACATTACTGGAGTCCACAGCAATATTTTTAAATAAGGATTTCTGATCAGCTAAACAAGTTGGCTGTACCTTCACCTTATTTCCTTCCATAATTTACTCTAATTATTGCTATTTTTAGCTGATCCTGCTTATCTCATTTTTACCCTACCAATACCCTATCTTTCATGTTTTATTTGATTCCCGTAAGTCTATAATCTGAAGTAGCCGACATTACCAAGTTGCCAATAACAATTGGCAAATGAGCAGTCTGGATTAATAGCTTCAAAAAGCAAACAGAGAATACAACCCACTTTAGAAATAGTAACAAATAGTATTAACTATTTCACTCTTCCTTTCGTTCACCGACAGCATTATCATTGAAAGCAATGAATTTTAACGCCTAAAAAAACATTAAGTGCATAAAATTCATACTAAATATGGTAATTACAAATACTTCAGCTTTTCGCTCATCCACAACACTATCTTCAAACGAAACCATTTTGAAAATACAGTGTGAGGACATGTTGACACACACACACACACACACACACACACACACACACACACACAATCAATTTGCGCGCGCCTGATGCACAGTAATTTTTCATCGGTAGTCGTTTGGTGGCTCCTTATTGGTCGCTAGCTACAGTGCTCAGACAGTGTGGAGGGGAGATGGAAAGACCCCCAGATCAAGCAAGTACTCGCGAACAATACACCATTTCTGCAAGTAGTTAAATTTTCTGCCACCAGATTGCAACACCAGACAGTGATAAAATTGTACCTCATGGCCACCATAATTTTGCATATATTAGGAATCCATTTCTGCACTTAACTCATTTTTTCCGAAAATGTCACTTATACCCCTTGGCTTCTCACCTCCTCATATGTTGCTTGTGTCCTAATAACTGAATTATAATGTCTAATCTTTGCTTGTGTCGATATTGAATTCTTATTGTAGTAGTTTTGTGTTAATTTATATGCAAATTCTAACTTTATTTCTTTGTGTTAACCAGTCCATTGATTTGGATCCACTCCCCAAGGTATGTGAATTTATCAACTCTTTTAATTTTTCCATATTTTGTTTTCATGAACTTTTCTGTATTATGTTTGTGTTCTATATACTCTGTTTTTTCATAGGATATCTTTAGCTCAGTCTACCCCTGATTCTTAAAGTATCTGGAATAGTGTTGAGTCGTAGGCCTTCTTGAAGTCTACGAAAGTAACTACTGTATTTTTATTTTGTGTAGCTCTCTCTCTCAAAATTCTTTTTCATTTAAGAATCTGTTCGGCACATGATCTCCCTTTCCTAAATCCTGCTTGATAATCTCCTATAGTAGATCGTGCGTGTTCCTCTATTCTATTTAAAAGTGCTTTAGACAGAATTTTGTATGTTATTGGTAAAACTTTGTGAATTTTACAGTATGACCCCCAGTATTCATGTTTCTTATTACTGTCCCATTTTTCCATGCCTTTAGTAGATTATCAACTGCTTCATCACAGCTCATTCCACCATTGACCTCTTGGTATTCTTTGTGGTTGTCCGATTTCTACAACTGACTCTAGCATTGTTTCTTTAATTTCTTCCCAATCATCCATTTTTCTTGTGTTTAATATATCAGAATTTGCCCTGATTTTGCATGATAAATTAAATGTTTACACTTGGAAATCTTTTTGGTTTGTTTGGTTGAGACACGGTTTTTTTCAGTCAGATAATTGTCTGAGTCTATGTTTAGGCCCTTCCTCACTCTGACATCCAAGATTTCCTTGTCGTTACAAGTAGTTATTGCTACGTCCTCTAATTGATACTCGCCTTGATTTTTCTTTCTTGCAAGTTTCTTGAAAAATGTCATTAGTTTTAGGTTAAATTGTTTACAAAAGTATGAGTCTTTAACCATTTCTGCTGGTTCTTTCATGTTCTGGATAATCTTCAACTAGCGATTTAAATTTCATTTCTGTGCCAACTTCTGCATTAAAGTCGTCCAGTAAAATTTTAATGTTTTGGAAATTTGAATGTTTCGTATTTTAGCATTTCCCAAAAATCTTACTCTTTTCCAACATTTGTTCTGTTACGTTGGTTGATAGGTGCATATGCCTTTATAATGGTGTAAAGTTTATTGCCTGACTTGAACGTCAAAAATGACATTCATTGTGATGGGGACCTAAAATTTAGTTTCTATTTAACTACAAAGTCTCTCCCCAATACAGTCGTATTATGGGAATTTCTAATGGCTGGATTTCCTTTGTAGATCCTGTATCTACCAGACTCGAATGCATTTGAATCACTGATTGCAGAAACAGCATTAGTCCATGTATGTTGATTTTAAGAAAAACGGAAAAATAAATTTGTGGGCCTGAGTATTCTATTTTCTTTGACAGCACTGTTTTACTTGTAATGATTAGATTATATAATTTAAATGTGCAGAGTTCGTGGACAGGTGCTGTTTCAGAAATCAGTTGCTTGCCAGAAATGTAAGTCTGTGTTATTCAGCAGTTTCTTTGTAAATTATTTTTATTTAGCGTATGGTGCTACACACATTTTACACTTATGTATTTTATAATATAATTTCATAATGTAATAAGTGAAGGATATGTATTCAGATAAAATATAATACATAAACACAATAAAAAGTAACATCACAGCAGATATTTTGCATTACACAAGTCTTCAAATTCTGACTTCCAAATTGTGATCCATTCGAGGCAGGGTAGTGTGGCGTTGAAGAAGTCAGACTATCCTGGTAGGCTCGTTATTCACAGTCCTGGGCGATGTGCTGCATTATTTGGCTAGGTGCCCCGCAGTCACAGCTAGGGCTGGGAAGCTTTCCTCACTTGTGTAGATAGTGTGTACATAGTCCATGTCCTGTTAGGATTCTGTTTAGGCTATTCCATAGCTGTCGTGCAAGTTCAAAGCTCTTAGGTTTCTCTGATGGACAGATAAGTTCATGGTTGTCAGGGGAGGCACTATCACTCAGCTCTCATGCCATTTAGTATCCATCCTGAAGTTGTGCAACTGACAGTTACTGGGCCAGTCTTAAAGGGGGATTTCTGGAGCGGAGTCGTATTCTTTCCAAAGTTGGGACATCTTCATGGATAGGAAGTAGGGGGTTATTCATTATTTTTGTGTATTCCTTCATCAGAGCTTCTTGTCTTCGCAGGGAGGGTAGAGCTATATGACTAAGTGTTGGAAGCCAATATAGTGGGGTAGTCTTTATGCATCCAGTTATGGTTCTCATAGCAGCGTTGAGCTGGGTGTCCACCTTGTTTACATGCTTGCTGGTGCACAGTACTAGGCTGCAGAGTACACAAAGGCGAGTGCAGCGGTTTGTAGTGTCTGCTGCTGCTCCCCAGTTAGTGCTGTAGATCCTCTGAATGAGGCTGTTCTGTGGGCTTATTATATTGGATACATTTCCCAGGTGTCTTTGGAAGGATAATGTCCTATCTAGAGTGACCCCCAGGTACTTTGGATGTGGCTGAACCTTCAGCTCATATCTCGCCATTCTGTTGTTCAAATGAAAACAGCTGACTTCAGCCTTGGTGGGATTTGGTATTATCCTCCATTAGGTGAAATACTCACGCAATTTGTTTCGGTCAATTGTGAAGATGTTTTCAGTGTCTTCAAACAGCTTGCTTTGGATAGCTAGGGCCATATCGTGAGCATACCTGAACTTCCTTGAGATGGTTTCAGGCAGGTCAGAGATGTAAAGATTAAAGAGCATTGGTGCTAAAACTGATCCTTGAGGCAGTTCATTGTTCAGTTTCTTCTGTTTGCTTATGTCATTACCCTGTATCACCTGGAAGTATCTATCCGTAAACATGTCAAGTCTGTGTCATGTGGCAGGAGATTACTTTTGTCAGTTTGTGTAGAAGTCCTGCCATAGGCAGCTGTTAGGTCTATTAAAACTACCACAGTTTTTTTTGTTTTTGAAAACCTGCCTCAATATATGTTGTTACACTTTGAACCTGGTCTGTGCAGCTCCTACTGCGTCTGAAACCTGCCTGCTCTGGTAGGATGACTTCTAGGATTCGTGGACCCAGCCTGTTGAGGAGTAGCCCTTCCAGATGTTTGTTGCAGTAGCTGAGAAGAGTGATAGGGCGGTAACTTTCAGCTTTATCTGATGGTTTGTTTGGTTTCAGCACAACAATTATTTTAGTAATTTTAAAAGCTTTTGGCAGGCAGCCCGATGTTAGTATGCATGAATAAAACTTGGTCAGCCATTTCTTCGTTTCCTAACCACATGGAGTCAGGAATTCAGGGTGCATTTGAGATGATTGCCGCCAAAGTCAGTTGCAGTTTCAGGCAATTCCAGCTCAAACCACCACATTATGATGTTTATTTTCCACCACCACATCATTATAGATTTCACAGTCCAGCTGATCCACCTCTGCGTTGCAAATGTTTTAAGTGAAATGCGCAGTCGATGCGCTGCTGTTTTCACGTCTATTCTACCAACATTGAGAGTTATTTAGTTCTCGGGGGTTTGTAAAATTTCTGGATTCTTGTCTTGTCGTTGTGCAGCCTATGAAAAGGATTGTGGAAAACACCCAAATAAATTCCAAAGTACAGTGTAGTCTTAATACCAATATATTTCCAGGACTCGGGTGTCCAAGCCTGGTGAACTGTACTGGTTACATCACAGTACACAAAAAGTTGGTATCAAACGACACAGAGTTCATGCCACAGAAGTCAACAAACGAGTGACCCTACAATACATGTGATGGCAACCATAGCCAAAAAACGAATGCCCCAAAAGTTGCTTGTGTGTGACCTCTATTTATACTTTTGTTAAGTTACATAAAATAAAAATTAGAAGTTAAACAGAATATGAGATACACATTGCTAAAAATTTGCAATCTCAGTGCTGAACAAGGTGAACCTATTTTCAACTTAGTTATGAGTTAATATAACTATTTCTGACCAATTATGTTACAGGTAACAACATTTCTAAAATGAAGGACAAACCGCCTTCAGTCAAAAGTTGTGTTTATTTACTGCACTAGGCATTTAGAGCCCTGCAGGCTCATCTTCAGGTGCTTTTTAGTGATTTACATCAGGTTTTTTAGTAGTTTGCCTGTTGATATTACATTTTTGTGTTACAACATGGTATATTATAGATATAAGTTTAACAGCGTTAATAATATGAAACTAACTTACAGTTTAACATTGTATGATGTCTGCTTCTGTTGTGCAGTTGGTATAAACAATACGTATCTTCAGTTTTGCAGTACATACTGGGATATATACATAGTCACACACTTTTTCGCACATTGTAGTAGCAGAATGTAAACATGCCAAAGATTCTCGTTCAGACACCGAAAAACAATGGATAAAATTACATTTCTAAATATGTTTATAACAAATCAACTAGTGCTGAATTTTAGTGCGAACATATATCGAGATTCAATTAATGTGCTTTATTTATATGTTCTATTTAATTTGCTGTAATGATTTTATAACTATAAGTTTACTGGTACATTCTGACTGTGAGCTCGATTTCTTTAGATTAGTTACAGTATTAATTTCACATTTATATTGTGTTTCTCACATAAGAACAATGTTAAATGCTTTTGGCACATTCAAAATATGCTATAAGCTGCTCTCAGTGATGTTAAAACAGGTAAGGCACCTGGTTATGATGGAATGTGAAATATTACTGTATCTCATTGCTACCTATCACAACCCCTCGGAGAACATTAAAGATAAACACCAGTCCTAATTGTCCAATGTGAATAATTAAATAACTGTTTCAAATGCTGTCATTTCGACATAAAGAACAAAATGTAAAGTGACCTGTTTCCAAATTACGTATAAAAATAACCACTGTGATATATATACAGTCATGATAACTGTAAATGTTTAATGTGTAATACAGCATTTGTGGAAGGTAGAGTTGGCCAGATACAACGTTCTATTTCAGTATACATATAGTTAGAAAACGATGCTTTGCTGAAACCAATTGTGAAGCTCCGAGAGTACTCAGTTTCTTGAGGTGTTGTTCGCTGTATGTTTCTGTATTCCCTTTTTGCCTTTTGTGTGTGGTGTTTGTCTCATGGTGCTCTAGATAGTGATAAAATTCGACTTGCTATCTGGTCTGGTAGCACTGTACAAGCTACTTTGATTGGTGGTTTACTTCCCCCCAACTTCTTTAATAAGCTCCAAGCTTTTCTGCTTGACTTCTTAAAATCCATTTCAACAGTTGTCTTAATCCATCTATTTCTTAGAGCCTCATCCAGTGTCTGTAGCAGTTCATCGGCTAAGTCTGTAGCACCATATTTTACATACCTTTCAAAAAGTTTCTCACAATCTTTGTTCCAGTCCAGAATGTATTCCTTGCGGTACCCAAGTGGGACACACTTTTTTGCTGTCGCAATAACTACATCTACAAATCTGTTGTAATTGTTAGGTGTTGCTGGGATCCATCTTACAACCTTGTAAAGTTCTTAGGAGAACAGTGCCCAGTTTGCCTTTTGGAAATTCCATCTAGGTCTTTGTATGGATCGGATCACCAGGATTTGTATGTCTGTTTCATATATGACTGGACAATGTTGACTGCGTGGGAAACCTGGTAGGATCGTTCTGGATATGCTAATTGGTTGGCTACTGTGATTCTCGGTGGAGAAACATAGATCTGCATTTGAGTCTCCACCCTATACTGCTGATTTGAAAGTTCCCTTATCTTCGGATTGAATATGAGACATAAGCTGTTTCCTTCCATCCAGTCTGTGAGTGCAACGCCATTCTGGTCACTGATGTTGTATTTCCACGTTGTATGTTGACTATTAAATTCTACCAAGTACAGAGCCGGATGGGGGAGTGGGGGTAGTACCTCTGGAGGCCACCGGACAGGTGGAGGTTTGTAAACATTACTCTGGAGGCCACTGGACGAGTGGAGGTTTGTAAACATTACTCTGGAGGCCACTGGACGAGTGGAGGTTTGTAAACATTACTCTGGAGGCCACTGGACGAGTGGAGGTTTGTAAACATTACTCTGGAGGCCACTGGACGAGTGGAGGTTTGTAAACATTACTCTGGAGGCCACTGGACGAGTGGAGGTTTGTAAACATTAGTTATTGAAACTTCTTCCACTTTTATAGTGACCGTGTGGATTCCACTGTCAATGCCAGAGTGCAATAGTTCTACATTTTCTGTGGTGCTGCGGATGTAAGTAGCACAGCCGTGTGACTGGATAGTATGTCGCACCTAGTATCTCGTATCCTGGTATTATGTCTCTTGCCTCAAGATCGGCTGCACTAGTTACACGAGTGAGGACAGTGATCGGCTTGGCATTAGACGATAAAGCTTTCTTTTCTATACTCCTATTCTGTACTGTTTAGCAACTTCAGTTGGAATTTAACCAATATCAAAGGATACTGCATGTGCACTTGGTGGCAATGACCACGTGGGTTCAAAGT
The DNA here is from genome assembly GCF_023897955.1 of Schistocerca gregaria. NCBI lineage: Eukaryota > Metazoa > Arthropoda > Insecta > Orthoptera > Acrididae > Schistocerca > Schistocerca gregaria. The sequence goes on from NC_064920.1 coordinate 1,095,817,680, forward strand.
GGCTTTCCACATGCTTACAAGATTTTAATCAAATGGTTGAAACTGTGTAAATGCCTGTACCATGAGGCGGTAGCAGTTTATTTAAATAAATAATCTATTGTTTCTACTCGAGTTTCTCTATAGGCGAGCGTAGCTGCCTTGTGACTAGTTTGTCACACATGGACCAAGTGGCCCTATTTGTAATACACAGAAAACACACATTAAAAATCAATAAACCCTTCCAAAATTCCTAACACACACAAATAAATTGAGTCACACGGTTTGTTACCTAACTCTATCGTATAGATGGACAATTTCACTAGTCAAGCCTAATGTTGCCTACCATGTGGCGTGAATGCAAAGACATACATATATCACTCCCAATCATGGAGGTAGAATAAGGGGAGATGGCACTACAGACTTACACTGTACGTTTGTTTTGAAGCCAGTGGGCGGGGCCTGCCGCCATCTTGGATCCCCCAAAACATTAGCAGAGGAGTGTTTACAATTGCTTCTTATTCGTCATTTCTGTCTTGTGCACACGATATTTGTGTTACATAGTAAATGTTACACAGTTCTAGTGAACAACACAGCATAAGGAACGCAACTTCAAACGTTTTTCTTGTCTTAAATGTGTATTCGATACAGTAATACGACACGAAAATACGACGCATCAGGCCTCAGTACTGTAATTCCTTTTTGTTTATACACTTCAAATAAGCAAGAAGAGAGGTATGTGATACGAAAAGCGTGCTTTTGTAATCAATTTCTATTCAGTTTCATTGCGTTTGTGTCAATTATTGATAAAGCCAGAATGCCAAAAGCAATGATTGATAGTTTAGAGGCACCGATTTGTATTTGTCGCATTTTCAAGTCAAATGCAAATTTTAAACATCAAGTTTGCAAGAAACTTACCTTATTTCCGTTGGTGTCCCATAGACATATACAGGGATGGTATAAACAAGCCAGCTGTCGTGTCAACAAAGTGAAAGATTTGTTAAATTATGAAGGAAAAGAACTGAATTTAAGATTGTCAGGCCCGTTGTAGTTTACACGTCTGCTTTGTTTTTAATTTGTACCTACCAAGTGATATTCAGTGCGGCAAATAACAGCAGTTTACAGGGTAACACGACAGCACAGTGATTAATGTAATGATCTAAATAGCCTTGACTTAGATAGGGAACTTCGCTTTAACAAATATGTAACCCTTTAAGTACTTACAATTTAACCACAGTAACGGGTGTTCTACACATCTTACTCAAGATTTAATTAGCTACATGTAGTTAAATCTTTATATTAAATTATTGCATTTTCAAACATTAGTCCCCATTTTCAGTATATTTCGTGCCAGGACTTTTCAGTTACTTGAGAATAACCAAACAATTAAAACCAAATGTATTGCTCACCTCCTTCCAATTAATTTTAAATTCCATTTTTAGGGTTTTAGAGTACACACAGTTACAGCAAATAAGTCAGTAACAATATTAATATCCCATGCAATTACTTTTATTTATTCATTCTTTCATCCATCCATCACCCAGATAACATTTAGTACATTTGACATTTTCAATACAACACAGTAGTGAACACAAATATGAAAAATAATTTATTTTTTCTCTATACTGAGTGGACAAATGCTGACATGGCAAAATATACATAAGCAGTTAAGAATTTATTTTTTACAGACTAAACTGAAATGAGACAAATTTGATGAATGCAATGCAATGCAATATGAAGAAGAAAAGTAATATTCTACACAATATTGCTCTGAGTATATAGAGGGTCTATACAAGCGCGATGTACTTGAGGTCAATATTATGGAAATGGAAGAGGATGTGGATGAAGATGAAATGGGAGATGCGATACTGCGTGAAGAGTTTGACAGAGCACTGAAAGACCTGAGTTGAAACAAGGCCCTGGGAGTAGACAACATTCCATTGGAACTACTGACGGCCTTGGGAGAGCCAGTCCTGACAAAACTCTACCATCTGGTGAACAAGATGTATGAAACAGGCGAAATATGCGCAGACTTCAAGAACAATATAATAATTCCAATCCCAAAGAAAGCAGGTGTTGACAGATGTGAAAATTACCGAACAATCAGTTTAATAAGCCACAGCTGCAAAATACTAACAGGAATTCTTTACAGACGAATGGAAAAACTAGTAGAAGCCGACCTCGGGGAAGATCAGTTTGGATTCCGTAGACACACTGGAACACGTGAGGCACCCTGGAACATGTGAGGCAATACTGACCTTAAGACTTATATTAGAAGAAAGATTAAGGAAAGACAAACCTACCTTTCTAGCATTCGTAGACTTAGAGAAAGCTTTTGACAATGTTGACTGGAATACTCTCTTTCAAATTCTAAAGGTGGCAGGGGTAAAATACAGGGAGCGAAAGGCTATTTACAATTTGTACAGCAACCAGATGGCAGTTACAGGAGTCAAGGGACATGAAAGGGAAGCAGTTGTTGGGAAGGGAGTAAGACAGGGTTGTAGCCTCTCCCCGATGTTATTCAATCTGTATATTGAGCAAGCAGTAAAGTAAACTAAAGAAAAATTCGGGGTAGGTATTAAAATCCATGGAGAAGAAATAAAAACTTTGAGGTTTGCCGATGACATCGTAATTCTGTCAGAGACAGCAAAGGACTTGGAAGAGCAGTTGAATGGAATGGATAGTGTCTTGGAAGGAGGATATAAGATGAACATCAACAAAAGCAAAACGAGGATAATGGAATGTAGTCGAATAGTCGGGTGCTGCTGAGGGAATTAGATTAGGAAATGAGACACTTAAAGTAGTAAAGGAGTTTTGCTATTTGGGGAGCAAAATAACTGATGATTGTAGAAGTAGAGAACATATGAAATGTAGACTGGCAATGGCAAGGAAAGCGTTTCTGAAGAAGAGAAATTTGTTAACATCGAGTATAGATTTAAGTGTCAGGGAGTCATTTCTGAAAGTATTTGTATGGAGTGTAGCCATGTATGGAAGTGAAACATGGACGATAAATAGTATGGACAAGAAGAGAATAGAAGCTTTCGAAATGTGGTGCTACTGAAGAATGCTGAAGATTAGATGGGTAGATCACATAACTAATGAGGAAGTATTGAATAGGATTGGGGAGAAGAGAAGTTTGTGGCACAACTTGACCAGAAGAAGAGATCGGTTGGTAGGACATGTTCTGAGGCATCAAGGGATCACCAATTTAGTATTGGAGGGCAGTGTGGAGGGTAAAAATGATAGAGGGAGACCAAGAGATGAATGCACTAAACAGATTCAGAAGGATGTGTCAACGTTTTTAGTGATTCTTTTACATAATAGTACCAGTAGATTAAAATCTGTGATGATGCATAGCACTTACCATATTAATTTTTTCTGTTCATATTTGGTTATTACAAACTGGCTTATTTCTCCTATTTGCAATGTAGACATACTACATACTCTCACCATTTGCTTTTTAATTATCTACATGTTAATTTCTTGTTCTCATTGCCACCAAATATTGCCGTATAATTACAGTAAACATGTAAGATATAAAAGCAGTTGTGTTGTTTCCTTTACAAAGTTTAACTATTCACGCAAATTTTTAAACACCTGTTAAAGTACCTTACTGATCAACAAACAGGTTTTTCCATCATAGATATGTATATGTGATGGCATAAAGTGATGAATTTAAGCAAGTTGTGTTTCTTATTTAATAGTTAAGCTGCAGCCTATGATCATCATGGATTTCAATCAGTGTGCAGTCATAGAAACACACAGATTGTGCATAGGTAGGGCACGAGTGAGAAAGGTATGCTTGGTTGATAAGTGGTGTCATGTCTGCCAGTTAACCTTTCGTATAACTTTAAAATGTGTTAATGCAGATCAGAAATGAAGCATAAAACTATAGGATGCAATTATCACAGGTTGTGAAGGGTGAGAAATTTTATAAGTCTTCTTAACATGATTTTTCCTGTAGATCTTGAATAGCAAAATGATGTTCAAAGTTATTTTTCAGTTGTGATCTTACTTTTCTCCAATATTATTTCATACTTTCATGTTACTCTTTCTCTAAACTGCCTTATTCCCATTACCAATACTAGATTATTATTATTATTATTATTATTATTATTATTATTATTATTATTGGTATGGTTAGTGCAAATGTCTTAAAAAGGAAACATTGAATATGGTTACTTATTATGTATTATTTCAGAGAATAATTGTCGTTAGGAACTTTTGTCTTAACCTAGAAACTATACAGTTTCTTACTGAGAGCTTTGTTTGAGGAAATGTGTGCACTTCCATCTTAACTCTCCTGCTACCAGTATGTTTTTCTTCTGACTGAGTACCACAAGGAACACATAGGCCACAAGTAATTTAAATACGATATGTTGACAGTATTGTAATGAACTAACATAGTGTTTTGTAAATATACGAATGAACAAAACATCATTGGATACAATTGACTCAGGGGAAACATATTATCAGGTTGCTCATGGGATCATATTGACACCGGTGGTACTAAGAGGGTTAAACAGTTATGCAGTTTGGCAGTGACAGATCTGTACTGTATGTGGCACTTGTTTTCTGTGGTATTTTGTTATTGCTTGGCAAGAAATAAACAGGATTGGACTAATATTTCACCACAGTTTGATGCACTATACCTCTCTTGTATATTGTTGATTCCTCAGACTTACATATGGCATAGTGACTGAAAAAGAAGTTTTTTGTTCAAATAGTGTGTAGAAGAGATGCTAAATAGAAAGATGTACTCATTCTTCTGAGTATCTGGTAGCTCACCATTCTGCTTAAACTGTGCAGGCCACTCATGATTTGAGTCTCAGAACATTGTACTTAAATTTTTGTAAGTAGATAATTTATTTACCTGTAACATCTGTTAATAGATTTAAATAGTGTGTTTCATTCAAGATCATTGATGTTGTGTGATGTAAAAGCAAAATGTGTGACTGAATGTTTTTGGAATTAAGTGAGTTTATGCTAAAGCATTTAGTGTTGGATCTGTATCATTCAGTGCGTTTGATCTTTCTCAGAGAAAATATTTACTATCGAAAGGTAGTACATGCATTTTGCATGTACCAACAAGTCGTGCGTGCTTAGATCAGTGATGTAACATCTCCAACTGAACACTTGATGTAAGGAGCACACACTGTGCTTCACCAAGCCAAAATTGCAGTTTTGCCAGTATGTTAAGTAATGAACATTTTAATATGTACACACAGAAAAGAAAGTTTTCCATTTTCTGTCAGGATATCATATGTGGTGAATTTCAATACAGTAACAACAATGGATTCAGTTTTTAAATATTTGGTTTTGTCGTGTTTTGTTCACCATTGTCTGACTGGTTTGCATTGTGAGAGCAGCTCAGGTGGTGATGGAATGACGAGCATTGGCACCAAAGGCTGGAAGATTGATGTGATGACTTGAGCCATTTTTATTAAAATATGATGGCACCTACAGCTGACAGTGAACAGACAGGCCTATAGATCAGAGCTCTGTATGCACCGTGGTGCCAGATGATTGTCTTTCTCACTTTCTGTGCTGTTCACTGGTTCCCATTAATTGCACTTAGTGTACTAAAGGTCTCTTTCTGATGTATAAAAAACACAGCCAGTTTATATTATTTATATTTGTTCGTGTGCAGTGGTTCTGTTGCAGGTTTCTTTCTCTCCTCCATTCCTGTTGTATTTTATCCAAAGATAGCCTTCCCATCAATTTTGGGTGGTGGATGGTACAGACAAGTGAACAATGTATCTCCTGACCATCACCCATCATTTGGAACACACCAGCAAACATGAACAGTGGCCTCCTGGCTTCCTGCCCCACAGTCAAGATGAGGCATGTAGAGATGTCATTGTTAGTGTGTGACCACGCAGAGAGTAAATCTGTCTCTCGCATACATCATCATCAGAAACAGCCTAGGTCAGCAATTTCAATGAGTGAGGGACACGAGTAAGAAATGTGGACTGTTGTTATAGAGGGATGATCACAGGAGCTACTGCTGCTGAAGCCAGAGTTGTGACAAGAAACAGTCACTTCGAGGAAGAGAGTACAGCAGTGCTGGGCATGGATGAATTCCTTGTTTCTATTATGGTTAAGATGATGCTTCATATGACCAATTTCCAGAAGGACCCATATCTCCTACTGGTAGAAAGTAACCACAGCTTCTGGTTTCTAGTGAACGATATCAGCCAAATGTGACAAAATTGGCAGACTGGGTAGCTCCCAGCTTGTGTATCACAGCTCTAAATGCTGCACTCATCAGAGCTGAAGATACTGACCAGACACCAGTAGATGTACACCTCTGATGATGAATGGACTGAAACAAGAAGACAACCAGATAGCCCCACCACTGTCCAATGAATTGAGTGTGTGTGTACATAGACTTCTTGTACACCCTGTTTCATGTAGTGCTAAGTGGTGGTGTCATGTCATCTCTCATAACCAGTGTACATTTACGTGGCCTTTATTTCCTGCTGTCCATGAACAAGTCGTCACAGAACTCAATTGCTCATATGCACCTAACATGGCAGAGATGTGGGTTTGCTGTTTGTGAAGGAAAAAACGTTCACCATTTCCACTTGGGCATTTGAAGATCACCATTTAGCAGCAAACAGAAGCTACTTTCTCAGTGAACAGCCCTTGTTCCAGATTCTCTCACAGGGGAGGATGGATATGTTGTAAGGAAGGGATGCTGGCATGGGGTGCGAGCTGGAATGTGTCCAATGGAGAATGGTGCAAGTTTTGTTCAGCCTTGCTTATACTCTACATGTGATAAACTGTGTTGCTCTTGTACAAATATATGTGGTCACTTCGAGTGTAGGTAAGACATTTAGTTGGCAAGCAAAGAAGAGAACTACCTTAAATGGCAGCATAGTGTGAGAAGTGGGTTGAACTTTTTCCTCCACCACCTCCTTCCCCTCCCACGACCCTACCTCTCTCCCCCACTCCCCTAATCTTCAGGTACTTACTCAGGATAAAAATTTATATTCTCATGTTCAGTGTATATTTGTATGTATTATTTAAGTATGCCAACACATTTACTGGTATATTCTGTGTTCAGGAAAAATACATTTCATTTATGTAAATGTTCTGTCATATTTCTTTTAAAATTGTCACAAATGTCAAAAACAAGGGCAGTGCGTTCAGCTTTATAATTCGAAGAATTTCTTCGAATAAAGGATTACAGATTAAAATAAGTCCGAATAACATACATGGATAACAAAAAACCTCTTTTGTGTCCACAAAATGTTTCCTTTTTTTTTTTTGTACCCCTTTCCACCAAGAAATACACTGTGATATATTTCCTCATCCTCTCAAAATAGCACCACCATTTATAATATTGCAATATGGTAATAATATTATAATACAGTAATTATTGAGTGAAACAATAACTCCACAATTTAAATATTTCTTAATTACACAACTACCTCCTCTGTTGTAGTATTAATACGTTACAGCTTACACTCAGGAAAAAAGGTTGAAGTGTGGAAAATTTGTAAATGGATGATCGTTTCTTAAACACAAAACAATTATCCATAAAAAATAGCAGCTCATGGATAAAGTGTTCGAGCAACAGCTCATGTAATGTAAGCATATTGCTGTGAAGTTCTATGTATTTTTGAATTTCTAGTATGACATTTGCATTAAGTTTTCATGTAGTTGTAGTTAATTAATTTGTAAATTTATTAACTTTATGCAAATTAAGAAATGTGAATACATTTATTGATAACTTATTTTCTGCTATTATAATCTTTCGATGATGATGATGATGATTCAGTTTAAAATCTATTATTAAGTTGTACTGTCTCACATAACTTATTTTGAATATTTAATTACTGGTCAAAGTCAACACACACTTCAAATTTTATTTAATTATTGTATGTGTTTTGTCAATTAATATTTTCATTTCATTACAGTATTTCTTTTGTTTCATAATTAAACTTAATTTGAGCATGCATACTTTCATTTATTATGTTAAATGGGTCATTTTTTCCCATCTGCTAGTAGTCTATTGTATTTACTGTAGTATTTTCATTGCCCTTGTATTTTGTCTGTTCCTTTCAAATATATGTATCGCAATGAACAACTTGTTACCTGAATTGGACCTGACAAAGTAGTAAATAATGAAATAAAATTTTCCAACACAGAAACAAGTGTTTTAATATATAGGCCTACAAAAAAAATCATAATGATGGATATTAGGGACATTTAAGATTCTACTAAATATAGGTGTGTAATTGCTTGTATTTGTTTTATGAGCATAGTCATGGTCCAGGGCAGAATACAGATGTCATAATATTGTACATGGTAATCACCTGTCAATATTCAATGCTTTGATTTAACTGCAAGAAATATTTGTGACTGAAAATAAAAATGATTTAGAAATTGGATGAAAACACTGCCCATGCTTTAAGTATTTGTGTTTTCATCTTCCATGGTAGTTTTCCATACATTTCAAGCTCGACTAGATTACACACTTCTCGCTCCAGGATGAAGAACATGTCAGAATAAAAAATACACATTAAATATTTACACGGGAAAACCAATATGCTAATGTACCCCTCGCATATCCCGTGTGAAATGGTCCTCAAGGGTGTGAAATAAGTAAAAAAAAAAAAAAAAAAAAACCTTAAATATGTTTTCATGTGAAAGGTTATAACTTGTCACAAGACATGTAAACATTTGATACACTAAGGTGTAAATTATAATTTGTAGTTGTGCATAATCAAATAGAAAAATCGTTTTACAGCACTTACAAGAATCACATTGCTGCATTGAATTTATACAGATGTTTGGTTGAACAAATACTTGAATTATTTCATATTATTGGTAACATTTGCACATCAGTTGGTTCTACTTTGAAATTTATCAAATAGGAGCAGGCCATCAGTAAGTCCCTTAAGCTTTTCTTAAACTGAACCTCATTAGTGGTTGAACTTTTTATAATTGCTATAAGTTACTGAAAATGTATGTTCCTGAATAATGGGACAGATTTCTGAACCAAAGTAAGTAACTCTAATTTTTGTGAAGATTATTTTTGTTTCTAGAATTGATTCTGCTGAGTGGTTGGTTTGACAAAGATATATATTTTAATGAAAAATTTCTTTAAGGGATAGATGTACTGGGAAGCAGTAGATCCTGAAACTGGTCTCTGCAGGATGTTCTTGAGTCCACACCACAAATAATTCTTATGACATGTATTTGGACCAGAAAAGTTTAGCGTGCATTAATGAGTTACCCCAATAAATAATCCTGTATGACTGTCTGGAAGAAAAGTAAGTAGAGTATGCTAGCCTTTTTAGTATCAAATATCTGACAGCATTTGGACTACAAATAGAGATTTGTTAAGGTGCTTCAGCAGTTCTGTGGTATGCTCTTCCTTCACTTGTTAACAAGCTGTAACTCTACCAATATGTGTGTGTCATAAATTTAAGACATATATGGTGAGAGGGAGAACCTCTTAGAAGTTCTAAACTGCATGTGCAGGTAGCCACGAAATAAGCAGTAATTCTGCACTACCTGGCTCTTTTCACAGATAAAACAGTGCATGCACTTTTTGCTAAGGAAAGTCAGGTGATGAAAGTGGACTGTCTATTTAACACACCATTGTGTTAAAGTTACAGTTGTGTTGGGGCAGTGTGACTTTCACAGCCTGTCTCAGTTCGCTGTGGCCTGGTCTGGTTGTACTTTTTGTTGGGTGCTAGGTAGTGAAATTTCTTACCCACAGAGACAGTGTTCAGCTGCTCCTAATCCCTGCCACCTTTCACCAGTACGGAATATTCCACACACTTAATTTATATAAATTAACACCAACACAAATAATCACAAGCAGCACAAGTTAGGTCGAACAAACGGGGAAATGAAATTATTTCTTGTTGACAACACAATATTCGATAGTGATTTTTTTATATAGGTTTTCATTGTTGCATGCACTGAAACAACTTCCACAAAATGATCAGGACCAGAGTGTGTGCAAACAGTGATCCCAGACTGTCAGCCGAAGGATAGCATGTTGTCTTCCTTCAGGAGAACCACTGTACTTGACTGTAGACGGTCTTTTGTTGATTACTGTTTGGTTTTCTCCTACAACTGTTGATATTACTTTAATCACTGTTTCCACACATACTGCTTACACTGCTGGATGAGCTGGCATCTCGACAACCTTGATGATGGCTCTGTAAGAAAGCCTGACTGTGGGAGTGTTGTCAATGGTTCACCAATAAGGAACTGGCATGGAAAAAGGTTTGCGAACTCATCTGGGCTATAAGGACTGCAGTTTAGTGCTGTTGTCTTAAGTCCAATGATGGGTTTGATGCAGCTCTCCATGCTACTCTATCCCATGAAAACCTCTTCATCTCATAGTAACTACTGCAACCTACATCCTTCTGAATCTACTTGTTGTCTGTCTACTGGTTTCCCTCTATGATTCCCCCCCCCCCCCCCCCCTCCCGCACTCTTCCCTCCAGCACCATACAGGTGATCCTGTGATGTCTCAATGTGTCCAACCAACCAATCCCTTCTTCTGGTCAGGTTGTGCCACAAATTTCTTTTCTCTCCAGTACTGTGCCGTACCTCTTTATTACCTGCCCAATTAATCTTCAGCATTCTGTAGCACCACATTTCAAAAGCTTTTATTCTCTCCTTGACTAAACAGTTTATTGTCCATGTTTCACTTCCATATACAATTCAACTTCAACCATCATCAGTTATTTTGCTGCTTAAATAGCAAAACTCATCTATTACAGAAGTATCTTGTTTCCCATGTTAATTCCCTCTGCATCACCTGGTTTAATACATCTACAGTGCATTACTGTACTTTTGCTTTTGTTGCTCATCTTGTATCATCAATTCAAGACACTATTCATTCTGTTCAACTGGTCTTCCAAGTACTTTGCTGTCTCTGACAGAATTACGATGTAATCAGCAAACCTCGAAGTTCTCTTTTTTTTTTTTTTTTTTTTTTTTTTTTTTTTTTTTTTTTTTTTTTTTCCTGGACTTTGATTCCTACTCCAAAATTTTCTTTACTGCTTCCCCAATATACAGATTGAATAACATTGGGGACAGGGTACAGCCCATCTCACTCCCTTGTCAACCACTGCTTCCAATTCATGCCCATCAACTTTTATAGTTACTATCTGGTTTTTGTACAAACTGTAAATAGCCTTTTGCTTCCTGTATTTTACCGCTGCCACCTGCAGAACTTGGAAGAGAGTATTCCAGTTGACATTGTCGAAAGCTTTATCTAAGTCTACAAATGCTATAAATGTAGTGGTGCCTTTTCTTAACCCATTTTCTATGAGAGGTCTTAGGTTCAATACTGCATCTCGTGTTCCTACATTTCTCCGGAATCTAAACTGATCTTCCCGAATTTTGGCTTCTACCAGTTTTTCCATTCTTCTTCTTCTTCTTCTGTAAAGAATTTGTGTCAGTATTTTGCAACCATGACTTATTAAACTGATAACTCAGTATTTTACACATCTGTCAGCTCATGCTTTTTATTATATTGTTCTTGAAGTGTGAGGGTATTTCACCTGTCTCATAAACCTTGCTCACCAAACAAAATGAATTTTGTCATTGCTGGCTCTCCCAAGGCAATGAGTAGTTCTGACAGGATGTTGTCTTCTCCTGGGACCTTAGTTTGGCTTAGTCTTTAAGTGCTCTGTCAGTACTTCACTCAGTATCATACCTCCTGTCTTACGTTCATCTATGTTCTTTCCATTTCCATAATATTGCCCTCAACTGCATCTCCCATATGTAAACGCTCTACATACTACCCCTACCTTTCTGCTTTCCGTTCTTTTTGTCCCTTCTTTGCATAGGACAATTTTCCATCTCAGCTCTTGATATTCATACAGGTTGTTCTCTTGTTTCCAAAGGTGTCTACCTTTCCTGTAGGCGGCATCTATTTTTATGCTTTCCTCTAGCAATTTTGATGTTTCTGGCACTCATTTTTTAGACATTTGTATTCCCTTTTGCGTGCTTCATTTACTGATTTTTATAATTTCTCCTTTCATTAATTAAATTCAATATCTCTCAGGCTACCCAGGGGTTTCTACTAGTCCTCATCTTCTTACCTACTTGATCTGTGCTGCCCTCGCTATTTCATCTCTCAAAGCTACCTATTCTTCTTCTACTGTATTTCTTTCCTCTGGTATTGTCAATCATTCCCTAATGCTCCCTCTGAAACTCTGCAACCTCTGGTTCTTTAGTTTTATTGTCCCACCACCTTAAAGAAAGATATGGATACATCTCGCTTCTCTGTAGTAATGTGTCACAACAGCAGCTTATCGACAGATCCACAATTTCATTAGTACTGTAAAAGGCCAGCCCAGCTACAATTAAATATCTATGAAACAAAACGTGGAAACTTGGTTCACATTGCTACTTCTTATTTAATAACAAGTTCAGCATTCAGGAATTACAGTAGGTTGCTGACAACAGGCTTGAGTAATTTTACCATAAAACAAATTGCTATACAGAGTGGAAATTTAGACACAATGACCTTTTATAATGCAAAAGCACAAGAATTGTCGTTTCATGGAGCAAGACTTCATCATAAGAACTACTATACAAAAATCTTACAGGGCTTTCTCCTTTGAAACACAATAATTCTAGTGGTTTTTGTGTTAGGGGACAGGTTGAGTTTAACAATCACAAGTTTGTATCTCTCACAGATAAAATCAAAGCTCATAGCTACACCCTTGCATACAAGACATAAACGTGCTGTTTGTCAGAGCAGAGGCAGAAAATTTTAAAAGATACACTAAAAGCTTAAGCTAATTAAACAATGAAAGAAAGAGGGCATTAATTACCCTAAACTACCAAGGGGATGTTACCAGCAGGCCCTCTCAGGTTTGTTTTATATTTACAGTATTTGAACATTAGTGGCAGATCAGTGGCTTGTTAGAGCAGTATGATACAGTTCTCAGAAAACTCGGCTTTGGTGGTTAAAAGATTCGTGAGTGCTGTTACATATAAAGCATTTTGAGTTTGTTATTGGTTTGGATACTACATTTATAATTGCACGAATTTACATTAAAGAGGTGTCAGTCTGTCAAGAGTACATTTTATATCATCTGAAAAAAGTTTTTTTTATAGGGGGCAACAGTCAGTGACTAGAGCCCTTTTAAAAAGTCAAGAGCCATCAGTTGCCACTTGCGCCCTTTTGAAATTATAGCTGTACTGACACTGTATATTATTTAAAACTTTGTACTTGCACACATAGGTAGTATTACTAGTAGTGATCACAAGAAGACCATACACTGCAATTGTTTTTACTGTTTTACATTGTTCTCTTTATTATCCATACAGTTAAACATGCATTGCACAACCAGAGTACACCGAACATCATCTGTTCTCAAACAAACGCTTAGCTCAGATTAGGGATCACACTCTCAGCGGATTCCTGTTTTACTTAACCAATTCTGGGAATTTCCAATGAGGGGATATAAATTCAAAACCACTTAAATTCCTTAAGCTGTTGCTGCTGAAATACTAGGCTTCTAAGTCATAACAGCCAGGCCAGAACTTCTGAAGAAATAAAGTATTGGAAGGAAAGGGCAGGTGGTATTGTCAGCACTTTCGTACATTCTGTTTTTAATACAAGAAAGGTTTGTGTTACAGCTTCTACACTATCGGAGGATATTACTCAATGGTTTTGCCTGGGCCTCCAACATGATCCATTGACTGCCCAGGAAAATCAACTTATACATCAGGAAAAGTTCCAATTAAATCTGATATAATGGAAGACCTGTTAAAACTCCAACAATGTTTGCTGGATGAACACAAACCTTTTTATGAAGAAATTTTGAAGTGGCCTGGAAAGAACAATAGTGAGGAGGAAGAGTGAATGGACTGTCGGACACTTGATTGTTTTAGCATTTTTAATTACTATTGTGGGATGTAGAGCTGTGTTACATTGTGTGCAATCAACATAACAGTATGAAACTTCCTGGCAGATTAGAACTGTGTGCCGGACCGAAACTCGAGCTTGGAACCTTTGCCGTTCGCGATCCTGCAAGGTTCGTAGGAAAGCTTCTGTAAAGTTTGGAAGGTAGGAGACGAGGTACTGGCGGAAGTAAAGCTGTGAGAACGGGGCGTGAGTCGTGCTTGGGTAGCTCAGATGGTAGAGCACTTGCCCGCGAAAGGCAAAGGTCCCGAGTTCGAGTCTCGGTCCGCACACAGTTTTAATCTGCCAGGAAGTTTCATATCAGTGCACAGTCCGCTGTAGAGTGAAAATTTCATTCTAGAAACGTAACAGTAACTTGAATAAAAGAGAGTGCACAATTTCACTAACTTGACATCTTTTTTTTAAAAAAAAGAAAAAGACATAAGTTTCCAACTTTGAATGATTAATTACATTGCTAAAATATATTAGAAATTTTCACTTTGCCAAACACACAAGTCCAGTAACTAGAGCCCCTTTCAAATATAATAGTTGTTAGCTTAATGTATCTACATTATTACTCTGCAATTCACATTTAAGTGCTTGGCAAAGGGTTCATCGAACCACAATCATAGTAAACCTCTACCATTCCACTCCCGAACAGCGCTTGGGGAAAATGAACACCTAAACCTTTCTGTTCGAGCTCTGATATCTCTTATTTTGTTTTGATGATCATTCCTACCTACATAGGCTGGGCTCAACAAAATATTTTCGCATTCGGAAGAGAAAGTTGGTGACTGAAATTTCGTAAATAGATCTCGCCGCGACGAAAAACGTCTTTGCTTTAATGACTTCCATCCCAACTCGCGTATCATATCTGCCACACTCTCTCCCCTATTACGTGATAATACAAAACGAGTACCCTTTCGATGTCCTCCGTCAATCCCACCTGGTAAGGATCCCACACCGCGCAGCAATATTCTAACAGAGGACGAACGAGTTTAGTGCAAGCTGTCTCTTTAGTTAACTTGTTGCATCTTCTAAGTGTCCTGCCAATGAAACGCAACCTTTGACTTGCCTTCCCCACAATATTATCTATTTGGTCTTTCCAACTGAAGTTGTTCGTAATTTTAACACCCAGGCACTTAGTTTAATTGACAGCCTTGAGAATTGTACTATTTATCGAGTAATCGAATTCCAACAGATTTCTTTTGGAACTCTTGTGGATCACCTCACACGTTATTTAGCGTCAACCGCCACCTGCCACACCATAGAGCAATCTTTTCAAAATCGCTTTGCAACTGATACTGGTCTTCGGATGACCTTACTAGACGGTAAATTACAGCATCATCTGCGAACAACCTAAGAGAACTGCTTAGATTGTCACCCAGGTCATTTATATAGATCATGAACAGCAGAGGTCCCAGGACGCTTCCCTGGGGAACACCTGATATCACTTCAGTTTTATTCGATGATTTGCCGTCTATTACTACGAACTGCGACCTTCCTGACAGGAAATCACGAATCCAGTCGCACAACTGAGACAATACCCCGTAGGCCCGCAGCTTGATTAGAAGTCGCTTGTGAGGAACGGTGTCAAAATCTTTTCGGAAATGTAGAAATACGGAATCAACTTGAGATTCTCTGTCGATAGCGGCCATTACTTCATGCGAATAAAGAGCCAGCTGCTTTGAACAAGAACGTTGTTTTCTGAAACCATGCTGATTACGTATCAATAGGCGATTCATAATGTTTGAATACAGTATATGCTCCAAAACCCTACTGCAAACCGACGTCAATGATATAGGTCTGTAGTTCGATGAATTACTCCTACTACTGTGTGTAGTGTAAAAGTCTCACATTCAGTCACTGGATTGAAACTCGCCACTTTTTTTTTACTTTATTTAAATTCCATATTTATTAACAAATAGAAATTTTAATTTTCAAAATTCATTTACTGATCACATGGAAATGAAATTCAAAAGAAATTAAAATTTGGTTAAAAAATGCAGTTTATCAAATGGAATATAAAATCCTTTTTTATGTCTAGAGACTGAGCAATATTACTGATGCCCATAATTGTTTCATTTAACAATAAGGGTCCCACATTCGATCAGATTTCAGTTTCATACAACCAGTAATCAAGTTTAATAATAGGTTCTTTGTGTTTAAAAATTGAGATTAAATTTTTAACTATATAAGGAAGACAAACTGCTACTCACTGTAAAGATGACTCACTGAGATGCAGGCACGCACAACAAAGATACACAATAGCTTTCAGCCAAAGCTTATTGCAGTAAACACACACACACACACGAAGCAAGAACATCAACCGCACACATGACCGCCAACTCTGGCATCTGAGACAGGAATCCACGAGTTATCTAGAACAGTAGCAGCAATTTGGAAGAGGCAGGCATGGGGAAGGTATGTGGATTGTCTCATAAGTACCTGACCCAAGAAAGAAAACACAAAAATTTTGGCAAAAGATTTTTTTTTTTTCAACATAATCTCCATTCAGCTCTATACACTTTCCCCAGCAATGATCAAAAAGTTCGATACCCTTTTTATGATGAAAACTGTCTAACTCCTCTAAATAGCCATTAACTGCCGACATCACGTCTTCGTTTGTTGAAAGTCTTTGACCATCAAGTTATTTTTTCAAGTTTGGGACAGAAAATAATCCGAGGGCACTAAATCTGGCGAATAGGGTGCATGAGGTAGCAATTCAAACTTTAATTCATTAATTTTGGCCATTGCGATAACGGACTTGTGAGATGATGCATTGTCCTAAAGAAACAACACATTCTTCTTGGCCAAATGTGGCCGTTTTTGCTTGATTTCTTTGCCCAAACGTTGCAATAAGTTTGCCTAATACCTTTTTCAAGGTATTCAATGAAAATTATCCCATGCGATCCCAAAAAACAGAGGTCCTGACCTTGCCTGCAGATGAAACGGTCTTCACCTTCTTGGGAGTCGTCGGTTTTCCAATTTGTGTCCATTGTTTTGATTGTTCTTTAGTCTCGGGAGGGAACTGGTGGATCCATGTTTCATCCACGGTTATGGAATGGATCAAAAATCAGCTTTGTGGCTGCGAAACTTTGCTAAACACTCAATTGGAACATCTTCACGACACTGTTTTTGCTAGTGTGTGAACAAATGTGGCACAAATCTTGGACACAGTAGTCTCATGTCCAAATTTTCAAATAATATGTAAAGTACCACACTTTTTACATGCCTACTATGTCTTCTAGCTTGCGCACGTTCAGGTGATCACATCGTGTACCATTTTGTGGATTTTCTTCTCCAATTCTGGAGCGTCACCTCATTTGGTCGACCACTACGATGCTGGTCTTGGTAGCTCATATGGCCTCATTTAAACTCAGCTATCCATTATTTTACTGTTCTCAACAAAGGAGCACTTTTCCAAAGTAAAATCTAGTTCAGCTTTAATATTGGTTACGCTGACACCTTTCAAAAAAAATATTGTATCACATAATGATGACCAATTTTCAAAGTTCACTCACAATGTGGTATCTTCGAACTTGAAACCTGTGCTTCATAGATCGTATACTTTCTAATACAGAGATATTTTCCAGTGATGATTGTCGTCTCTCAATAAATCCGGGGACTTACAGGGACTACCTCGTATAGCAAGATATGGGCAGGGGGGAAGAGATGAGCGGTCTCTAGTGGAATGTATGAGGAGGACTAAAGGCAGACACATTGTTGGAAGGGTGTGGGAGAGTCAGGGGAGGAGCGAAAAAGCAAGAAGTGGGGAGGAGGAAAGGCAGGTGGATGCTTTAGCAGAGGGTGGCACACGAAGAGGATGAGGGAACAGAAGGGGTGGAAACTGTTGGGTGGAGGGTGTGGTGCATTAGGTTACCATAGTTTGAGTCCAGGATGGACTGGAGGACGTGTTGTAAGGATAATTCCAATCCACACATGTCAGAGAAACTGCTGGTGGACGAGAGGATTCTGATGGCCTAGGTTGTGGAGTAGCTACTGAAATCAAGCATGTTACATTCAGCTGCATATTGTGCCATAGGGTGACCTACTTTGCTGTTGGTCTCTGTGTGGAAGTTGCCTTTCATCCTAGTGGAGAGCTGGTAGTCATACGAATATAAAAAGACAGACAGCAAAGCGGGTATATGACATGGCTCTTTTCACAGGTGGTCTGGTCTCTGGTGGGATAGGATAAGCCTGTGACAGGATAAGCATGTGACAGAACTGGAATTGAAAGTGGGGGGAGAGGGGGTTATAGATTGGGCAGGTCTTGCACGTGTGTCTTCCACAGCAAGGAGCTGGAATTGGGAGTGACAACATAGGGAAAGGGTGGAAAGGATCTTGGATAGGATTTCTCTCAATTCAGGATATGGTGATAGGTATTAAAAGCCCTGATGAAGAATGTGGTTTAGTTCTTCCTGTAAGCCCTGATGAAGAATGTGGTTTAGTTCTTCGTGTCTGGGATGGTATTGGGTGACAAAGAGGGCTCTTATTTGTGACTAATTCTTGGGTGTTGTGGGAGGATTTGTGGTGTGTGGGGAGATGGCACCGAAGATCCATTTGTGGACTAGGTCAAGGGTAGTGCCTGTGTGTGAGGGCCTTGATGAGACCCTCAGCATACTATTTAAGGAAGTTGTGGTCACTGCAGATAAATCATCCCCAGGTGGCCAGGATGTATAGGAGGAACTTGTTGGTGTGGAAGGAATAATGGCTGTGGAAATGCAGGCACTGTTGGTGGTTGGTGTGTATAATGTGGATGGAGCCATCAGAGAGGAGGAGATCAACATCCAGGAAGATGGCATCCAAGGTTGAGGAGGACCAGATGGGAGACAAGACGTTGAGGTTGTGAATGAATGAAGTTTGGGTGTCTTGGCTGTGAGTCCCGATAATCAAGATACTATCAATTAACCGAACCTGGCTTTTTTGGGAGGCTAGGAATGTCTGCTGTAGATGGCCCATAAATGCATTGGTATACTAGGGTATCATGCAGGTCCAAATGGTTGTGATACAGATTTGTGTGTATATCTTCCCTTCAAATGAGAAGTAGTTGTGAGTAATGGTACAGTTAGTACATCATTATGAAGGATGAGGCAGTGGGTTTTGAGTCTTTCAATAGTGTAAAGACCATGAGTGTGAGGGATGTTGATGTATAGGAAAGTGGCATCAACAATGATGAGTAGTGTAACACCCTAATGAACCCCAAAACCCAATTAGGAAAGACCATGATGTAAAGTAGGGAAAAGTTATCCTGATAGGTACAACAACTTTGCCGATGATGTAACACCAGAAAGTCTTCATAAACACCAACATTAAGCATTACAGAGTGTGTTTTGGTAGAAAGGAAGAAGAAAGAAATGTCATCTTAAGTTATTTGCCAAACATCTAAGTAATAATTGCAAATTAATACCATGAAAGTTAAGTCCAAAGAAATGTCGGTCAGAGATAACTTTTATGTTGAAGAGTTGTAAAACGCAACGAAGAAATTCAATGCATTTACAATACTCATTCACGGAAAATGTAAGTCGCTTGCTAGCTATCGTGCTATCAAGCATATGAGAGCAGCTCTTGCCATAGAGTGCGACAAGATTGTTTTACTTTCAAGAGTCGTTGTTGCGTGACGTCGACACACGAATTTTGTGAACTGATATTCAGACTAGAGACTTGAACCGAGGTAGTATGCTGACTGTGTATACCGAGTTGTTGGACTTTACTAACGGAAGTAGGGAAGACTGGACTCAACATTTATGTAAGTGAACTTATAGAAAGGAATGGACAAAGCTGAAAAAGACTATAATACACGTTTAGTCTCGAGTAGGAGACATTGACACGAATACATGAAGAAGATGCAATTACGCCGAGGGTTAAAGCTGTCGTAACTGTCACGATACTTGAAACTAACAGAACTGTCAGTGCTAATTAACCGCGTGTGCGTGTGGCGTGATGTTTATAAAGTATTTAGCGAAAAGTAACAATAAAATTGTTCATCAAAAGTGGAAATTCAACATGTCACCTCCATCATTCTACGAATATTTGCCAATTGCACATCAAAAGTTAATGAACAGTGACTATTTAACTTGGAAGTAAATTCATGGTCTGTTAGTTGTGACGAGGAAGGTTTTTATATACATAATATTACAATGCAAGATAATTAAGACATTGTTAAACTGTATCTGTGGATCTCAAGTCATATAGAGTGAACAATTTTACTTAGCAACGAACAAACAATGACCAATAATATCTGCAATTGAACTTTTTCCTCGCTTTTGGTGATGTTGACGATGCACATGAGGGAAGATTCATCAATTACTGCACTAAAGTATTAACCAGGCACACAATAATTCAACTTCAAATCATAAGAGACAGTGAGAGTTCGCATTAATAAGGAAACTGTGCGGACTCGCAATCAAACTTTAATCATTACGTGAGGAACGATTTCCTAAGAGCTTTTGCAGATCTTCTCTTTTGTTAACTGACGGAGATATCCATCATCGTGTCTCGACTCCACCTACTGAGCTGTAGCAGTAACAGCACCACGGCGTCGACAACACCACCACGCGGCGCAGAGGGGACGTCACAGTAGGTACCCAGGAGGTAAAGGGGTGGGGATGGTACATAGTCTGTGAAGGAAATGCTTCATGTCATTGACATGGGAGGCGATATTACAAGCTACTGATTGGAGGTGTTGGTCAACGATAGCTGAAATTCTTTCAGTGGGGGGACACAATAACCATCCACAGTTAGGGCATGCAGGGTTGTTGGTTTGTGGAATTTGGTGAGCATGTAGATAGTGGATGTGTGGGGTGTCATAGAGGCTAAGGGGGGAAATGGATTCAGAGGAGAGGTTTTGGGAAGAGCGTAAGACCTTAAGCAGGAATTGAAGGCTATATTGGACTTCAGTATTGGATCTCTCTGGAAAACAACTGGCAGAGTCCTTCCGCCAGGCAGTCACCGTGATTCATAACAACAGTGGTGAAATCCTTGTCTGTAAGTAGGATTTTTGGGTCAGGATTTGTTTTGAGATTGTGTATGCTGACTTTTCCTCTGTTGAAAAGTTGGTGTTCTTAGTAAGGGACATGGGGAAAGATGGTTAGGCCAGCTTGGAAGTAAGGAATTTCTGGAAGGTGACCATGGGGTTGTTATATGGGAGGGGGAGGAGAGGATCACTGTCGAATGGTAGTATGATCTGGAATAGTCAGGGTTCAATGTTGGATTTAAGTCGGAGGGATTGGTGGCAAAGAAATGTTTCCACTGCAGTGATTGAGAGAAGGAGAGAAGATCATTGACAAGTCCTACATGGTTAAATTTGGATGTAGGGATAAAGGTGAGGCCTTTGGATAGAACTGAAACTACTGTAGACCTGAGGGTTTTTATAGAAACGGTAATAACAGTGTTAAGGGAATGTTTTTGCTATGGATTTGGAGGAAAGATGGTAGGGAGTTTTGGGGGATGTGGCAAGCTGAAAAGGTCAGCTGGGCAGGATCTGGGTGCTATGATGGGTTGAAAAGGAGGAACACTGTGGGTAGTATAGGGTTTTGAAAGTGGCACCCCTAGCTGACAGTAGGATATCAGCAGGTTGGATAACTTGTGGAAGTGGTGTCTGGAGTGCACCTCCAAGTGATAGAGAACAAGGGATGAAATTTGAGAGATGTGATGTATCTGGCACAGACTGTACATTAACAGTATCTTTTGGAGGGAGCAGAGGTGATTCTGGGATGCCTGTGCCATGGAGATGTGTTTTTGCAGTACCACATTTGTGAGGTCCAGGGACTGGCTGAGTCTGAAAAGGTGGAGATCGTTGTGAAAGAAGGGTGGGATCCAAAGAAACAAATTTTTATGGTTAGGCCGTTGTGTAGGGGGATTCCATGGTTTAGGCAGCATTTAAGAAACAGGATATGGGACTGGGTTTTAGCCAGGGAAATGGGTACTTTTCTGAACTGGTGCAGGAAGATGGAGCAAGTGTCCATTGTGGCAGGGATGGTTTAGGGGAAATGGGAATGATGAATAAATAGGCAAATCAAGGTGTCACACGATTGGAAGGGAAGTTAGATAACAGAGAAGGCACTTAAACTTGTAAAACATGCAAAGCTATGTAAAAATATGCACGAATATGAAAAAATATGCAAAACGCGTGAAACTATTTAAAAATAATGTATTGGTGTATACCAATACATTAAAAACCTACAGTGACATGGGAGAAAAGGAACACATGTGGTATGGGAGTATGCATGTGTTGGGATAAGGGAAGAAAGGGAGAAGGGGGATCAGTTAGGTCGAGGATCACAAGTTTGTGTGCCATGGGTAAAACGCTAAAATATGCAAGGACGAGAAAGCAAGTGGCATCAGTAACAATAATTATAATTATCGATGGGATGTATTTGGGGCATCAGATGCTACATCAACAGTCTGCATAGTCACATAGCCATGTGTTGTGCACAGACAAGAGTGTGATACAGTGTGGCTTGGAAGTATATATAGTGTGGAAAGTGGTGAATAAACACAAGTAAGAAGAGAGAGAATGGGCACTGAGAAGGGTATAACTATAGAGAATAGTAACAAAAGAAATGTCATGGGGTTGTGGGATAGAGGAAATGCCAATAGGCAAAACCAAACAAGGAAAAGTCCATGTTGGAATATCAACAATACAATGAAATAATATACTGGGAACATGACACACTGTGTTCCACGCAAACACAAACACAAACACAAAACCCCCATATCCAGCAACACAGACCAAAATGCAACTGTCATGCACAATGGAAGCAAGCAGGGATTGGACTGCCAACTGACCACCTGTGAAAGAACCCATGTCATATCCCAACTTTGCTCCAATCACTGCATAGCTTTTTATATTGGTACAACTAACAGCTGTCAACCAGGATGGATGGCCACTGCCAACAGCAAAGTACACCACCCTGTGGCACAACATACAGCTGAATATAACATACTTGATTTCAATGACTGCTTCATTATCTGGGGCATCTGGATCATCCTGTCCACCGGCAGTTTTTCTAAACTGTGCGGATAGGAGCTATCCTTGCAACACACTCTTCGCTCCCAAAATATCCTACCTCAACCTATGGTAACCTAATGTTTTCACGCCCTCCACTCAACAGTTTCCGCTCCCTCTGACCTATAAACTCTTCCCTGTTCTTGACCCTCACCCACTTCTTGTGCCTCCCTGTGCAAATCTGTCCACCTGTCTTTGCCTTCCCCACTTCACACTTTTTTGCGCCCCCTCCACTTCCCCATCTCCCTGTCCCACAATCTCCCAATGCTGTGATTGTTCGCAGTCTCCTAGCCCCTGCATTCTAAGCCAGACAGCGCTCTTCTCTCCCCCCCCCCCCTACCAATGCCTTACTATACTTCCCCCCCCCCCCCCACCACCTCTTCCAGATTGCTGCTTCTGTTCTATGTAACAGTTGGGTTCAAATTTGAGCTGCCGGAGATGGCTGTCATGTGTATGTGAGAAGTGCTTGCTCATGTGAATGAATGTGTGTTTTTCCTTTTCTGAAGAAGGCTTTGGCCAAAAGCTAATGTGTAATTATCTTTCATTGTGCCTTTCTGCAAACTCGGCATATCATCTTTACAGTGAGTGGCAATATATCTTTCGTTTATATTGTTGTCGTTCCAACCTGGAGTTTCCATTGTTAGATAAAATTTTTATTTAATAACATTTGTGTTTTTTAATCTACACACAATTACATACTCTGAAAGCCACTATATGGTGCTTGTGGAGAGTGCCGTCTACAGTGTGTGTCGCAGACTACCACATACTACTAGTCATTTCCTCTTCTGTTCCTCTCGCAAGTACAATGAGGGAAAAACAACTGATTGTCTATATGCCTTAGTATGAGCCCTAATTTCTCATATCTTATACTCATGGTCATTAAGTGCATTGTATGTTGGAGGCAACAGAATTGTTTAACAGTCACCTTCAAATACCAGTTCTCTAAATTTTCTCAATAGAGTTTCTCAAAAATAATGTTGCCTTACCACCAGATGTTCCTAAAGCATCTCTGTAACACTTGCATATTGTTCAAACACACCACTAACAAATCTAGCAAACTGCCTCTGAATTACTTCAGTGTCTTCTTTTATTGAACAAGTGCAGATCCCAAGCACTCAAGCAATATTCAAGAATAGGTCACAGTAGTGTCCTATATGCAGTCTCTTTAACAGATGAACTACATTTTCGTAAAATTTCCCAATAAGCTATTGTCAACCATTTACCTCCTCTGCCACAATGCTTGTTCCATTGCATATCAGTGTGCAGTGTTATGCTCAAATATTTAAATGATGCGACTGCGATGAAGCAGAGCGCTAATAATGCTGTCTCTGAACATTATATGTTTGTTTTTTATACTCACCCACATTAACTAACATTTTTCTACATTTATTGTTAGCTGTCAGTCATCAAACCAACTAGAAATTTTGTCTAAGTCCTTTCGTATCCCCCTACAGTCACTCAGTTTCAACGCCTTCCTCTACACAACCAGTGCTTTATGCCAACCCTAAGAAAAGTTTTTAAAAATCCAAATTCATTAATTGGTGGTAACTGATATTAACAACATACTTTTTTAAAAGTTGCTGGTGTATAAATAGGGTACAATCCTGAAAATATGCTTTAGCACACACTTCGCATACCAGTGCATTTTCAATAATGAGTACTATCTCATTGGGATATCTTTATGACCATCACAAAAATAATGTTAAAACGCAAATTTCGTTAATTGTTGTTGCCCTTTACACACAACATACTTTTGGATACTCATGTGTGAGCAAGGTCCTGAACCTGAAAATCTTGAATTTGACAGACATTGGGGACGTCTACTACTAACACCTAAATTTTTGGGTTATGTTCTACTGAAAAATGTAAAACATTTACAGAATCTGGTAAGAGAACTGATTAAGTTAATAAATTTTTTCTCAAAATTTTAAAATATAAAGTATACCCCCTCAGTACTGTGAGGCTTAATAATGACAACATGCACTAGAAAATTATTCTCAGTTTCAAAAAGTCCTTTCATCTGTACTAAAAATGAGGCATATTAATGTGATTAATGCCTCGTGGCTAGAACCTCCCATCGGGTAGGCAATCCGCCTGGTGCAGAGTTTTTCGAGTTGACTTCACTTAGGCATCTTGCGTGTCGATGGGGATGAAATGATGATGAGAAGGACAACACAACACCCAGTCCCTGAGCGGAGAAAATCTCCAACCCAGCCGGGAATCAAACCCAGGCCGTTAGGTATTGACATTATGTCGTGCTGACCACTCAGCTACCAGTGTTGGACAATGTGATTAATGTGGAAGCTGCTTTATGAGTAGATTAGTCAGTTTCATAACAACAATCAAAGAATGCTTTGAAGGACTCCCTCCTCAGCAATGTAAGTAAATCCTGATATGCTGCACATTTAGAAAAAAATATAAACACTGTAAATAATGCAACTGAACTTAAGAACCCACAGGTTTTTCATCTTTTCAACAAATATGTGACACTTGACCACAAGAAAAAAAAATCCAATGTCATTCACATAGAATAAGATTATAAGCTCATGATGAAATCAAATAATTTAAGAAGTTCTTATGAGAGGTTGCTGAAAAGCACGTGGCTTTTATGCCTTATAGTCGAAATTTAAAAAAAAGGGGAGACTTAATTGAAAGTTTGAAATCTTAATATGTAACTGTGTAACTACCAGCTGTTCAGTATTTGTATAGTATGTTCTGTTGCAGGTGATAACTGAGATGGCAGAGTTTCTCATCAGTGGAGTACCATGATACTTTTGTTTCTCCAGGGAAAGCTCACAAAGGACATTCACACTGAGGTGTCACAAACACTGAGAGATGAGAGTGATTCCTACTTTGAAGTCTTGTTTCAAGATGGGTCATTCCACTAATGAAGACAAGCCCCCCCCCCCCCCCCCAGTGGTCACCCTGACACTGCAATAGACCCTACAACATCTGATGTTGTCCATCAGCTGATTCTTTGGGACTAAGAAATATCCGACAGATGCTGGTGTATAAATAGGGTTCAGATCTGGAAATATGTTTTAGCACACACTTCACATACCAACACATTTTCGATAATATGTACTGGACACCTCCCAGGAGCCTGTTGGGTTCACTGTTACCACAATCCTGGACATGTGCAAGTTTTCAGCAAAAAGGGCGGCAAAATATTAGAACTGTGATCAGTGGAAGGAGAGTGTTGACATGTTGGAAGTCATTTTGTGCCATTTTGAAGCTATCAAGACATTTTTGGCGAGGTTAGAGACTGAGAATGAAATTTGGCTTCACATTTAGCGCCCTGAAACCAAGGAACAATAAAAAGAATGGTGCCACAGCAGGTCCCCGTGGCCAAAGAACTTCCACACCCTGAAGTCAGCCAAAAAAATGATGACATCCATTTTCTTGGATGAAGACAAATGCATGTACTCAATTCAAACACTCCAGTAGCCCACACATTATAAGAAAAACAGATCCCATATGTGCAATAGTGTTCCTTTGAGCAACATATTATTTTATTTCTATGAACCTGAGGCAAACCTTGTATGATTTTATGTATGTAAACTGCACTACTGTAGGGAAACTATTAGTACTTGACATACAGATATTGTATGCTTCTAAATGTTTCAATGGAAAAATCTTGTTCTTTTTGGCATCATTTCACACTTCGAGTTCTTGCATATACATATGACTATACGACCTGATTAAAGGGTTTGTCCCATTTTTGAGCATCAAAAATATGTCCTGATTTTCTAAAAAACTAGCAATTTGTGAAAGGATTGTTTTCCAGCATTTCTAAACTGGTTAAGATATTCTCTGTCAATTTTATAAACTCATAATCGAAACTGATATTCCTTATGTTGGTATTTGGGCTGTTGATGAAATATCGGTATACTGATATACAAATATTTTTTCAAAAATCATTGATATATATAAAGGCGATATTTCTTTACACGATATATCAAAGTGGCTGTATCGAGTGCCGGTATTTTTATTTTGTATTATAATTTTTTTACAATTTTCGTTAAATATATGAAATTGTAGTAGAACATAATTTCACTTGCACTGTGTGAGGGAGTGTCTTTAATTTTTGAGCTGCTATCATGTCCACTCTTTCTTTTTGACTTCGTAAAGCAAGTGCAGATGGCACAAAGGAGAAGTCCGGTTCCACTGGGGGAGGGGGTGAATGAAATAACAAGATTTCTGATGTGGAGAAATAGCACACCAGTTGCGTTAAAAAATAAAAACAATTTTTGATGCAACTAGCGTGCTATTTCTTCAAATCAACGTTACTCAAAAACTGTTGCTCAAAAATATTACCGTAATCTAAATGATAAGATAGGTTTTTGCGACGGGCGGAGACGTGTGACGGGCGTGCTGACGTAATGGGCGCTCGGCGCTACCAACAGAAACTGCAACGTTTAATTTCACCACGCAATTTAGGCACTGAAACTGCTATGCCACTGGCTTTTACAGGTTTGGAAAAAGAGGGAAGTCGGCATGAAGTGTTCCTGACAAATCCGATATGTGACGAAAATGAAAGATGAACCCATCGGATCCCTTTTATTGTGCCATCTACATGCAGTTACATTTGTTAGCAAAGTGATTTTCGCCAAGCGTGAACTTGCATCGTTCTTTTTTCAATTATTTTGTTAAGGAAGATAAACAGGTAGCTAGCTTCTTGATGTACAAATTATTTAATAATAAATCAATGTTTAAATACACAGATCTAAAACCGACAGTATATTTCAATATACAGCCGATATTTTTATAGGCCATTAGGTCGATGTTTTTTTCTTTGATATATCTATACTTTCTTCGATATATCGAGGGTCACTAATGATACGTTTTTAAATATCAATATATGGATTCCCGATATTTTTAGAAATATTAACAGTTGTAGTTGGTACCCCTAATATGTACGTAGACTAAGTGCTATAATCATTGACTGCTCGTTTTTCTTTGCTTTTGATTGACATTGGTGTCAGCATCAATTTCGTGTATCAGCATTTTATGATGGTTCAGTAGACTACTTATCCTTTTGGTTATGTGGAGTATCGGTTTTCTATATTTTCTTGGACGCTGGTCACAGAAACCCAGAATGATCAGCAGTTGAAAATATTTCAATGCCATTAAATGAAAAGGGTATTCCATAAAAGATACTGTCTTATTTGATGGAATAGTTCATAGAGCCATTTGTAAAACAAGAGGAAACAGACAGTGAACACACTAGGTTTTTCAGCTCTTGCAAATGTAATGAAGAGCTAAGAGAATCGGTTAACATAGCACATTTTTTCTTATCACTCCCTGTTCACAATGCAAATATTGAAAAAGTTTTCAGCTTACTATCATCGCAGTTGATGGATGAGAAAAAAATGGTTCAAATGGCTCTGAGCAGTATGGGACTTAACTTCTAAGGTCATCAATCCCCTATAACTTAGAACTACTTAAACCTAACTAACCTAAGGACATCACACACATCCATGCCTGAGGCAGGATTCGAACCTGCGACCATAGCGGTCACGCGGTTCCGGACTGTAGCGCCTAGAACCACTCAGCCACCCCAGCCGGCATGGATGAGAAGAATAGGTTTATAGTGAGGAGTGTTATATGTATTTTACTGATCTCTTTGAACTTCAGTAAATAGTATCGATTTCTATTCATACCTATTGGGCACACACAAGTTGAATGAAATTTCATCTCCAAAGATATAATTGAAGAATATAATTGCAGTATGGAATCCACAAGAACACAAACTCCTTGTGATCATTCAAAACTTTTTCTGTCATGATCATTACTGTATGTTTTTCCACATTCTGTACAATGAATGTTACAATTCTTAGTACAATGTAAGGCAAAAAGATTATATATAAAGATTGTGTGTGTGTGTGTGTGTGTGTGTGTGTGTGTGTGTGTGTGTGTGTGTGTGTGTGTGTGTGTGTGTGTAATGAGTGAAGTGTTACGAAACAATGTGTGTAGTCCATGTGGAGTGACTGATAATGAGACATGAGTGAATGGTGTGGCATTATATTATTTAATAAGTTATTTATAAGAAACATATCGTACACTGGGAGTAAATCGAATGATTGTCTCTAACTAGAAATCTGTAAATATATGTATATACGAATTAGCTTATTTTAAATTGCTCTAAATTTGTAAGTACTTTGACATGTCCTATATCCTTGTAAAAAGAGATCTACATATGAATAAAGTTACTACTACTACTATTACTACTACTACTACTACTACTACCACCACCACCACTACTACTGCTACCACGAAGGTGTTATCTGAATGGAATGGAAATTGGTAGCTCTGTTGTACATATACAGACAAAATATGGTCACAATATCAGAAAAACTGGTTGTTTTAGCAAGAGAAAGAGCTTCACAAACTGAGAATGCCAGTATTGCATTGGTCCACCTCAGGCCCTTACGCAGACTGCTGTTATTCGGCTTGACATTGACTGACAGAGTTTTTGGATACATTTTGAGAATATCATGCCAAATTCTGTCCAATTGGCGTGTTACATTGTCAAAATCTTGAGGTGATTGCAAGGCTCTTCCCACAATGCTCCAAACGTTCTCAGTTGGGGAGACATCCAGTGACCTTGCTGGCCAAAGTAGAGTCTGGCGAGCAAGAAGACAAACAGTAGAAACTCTCGCCATGTGTGGGAGGGCATTATTTTGCTGAAATGTAAGGACAGGATAGCTTGCCATGAAGGATAACAAATGGGGAGTAGAATATTGTCAACATACCTCTGTTCTGTAATGGTACTGTGGATGACAACCAAAGGGAGCCTGCCGTGAAAAGAAATGGTGCTTCAGACCATCATTCCTGGATGTTGGACAGCATGATGGGCAACAATCTTTTGGTATGGCACTGCTGTCAGGGGTATCTCAAAACTCGTTTTCACTGGTCATCAGAGCTTAGCTTAAAGTGGAACTCGTCACTGAAGATAATTCTACTCCAGTCAATGAAATCTGCAGCTGAAGATTCGTCTGGAGATGCCCCAGAAAACAGTGGGATACCAACGTGACTGTCGCCCACAACACCGACTCACAGCCAGGAATGATGGGCTGGGGTGCCATTTCTTTTCATAGCAGGACTCCTTTTGTTGTCATCTGCAACACCCTTACTGGACGGCAATACACTGATGATATTCTACGCTAGTTTTGTTGCTTTTCATGGCAAGCCGTCATGGCCATACAGTTGCTTGTATTTGGGCTTTCCGAACCGTACCTTGGCCACTCAGGTCGCTGCACCTCTCCCCAATCTAGAACGTGTGGAGCATTATGAACGGGTCCTCCCAACCACCACTCAATTTTGACCATCTACCTCACCAGTTGGACAGAATTTGGTGCAATATCCCTCAGGACATCCTACAACACGGTCTATTAAAGTCAAGCCAAATAACTGCTGCATACGAGCCATTGGTGGACCATCATGTTGCTGACTTGTAAAATTTTTGAAGCTCTTTCTCTTGAATAAATCACCCATTGTTCTGTAATTGTAATACTCAGATCACTAAAGGCTACATTTCAAGAAGAAGAGGAAATGTTGGAATTAAAAGTGGCATTTAATGAGAATTCCCTGACAAGAAAAGTTGTGAAATCCAACTTTTGTCCAAAGAAATTATGGTCACCTTTGCAAGCACCAAAGGAAAACCATTCATATGCAATGCTGAAAGACAGAAATAAAATCTCACATACAACACTATTCCATCAAAATCACAAGAACTCATGGGGGGACCTCACAATCGATGATTTGAAATGGTTAAATGCAAGACTTTTGGCAGCGAGTTTTGTCTACCGCAGGGAGAATACTTCGACTCATTCAGTTCATTGTGAACAATTGTATCATGTGCACGTGTTTCTTTGTATGTCTCTGTTTAGCAATAAAGTGTGTGTTTATTGCATTTACTGCCATTCTGATTCTTCCTGCGAGCATTTCTAGTTGGAATTCCCATAAACAGAATACATTTCATTCATACATGTGCCATAATGCAGTCATAACGGAGATCCTCATTCACTTGGAATGAATCAGATCGTTTATTAACTACAGGCTAGTTCTGTAGAGTATACTAAATGCCACTGCCCCTCCTCTTACACTGCTCAACTGCTGTTGTTATCTAACATTTTGACCAAAGCACTTATGTAACTACACTGTCAGCTGTCTTTATATACATAGCATCAACATGTATTGGCATAAATATCAGAGTTATGTGAAACTGTGCAATCTGCACTGCTAAATCCAACTACTCTGTTAAATTGGAGGAGTGGGTGATGAGGTACTGTTTTACTTCGTTTTTCGAACAACTGGGGATTTTCAACTTGCTGTGTGATGTCTGCTAATATTGTATTCCAGATTTTTACAACAGAATATAAAACCTCATTCAGTAATGTGAATGGGGATGCATAGCTTATTTGGAAGCTGTTCTTATTTGTAGATAACCACATCGTATTATTCCCCATTTTTTGGCTAAAAAACTATTTTTCAACATAATTTCCATTCAATGCACCGACCTTACACTATCTTACTGGGAGGGCCTATGTGTCCACATGGTAGCACTCTATGGGTCGATGCTATAGTCAATCTCTTGCTGCATCAATAAACTCCCAATCAACCATTTACTGCTTCCTATACGGTGCATCTTTCTTTGGGGCAAACAGGTGGAAGTTGGAAAATGTATGGTAGATGAGGGAGAATGGTCCAATGAAGTTTTGCGAGCTGCGCTCAGGTGTCTGAGGCTTGCAGGAGTCACAGCTGTGTGCGGCCAGCTGGTACCCGAGAAATCGGACGAGTTAGTGTAAACTTGTAGCGTTGATGAGATACGCTTTAACCAACGACTGATCATGCTCTTTTACACTGCCAGGACTCTGTAGACATTCTCCAAGCGCTTATAAAAATCTCCAGTTCTACGGTTTTCCGCCAAAAGAAACTCGGGGACAACTTCTGTTTTGAACACACCTCCATTACAGATGTATAACACCACCACCTTTTGAAACTTCACGAAACTACAGGGACTGAACGGGAATATTCCACGATGCCCCACAACAAATTACAATTTTTTTTCAACCGCAATTGGCTGAGAAGCCCATATATGTTGTGTTACATTCACTATCTCCTCAAAGTCCTATTTGATATAGGTACCACAGACTCTAGAAAGATTCTAAGATGGAAATGTACCTTCCAGTGGTATACAGGAAGTGTGGTTTGTCGACTGACTGAATTTTCCCAGCGTATGCCAATTATCTGAAGTCGGTGACCTGCCACTAAAGACTGATCATTCCATTTCATATCCCTGCAGTTTGTCACAGCCAGGTCTTTTTTTTGGGGGGGGGGGAGGGGGCTGATTCCACCTGTGAGTCACTGATGGTGTATTCATAGGATACTACACACACCAAAAAATGTTTTACATCACCCCGGTTCCCAGAACTCCTGGAGATATACGTTGACTGTGGATATTGTACCACAAACACAGTAGTCCCTTTGACTGTTCTGATATGTCACTAAAACCGCTCAAAGATGTAAACAACCTTGCATCAGCAGCGCCTATCAGAAGGAGGGGGTCCGACAGCTGTTCAATTCCAGTCATTTCACCAGGAAGGAGGTACATGGCTCGTGTTGTCTGTAGTTCAACCATGACTAGACGGTCAATACCGCGGTTCGATCGTGTCCGCATTGTTACTTTATGCCAGGAAGGGCTCTCAACAAGGGAAGTGTCCAGTCAGAGTGAACCTAAGCGATGTCGTTTGGACATGGAGGAGATGCAGAGAGACAGGAACTGTCGATGACCTGCCTTGCACATGCCACCCTATGGCTAATACTGAAGTGGATGACCGCCACCTACGGATTGTGGCTCGGAGGAATCCTGACACCAACGCCAACATGTTGAATAATGTTTTTCGTGCAGCCACAGTACGTCGTGTTACGACTCAAACTGTGTGCAATATGCTGCATGATGCACAACGTCACTCCCGACGTCCATCTTTGAAACCACAATACCGTGCAGCATGGTACAGATGGGCCCAACAACAAGCCAAATGGACCACTCAGGACTGGCACCACATTCTCTTCAGTGATGAGTGTCGCATATGCTTTCAACCAGACAATCGTCAGAGACGTGTTTGGAGGCAACTCGATCACGCTGAACGCCTTAAACACATTGTCTAGTGAGTGGAACAAGGTGGAGGTTCCATGCTGTTTTGGGGTGGTATTATGTGAGGCAACGTACGCAGGTGGTGGTCATGGAAGGCGCCGTAACGGCTGTACGCTACCTGAATGCCATCCTCCGACTGATAATGCAACCATATCGGCGGCATGTAGGCGAGGAATTCGTCTTCATGGACGACAGTTCGCGACCCCCATCGTGCACATCTAGTGAATGGCATCCTTCAGGATAACGACATCGCCCAACTAGAGTGGCCAGCGTGTTCTCCAGACATGAACCCTATCAAACATGCTCGGAAAGATGGAAAAGGACTGTTTATGGACGAGACCCACCAACCACTCTGCCCTGCCGAATCGCCGTTGAGGAGTGGTACAATCTGGAGCAAAAATGCCTTGATGAAGTTGTGGATAGTATGCCACCACGAATACAGGCATGCATCAATGCAAGAGGACTTGCTACTGGGTGTATAGATATCGGTGTGTGCAGCAATCTGTACCACCACCTCTGAAGGTCTCGCTGTTTGGTGGTACAACATGCAATGTATGGTTTTCATGAGCAATAAAGAGGGTGGAAATGATGTGTATGTTTATCTCTATTCCAGTTTTCTGTACAGGTTTCGGAACTCTCGGAACCGATGTGATACATAACTTGTTTTGATATGTTTACTATTTTTGTGAATGGACCTTTCTACATTTCTGTACGTTTAAAGCAAGTTGCCAGTCACTGCAACCTTTTGAAATTTTATCCAAATCTGCCTATATTTCCGCAGATTATTTTCAGGTAATACCTCATCATGGATAACTACATCACCTGCAAAATTTCTGAGATTACTATTGTCATTCACGTCACTAATGTACTTCATGAACAGCAAGGGCCCAAACTATAATGTGCTATTTACTACTGTTAAACATGACCACTCTTCAGCAGATCTACACACTGTTATAGTGCATTACTAAATATTTGCAGATTACCACATTGTAACGAAAACTATTGTAGCTTACTTACCTTGTATAGGTGATGACGTCCAGTCATGGGATTTGAATGCAAATAATAACATTTATGCTTCGTTGCTGTCTTGGTCTTTACTACAAAAAATAGTCAAACAGTAAATAAACTGTACTGAGCCAGAAATTTAGACTGATATAGCTTACTACTGAGACAACCGACTGACAGCTAATGACGATTGATCAACTAATGCTGAACTGAGACATATTTTTGCAGTTGACATCATGTTTATAACCTTTTAGCACACGTTTCACAAAATCCTTTGTTGGTTTTCTAGTTTACAGTTGAGCTTATTATACATAAACAACTGTTCAGCAAATAATATGTGATAATTTTGCATAGTATGTCGTCATGTGTAACTTTTTAGTTTATTTTGTACAAATCATTCCTTGCTCTATTTTCACATATTTTAGCATTCCTCTTTCTCATTTCTTCAAACCCTTTCACTGCCGAGTGCGCCGTAACTATGCGAACATCTGAATGCAGTTGTGACATTCCACAGGGCAACGCCCGCCATGGTGGAGTTATGATCGAAGGATCTTTTGTATTTATTCTCACCTGTAAGTTCCTAAAATAAATTGTATTTTGCTTGTTCCTTATTGTTGAACTTCCTAAAACTAGATGATATTACAAAGAAGCACATTTCACCATTTTTTCTTTGATATGTTTCGAAACAAGTCACAATACACAGTCCCACACACATTATTTACAGTGGTAATGGGACTCCTTAAGTATTTTTTCTTTTGTTCTTACTACATATGTTGCGTGTCCTTATAGGTCCATGTTGTTCTAGTGATGGTTCAACGCTGCTTGGAATGTGTCTTTTTCGAAATCGCAGTGGACTTTCTTTATTTATTGGTCTTATGTCTCTAAAATTTCACAAATTAAGCTGAGATGAAATTTTGGTGACTGAAGCAGGCTATTCTTTCCGATATGAACTTATAATGAACGTGGGAATTCAGCACACACTTTTCTAAGCAGTGAAAAAAAGAGGTTTTCTTTGAACCACATCAGTGTTTTGCCAACACATTCCGTTAAGCTAATTAGCATGTCGTGTATGTCATCCTGTTTTTCGGTACCAACATTAGTTTGGTGGACCACTTTTACAGCTGATGTAATTGTAGCTGTAAGGCATGTCGTCAACATACACTCACCACTCTTGTCACGCCACTTAAAAGCCACTGTAATGTCTGTTGACCCAAATTCCATCTTACCTCCGTGCAGTTTGCCTTCAAGTTTTGGCGTACTTTTCCTGTTCATGCGAACTCTACCTATGGCATATGTTCTTTTTTCATGCAAGTAGTGGAAAAAAGCTGGACTTGTGTGTCAGTTGTCCACATATCTATTTGTTTTACAGTGTGTTTACTAAAATGGCCTCGAAATGTGTATATACGACGTTAGCACTTTCAGCATACTCTGCTCCCGCCACATACTTACGTCGTTAGTGCTGGAGGCACTACTGTTGCCCACAGATAAATACATCAGCATTACTTCAAAGGCTATTGTTTGTTAACTATCTTTATGTACATAACAATAAGAAGCCATATATAATAATGCCAGCTTTGTTTTATTTTGATTAACATGCTTTTATACGATAAAAAATATCTTCACTTGAAGAAAAACATTGAAGTATCACTCAATCTTATATTGTTAATATCAATCAAAAGTTATGCATGAACTGACATGTTAAGTCAAGACCAACAATATGCTCAAATTATTAATCATAAGTGTTAATTCTTTAAAGAAAATCTTAAGTTAGTGTCCAACTCCTAAATAACAAGTTGTAGGTACAAGATATGGAGATGTATCAGCCTGTTCATTAATCTGGTTGATCGATAGATACATAAAACATATCTGACACTGCACACACCTCAAGGACTTGATGCATAAAATTTATCCATATTCTATCAGCATTGAATTGTAACAGCAAATGTCTCAACGAAAAGCAAGAAAAATGTGATTGTGAAAGTTAATGTAGATACTTGCTGTACTGAATCAGTATGGATCTGTATCTGTTATAAATGAATCTCTAATAGTTTCTGCCTGTGTTGTTATCAAAACCTTATAATAACTGTCAAAATAGTATATATGAAACATGAATGATATTTAGAAATATTGTTTGCGATATTACTAGTCGTGTCTTCACTCTAGTTTACTATCTCCTGGAATTTGTATTCAATTCTCGTATAATTGGCAAGAATCTCGAACATTCTCCATTTCAGTAAATCTTTGCAGTACTCTTTCCTGAGGCGTACCTGAAGTTACATCTACTTCTGTCGATGACTGTTCGTCCAAAATAATATGCTGTCTGCTCCATACTAATAAATCCTCTGTCCAACAACAAATTTAGTTACATACTTGGCAAGATGAACCATAGGGGTACTAGCTTGGCCATATGACTAGTCTAACGTTACCACCCAATTATAAGTACAAATAATCATACACATTGACTGAAATTTGTAAATATTAAGATCGTGATTTTATTGGTACAGTATTCCAATGAGAGATAATAACATTGTAGTATAAAATAAAATAAAATTTATAAAAATACTTTTCTTTGGGGTTTGAAGTAGTTGTGTCATGACTGTTTTGTGTAGATTATTAACCTGATAAGTATTTCCAGATGTTCTTCGGTTTATTAATGTTATTAGCACTACAATATAACAAAACTCTGTGCAGTCTTCATTTCACACATGTAATCGAAACATAACTTTTCTCAAGTGCACATTTTAACCTCAACTAAATT
Source organism: Schistocerca gregaria (assembly GCF_023897955.1). Taxonomy (NCBI): domain Eukaryota; kingdom Metazoa; phylum Arthropoda; class Insecta; order Orthoptera; family Acrididae; genus Schistocerca; species Schistocerca gregaria. The sequence goes on from NC_064920.1 coordinate 1,095,854,485, forward strand.
GATAGTGACTACCACCATTACTTAAGTAGAAATGCACCTATGCAATTACTAAAAGCTTGTTCCCAACAGATAAGTAGGATTCTCATCCACATATGTAATAACTCACTGAAACAGGTCATTTTCCTGATAGATTTAAATATGCTATTGTTAAACCATTGCACAAAAAGGGAGATAGGTCTGACGCCAATAACTAGCACCCAATCTCACTTCTCATAGTTTTTTTCCAAAATTCTTGGAAAAGCAATGTATTCAAGAGTAGCTTCACGTATCTGTAAAAACAAAGTTCAAACAAAATGGTAATTTGGGTTTCAGAAACGCTTTTCAACAGGAAGTGTTGTATGTGCTTTCACTGATCAAATATTAAATGCTCTGAATAGCCAAGTTACATCTACTTCTGTCGATGACTGTTCTTCCAAAATAATATGCTGTCTGCTCCATACTAATAAATCCTCTGTCCAACAACAAATTTACTTACATACTTGGCATACATACTAATCCGCACATCAGTAGCAGACAAACTGCGCGAGAATCGGGAATCTCAAAAAGGTCGGTGTTGAGAATGCTACATCAACATCGATTGCACCCGTACCATATTTCTATGCACCAAGAATTGCATGGCGACGACTTTGAACGTCGTGTACAGTTATGCCACTGGGCACAAGAGAAATTACAGGACGATGACAGATTTTTTGCACGAGTTCTATATTCCGACGAAGCGTCATTCACCAACAGCGGTAAAGTAAACGAGCATAATATGTACAACTGCGCAACGGAAAATCCACTATGGCTGCTACAAGTGGCACATCAGCGACCTTGGCGGCTTAATGTATGGTGCGGCATTATGGGAGGAAGGATAATTGGCCCCCATTTTATCGATGGCAATCTAAATGGTGCAATGTATGCTGATTTCCTACGTAATGTTCAACCGATGTTACTGCAAGATGTTTCACTGCATGACAGAATTTCGATGTACTTCCAACCTGATGGATGTCCGACACATAGCCCCCGTGGGGTGGAAGCGGTATTGGATGGCATATTTCATGACAGTTGGACTGGTCGTCGAAGCTCCGTACTACCAAGGCCAGCACGTTCACCAGATCTGACGTCCCCGGGTTTCTTTCTGTGGGGAAAGTTGAAGGATATTTGCTATCGTGATCCACCGACAACGCCTGACAACGTGCGTCAGCGCATTGTCAGTGCATGTGCGAACATTACGGAAGGCGAACTACTCGCTGTTGAGTGGAGTGTCGTTACATGTATAGCCAAATGCATTGAGGTTGAAGTTGACGGACATCATTTTGAGCATTTATTGCATTAACGTGGTATTTACAGGTAATCACGCTGTAACAGCATGCGTTCTCAGAAATGATAAGTTCACAAAGGTACATGAATCACATTGGAGCAACCGAAATAAAATGTTCAAACGTACCTACGTTCTGCATTTTAATTTAAAAAACCTGCCTGTTACCAACTGTTCGTCTAATATTGTGAACCATATGTTTGTGACTATTACAGCACCATCTATCACAAGCGAAAAAAGTGGTCCAACTAAAACATTCATACTACACGAATATGTAACAAAAAACGGGGGTTCCTATTTAAAAAAAACGCAGTTGATATCCGTTTGACCTATGGCAGCGCCATCTAGCGGGCCAACCACAACGCCATCTGGTTTCCCCCTTCAAGCTAGACAAGTTTCGTTCTTTGTAGGTTATTCGTTTGACGCTTATTTCGTGAGATATTTGGCCTGTTCACGATCAATGGACCACCCTGTATATTGTGAAACGACTATGAATTGCCCTAGTCTCTTAAATAAATGTCTGCAAGATGATCTCGGCTGGGCTGCAGCTTTTATTCTGATTGCAGGCGTTGGGGCAATGAATGCTTTTTTATGACGAATTACCTCAAAATATAATACCTTACGAAAGCAGTGAGTGAAAATAGGCATATTACGCTAATTTACTTACATTTTCATCGCCACAATTTATGATAATGCAAATAGCATAAGTAGATGAACTGAAATGTTTGAGCGGATAATCCATGCGTTTCTTCAACTCAATCTCTCATCAGTGCACACCCCAAATTCTATATTTTTAATGTTGTTGTGCCATTTACTGTACAGAACAGTATCTACTCTGTTTTACCAAAATTTAATGGGAGTTCATTTGCAGGAAATGACTTAATAATTTTCTGAAAGACATTATTTACAATTTCCTCAACTAATGGACGTGATCACTATGCTCATATCATCAGCAAAAAGAATAGCTTTACATCTTCGTTAATACAGAGTGGCAAGCCATTAATATAGATTAAGAACAATAAGAGATACAAGATTGAACCTTTTAGAACCTCATTGTTGATACCTCCCCAGTTTGAGAAATCTGCTGAACTTTGCACATTACATGAACTGTTTAGTTCAACCTTCAGTACTCTTCCAGTTAAATATGAATTAAACCATTTGTGCTCTCTCTCACTCATTCCACAACACTTAAGCTTATCTAGATGAATTCCATGTTTTACACAGTTAAAAGCTTCTGAGAGAGCACATAAAATCCCATTTTGATACAATAGCCATACATCAACACGATATCGACCTTTCCCACTATTGGTAAACGGTCTATTTTAACATGGGTAATGTATCACGAAGCAAATACCGTCCGCACTGGCGGAATGTTGCCCTGATACCAAGTGCTTATACGTTTGTGGCTATTACAGAGCCATCTGTCACAAAGTGAAAGAAGTGGTCAACTAAAACAATCATATTTCTTTACGTACTACACGAATATGTAATAAAAATGGGGGTTCCTATTTTTAAAAAATGCAGTTGATATCCGTTTGACCTATTGCAGTACCATCTAGCGGGCCTACCATAGCGCCATCTGGTTTCTCCCTTCAAGCTAGACGAGTTTCGTTCTTTGTAGTTTTTTCGTTTGATGCTTATTTCGTGAGGCATTTGGCCCAGTTACTATCAATGGACCACCCAGTATATGTTCATTTATGAAATTTGTTATTAATAACCCATTCCAATTCAAAAGCGAGAGCACTGTGCATAGCTACAACACTACGAAAAAGGCGATCTTCACTACTTTCGGTTAAATGTAACTTTGGCACAGAAAGAGGTGAATTATGTTGCCAAAAATGTCTTTGGTCTCTCGCCAAATAGCATCAAAAGTCTGACAGAGAGCCAACCAACATTTAAAAACAAATTAAAAGAATTTCTGAATGACAACTCCTTCTACTCAGTTGATCAATTTTTAGATATAAATTAGTAATTTTACAAGAAGAAACTTGAATTATGGCGTACAAAGACACTTTCTGTTAAACTGACATGTTCCACATAATTACGAAATGTCTTATTCATGATCTATGGAAAAAGTATGGAATCTACTATAAATCTAATCTAACCGCAACATTATTTTTCTCCAAGTTCAGAGGATGTAATGATTCTGCAACTGTTTATTTAATTTCTACTGCTACATCTACGTCTATAGTCTGCGAACCACTGTGAAGTGTATGGCAGAGAAAGTGTCCCACTGTACCAGTTATTACGGCTTTTCCCGTTCCATTCATGCGTGGAACGTGGGAAGCATGATTATTTAAATGTCTCTTTGTGTGCCGTAATTAATTTAATCTTACCTTCGTGCTCCCCATGGGAGCAGATATTGTTATAGTTATTATTTAAAAGCACGTCTTGAAACTTTGTTAATAGATTTTCCTGGATAGTTTCCATCTATCTTCATGAGTCTCCTAGTTCACTTGTTTCAACACCTCAGTGACACACTCCTGTGAGTCGAACAAACCTGTCACCATTCGTGCTGCCCTTCTTTGCATATGTTCAATATCCCGTGCTAGCTCTTTTTCCTATGGGATGCACATCCTTGAGTAATGCAAAATACTACCCAAAATATCCGAGAATTGCATTGTAAAAATCAGAAAACTATACTTACGTCCTAACGTTCTCCATAAACTTCAAAGTAGTCACCTCAGGCACGTATACAATGATTCTGGTGTTGTTCCGGTTTTTGGAAGCGATCCAGGAAGTCCGCAGGCTGAATGGTGTTCAGGACCCGTTGCGATTCCACTTGGATGTCTTTAATCGAGCCAAAACGTCGCCATTTCAACGCGATTTCGATCTTTGAGAACAGGTAGAAGTCGCTCGGGGCTAGGTCTGGCGAGTACGGAGGGTGAGGGACTGTTACCACATTGTTATTGACCAGGAATTCGTTCACAACACAACAAGCGAGGTGTGAAGGGCTGCATTGTTATGGAGAACCAACCAGTCTTTCTTTTTCTAGGACTTCGACCGTTTGTTCTCTTACTCATCTCAAAACCGCACAGTAAAACTGCTTGTTGACAATGTGACCAAGTGGAACAAACTCCTAATACATTTTTCCCTGAATGCTGAAAAACTGATCAACATTAACTTCATGTTGCTGCGAACTCGTCGAGCTCTTTTCGGCATTGGAAAAGATCGCGTTTTCTGTTGCGCTGACTGGTGCTTCGTTTCATTGCCATAACCCTAGACCCAAAGTTCATCACCTGTGATGACTGTAGATAAGAATTTGGACATCTTGAACTCTTTGTTGCAGTCCAGAGCATGTCTGAATCCTGAGGTTTTGTTGGTCGGTCCTGAGAAGGGGAGGGACAAACGCCGCTGCAATTTGTCTCATGTTCATCTCATTGTCTAGAATTCGTTGATACGTGCTGTACGACAGCCCAAGTTTGTTACAAACATTGTGAAGTGTCTACCTTCAGTCTTCATGTGTCCCAGGTTCGATTCCCGGCGGGGTCAGGGATTTTCACCTACCTCGAGATGACTAGGTGTTTGTGTTGTCCTCATTATTTTATCAACATTTATGAAAGTGGTAAGACTGGACTGAGCAAAGGTTGGGAATTTGTACGGGCGCTGATAACCGCGTAGTTGAGCACCCCACAAAACAAACGTCATCGTCAGTCTACATGAATAGCATGATCATTTCTGTTGCTTTATGTGTTGACGGTCGACCAGAATGTTTGTCATATGCCACAGATTCTGGGCCTTTCCTGAAGCGCTTGCACCACTTAAATTTTCTTGCTTGACGCAGTGCACTCTCATCAAATGCCTCTGTCAGCATATGGTGGGTTTCCGCTGCAGTTTTTTTCACCTTCAAACAGAATTTAATGCAAATCCGTTGGTCATTCACGTTATCCATTTCCCAATTCGCAGAATCACTGAAACCCGTCTTGACAAGCACCACTACAACTCACAACTGCATGCGTCAAAGATGACACAACTTTGTGCTGCAGTAGCTAAGACATGTACTTGTAGACATCTAGCCGCAGAATGTACTGCCACTGGTTTGACCAGTAAAATGAAATTCTCGGATGTTTTGGTAGCACTTCGTATTCTAAGATGAGTTGCACGAGTGATTTGTAAGCAATCTCCTTTGTAGACTGATTGCATTTCCCTCGAATTCTCCCAGTAAGTCTGTCATTTACTTTTTCCACGAACAGCCTATGTGGTCATTCCAATTCCAGTCACATCTAAGCGTTACACCCAAGTATTTGTATGAGTTTGCATATTTCAACTGTGACTCACAGGTATTATATTCAAAGGATACTATGTTTTTTTTCGTTTTGTGAAGTGCGCAGTTTTCCATTTTTGAACATTTAAAGCAAATTGCCAATATTTGCACCACTTTGAAATCTTATCATGGGTCTCAGTGAATATTTGTACAGCTTCGATCTCACTGTATTTCACTGTACATAACTACATCACCTACGAGAAGCCTGAGGTTATTATTACTGAGTCAACATCGTTCACCGACCATGACTGGTCAGATTGCGTCACATCGTAGTGATTATCTACTAAAACCATTACTAAAACTAAGGTAGCAAACAAGAAGCATTACACAACACTAATTTTATAAGTAGTGGTTGCCAACAACACTTTATAGCTCTTAAGTGTTTCCAGTTTGTGGCTTCACGTGTGAAGGAATTATGTTGAAGAGTCAACAGTTCCACTCGTAGAGAAAAATTCATTTACAGAATATGGTGGCTGTTGCTTGAGCTCACGCGCCCGTCTAGTATGAACATCCTCGGTGGTAGTGTTACAACATCCGGTTGTAGGTGGTTGAATATCCTCAGGACTGCTATGGGAAAGCCGTCCAGTGTCTTAGTTTGGTGGCAGCTTGGGATGTCAATGTCGGCCTTATTTCGTGTGTTGCAGTTGTGAATCTCCTGTCTCTTACAGAAGGATACTATATTTTCTTTCGTGTGGACGAGAAAGTTGAAAATATACTTGCTAAATATTGTCACTGTTCACAACTGCTTGAAAACGGGTCTACAGTGGTCGAATTTCTTGCTCGAAGATATTATTCTTACAGCCTCTATTTGCAGGAGCAATATGTTTTTGCTTCCAGTAGACTTTGCCCACAGCATCGCGGTGTAGCTTGCTGTCCAGGTTTCTAGAGGGTGCGTTTCTGGATGAGGTATCGAACATATTGCTTCCCCCTACTTATACCTTCCGAGAAGATCACGAATGTAAAATTAGAGAGATTCGAGCGCGCACGGAGGCTTCCCGTGAACCATACGCGACTGGAACAGGAAATGGAGGTAATGACCCTGCCATGTAAAGTGCCCTCCGCCACACATTGTTGGGTGGCTTGCGGATGTAGATAAATCGTTAAGAGTACGGGGAGGGAGGGGGGGTGCAGATCTTTTCTGAACAGCACGTTGCAAGACATCCCAGATATGCTCAATAATGTTCATGTCTTCATGTCTGTGGAGTTTGGTGGCCAGCGGAAGTGTTTAAACACACAACAGTGTTCCTGGAGCCTCTCTGTAGATACGATGGACGTGTGGGGTGGGCCATTGTCCTGCTGGAATAGCGCAAGTCCGTTGGAATGCACAATGGACAGGAATGAATGAAGGTAATCAGACGGAACGCTTACATACGAGTCACCTGCCAGAGTTGTATCTAGCATTGTTTCAGGGGTCCCGTATCACTCCAACTGCACACACTCCACGCCATTACAGAGCCTCCACCAGCGTGAACAGTCCCATGCTAACATGCAGGGTCCATGGATTAATTGGGCTGTCCATACACGTACACGTCCATCTGCTCGACACAATTTGAAACGAGCCTCATCCAACCAAGCAACATGTTTGAAGTCATCAACAGTCCAATGTCGAAGTTGACAGGCCCAAGCAAGGTGAAAAGCTTTGCGTCGTGTAGTCATCAAGAGTATACGAGTGAGCCTTTGGCTCCGATAGCCCATATCGATGATGTTTCGTTGAATGGTTCGCCCACTTGACACTTGATGGGCCACCAGTGAAATCTGCAGCAATTTGCGGAAGCGTTGCGCTTCTGGCACTTTGAACGGTTCTCTTCAGTCGTCGTTAGTCCCGTTCTTGCAGGATCTTTTGCCGGCCGCAGCGATGTCGGAGATTTGATGTTTTGCCGGATTCCAGATATTCACGGTTCACTCGTGAAATGGTCGTAAGGGAAAAACCCCACTTCATCGCGACCTCGGAAATGTTGAGTCCCATCGCTCGTGCGCCGACTATAACACCACTCATTTAAATCTCGATAACCTGCCATTGTAGCAACAGTGGCCGATCTAACAACTGCGCCAGACACTTGTCTTATATAGGCGTCGCCGACCGCAGCGCCGTATTCTGCCTGTTTACATATGTCTGTATTCGAATACGCATGCCTATACCAGTTTCAATGTATAATAGTACACACTCATATGGCGGTTTACTCTTTTTAAAAATATTGTTTTAGTGTTGGACATTAGTATAAACATACTAATGCAAAACAAGTACCACATTCTAAAAAACACCATATTAAAAAGGGTGTACAAGTCACAGAATTGAAACCCTCAACAAGAGTTGACCAGTGAACAATACTGCATCGTCCGACGACTGGCAGCACTTATACACGATATTCTTGATGACTTTTAGATGACTGACTCAGCGTTATGTTATATCTGGCTCAACGAGATGCCACTATTTGTTAAAATACCACTTATAACATGTGACAAAAAACGTCTAATTGGCGTTTACCTACACGTAAAAGGCATGGATGGTCGCAAAGAAAGACTACAAGCTTCTACTGGTCAAAGAACGCATCACTATCAGCGACGACGATGGTACCATCAGAACCCTCGCCTCGCCAGCTGTCGAAACAAAGCAGCAACCGAGCTGCAGTTCCTTTACGAGCAGCTACTCTCAAAGAACAGCGAAAGTCGGCATTGTGGCCGCGCACGGCCAGCTTACGTTACTAAATATTCCACTGTTTTTAATGGATCCCGGGAACCATAAGTACACTACGTGATTAAATGTATCCGGACACCTGCCTAAAAATGACTTAAAAGTTCGTGGCGTTCTCCATCGGTAATAATATAATTCAGTATGGTGTTGGCCCACCCTTAGCCTTGATGACAGCTTCCAATCTCGCAACCATACGTTCAGTCAGGTGCTGAAAGGTTGCTTGGGCGATGGCAGCCCATTCTTCACGGAGTGCTGCACTCAGAAGAGGTATCGATGCCGATCGGTGGGGCCTGGCACGAAACTGGACCTTCCAAAACATCCCAAACCTGTTCTGAAGGATTCACGTCAAGACTCTGTGCAGGCCAGTCCTTTACAGAGATGTTATTGTCATGTAAGCCTTTCTGCCACAGGCCGTGTATTGTGAGCAGGTGCGCTATCGTGTTGAAAGATGCAATCGCCATCCGCAAATCGATCATCAGTGGGAAGCAATAAGGTGCTTAAAACATCAATGTAGGCCTGTGCTGTGACAATGCCATGCAAAACAACAAGCGGTGAAACCCCTCCATGAACAACACGACCACACCATTACACCACCGCTTCCGAAGTTTACTGTTGGCAGTACACACGCTGGCAGATGACGTTCACGGGGCATTCGCCATACCCACACCCTGACATCGGATAGCCACATTGTTTACCGTGATTCGTCACTCCACGCAACGTTTCTCCACTGTTCAATCGTTCAATGTTTACGCTCCTTACACCAAGCGAGGCGTCGTTTGGCATTTACCGGCGTGTTGTATGGCTTATGAGCAGCTGCTCGCCACGAAATCCAAATTTTCTCGCCTCCCGCCTGTCATAGTACTTTCAGTGGATCCTGAAGCAATTTGGAATTCGTGTGTGATGGTCTGGATAGATGTCAGCCTATTACACATTACGACCCTTTTCAACTATCTGCGGGCACTATCAGTCAACAGACGAAGTCGGCCTGTACACTTTTGTGCTGTACATGTTCCTTCAAGTTTCCACTTCATTATTACTTCGGAAACAGTGGAGCTAGGGATGTTTAGGAGTGTGGAAATCTCATGTACAGACATATGACACAAGTGACACCCAATCACCCGACCATGTTCGAAGTCCGTGAGTTCTGCGGAGTGCCTCATTCTGCTCTCTCACAATGTCTAACGACTACTGAAGTCGCTGATATGGAGTACCTGGCAATAGGCGGTAGCACATTGCAGATAATATGAAAAAAAACAATGTTTTTGGGGATGTCCGCATACTTTTGATCACATTGTATACAGGATGTTACAAAAAGGTACGGCCAAACTTTCAGGAAAAATTCCTCGCACACAAATAAAGAAAAGATGTTACGTGGACATGTGTCCGGAAACGCTTACTTTCCATGCTAGAGCTCATTTTATTACTTCTCTTCAAAACACATTAATCATGGAATGGAAACACACAGCAACAGAACGTACCAGCTTGACTTCAAACACTTTGTTACAGAAAATGTTCAAAATGTCCTCGGTTAGCGAGGATACATGCATCCACCCTCCGTCGCATGGAATCCCTGATGCGCTGATGCAGCCCTGGAGAATGGCGTATTGTATCACAGCCGTCCACAATACGAGCACGAAGAGTCTCTACATTTGGTACCGAGGTTGCGTAGACAAGAGCTTTCAAATGCCCCCATAAATGAAAGTCAAGAGGGTTGAAGTCAGGAGAGCGTGGAGGCCACGGAATTGGTCCACCTCTACCAATCCGATGGTCACCGAATCTGTTGTTGAGAAGCGTACGAACACTTCGACTGAAATGTGCAGGAGTTCCATCGTTCATGAACCACATGTTGTGTCGTACTTGTAAAGGCACATGTTCTAGCAGCACCGGTAGAGTATCCCGTATGAAATCATGATAACGTGCTCCATTGAGCGTAGATGGACCAAAGTAAAGTGAGCTCTAACATGGAAACTAAGCGTTTCCGGACATATGTCCACATAACATCTTTTCTTTATTTGTGTGTGAGGAATGTTTCCTGAAAGTTTGGCCGTACCTTTTTGTAACACCCTGCATATGGCCCTTCCAGAAAGTAAAGTTCCGTATTTTTTAAAACAAAGACAACATAGACACATGAAAACCTTTATTGGTAACAGGTACAGCAATGGTGAGTTATTTTTCGACATTGTCACCAAAAGAATTGACACACTTATCATATCACGGGATCAACGTTTCTACACCCGTGTGGTAGACGTCTGCCGCCTGTGAATAGAACCAACGTGTGAGAATCGTTGTCAAAACGCTGGCATACAGGACAGGAATTTCTTGAAGTGCACGAGAAGATGGAAATCGCTGGGAGCAAGGCCAGGACTCTATCTATACTGGATGATCGAGCAGCTCACGGTAGAATTTCTGCAAAAAGGTTGCTGTGCACCGAGCGTTGTGTGGACGAGCATTGTCACGGAGCATCGCAACACCTGCTGTAAGCATTCCACGCCTCTCGTTCTGAATAGCACGTCGCAGTTTCCGCGTTTTTTCGCAGTAACGGTCAGCATACACTGTTTCACCTTTGGGCAGAAAGTCAATGAACTGAATGCCCTTCCTGTCCCAGAACACGTCCCCATCACTTTCTGCATCGACACAGTCTGTTTGAATTTCGTCTTGACTGGAGATCTACAGTGAAGACAACACATTGACTGCTGCTAGGTTTCTGTGGCCAAGTTAGAAATCCACATCTCGTCACCTGTGACAATCCTCAACGTTGTCATCGTGATACTGCTGCAGAAATGTCAGTGCTGGGGTTGTCGCCCAATGATATCCCGTATGTGCTCGATTGGAGACAGATCTTGGTGATGCACTGTGTGATCAAAAGTATCCGGACATCCCCTAAAACGCCGCCCAGAGTGGCCGAGCGGTTCTAGGCGCTACAGTCTGGAACCGCGCGACCGCTGCGGTCGCAGGTTCGAATCCTGCCTCGGGCATGGATGTGTGTGATGTCCTTAGGTTAGTTAGGTTTAACTAGTTCTACGTTCTAGGGGACTGATGACCTCAGCAGTTAAGTCCCATAGTGCTCAGAGCCATTTGAACCATTTGAACATCCCCCAAAACATACGTTTTTCATATTAGCTGCTTTGTGCTGCCACCTACTGCCAGGTACTCCATATCAGCGACCTCAGTAGTCAATGTGAGAGAGCAGAATGAGGCACTCCGCAGAGCTCACGAACTTCGAACGCGGTCGGGTGATTGGGTGTCACTTGTGTCATATGTCTGTAGGCGAGATTTCCACACTCCTAAACATCCCTAGCTCCACTGTTTCCGAAGTAATAGTGAAGTGGAAACTTGAAGGGACATGTACAGCACAAAAGCGTACAGGCCGACCTCGTCTGTTAACTGATAGTGACCGCCGATAGTTGAAAAGGGTCGTAATGTGTAATAGGCAGACATCTATCCAGACCATCACACACGGATTCAAAATTGCTTCAGGATCCACTGTAAGTACAATGACAGGCGGGAGGCGAGAAAACTTGGATTTCGTGGCGATCAGCTGCTAATAAGCCACAAATCAACAAGCCTTGCTTGGTGTAAGAAGCGTAAAAATTGGACATTTGAACAGTGGAATAACGTTGTGTGGAGTGACGAATCACAGTAGACAATGTGGCGATCCGATGGCAGCAAAAAAAATGGCAGGGTGTTGGTGTGGCGAATGCCCGGTGAACGTCATCTGCCTGCGTGTGTTGTGCCAACAGCAAAATTCGGAAGCGGTGGTGTTATGGTGTCGTCGTGTTTTTCATGGAGAAGGGTGGCACCGCTTGTTGTTTTGCGTCAGAGCACAGGCCTACATTGACGCTTTAAGCACCTTATTGCTTCCCACTGTTGAAGAGCAATTCAGGGACGGCGATTGTATCACGACGACCGAGCGCCTGTTCATACTGCACGGCCTGTGGCGGAGTGGTTACTCGACAATAACATCCCTATAATGGACTGGCCTGCCCAGAGTTCTGACCTCAATCCTACAGAACACCTTTGGGATGTTTTGGAACTCCAATTTCGTGCCAGGCCACACCGACCGACGACATCGATACCTCTCCTGAGTGCAGCACTCTGTGAAACATGGCTGCCATTCCATAAGAAACCTTCCGAGACTTGATTGAACGTATTCCTGCCAGAGTGGAAGCTGTCATCAAGGCTATGGGTGGACCAACACAATTCTGAATTACAGTATTACCGATGGGGGAGGGGGGGGGGACGCCACGAACTAAGTCATTTTCAGCCAGGTGTCCGGATACTTTTGATCACATAGCGTAGATGAGGCCAAGACAATGTGTCGGCAGTTTGTAGAGCATGTTGCGCTACAACGACAGTACATGGGCGAGCGTTATCTTGTTGGAAAAGACGCCATGGATTGCTGTCCATGATTGGCAGCACAGCAGGTCAAATCACCGACCGACCTGCAGATTTGCAGTCAGGTTGGGTGGGATAACCACGAGTGTGCTCATGGTATCATATGAAATCGCAATCCAGACAATTACTTGAGGTGTGGGTCCAGTGTGTCTAAGACACAGAGGGGTTGGCTAAAGGTCCTCATCTGGCTTCCTCCTAACCAACACACAGCCATCACTGGCACCGAGACAAAACCGGCTTTCATCGAAAAAACACAACAGACCCTGCTCTTCAATGAGCTCGACACCACTGAAGTCGCAAATGGTGATGGTTTGGGGTCACTGGAATGCACGCTACAGGGCATCTGGCTCGGAGCTGAAGTAACCGATGTGTAGCAGTTCGTTGTGTCACTTTGTTACCAATTGCTGCTCACACTGCTGCTGCAGATGCAGTACGAGCGTCAGAATCATACGCCGAACGCAATGATCTTCTTTCTCGGTAGTGGCGCGTGGCTGTCCGGAGTCCGGTCTTCTCGTTACCGTACCTGTCCGTGACCACCTCTGCCATCAGTCATGAACAGTGGCTACGTTCCTGCCAAGTGTTTATGAGCTATCGGAGGAGGAACATCCATCTCCTCCTAGTCTAGTACGCGATTTAGTTCAAACTTACTGAGTTGTTGGTAAAGGCTTCTTTGTCGCCTTCAAGGTATTCTTGGCTAACATCAGCGCCCCAACTTCCAGTCTTAAAGATAACTAGTGCTCACGTCTGTTACAGCGTGCATTGATAAAGCCACTACGTCCTCGTGGTGGCTCTACTAGCCCCACTCTTATGCGAATGGCCCGAAATTGGAGCAGATATCATCTTTCAGGCGTAGAAACACGCCTGCCAACTTTTATTTATTTCACACAACTAATTTTTGGACTTGCGATTTTTTTCCGTCAGTGTACTTTCAACAATTAGGTAGCTTTCGTCGAACACTCATACAGCTTCCGTCCAGTGCTCGGTCCAACGCCTTCTCCCCAAAAACCAGAAGACACATTTTCTTATAACCTCGGATCAGTGATGAGAAACTACTATTTATACGAGATATATTTCTGGTTTAGCCATCCAACTCAAAAAAGAGCATTTGTGAGGTCTAAGAAAGCTTCGCACTAGTTTGTGTCTTCTCTCAGCTGGAAAACGGTCAGTTTCATTCCTGCAGGCAGTGATGTCTTCGCAGGTATTCTACGTCGTAACTTTCGGAACTGGCGGTCGTATACCGACGCCTCCGCATTTTTTATGTATAAGTAGCTCAGTATATTATCTCGGGAAATTAATTACATGTAAATATCTACTACATTAACTATTTTTAACCCGATTAAATCGAGTTTACATTCGCTCATGAAAGCAATTATTCAATAAATTGATGAATGAGGTGGACTGGAGTGTGGACGCTGCCTCAGCGCTACGTTGCACTAACTTTCGTGCCACTTACGACCTCTACATACAACAAGAATATCTTTCAGTTTTGTGAAACATCTTTCGACAATATTCTGTACTGAGCGAGGAGCCGCGGCCATTAGTATACTGGACTCGCATTCAGGAAAACAACGGTTCAAACCCGCGTGTGGGCTTCCTGATTTAGGTTTCCCGTGATTTCCCCTAATTGCTTCAGGCAAATGCCGCGATGGTTCCTTTGAAAGGGCACGGCCAGCTTCCTCCTCATCCTTCCCTAATCCGCTGATACCGATGTCTCGCTGTTTGGTCCTCTCCCCCCAAATCACCCAGCCAACCTATATTCTGTTACCGTAGTCATTTTAGGCTTCACGCATTTGCTCTCTTGACAGCCAAATGTGTTTCATTCAGCATCTCTCTATCATAGCCCTATATTTTGTTTTAGATCTGTAATGTAATGGTCTCTGTTTCCTTAGAAATGTTTTTGCAGTGTCTTTGTACTGTGAAAGGTTCCTCCTTTCACAAACTCCTCTACTGGCTACATATGTGTAGTGCATGGTCAGCTATTATTTTTAACTTGCGCCATAGTTTCCCCTAGATGCACCTCTCCTGAGATAAAAGTTTCAGGTTCCTCGATGAGCTATGGCACTACTGCATTTTTATCTAATTTACTGAACATATTTATCTTTCTACTTGTTTTAGATGCCCTTTTGTACATTAGTAATCATTTTTGCTACAACTAAGTCAGTGATACTATTTTCGATATGGAGACCGTCACAGAGGTCACGTCTATTTGTTGCCATTAGATCAAATATATTTGCATCTTGAATTGGGTCCCAAACTATCTGCTCTACGCAGTTTTCAGAGAAGACACTTAGCAATTTCTCACGAGTTGTCTTGTCACACCCAGCACTAAAAAAAAACTTTATTATCCCAGTTGACTGTTGGTTTGCCTATCTCTGATAGTGAGTCTCACCCAAACAGTCACACATGCTGCTTCAATTTCTATCTCGATGGATTCGAGTTTCTCGTCTACTGTGACAAATACACTATCCTTACTTCCCATTAGCCTATCATTTCGAGATACACTTTAATTTTCCCCACAAATCTTGCCTACGTTTACTTCAGCTTTTAACCAATTTTCTGTACGTAGTACTGTGTGAGCTTCATTGCTGTTTAGGAGCGCTTCAAACTCTGGCACTTCGTTGTGAGCGCTTCGACAGTTAACAACTGATATATTATCATTCTCGCCTATATGTGGCATTAGTTTGGATCTTACACTGATACTTCTTGAACTCCTACAGCTGCTATGCTGAATGAGGTCCCCAGGCTCACACACTGAGTGCCCTTTACACGGGACTCATCTCTTTTCCCAACAAGTGAAGTGAGTCTCAATGGTTCAGTTTCAGGTTCAGCACAAGAGAGCAACTTGAACTTGAACGAGGGGTTCCCCCTCGTTCCTGTCTCCCCTGTACAGGAAGAGCCAGAAATACCACTGACACACCACTCATAGACAATTGGACGAATTCTGGCAGATCCTGAATTTCCCACCTAAGAGATCTACAGAAAAGGATAATACTTGACTCAAGTACTACAAGTAATGTGCGGTACCTTTGGTAGTCTGGTACATGAGTCTCGGTAGCCCCCCTCCCTCCAATACATCCATTCACAGCAGCTTCCAATCGACTGACAGTAGCTGGGGTAATCTCCAGCTGCTTACGAACAGCAACTAACTCATCCCGTTACTGGAACAGCATGCACGGTGGGGCTGCATTGTACGCAGTGCAATGTTTTACAGAACCGTAAACAAACTGATTTAAACTGAGCTTGCTGACTCTATCTTAATTTATGGGTCTGATATGCTACAAGTATTACCATTAACCTGCTAGAACAGAAGAGGGCCCAAACGGGATATCTATGACGACAGAAAAATTTGATACAAAATTTACTGCTTCTCTTAAACGTTTTTCAGGTTGTTGTTGTTATGGACTTCAGTCATGAGACTGGTTTGATGCAGCTCTCCACGCTACTCTGTGCAAGCTTCTTCATCTCCCAGTACCTACTGCAGCCTACATCCTTCTGAATCTGCTTAGTGTATTCATCTCTTGGTCTCCCTCTACGATTTTTACCCTCCACGCTGCCCTCCAATACTAATTTGGTGATCCCTCGATGTCTTCCTTCTTCTAGTCAAGTTGTGCCACAAGCTCCTCCCCAGTTCTATTCAATACCTCATCATTAGTTAATGATCTACCCATCTAATCTTCAGCATTCTTCTGTAGCACCACATTTCGAAAGCTTCTATTCTCTTCTTGTCCAAATGATGTTTACGTCCATGTGTCACTTCCATACATGGCTACACTCCATACAAGTACTTTCAGAAACGACTTCCTGACACTTAAATCTGTACTCGATGTTAACAAATTTCTCTTCTTCATAAACGCTTTCCTTGCCATTGCCAGTCTACATTTTATATCCTCTCTACTTCGACCAAAATAGCAAAACTCCTTTACTACTTTAAGTGTCTCGTTTCCTAATCTAATTCCCCCAGAATCACCCGACTTGATTCGACTACATTCCATTATCCTCGTTTTGCTTTTGTTGATGTTCATCTTATACCCTCCTTTCAAGACACTGTCCATTCCGTTCAACTGCTCTTCCAAGTCCCTTGCTCTCTCTGACAGAATTACAATGTCATCGGCGAACCAAAAAGTTTTTATTTCTTGGCCATGGATTTTAATACCTACTCCGAACTTTTCTTTTGTTTCCTTTATTGCTTGCTCAATATACAGATTGAATAACAACGGGGATAGGCTACAACCCTGTCTAACTCCCTTCCCAACCACTGCTTCCCTTTCATACCCCTCGACTCTTATAACTACCATCTGCTTTCTGTACAAATTGTAAATAGCCTTTCGCTCCCTGTATTTTACCCCTGCCACCTTCAGAATTTGAAAGAGAGTATTCCAGTCAACATTGTCAAAAGCTTTCTCTAACTCTATACATGCTAGAAACGGAGGTTTGCCTTTCCTTAATATTTCTTCTATGATAAGTCGTAGGATCAGTATTGCCTCACGTGTTCCAACATATCTACGGAATCCAAACTGATCTTCCCCGAGGTCGGCTTCTACCAGTTTTTCCATTCGTCTGTAAAGAATTCGCGTTAGTATTTTGCAGCTGTGACTTATTAAACTGATAGTTCGGTAATTTTCACATCTGTCTACGCCTGCTTTCTTTGGGGTTGGAATTATTAGGTATATTCTTCTTTAATTCTGAGGGTATTTCGCCTGTCTCATACATTTTGCTCACCAGATGGTAGAGTTTTGTCAGGACTGGCTCTCCCAAGGCTGTCAGTAGTTCTAATGGAATGTTGTCTACTCCGGGGGCCTTGTTTCGACTCAGGTCTTTCAGTGTTCTGTCAAACTCTTCACGCAGTATCATATCTCCCATTTCATCTTCATCTACATCCTCTTCCATTTCCATAAAATTGTCCTCAAGTATAGACCCTCTATACACTCCTTCCACCTTTCTGCTTTTCCTTCTTTGCTTAGAACTGGCTTTCCATCTGAGCTCTTGATATTCATACAAGTGATTCTCTTTTCTCCCAAGGTCTTTTTATTTTCCTGTAGGTAGTATCTATCTTACCCCTAGTGAGATAAGCCTCTACATCCTTACATTTGTCCTCTAGCCATCCCTGCTTAACCATTTTTCACTTCCTATCGATATCATTTTTGAGATGTTTGTATTCCTTTTTGCCTGCTTCATTTACTGCATTTTTATATTTTCTCCTTTCATCAATGAAATTCAATATTTCTTCTGTTACCCAAGGATTTCTACTAGCCCTCGTTTTTTTACCTATTTGATCCTCTGCTGCCTTCACTATTTCAGTCCTCAAAGCTACCCATTCTTCTTCTACTGTATTTCTTTCCCCCATTCTTGACAATTGTTCCCTTATGGTCTCCCTGAAACTCTGTACAACCTCTGGTTCTTTCAGTTTATCCAGGTCCCATCTCCTTAAATTCCCACCTTTTTGCAATTTCTTCAGTTTTAATCTACAGTTCATAACCAATAGATTGTGGTCAGAGCCCACATCTGCACCTGGAAAATGATCACAAAAAAATTCGACAATGGCTTTAATTAACGATAACTGCAGACAATATTCACTTATGTTACAAGAGGAAACTAATTTGACACTATATATTGGATACTTGAAGCAACCGTAATTAACAAATGCCGATTTACTTCGAAATAGGTTATGCACAGCACATTTTGACAGCAGCGTTGATTTACCATGGATACAGACAAATACACTCTTGTTACGAGAGAAAGCTATTGTGAGATGATACGTTCGTTACTTGCGGTAGGTGTACACTGCGGTGACAAAAATTATGGGGCACCTCCTAATATCGTATCGTACGTCCTTATTCCCGGCGTGGTGCAGCCACCCGACTTGGTATGGACCCAACAAGTCGCTGGAAGTCCCCTGCAGAAATACTGAACCACGCTGCCTCTATAGCCGTATAACTGCGAGCGTGTTGCCAGTGTACAATTTTGTGCACAAACTTTCCTCACGATAATATCGCATAAATGTTCTAATGGATTCATGTCAGATGATCTCGGTAACCAAATCATTCGCTCTAACTGTCCAGAGTATTCTTCAAACCAACCGCGAACATCTGTGGGCCAGTGACATGGCGCGTTGTCATCCATAAAAAGTCCGTCGTTCTCTGGAAACGTGAAGTCCATGAATGGCTGAAAATGGTCTCCAGGTAGCCGAATGTAACCATTTCCAGTCAACGACCCGTTCAGTTCCACCAGAGAACACAGTCGTTCCAAGTAAACACAGCCCACACCATTATGGAGCCACATCAGCTTGCACAGTGCCTTGTTGACGTCTTGGATCCAGGCTTTCATTGGTACTGCGCCGCACGCGAACCCGACTGTCAGCTCTTACCGACCGAAATCGGGTCCCATTTAAGCAGGCCACGGTTTTCCAGACGCCTAGGATCCAACCGATATGGTCGCGAGCCCAGGACAGGCACTGAAGGCGGTGTTGCACTGTTAGCAATGGCACTCACATCGGTCGTCTGCCAGAGCCAATTAACGTCAAATGCCTTAACAGACACGTTCGTCGTACGTCTCACACGGATTTCTGCGAAAATTTCACGCATTATTACTTGTCTGTTAGCACTGACAACTCTACGCAAATGTCGCTTCTCTCGATCGTTTAAGTATCGGCTGACGTCCACTGCGTTGTCAGTGGCGAGAGGTAATGCTTGAAATCTGTTATTCTCGGCACGTATTTCACACTGTGGATATCGGTATACAGATTTCTCAAATGATTTCCGAAATGGAATGCCCCATGTGTCCAGCTCTAACTACCCTTCCGCACTCAAAGTTTGTCAGTTCCCTTCGTGCAGCCATAATCACGTCAGAAACCTTTTCACGTGAGTCAACTGAGTACAGATGACATGTCCCATATGTCTAGCTCTAACTACCGTTTCGCATTCAAAGTTTGTGAGTTCCCTTCGTGCAGCCATAATTACGTCATAAACTTTTTCACATGAATCAACTAAGTACAAATGACAGCTCCGCCAACAAACTGCCCTTTTGTACCTTGGGTACGCGATACTAAAGGCATTTGTATATGTGTGTATCGCTACCCTACGTTTTTTGTCACCTTAGTGTAAATCACAATCACCAATTTACTGCGAAACAGTTTGTCCACAACACTCGCACGTACGAAAATTCTCGAAAGTACGTTTTCAAGCCAACAGCCTTGCCTCAGTGGTCACACCGATCCCTGCCACATCACTGAAGTTGGACGGCTGACCGGGCAAGTCTTCTGCCACTGTTGGCAAGTGGGGTGCACTCAGCCCTTGTGAACCCCCTTGGGGAGATACTTGATTGAGAAATAGCGGCACATGTCGTAAAAGCTGATAGCGACTGGGAGAGCGGCGTGCCGCATCCAGCGACGTCTACTGATTCAGGATAACACGGTAGTCTGTTGGTACCTTTGGGATTTCAAGGCCTGTTTGGATGGAGCTGCATACGATTGTAAACTTCCGAAAGTTCTTAATGCTACACATTTTTCATGTAAATGTATAATGAAAATAGGGAACAATCAATTTTTAACATGGCTACCTTGGGCGAATTCCACTGAAAAGCACAAATAAAGTTTACAATTGCAGAGTTAGATTTTTTTAAACAAAAACATCACAAACAGGCACTCTTTGAAGGGGAGGCTTTAACAAATAATGTTCAGCCAGTATCGACACAATTCCGACACTTAAAAAGTTTTCATATATATATACTGCCAGAAACCCCTCTATAATTCTTTTGCATGACATTATAGATCAACATTCACATATCGTACAGTATGATACACGTGACTCGTATCGAACATGATACACATTCGTATTTCATTTTATGTATTTAATCCTTCAGTTTTTGTATTTCTTATAGCACTGCATTAGTACTATCAATTGCGATCATTTATCAGTGATTTTTCTTTTGATTATACTCAAACTTCCATAAATTAAATATACATGTAAGTCAAATAATAATAGGAGTGCTTAAAACACTGTATTGTTAATGTCATGTTATTCCTGCAATTTCTATACAAAGACATAAAATTTTCAAGAGGTGTATTTACAGGAAAAATGATTATCACTTATTAAAATTCTTTCGTTCATGTGGACAAATGTTGAAGTCAAGAGTAAATAAGAAACAATGTTAAAATGAAACAAATGTGGAAAGTATGGTAATTGTATCAAAAAAGGAAAATACCGATAAAAAATCGTTATTGTGATTGTGTTAGTCTAAATTGTCAAGAAAAATAACATGCTTCTTATCGACAAATCATTTGCATTATAAAACTGCACGTATGTCATCAGTTTTAACAAAAAAGTAAATACTACTCTTGTTGTTAAAAGGTTATATACTAATAAATCATTGTATAGAAATGTCTTGATCCCACAGTTGTTGATTAAGCATTATGCATTAAAAAATTTCATTAGCAGTTTTATTGCAACACACACATGCTTCCTCGCCATGCATCCACGTTATGGGTACAATAAATTTAACTTCTCATATAGAGTATAGTTATATTTCATGCACAGTTCATTGTGGTTAACCTTATGAAAGTGCACATTTGGGTTCCACTACGAATTCAAAGAGCTTATGTTGTTGTATATAGTTCTACATTTCCACACTGGTATACACGTTCACATTGCATTCCTTATAACTAAATGCCCAAACGGAATCCATTAATTCCGAAACAGTATGACCACTATTTCAGCATTAGGACTGCTTAAGCATCAGTTTTTGTCAACTAATGATCCTAACTGTACATAAGCCACAATATGTTAAGGTGTTTTTGGACATGCTCAAGCATCTACTTCAACCTAGGCTGTTGTACATTTCTCATGTTATACCTTGACGTTTTTTAGTGTAAAATAAAGAAAAATTGTTATATTAGCTTCTGTTTCATTTCAAATTGTTGCCAGTCATCTAGGCTTAACTATATGGTTATGTTGTATGTCATCCATTATTTGTTTGGCTATTGTAACGATTGCTGTTGGTCATACTCATGAAACATTTCGTACTTCGTTTTGTGATGGTTGTAAACTGATAACTGCTGGTCATCTACATCTACATCTACATCCATACTCCGCAAGCCACCTGACGGTGTGTGGCGGAGGGTATCCTGAGTACCTCTATCGGTTCTCCCTTCTATTCCAGTCTCGTATTGTTCGTGGAAAGAAGGATTGTCGGTATGCTTCTGTGTGGGCTATAATCTCTCTGATTTTATCCTCATGGTCTCTTCGCGAGATGTACGTAGGAGGGAGCAATATACTGCTTGACTCTTCGATGAAGGTATGTTCTCGAAACTTTAACAAAAGCCCGTACCGAGCTACTGAGTGTCTCTCCTGCAAAGTCTTCCACTAAAGTTTATCATCTCCGTAACGCTTTCGCGATTACTAAATGATCCTGTAACGAAGTGTGCTGCTCACCGTTGGGTCTTCTCTACCTCTTCTATCAACCCTATCTGGTATGGATCCCACACTGCTGAGCAGTATTCAAGCAGTGGGCGAACAAGTGTACTGTAACCTACTCCTTTGTTTTCAGATTGCATTTCCTTAGGATTCTTCCAATGAATCTCAATCTGGCATCTGCTTTACCGACGATCAACTTTATATACGATCTAATACCATTCCATTAAACAAGTATAAAAACGTTTTTATTGTATGACAGTTCTTTTTTATTTCCAGTTGTTGCCACTAATTTGGGCTGACCTGAATGATTCTGTAATGTGTCAATTATTATATGTTCCTCTATTGTAATATGACTGCCTTTGGTGATACTTTCATAACAGTTTATTTAATGATGCTTGTAAACTTATTCCTTCACAACTTATAATTTATTTCTCATCTTTGTTGTTTTTATGTTTATATTGTACCACACCAGTTATTGGTTGCAAATATGTCTTCTGTTCTGATTATTGACTAACGACTATCTTTATAACGTTGTTCACGATGCTACTTAAGGACACACATTTCATGCTGTCAGAATATGAGTTTCCCTTCAATAAAAATAGAATAGATGTAGCTTTGTCAAGTTGTTATAGTTACTCTTTGACTTACTTTCTATGCTGGCGCCACCTACTTCTTTGATAGCTTAATCGCCACACTCAGTCTGGCACTGGTTCTGTATGAATAGACAACGTGACTGTCAAACATGCCTACATGAGATGAGATATGTGTTGTATCCAGTCTATGTGCTCGCTTTCGTGAGCTTTCTCCTTAAGTTTGATTTTAACGTAATTACGATATAAATTGAAATTTCTGTATATGGAATACTAAGATGCATGCTTATGTTATTATGAAAATATTTGCTATCGTAATTTTCATGTGCACTTTATTCCACAGTTTCAGTCTGATGATGAAATTTTTAAAATCAAGTGGTTAATGAGGAACTTTGGGATCGAGGCCTTCCTCTAGTTCAAAGTTGTGCCAAATTTGTATGGTCATCTGCCTCTAAGCCATGTATGTATTTCTCCAACAAGTAATGGAAGTGACTGCAGGCTCAGTTCTTGGTTCAGGATCAGATATGTCTCAGTCTTTGTGCAGTCTTCGCTCATTGTGTGCTCATTCTAATTGTTAATGAAAGGTTTTGTAATTGAGAAGCGAAAACTAAAGAAATTATAAATAAATTAGTCAGATTTCGAAAAATGTTGGTCGTGAGAAAATTATTTCAAATTACAGAAGAATGCAGCATATTGCAAAACATTTTACCATAAGTTAGTTTAAGTTAGATTAAGTAGTGTTAAGTAGGAACCGATGACCTCAGTAGTTTGATGCCGTAAGACCTTACCATAAATTTCCAAACATCAATGTTAACGAACTGTTTCACGCCTCAAAAATTTTTAATTTTGTTGAAGAATATCTGTAAAATAATGAACCGATTACTGTTTTTGGACTTCAGCTTTTGACCAGTTTACATCATTACTATACGCTTGAATGTTCCAACTTCTCATTATATTAGAGATGAATACAACTAATGATTTTAAAAATGAACTAGTGTACTACTGACAATTTTTTGTTCTCTCTAAGAAAAGTTTTGAACAGATTCTATCTATCTATCTATCTATCTATCTATCGATCTATCTGTCTATCTATCTCGTACCAGGTGGATATAATTAAGGAGTAGCTACTCATAGAGGTCCATTGTAAACTGCAATTATTGTATGGCAGCGAAACTTGGTAGATATGCTTATACGCTGATGCAGACCCTATTTATGCGAAAAAAATTACTTCCAATTTCCGTCACCAGGTGAAAAACTCATCTACGTCCCTGGTTCTGAAACTGAACAAACGTGTAGGCTGTGGTTCATTATAAAACCAACATTATATCTTTATCACTTGCTTGGCCTTTTCTGTCCATACCCTGTTCCGTTTTTATACGTCGTTCTCGTATTGACAGCGTCAGGTTTGCGCCAGGCGGACAGAATTTAACCACTTTTTTAGTCAGCATAAATTGGTTCCGCATTAATGCATTAAATAGCCTACCGAGTTTCACTGACATGCGATAATTACCGCCCATACTAGACCTCTGTCAGCAACTGCATTTTAATTATAACGACCTTGTATAAAGGATCAGCTTAGCAGGGTGGGGACGTGGGTACATAGCAATAGAAATCTTTTCACATTTCCCTATCAAACTGTAGAAAGTTGTTCATTACACTCAAAGCACCCTCAACATCTCACCACCCTTGCAGGCAACAGCAGATCAATAGACAGACATTAACATCATAGATTTATATAACTTGCTTTCAAACTTACTGGATATTAATTAGTAAGCAGATCACCTAATGTTCTGTGTTGCCACATTAATGCCTTTTTCAAGTGGGAATCAGCATACTGGTTTTGGAGGTGTCAAACCTCAGAGCCTGATGTAAAGCTAAATTTCTTGCAAGCTACATTTGTATATTGCATAAAAAATAAATGTGAAGAAAGAAACACAATTAAAAAGACATTTTTTTATTATTATTGACATCTTAATGTAAGATGATAGTCTTCACGTTAGAAGGTATTTATTGTCTTCTGTTGTACTGTCTGTATGGAGTTACAAGTAAGCAAATGGTGAAAGTTGATGTATCTCCTAGTCTTTAGAGTGCCCATTGGTGCCACTGACTGGGTGTGGATTGATAGTGATTCTCCACTGCAAGACTTTGCGATATTCTCCAGTGTTAGCCGTGGTTGCGTGAGGATGCTGCTTCTGTTGTGATGTGGTTTCAAAGTCTGAGGCTTGTAAGCATTCATGTTTTGATAACGATGGGTCTTGCACTACTGTGCTTACGTGATGATCTGCCCTTGCGCACTTTTGTCTTCGGTCAGGTGTTATGCCTTCTGTGTTGCAACTTGCCTGTTGCTTGGATGCTAGTGCATCACATCCTCTGTAACTTAAGGGAACGGAATGCTCATCGTGTTGTTTGAGCCCACAGTGAGGTTTTGAAATATTGGTCCGTTTAGACGTAGTGCCCTCTCTCAGCATCTGAACAGTGTCGGTATGGAATGGGAAGCTGTGGAGAAGGTCCCACGAAGTGTGAAGTTCTGGTTTTTCTCCAGCAGCTACGTTCTTCCAGGAACTTTCAACGTTCTGCCCCTCTGTAGCTACCTCACTGGAACTGAAGAACGTATTGTTACCAGTTAATACTGAAGCTGGCGCTACTTTATATTCAGTTTGTTGCCAGTGCTGAAGCTGATGTACAGAACTCTCTTTCTCAGGATGTAAAGAAATATACCTTTCACTCCTACAATTGTTATGTTTGTTGAATTGCAAACGGTCTTGCTGTGAAACTGGCGCAATGCTATGCAAGAAACACGTTGAGCTACGTGCGCTGGTGTTATCAGTGTCCTCTGTTTCTTTCTTATGCAATGTTTGTCTAGGGAATTTTGGTGCATCTTTATCAAGGACAGAAATGTAGACTCTGGGAGATTGTGTTGTTGTGTTGACAATCGAAGGAGGTACCTCTTTCTGTGGTGGCGAAGATTCTGGATCGTCAGTTGAAGTAGAGAAGTAACTAAACGTTTTAAACTCTCTGTCGAACGCTGAGTTATCGATAAGCGTGGTGTCAAATTCCTGAGACTGTTCATGCGATGGAAGGTAGGTATGGAAATCCTCGTTGGAACCAGATATCTCAAGCAGCACATCTGAATCACTGGTTTGCTCTAGATCCGTTGCACTTCGCACTTTGCACAGTGGTGATGAATCACTTTTGGCTTGTGCGCCTTCAAGGCAAATAGTAGGCTCCGAGTTTTTGCCCGGATCTCTGTGTATATCAACATAGCTTTTTGTTTTGTCAATGCTCTTAAAAGGCGTGACATGATTACTGCTTTCAATGATTTCTTCTGTGACGGTGATAGGTGACTGGTTGTCATCCCTTCCTCCAGTATCAGTTGCTTCACTGGGGCTGGTTGTTTCGTCCACTATGCTCTGTTTGTCCACGTTTTTTACATCAGGTTCAAAGTTAGTGTTGCTAATTTGATCATGGTTCTGTGTACCATCTCCTGTGATGACGACAGGATCCGTAGGTAGGTCTTCAGGGAGTGGTTCGTTGACCGTACCTTCTCCAAGAAACTCTGCGCTAGATGTTACGTCTTCTGTCGATTTGCTCCAGCTGACACGCTGCTCACTGGGCTCTGCAGGCTTTACTATGCCATCCTGAGACTGGCCAGTGAACTCTACAGCCTCCACTATGCCAAGCTGAACTATGGGGCTACTGCTCACCGAGCCAAACTGTCTTATGGGGCTACCACTCAATGATGCACGTTGAAAGCCATAACTCGACCTTCGAGCCGTTTCACCACGGCCTCTCTTCTCACGCATGTCCTCCTCCTCTGCCTGTTCCTGTAGTTCCTGTACAAACAGAAAGAAAGTGATAATGAACAGAAAAATCAAGCTACAGTAGCCCATTACAAACAGTATTGTAAGGTGGTTAAAAATCTTATTAGGATGGCAAAGAGTATGTGGTATGCAAATAGAATAGCTAATTCACAGGATAAAATTAAAACCATATGGTCAATTGTGAAGGAAGTGTCCGCTCAGCAGCACAAGGTCGACGGTATAAAGTCAGTTCGCAGTAAAAATATTTTGTTACTGATAAATCAGACATATGTACATTATTTAACATCATTTTCTGAACATTGCTGGTGAATTAAATAAAAATTTAGTTTCTACAGGAAATCATACAACTTTCTTGGCAAATGCCTTTCCGAGATTGATGTCTGAAATACTGCTCTGTGACACAGACAGGAGGAAGATTGAGTCAATAATTGAATCACTGGAGACTAAGGACTCTCATGGTTATGATGGAGTGTCTAGCAGAATGTTAAAGTACTGTGCTGCACATGTTAGCCCTATATTTAGCCGTATTTGTAATTTTTCCTTTAGGAATGGTCAGTTTCCTGAGCGATTAAACTACTAAGCAGTAAAGTCGCTTTATAAAACGGGAAAAATGGATAATGCAGACAATTTGTGACCTATTTCTATGCCATCAGTGTTATTCAAAAGGCTGTGTATGTAAGGATAATTGATCACTTTACATCACACGATTTGCTATCAAATGTACAGTTCGGTTTTAGAACTCGTTTAACAACTGAAAATGCTCTTTTCTCTTTGAGGTACTGGATGGGTTAAACAAAAGGTTTCGAACGATGGGCATATTTTTTTATTTAACTAAGGCGTTTGATTGTGTTGATCACAAAATATTGCTTCTGAAGTTGGACCATTATGGAATACGGGGAGCAGGTCACAATTGGTTCACCTCTTACTTTAGCAGCAGACAGCAAAAGGTCATTATTCACAATGTTGAGAATGGATGTGATGAAGAGTCTGAGTGGGTACAGCCAAGTGGGGGGTGCCCCAGGGATCAGTGTTTGGGCCACTCATGTTCCTTATTTATGTAAATGATATGCCCTCTAATATTATGGGTAACTCTAAAATATTTCTGTTTGCTGATGACACTAGCCTGGTAGTAAAGGATGTTATGTGCAACATTGGCTCAGTTTCAAATAGTGCAGTTCATGACATAAGTTCATGGCTTGTAGAAAATAAACTAACGCTAAATCACAGTAAAACTCAGTTTTTACAGTTTCTAACACACAGTTCAACAAAACTTGACTTTTCATTTCACAGAATGGGCATATGACTAGTGAAACTGAACAGTCCAAATTTCTAGGTGTTCAGATAGATAGTAAGATGTCGTGGAAAGCCCACATTCAGGATATTGTTCAAAGACTTAATACTGCCATTTTTACTATTCGAACGGTATCAGAAGTGAGTGGTCGTTCGACACGAAAATTAGTCTACTTGGCTTATTTTCATTCGCTTATGTCGCATGGTATTATATTTTGGGGTAACTCTTCCCATTCTAAAAGGATATTTTTGGCTCGGGCAATAAGTGGTGAGTGTTCACGAAACTCTTGTCGATCTCTGTTCACGAGTCTGGGTATTTTGACATTGGCCTCTCAATATGTATATTCCTTATTGTTTTTTCTCGTTACCAATATTAGTTTCTTCCCAAGAATAAGCATCTTTCACTTATTTAAAACTCGGCAGAAATCAAACCTGCATTTGGATCGGACTTCCTTAACTCTTGTGCAAAAAGGTGTGCAGTATACTGCTGGATCCATTTTCAATAAGCTGCCACTCGAATTCAAAAATCTTAGCGGTAATCCACGCACTTTCAAATCGAAACTAAAAAGTTTCTTCATGGGTCACTCCTTCTATTGTTTCGAGGAGTCTCTTGAAAAATTAAGCTGATTCTTATTGTATTGCTGATAGCGTTCACTTAAACTTACGGACTGACTTTTTTCAGGTTCATGAATTGTAATTTCATGTACTGACATGTTCCAAAAAAATGATGCTAATGACGGTAATGATAGAATTTCACAAACAAGTAGCACTCTTACTTGCACCTCATATATTGGTTTACAGATAGAAGAGTACAAATTGCAGCCGCGCGGGATTAGCCGAGCGGTCTTAGGCGGTGCAGTCATGGACTGTGCGGCTGGTCCCGGCGGAGGTTCAAGTCCTCCCTCGGGCATGGGTGTGTGTGTTTCTCCTTAGTTAAATTAGGTTAAGTGGCGTGTAAGCTTAGGGACTGATGACCTTAGTACTTAAGTCCCATAAGATTTCACACACATTTGAACTTTCTTTTTTTTTTTTTTTACAAATTGCGAAAACAAGTGTGTCAAACAATGATGTTTCCCAATAGGAGCCTACCATCAGAAGCGATATTTCATTCTTTGAACGGACACCCGAGGGAGCATAGTGGATTCGTGTGACACCTCTATGATTTAGTTATCGACCTTCAGTGCGGATGACGAGCAGAATTTGTTGCAAATTGTTGTAGAAAACCTAAGAGTAAGCACTCTAATAGCACTGCATCAGGAATGGCATAAAGCGCTGTAGAGGAAAATCATTTCTATGCTTTTTACACGCAGAAGGTGTTGGCGTTGCTGTTGAGAAACCTCCATCTATTACAAACCAGCGGAAAAATGTTCCTGTCGGAGCGCAGAAAAGGCGAATGCGCTCATTTTTAAAAGACTCTGACAGAAAAGTGGGGAACCAGTTGCCTCAATCCCCATTTCACCTTTCTCGCCAAACGTTTTGGCGTGCGAAGATATTCGCAATGTTTTGTGCTGAAGACAATATCAGAGAGACAGTGTCGGTGCCGGTGGGAGAGGAAGAAAGAGGAGACAGTAATGTTGGGAAAGAGAAACTGGCTGTAAAACAGAAAGAGAGGTGTATGAAGACAATAGCAGTGGGAACTAAAAGGAGACGAGGTACTGATGGTTAATGAGAAACAGTGGCACAAAAGAGAAAGAGAGATGGATGGAGATAGTAGTAGAGGAAGCAAAAGAGAGAGAAGGCAGTGGAAATGAAAAAAAAAAAAACTACAGATAAGTGAAGGCCATATGTAGGCTTTGGGGTTTTGTACCCTCCCAGACCAGTGAATTAAACACGTGAGATAGGAGAGGGGCATTTTGGATTGAAATGTTAAATACACGGCTATGTACTTCGGTGGCAGGAGGAAGAGGATTTCTGGTCTGATGAACACGGTTTATAAATAAAATATCAAATAGGAGTGATGCAGGAGTAGGTACAATAAAAGAAAATAGCAATGCGAGTAAGCTACTATGAACATCTCAGTGACCGCGTTATTGTGGCCAAAACAGACACAAAGTGAACACCCACCACAGTAGTACAAGTTTATATCCCAACTAACTCCGCAGATGCAGAAAAGATTGAAGACGTGTATGGGGAGATAAAAGAAATTAGTCAGATAGTTAAGTAAGACGAAAGTTTAATGTCATGGGGACTGGAATTATGTTAGTAAGAAAAGAAAGAGAAAGGAAAAATTGTAGGTGAACATGGACTGGGGGAAAGGAATGAAGGAGGAAGTCGGCTGGCAGAGTTTTGCATGGAGTGTAATTTAATCATCGCTAACACTTGCTTTAAGACATATGAAAGAAGACTGTAGAGTTGGAAGAGACCTGGAGGTAACGGAAGGTTTCAGATTGATTGTATAATAGTATGACAGAGACTTTGGAACCAGGTTTTAATTGTAAGTCAATTCCAGGGCCAGATGTAGACTCCGAGCACAATCTAATGGTTATGAACCGTGGATTAAAGCGGCAGAAACTGTAGGAAATTAAAGAGATGGGACATGGATAAGTTGAAAGGACTAGAGGTTGTGAAAATTTCAGAGGGAGCATTAGGCAACGGATGACTAGACCACGGGAAAGGATTACAGTAAAAGACGAATGGGTGGTACCACAGTCCGTCAGAACTACTGACAGCCTTCGGAGAGCCATCCATTAAAAAATTACTGCAACTGATGTGCAAGGCGTATGAGACAAGACAAATACCCCCAGACTTCAAGAAGAACTGGCAGAGGCCCACGTCATGGAAGATCAGTTTCGATTTCGGAGAAATGTAGGAGCACTCGAAGCAATACTTACCCCACGACTTATTTTAGAGGATATGTTAAAGAAAGGCAAACATACGTTTATAGCATTTATAGACTTTGAGAAAGGCTTTGACAATGTTGATTGAAATACTCTCTTTGAAATTCTGAAGATAGCAGGAGTAAAATACAGGGAGGAAATTCTATCTACAACTTGTACAGAGACCAGATAGTAGTTATAAGTGTCGAAGATCATGAAAGGTAAGCAGTGGTTGAGAAGGGAATGAGACAAGGTTGTAGCCCATCCCCGATGTTATTGAGTCTGTACATTGAGCAAGCAGTAAAGGAAGCACAAGAAATATTCGTGGTAGAAATTAAAGTTCAGAGAGAAGACCAAGAGCTGTTGCAGGACGATTTGATTCAGGATCTACATCTACATGACTACTCGGGAATTCACATTTAAGTGCTTGGCAGAGGGTTCATCGAACCACAATCATACTATCTCTCTACTATTCCACTCCCGAACAGCGAGCGGGAAAAACGAACACCTAAACCTTTCTGTTCGAGCTCTGATTTCTCTTATTTTATTTTGATGATCATTCCTACCTATGTAGGTTGGGCTCAACAAAATATTTTCGCATTCGGAAGAGAAAGTTGGTGACTGAAATTTCGTAAAAAGCTCTCGCCGCGACGAAAAACGTCTATGCTGTAATGACTTCCATCCCAACTCGTGTATCATATCTGCCACACTCTCTCCCCTATAACGCGATAATACAAAACGAGCTGCCCTTCTTTGCACCCTCTCGATGTCCTCCGTCAATCCCACCTGGTAAGGATCCCACACCGCGCAGCAATATTCTAACAGAGGACGAACGAGTGTAGTGTAAGCTGTCTCTTTAGTGGACTTTTTGCATCTTCTAAGTGTCCTGCCAATGAAACGCAACCTTTGGCTCGCCTTCCCGACAATATTATCTATGTGGTCCTTCCAACTGCAGTTGTTAGTAATTTTAACACCCAGGTACTTAGTTGAATTGACAGCCTTGAGAATTGTACTATTTATCGAGTAATCGAATTCCAACGGATTTCTTTTGGAACTCATGTGGATCATCTCACACTTTTCGTTATTTAGCGACAACTGCCACCTGACACACCATACAGCAATCTTTTCTAAATCGCTTTGCAGCTGATACTGGTCTTCGGATGACCTTACTAGACGGTAAATTACAGCATCATCTGCGAACAACCTAAGAGAACTGCTCAGATTGTCACCCAGGTCATTTATATAGATCAGGAACAGTAGAGGTCCCAGGACGCTTCCCTGGGGAACACCTGATATCACTTCAGTTTTACTCGATGATTTGCCGTCTATTACTACGAACTGCGACCTTCCTGACAGGAAATCACGAATCCAGTCGCACAACTGAGACGATACCCCATAACTCCGCAGCTTGATTAGAAGTCTCTTGTGAGGAACGGTGTCAAAAGCTTTCCGGAAATCTAGAAATACGGAATCAACTTGAGATCCCCTGTCGATAGCGGCCATTACTTCGTGCGAATATAGAGCTAGCTGCGTTGCACAAGAGCGATGTTTTCTGAAGCCTTCCGTGTATAGCGATTTTACGACTGTGTCGAGTGGGACCTTAAGATGACATCAATGTAATGCCGAAACTGGTAGCAAATACAAGTTCATAAAATAAAATAAATTTCTACAATACATACGGCTATTGGTAAATTAATGCATCAAGAAGTTCATGCCAGCCGTCGTCCCACGATCCATAATGGATCAACGAAGAATAACATTGGGGATGGGCTTCAACCTTGTCTCATTCTGAAGAAAAGAAACTGTTGACATCGATTTAAGTATTAGGAAGTCTTTTCTGAAGGTATTTGTCCGGAGTGTAGCCATATATGGAAGTGGAAAATGGACGGTAAACCGTTTAGAGAAGAAGAGAATAGAAGTTCTTGAAATGTAGTACTACAGAAGAATGCTGAAGGTTATATGGGTACATCACATAACTAAGCACTGAACTAGCACTGAACTAAGCACTGAATAGTAAAAGAAATTTGTGGCACAAGCTGACCACAAGAAGCGGACACATTCGGTTGACTGGACACATTCTGAGACATCAAGTGATCACGTACTGAGTATTGGCGGCGAGGGGGGGAGGGGGGGGGGGGGGAAGTGAGCGAAAGATGAATAGACTAAGCAGATTCAGAAAGAAGTAGGTTGCAGTAGTTATTCGTAGATGAAGAGACTTCTACAGGGTAGAGTAGCATGGAGAGCTGCATCGAACGATTATTCAGACTGAAGACCAAGACCACAACGACAATGGCTGTAGAAGAATAATTTTTGGGTTTTATTTTAAGTTCTTTTCTTGCATGTTAACACCCTTTTTAGGCCATTTTTTGCCACTGCAGTACCACTTTAGGCATATTTGTATAGGCATGAAGTACGTATTATGCAGAGAGAGCACGCCAAGAAAATTTATTGGTGAAAAATGCCGAATAAAAACATAATGTTGTGTCCTCGGAACCCGTGCGATGGCCGTAGAAGCCTTGCAATGTGTTCAGTACGTCAGTTAAAACTTCATTTACTCCTCAGATTGGATACAACAAAAAAGTTCAAAGGTTCCCAGAGAACTTCATCTTAAGAACGCATGGAACAAATTTCGACGATTTGCCATGAATAATGACCATAACAGGTGGGCATCCCCACACTATCCCCACAATTTGTACTTTTGGTACCCAAAGTTCAAGGTTCACGGTTACATATTTTCGAAAAGGGGAAAATGGTATTTATAGATGAATGACTAAAGAACGTACAGTTAAAATTTGAGCCATTTGCTATGTTCGGTTATTTAGATAGCTGTGGCCCATGGTGCAAAACCGGCAAAAAACCGATTTTGGCAGTTATCAGCATAAGAATGGTAACCTTGAACCACCACAGCTCGGCAACGGGTAGTGATATGGAAAAAGTTTCGAAGTCCCCCGAGAGCATCATTTTAAGGACATATGGTAAAAATTTCGACGATCTGACTTTACTAGAAATTATAGAAGTGGTTACCCACCACAACTGCTACATTCGTTTTTCGGGTTTTTGTCATGACTCGTTTATGAACAAGTGGCGCTTTTATAAGCCGCCTACGGTCCACCCTACGCCACACCGAATGCAAAAGAACCAACCTATTCGCTCAATTTGCCTGGAATGAAGGATGTGTGTCAGGTTTAAATTTTGACCTTGCACTGTAGGATAGCTACATTGTGCACAGTCTTCCCAAACGTACACAAATGGCCAAGGGCTATCCAAACCAGTTGGCCCCTTATATCCCAGATATGACCACGTGACAAACTGCATTTTCGCCCGCGGCCTGTTGGAATATACTGGTACCGTACACTGTCGTGCACGTACCGATTATCAGATGAAACAGCAGCTCTTCGCTGACGGAGCCTATTTCATGAGGGAGGATATAATGAGCCCTCATAACAACCTGTGCCAACAGAAAGTCGCGCGTCGTTGTAAATTCTTCTATTGGTACAGGTGCTCCCTAAACCAGATTGGCGGTGTCAGCTGGTTTCCACACTTCATTCTTCTTTCTGTTTTCTAAGTCAGTCAGCGTCCTATGTGCACACACCTTCCAGTAACCTACAAGATATAGGCAAAATAATGTGAACAGTGCTAGTAATAGGATGGTTGTGTTTGACGGTCAACAACGCAGATAAGGCACGCTGGACTGTGCGTCTTCAGTATGGACTAAGCGTCTATGCAGGTTGTTTACATGTAGCGCGCACTTCGTACTTGCATTCAGAGGCCGAGGTCGACGTGAAATGAAAGATGTAACAGTGTTCCAAAGAGGGTAGATTGTGGGGGCCCAATTAGCTGGAGCATCAATAACCAAGACAGCCAACTTATTGACTGTCTCAAGAGCAACTGTCTCAACAATCATGATAGCCTACACAAAACATGGGAAGCACGACATCATGTAAACGTAATAGTGGGTGCAAATTAAAACTAAATGACAGAGATCCTCGTATTATAACACGAGTTGTGTCAAAACAACACAAAACTACGACGGCCAAGGTGACTGTAGAGCTCCATAGCCATCTTCGAGACCCAGTATCTATCGACGCTGTCCGCCGAGAATTCCATAAAGCAAATATTCATGGACGAGCTGCTACACCGAAACCATTAGTGACGACAAACGCCGCAAAGAAGCGTAAAACACGGTGTCAGGAGCATAAATCCGAGATGGCTAATCAGTGGAAACATCTACTATCATGACTGCTTTATTCTAACAGCTAAGCATGGTGGTGGAAGTGTGATGAGCTGGCCGTTGTGGCCAAGCGGTTCTAGGCACTTCAGTTCGGAACCGCGCTGCTGCTATGGTCACAGGTTGAATCATGCCTCGGGCATGGATGTGTGTGATGTCGTTAGGTTAGTTAGGTTTAAGTAGTTCTAAGTTCTAGGGGACACATGACCTCAGATGTTACACTACTGGGCGTTAAAATTGCTACACCACAAAGATGACGTGCTACAGACGCGAAATTCAACCAACAGGAAGAAGATGCTGTGATATGCAAATGATTAGCTTTCCAGAGCATTCACACAAGGTTGGCGCCGGTGGCGACACCTACAACGTGCTGACATGAGGAAAGTTTCCAACCGGTTTCTCATACACAATCAGCAATTGACCGACGTTGCCTGATGAAACGGTGTTGTGATGCCTCGTGTAAGGAGGAGAAATGCGTACAATCAAGTTTCCAACTTTGATAAAGGTGGGATTGTAGCCTATCGCGATTGCCATTTATCGTATCGCGTCATTGCTGCTGGCGTTGGTCGAGATCCAATGACTGTTAGCAGAATATGGAATCGGTGGGTTCAGGAGGGTAATACGGAACGCCGTGCTGGATCCCAACGGCCTCGTATCACTAGCAGTCGAGATGACAGGCATCTTATCCCCATGGCTGTAACGGATCGTGCAGTCACGTCTCGATCCCTGAGTCAACAGATGGGGACGTTTGAAATACGACAACGATCTGCACGAACAGTTCGACGACGTTTGCAGCAGCATGGATTATCAGCCCGAAGACCACGGCTGCGGTTACCCTTGACGCTGCATCACAGACAGGAGCGCCTGCGATGGTCTACTGAGCGACGAACCTGGGTGCACGAATGGCAAAACTTCATTTTTTCGGATGAATCCAGGTTCTGTTTTACATCATAATGATGGTCGCATCCGTGTTTGGCGACATCGCGGTGAACGCACATTGGAAGCGTTATCACCCGGCGTGATGGTATGGGGTGTCATTGGTTACACGTCTCTGTCACCTCTTGTTCGCATTGACGGCACTTTGAACAGTGGATGTTACATTTCAGATGTGTTACGACCCGTGGCTCTACCCTTCATTCGAACCCTGCGAAACCCTACATTTCAGCAGGATAATGCACGAGCGCATGTTGCAGGTCCTTTACGGGCCTTTCTGGATGTAGAAAATGTTCGACTGCTGCCCCGGCCAGCACATTCTCCAGATCTCTCACCAACTGAAAACGTCTGGTCGATGGTGGCCGAGTAACTGGCTTGTCACAATATGCCAGTCACTACTCTTGATGAACTGTGGTATCGTGTTGAAGCTGCATTGGCAGCTGTACCAGTACACGCAATCCAAGCTCTGTTTGACTCAATGCCCAGGCGTATCATGGTCGTTATTACGGTCAGAGGTGGTTGTTCTGGGTACTGATTTCTCAGGATCTATGTACCCAAATTGCGTGAAAATGGAATCACATGTCAGTTCTAGTATAATATATTTGTCCAATGAATACCCGTTTATCATTTGCATTTCTTCTTGGTGTAGCAATTTTAATGGCCAGTAGTGTAAGTCCCACAGTGCTCAGAGCCATTTGAACCATTTTTTTTCGAAGTGTGATGGTGTGGACAGCCATATGATGGTATTCTGCTGGTCCCATCATTAGTCTCAAGGTCCGTGTTACAGCAAACGATTACGTGAATATTTTAGGTCATCAGGTGCACTCCATGATTCAAATATTGTTCCCCAACAACGACTCCATATTTCAGGATGATAATGCACCCATTCACACAGCCAGTCGTGGTATGAGGAGCATGCAACTGAACTGCAGCGTCTTCCCTGGCCAGCACAGTCTATGAACTTGAACTTTATCGAACCCTTGTGGGCGGTATTGGAGCACAGACTCAGAAGCATATTTCAGCCTCCCTCGTCACTACAGAAGTTAGAAGAGGTTCTGATCGAAGAGTAACATAACATTCCACTTGTAGACTATGCAATTATTACATGCCAGTATTCCAAGAAGGACCACAGATGTATTACGGGCAAATGGGGGTACAGCCCCTTCTTAATAAACCATTTCCAAGTAAGTACAGGTACTCAAATTTTTTTGCTTATCCCCTGTACTTCCCCAATAATGGTAATCATGGCGCCTTTAGATGCTACGCGGTAATTGGCAAAAATGATGTTACTGACATGTTTGATATTTTATATACATTGTCTACTAGAAAACCAGAAGATAAGGAGCAAACGCAATGAAACTTCACAGTTTGAGGGGTGATCTTATTTCAGTGATTACAAAATTGTGTCAAATTTACAAAGAAATTGGCAGTATGTGCGTGCTTGTCCATATGAAGTTGTACCTCCCTCTGGCCAGAATTCTGCTCTGATACAATTGGGAAGGGTGTCATAATGCTATTGTATCCCCTCCTGTGGCAAGTAGGCCTACAACTGTTGTATGGTGTTTGATATCCTGGATAGTGGCACTGAGATAGAATTGAGATATCAACTGGTTCCACACATGTTGTGTAGGTGACAGACATGGAGATAGTGCTAGTCACAGGAGTGTTTTCTCTTGAAAACTGTCACCACAGTACTGTCACTTGAGAGAGCGTAGGATGTCCGTGACATACTATTGTGTCACCAGAGTTCCCTCAGTCACAACTAACCGTGTCATGAAGACATACCTGGTGGCTCTGTGCACCATGACGCCGGTAGTTACACCACTGGGACTCACCAAAACATTGGAAGAATCGGGCTTCTTCCTAGGTCGCCGCCATACTCACTGAAGATGGTCTTCCACGGTAAGGTAGAACAGTGATTCATAATGTGACGCCATTCATCAGCAATCCATGTTTCTGGTCACAACACCAATCCGAATACAAATGTCGTGTTAACAGCAGCCTACGTATGGGGCAGTCTGGCCACTGGTAGTCTCTGATGAATGGTGCAGGGTGCCACAGAATGTTGCTGGAGTCCATTAGTTGTTCTCGGATTGTGAGTGGAGATTTGAAAAGATTACAGTGTCCTAGGCACATAATATGGCGATCCTCCGTTTAGGTGGTCAGGCAAAACCTTGATATCGAGTATGCCTGACCTCAGGTTCCGATGCAGCCCCTAGCTGAGCCACTGTCACATCCGAATGCTCCAAAAATCTGGATGTTACACAGTTTGTCCAGCCAGCCAAATGGTGACACACAGTGAAGCCCCTTTCCAACTCTGTGTGATGGTGAGTACACTGTCTCTCCTGAGTATGTAGTATCCCCATACCTTCACAGTGATTCCTTGACATCTGACTATCTTCAAGGCCACTGTATGTCCTAACAGACTTAGTAATAATGTTAAAGACGAACAACACTAGTGCATTCTAGTGGTCGTGCTGCATGTCAGCCAACGGCCTTGCTGCCATGCTAACACCAGTTTCCATCAGATCACCAAAGTTAAGTGTTGTCAGCCTTGGCTAGAACTTGTGCCGGTGACCGTCCAAGTCCGTCGAGTGCTGTTGGCAAGCGGGCTGCATTCAGTCCTTCTGAGGCTAATTGAGGAGCTTCTTGACTGAGAAGTAGCGGCTCCAGTCACGAAAACTGACAACGGTTGGGAGAGCAGTGTGCTGACCACATGCCCCTACATATCCACATCCAGTGATGCTTATTGTGTGAGGTTGATGTGGCGGCCAATCGGTATCGTCGGTACCGTTGGGCTTTCCAAGGCATGTTCAGATAGAGTTTACTACATGTCAAGGACAATTGCAACTCTAATGTACATACCCACCAATGATGTGTAC
The DNA here is from genome assembly GCF_023897955.1 of Schistocerca gregaria. NCBI lineage: Eukaryota > Metazoa > Arthropoda > Insecta > Orthoptera > Acrididae > Schistocerca > Schistocerca gregaria. The sequence goes on from NC_064920.1 coordinate 1,095,893,103, forward strand.
ATGTACAAAGTTACATCGACATCCAACCATGTCTTCCAAGTGACTCACTTTGTCAAGCAGTATACATTCCTGGAACCGTTTAAGATAGCGTAATTATGTTTTCCCCCACATGAATGTTGAGAAAATCCTCACTAAAAGACGTATAATTTATTTTCAGAACTAAAGTAATTATAGAGCTATTATCAATTTCACTTTTTCAGGTGGAAGTACAGTTATTTCTGCTAATAGTATCATACTTCTAACAAATACGAAATCAACGGCAACCTAGTTTTTAAAAATCCGATTCTTAGTATCGGAAAAATTACAATATTTAGGATCTAAGGTTTATCTGTTCTGAATATGAAATCAAATGCTGTCTTATGCGCAAGTCCGTGATTTCACGCCCAGATCAGATAGTACATCTTGTCGGACAAGGTGGAAACAATGTTATTTTGCACTGCCGTGACTCCGGTATAAAACGAAGCACAGAGGCTACCCAGGTTACCTATAGCAAGGGCTGAGGACAACGTGATCCAGCCAATCATAGAGGAAGCGGCTTCAGCGCCTCAACCCGAAAAAAGCAGAAAGCTGTAAAGAGGTCGACAAAGTGCTACTGAAGAAACTCCCTCCTGAAGTTCACCAGATACTGGTAGCCCTTTTTAATAGTGTCTTGCATCGCTGCAACTTCCCTTTCATGAGGAAACACGCAGAAGTGGCAGCTATCCTGAAGAGTGGCAAGAAACCTCGGTTCGTACAGATTTACTGGCCACTTAGTCTGCAGCCGGCCGCGGTGGTCTCGCGGTTCTAGGCGCGCAGTCCGGAACCGTGCGACTGCTACGGCCGCAGGTTCGAATCCTGCCTCGGGCATGGATGTGTGTGATGTCCTTAGGTTAGTTAGGTTTAAGTACACTCCTGGAAATTGAAATAATAACACCGTGAATTCATTGTCCCAGGAAGGGGAAACTTTATTGACACATTCCTGGGGTCAGATACATCACACTGACAGGCAACAGAGCATGCACAATGTCGGCACTAGTACAGTGTATATCCACCTTTCGCAGCAATGCAGGCTGCTATTCTCCCATGGAGACGATCGTAGAGATGCTGGATGTAGTCCTGTGGAACGGCTTGCCATGCCATTTCCACCTGGCGCCTCAGTTGGACCAGCGTTCGTGCTGGACGTGCAGACCGCGTGAGACGACGCTTCATCCAGTCCCAAACATGCTCAATGGGGGACAGATCCGGAGATCTTGCTGGCCAGGGTAGTTGACTTACACCTTCTAGAGCACGTTGGGTGGCACGGGATACATGCGGACGTGCATTGTCCTGTTGGAACAGCAAATTCCCTTGCCGGTCTAGGAATGGTAGAACGATGGGTTCGATGACGGTTTGGATGTACCGTGCACTATTCAGTGTCCCCTCGACGATCACCAGAGGTGTACGGCCAGTGTAGGAGATCGCTCCCCACACCATGATTCCGGGTGTTGGCCCTGTGTGCCTCGGTCGTATGCAGTCCTGATTGTGGCGCTCACCTGCACGGCGCCAAACACGCATACGACCATCATTGGCACCAAGGCAGAAGCGACTCTCATCGCTGAAGACGACACGTCTCCATTCGTCCCTCCATTCACGCCTGTCGCGACACCACTGGAGGCGGGCTGCACGATGTTGGGGCGTGAGCGGAAGACGGCCTAACGGTGTGCGGGACCGTAGCCCAGCTTCATGGAGACGGTTGCGAATGGTCCTCGCCGATACCCCAGGAGCAACAGTGTCCCTAATTTGCTGGGAAGTGGCGGTGCGGTCCCCTACGGCACTGCGTAGGATCCTACGGTCTTGGCGTGCATCCGTGCGTCACTGCGGTCCAGTCTCAGGTCGACGGGCACGTGGACCTTGCGCCGACCACTGGCGACAACATCGATGTACTGTGGAGACCTCACGCCCCACGTGTTGAGCAATTCGGCGGTACGTCCACCCGGCCTCCCGCATGCCCACTATACGCCCTCGCTCAAAGTCCGTCAACTGCACATACGGTTCACGTCCACGCTGTCGCGGCATGCTACCAGCGTTAAAGACTGCGATGGAGCTCCGTATGCCACGGCAAACTGGCTGACACTGACGGTGGCGGTGCACAAATGCTGCGCTGCTAGCGCCATTCGACGGCCAACACCGCGGTTCCTGGTGTGTCCGCTGTGCCGTGTGTGTGATCATTGCTTGTACAGCCCTCTCGCAGTGTCCGGAGCAAGTATGGCGGGTCTGACACACCGGTGTCAATATGTTCTTTTTTCCATTTCCAGGAGTGTAGTTCTAAGTCCTAGGGGACTAATGACCACAGCAGTTGAGTCCCATAGTGCTCAGAGCCATTTGAACCATTTTTTGAACTTAGTCTGCATCCTTCTCTCTCGAAAGTTTTCGAGAGGCTGTATGCCAGGGATCTTTTTGAAGACTTTGCTGCAGAAGGTCTCATACAGGGCGAACAGTTTAGCTTTCAGAGCTGGCACTCCCACATCAAATCATAGTATGACAGGTGGAGTAGGCGCTGAGAGGTCGTTCTCGGGGCATGTGATTCCATGTGGCACAACAGACGTACGTACAAATTTTTGAGCACAGGTTACAAATGCCAAACGGTCACCTGCTTCCCTTCTATCACTCAGGAGAAACATTCCATGTTCATTCCGATAACAGGAAGTCAAAAGGGCTGATACGTGCAGCCGGCCAGTGTGGCCGAGCGGTTCTAGGCGTTTCAGTCTGGAACCGCACCACCGATTTGGTCACAGGTTCGAATCCTGTCTCAGGTATGGATGTGTGTGATGTCCTTAGGTTAGTTAGGTTTAAGTAGTTCTAAGTTCTAGGGGATGGCCGGGCATCGTGACCGAGCGGTTCTAGGCGCTACAGTCTGGAACCGAGCGACCGCTACGGTCGCAGGTTTGAATCCTGCCTCGGGCATGGATGTTTGTGATGTCCTTAGGTTAGTTAGGTTTAAGTAGTTCTAAGTTCTAGGAGACTGATGACCACAGCAGTTAAGTCCCATAGTGCTCAGAGCCATTTGAACCATTTGATGGGTGCAGCACAGGTGCCGTAGCTCGTTCCCTGAAGCTCGCCTTGCACTTTCCATGATATCCAACGAAGCTACCACAAAGGACCTCTTCTGCCAGACAGTGTGCCTTTTCTATCGGTATCCATTCACAGCTCAACTGGTTGGGTGAACTCTGTGCACCAACTACTTCACCAACAGCTGTGACCCTTTCGACTGTCCACTCTCTCCACAGCTACAACCTGTTCGGTTGTGTGTCGTGACTGGCGAGCACCTGGTGGACTCTACCTGCAATTCTCCCAGCAAACAACACAGAATCAGAGATTGTAGTGATGGAGTGTTGGCTGGCAGATAGCGATCTGAGTAAGCAGGCAGCGGGTCAACGGTAGAACTGATACACCCGCACCACAGACCCAATCACAAGCCCAATGCCCAACCACAGGTGAGCCACTCGGTGAGCTGCTCAGCGGACTGGTTCGCCTATGTATGGGGCCTTAAAAAAATCATAGCAGTCGCCAATACTGCTCATCAGGCATCTGAGACAGCAGGTGCATCTCCAGCTGACTACAGCCAGACGTGCTGTGAGTTTAAAAGACTCTCACGTCGTCAGATGAAGAAGAAATGATTTGCTCAACCCATAACGTAAATGACAAACGAATTACTAATGTCTGGCGCAAAATTTGCGGGAATAGTGCTAGATTCGTTGGCCTGCACCCAATCGAGGCCATGTGGGGTTATCATGGTTATCATTTCGAGTGAAAATGTAACTTTCAGTCTGTATGTGTTCCTCACATGTCGAGTGCTGGTTAGTTTGAAAAAATAAATTTCTTTCAGATGTAGGTTACCTCTTTATGAAGAATGCAGAAGGAACACAACTACAGCAGTTGATCTGGACAACAAAGTTATCCTCACAGATACCAAAAAGAGTGACAATTCAGTCGGTGGGCAAAAAAAATAGTTATTGGAAGGACATTGAAATAATATACAGAGTTTAAGAAGCATACCTGCAATGAGCGAAGCGAAAGAAATAGATATTCTGGCAACTATTGCACACAATTAACATGTTAGCTCCAGAGCATAAGCGAGTGCTTCCAGAATAAGTCAGCGCAGTATTGTTAGTATTTTGCTCGTAGACAGCGTCCACCTGTGTCAGGTATCACTTCACCATCAGATTAACCAGCGGAACTGCAAAAGACTTACCGGATCCTCTAGCTCAGCACCGATGTGACATCAAGGCAACTTGCTTTTTATTCGGAGAATTCTCTTTGCCAATGAAGCTGTCTTTACAAATCATAAAAATTTGAATTTAAGGAACAAGCATTACTGGGCCACTGAGAATCCTCTCTGGCTGAAGCCAGCTGAACAACAGAGGCAGGTAAGTGTGAACATTTGGTGTCGGATTATTGGAGATAAGATGACTGGTCTTTACCTGTTTCAAGAAACCTTAAGGAGTAAAAGGCATGAACAATTTCTTACTGAAGTGATAGCGGCTCTTATGGAGAAACTACCACTTGAAATGCGTAGACACAGATGTGGTACTAGCACAATGGACACCTGTCTCACTACTCGCTCGTGGCTAGGAAAGTGCTCATCCAGCTCTTTCCCTGTCACTGAATAGGACGTGAAGGCCTTTTCAACTGGCCTGCAATTTATGGCGTTCTTCTCTAGGGCAAGGTAAACTCAAAGTTACACAAGTCTATGTACAATTCCAACAGATACAGAATGTGCAACGACAACGAAGGAATCTCTTCAGTCTTTCCAAAACTCATTGCACCAGCACCCTCAAACGTGTGTTATAGCAGACACTGACTATTGCTAACACTTAATGACATATATTGAATTTTAGTCAAGTATTTATGACTACATTCTTATGTGTTTTACTTTTTTTCACTGTACCTGATATGATTTTGCAATGAAAGTGTGCATTTTGACATTGCATGATGCAAAATATAACAATCGTTTTCCTCAGTTCTCTGATTTACAAATCGACATTTTGACGTGCTCCCCTCTTTCAACGTTCAGCCTGAAAGGAGCAGAATCGTTTCCATAGTTAACTGATGAATCGTCCTTCGATGATAAGTCCTTTGACTTTGGGGTTTGTGTATCAGTCTAATCGAATGTACCCAAGTGTGACCAGATTCATTCATAAATTAAACTTTTCTCCTCTATTCCACTTTTGAGACTCTCTTAGCAGAGTCGAACTACAGTGCCCTATCAGTCTGATGCAACAATTCAGTAATAAAATATCGATAATCATAATGGACAACAATCGATTTCCTCTTCAAAACCGGTAAATTCTAAATTCTGAAAGTTGTAATTTTTCTGACATTACTTACAGGATTTTGAAGAACAAAAACGCCTCTGAGTTCGTCTCCTCTAGAACTAAGGGGTTTGCAGCATATATTAATACTAATCCATTTGATAAAGTGAAGTTAATACAGTTGTATACGTAATTCATTTCAAGAAGTTAAGAGATTTACTTGCGACATCGGCCACGCATGTTGCGTCACACAGTGACGGACAAGAACGCAACATCAAAAAATAATTAATATAAAGTAATGAAATTTCGGGGATATATTTGTCTACGTAATATATTTAAGTGATTAACATTCCACGATCTTAGTTTAATGTAAGAACGAGATATGTCACTGCAGATGAGAAATGCTGGTACATTACCGGTGTAACCACCAAAATGTTGCATGCAAGCATGCAAACGTGCATGCATTGTGTTCTACATGTGCCGAATGTCAGCTTGTCGGATGGAGTTCCAGTACATGTACAGTTAATGTTGTTTGTGCATGACGCTGCAGTTGTCGTCCCATGATGTCCCATATGTGCTCGACTGGAGACGGATCAGGTGATGGGGCACGCTAAGTCAACATGTCGACACACTGCACAGCATTCTGGGTGACAACAGCGATATGTGGGCGAACGTTAACATGCTAGAAAACGCCCTCTGGAATTCTGTTCATGAATGGCACCAGACTAATGGACAAATTTGTAGTCAAGGCGCGTGGGATAACCACGAGAGAGCTGCCGTCATACGAAATCGCATCACATCCAGGTGTCCAGCAGGCAGACAGTTTGGTTTCAGGCCTTCAATTAGTCTCCTTCTAACCAACATATGACCTTCGCTGGCACAGTGGCAGAACTGGCTTCCATCATAAAACACAACCGACCTCCACCCTGCCCTCCAATGAGCGCTCGCTTGACGCCACTGTCATCGCAAATGCTGTGGTTTGGAATCAGTGGAAAGCACGCTGAAGGTCGTCTGGCTCGCAGCTCTCCTTGAAGTAACTGGTTTGTAACACTTCGTTATGTCACTGTGCTGCCAAGTGCTGCTCATACTGCTGATTCAGATGAAATGCGATGGGCCAGAGCTATGCATTGCCCACGATTGTCTTCCCTCTCGATACTGCCACTTGACCATCCATAGCATGGTACTCTTGCGACTGTACATTCTCATAGCCACCGCTGCCAGCTTGCCGCAGTGGTTACACCAGTTCTCGTGAGATCACCGAAGTTAAGTGCTTTCAGGCGTGGTCGGCACTTGGCTGGGTGACCATCCAGGCAGTTATGCGTTGTTGCCATTTTTCGGGGTGCACTCAGACTCGTGATGCCAATTGAGGAGCTACTCGACCGAATAGTAGCGACCTCGATCAAGAATACCATCATAACGACTGGGAGAGTGGTGTGCTAACCCCAAGCCCCTCCTATCCACATCCTCCACGAAGGTTGACACGGCGATCGGATGGTCCCGGTAGGCCACTCGTGGCCTGAAGACGGAGTACCACTGCCAGCAATCATGTTCATTGGTTACATTCCTGCCAAGCTTTTCTGCAGTATCACGAAAGGAACATCCAGCTTCTGTTAGCCCCATTACACGACCTCGTTCAAACTCATTGGGATGTTGGTAATGGTGTCTTTGTTGCTTTAAAGGCCTACCAACTGTCATTTATGTCACACAGCTCCTTCCCAGTGTGGCGCTTTTTTCCGCCATTTTCATTGCACAGTTCTTCTCCTCCCACGTCTCCGTCTTCTTCTCCCCCGTCTCTCTATCCTCTCCGCTCTCTGTCCATCTCCTTCTCCCCTCTCCCTGTCCATATACATGGCACTGATTACTGATTAGACCTCTAATGACGTACACAGCTCCTGTCTGGGAATATGCAGCTCCTACACGCGTGCGCCACCTGCAGATCATTCAGAACAAAGTGCTACGAATCGTTAGCTACGCACGCACCGTGGATCTTCACAATGAATAGCGCCTTGGAACCCTCAAGGAAGTAGCCATAAAACACGCCACACGACTACACAGGAACTCGAGACACTCGAACAATCCTTTCATCCTTACTCTGGCAAACTATGATCACAACCATAGGTGGAAGGATAAGTGGCCAAAGACACTACTAGCTAGGGCATAACCACCTATGGCAAGCTAACATACACCAAAAAGCGGCAAACGTCGGCAAGCCCCTGCATATCAGCAATATTGACTGGATATACCAGCTACTACTAGAGCCGACCAACAGGCTACAGCAGGGAAACCGTCGAGCTGCCCACTGACACACAAACAAATCTCCAACATCACCCTGCACTGTGCATCTGATATATGACCTATCGGACACAAAACAATGATGAACCTGTTACAGGTATGTTGACGCTGACCGAGAGCAACACTGGCACCCAGAGGCAGCCACCGAGTAACAGCACCACACAACGTCAAAGGTATTGACATGCATCATGCCCACTACTAACAAAGACTACCCTTGCATGACCTGTCGTAGGCAGCAAGACATCCACTACTGCTCTTACTACCCGACCTAACTATCGCAAAGAATTTTTTTCCTTTTGCTCTTGATTTTCACCCTTTTCCCTCTGCCTTTCAAACCGCTACACTTCGTTTGACTTTCGACCCAAACTATCTCCAGATGAGCGCGTATTAATGGTTAACCTTAACCAGACGTACGCAAACGTCACAGTACCCACATCCTGAGACACCTCACTTTAGTGAAAACTAACCCTTATGCAGAGATGGCAGTAGACCTTTTGATTTGGCCATCATACTGGTGTGGGCGTGGAGGGGCTCCACCTCTTGTAAAAAGAAATTCACCTACTTCTCGCTCCTTTCTCTGTCCACCTGCTCCTGCCCCTTCTCTTTATCCATCTCCTCCTAATCCTCCCTAACTCTGTCATCTCCTTTCCCCCTAGCTCTGCTTATCATCTCCATCCCTCTCTCTCTTTACATCTCTGACTCTCCCATCTTTCCTCGCATCTCCTCCTCCCTGTCTCTATGTCCATCTTCTCGTCCCCCTCTCTCTGTCCATCTTCTCCTCTCCCTCTATCTGTCCATTTCTTCCCTCCTCCATCTATCTCTTCCTTCCCTCTATTCTGTCAATCACCTCCTTCTCCATCCCTCCCTTTGTCCATTTCTTCTCCCTCCTCTCTCCAGCCACTCTCCCGACACCCTCTCTCTGACCATTTTCTTCTCCCTCCCCCTGTCCACCTCCTCTTCCCCCTTTCCTGCCCATCACCTCCCAACCCTCTCTCTGTTCATCTTCTCCTTCTCTGTATCCATCTTTGCCTCACCCTTTCTCTGTCGATATTTTCCCCACTACTCCCTATGTCCACTGCCTCCTTCCACCTCATTGTGTGTCTTGTCCTCTCCCACCTCTCTATCGCTTCGTTCCCCTCCCTCTGTTGATCCCCTCCCCCCTCTCTCTGTCTATCTCCTCCTCCCCCTCTGTCTGTCCATCTCCTCACCCTTCTCTCTGTCCATCTGTCTTCTCCCACTATCTGCCCATTTCGTTCTTCCCCTCTCTGTCCATCTCCTCCCTTTCCATTCTGTTTTTATCTTCTTCTCCCCCCTATTTCTATGTATCTCCTTCTTCCCCTCTCTGTCAACATCCCATGTCACCCCCACCACAATGGGAGCTAGGTAGTTTTTATGCCCATAGTTCTTCTTTACAGAAAATAAGTGTTATGTGTTTTGTGCATAGTTTCAACATGTGTATTGCAGCATTTCCTCCACCTCCTTCTGTGAGGCCACTTCTTCCTCTGCCATATGTCTGACTACCTCATCTTCCTCCTTCACTCTCTGTCTTCTCCCTCTCTCCACTGCTCAGCCTTGCCTGTTCACACTTGGTAGCCCCTGCAGGGAATGCTGGTACTAGCTAGAGCACACACCTCCTCTCCTCTCTCTCTTTTTGTCCCCTCCTCTCTGCCCATTTCATCCCTCTCCTCTATGCCTATCTGCTCTTCCCTCTCTCTCTGTGTATTACCTCCTCCCCCCTCTCTGTCTATCTCTCTCTCCCCATTTTCGCTTCATACTCACTATCCCTCTTCTCTCCATATCACTCTGCTTAGCCATACTCATTCACATGTATAGTCCCTGCAAGGCATGCTGATGCTACCTTCACATCAAGCCTGTCATGCAGGGCAGCCTACATGTCAGGGGGTAGAAAAAAGCCATATTTTACCTCTATCTCCAGTATTATTGGAAATAGGAGGTTTTAGCTTCCACAGAGCTTATTTTAATACAGAAATCAGTATGTGTTCCAAATTTGGTTGAAATCGGTCTCAGAAATACTGCATAAAAAATTGGGTTATAATTGTGACTTTATAACTGTACAAAGGTAGCGCTTTGAGAAATCTATAAAACTGGCAGGCAATATTGCATAACATTTTATATTACAAATGATTCTGCTAATGCTGCTATGACATGACTTTGGTACCAGCATGCCAAATGAAAACGATAAAGGGGATGAAATTATGTTTGCTGCTACAGGAGCCCTTGTCTACACCAGGTAGCACTGCTGTGTGCAATCCCTGCCAACAGAGTGCTTGACGTCTTGGAATATAGGAGTGTCTGCAGGATGCTTACCATGAGGATGCAGAAGGAAGGGCAACAGCTGCTCAAAGAGAAAGTTGAAATAAAGGGAAACCCAGGAGTACTGCCCAGATTTAATCCCAATACCACTGAGAAGATAAGTGAAATAGATATTAGTTTTAGTCATGTTGACAAACAGTTGAAATTATTAAAACTGGACACAGCCCCAAAGTCCAAAATAATCTATATCAGATTATGTACCCAATTTGTGGCTGACGCAGCCCCTCTGGTAACTATAATCTATCCCACAGTCGGCCCACATGTTGACAATGTTGTGTCGAATATGGTACAAACTTTCGCTGGGAAGCCCTTACATATTCTCCATTAAATTTCGATCTCTCTCCATTATGGAGCCCTGAAAGAAGGTATTCTTGGCCATCGATCTGCTTTGGACGAAAAGTTTGAGACCTGGGTACAATGATGATATCCTAGGCAACTACAAACAATTTTCGATGAACGTATTGAATCCTGTTTCACAGTAGGACAAATGCATAAAAGGTTATGGAGACTACTTTTGAAATAATAAACAATTCACTTACTTTTATCCCAACTGTCTTGTTTTCATTTGACTGTACGTTACGTATTATCAGACTCGCAGTTTGTATTTAGGAAGAATGCATCAACAGAAAATAAATTTTATTCTCTTGTGTAAGAGACACTTGCAAGGCTACTCGACATATAAAGGACAACTAGTATCCATCATTTGAATTTGCAGCTCCTTGTGGTTTTCGTGTTTGCAGTAAAATTGTTGGATGTAAGGTCCGTCATTTATGCAACTCACCATTTTTTGCAACTTCCAAAATATGCTTCAGCACATCTGTGCCATCATCAGTGGGTTCCTCTTTTATTTAATCTGTACTGTGAACTTTTTTTAACTAAATGATTTACTGGGAAAGTCATTCATGTATATCAGGAATAGTATTGGTCCTAATATGCTACCTTGCAGAGCCCATATATTAATATATTTTGGTTCTGTTAAGTGTTTTAATAAATTTTTGGATCTATTTGAAGTATGTGTTATCTCTACTCTTTGTATCCTATCTGCTAGGTATGATCTAAAACGGTCATTAATTACCCCTATTATTCCTAATGCTTCTAATTTATTTAATAGAATCTTGTGGACGACTGTATCAGGTGCCTTAGAAAGAAAAAAAAGCCTGTGACACACTCATCTTTATAAAGAGCATCAAGTAGAACTTTTGTACATTCTAATATGGCTGACTCCATATTTTTGCCACTTCAGAAACCAAACTGTGATTTACTTAAAAGATTGTATTTATTCATGTAATTCAGTAATCTCTCTTTCATAATTGCCTCTATTACTTTTGAGAATGCTGACAGCAGGGAAATGGGAAAAGGACAACTCTTGTCTGTTCTAATTGCTCTTGCAATGTCCCTGATGTGAAAGATTCATTTATTATATTTGTTAGGGGGCCTTGTACAATCCCTATGCAAGTACTCACACTGGTACTTCATATAACCATACTGACATTTTATTTTTTTATTTTTTGAACAGTTTTATTGAATTCATTCTCTGTAGTTGGAAGTAACATTGTATTGAGTGCAAAATTATTTATGGGTGTTATATTTGTTTCAGGGAATTTCTGCTGTAACTTCTCTGTAATGCTTGAAAAATGCTCGTTTACATATTTTGCTAAGTGTTGTGGATCATTTATTACCTTATCCCCTTCCCTTAGCAGTGTGTTATTCTATGTTTGTTTGCCTCTCCCTGTTTCCTTTTTTATAACATCCCAGATTGCTTTGCTTTTATGCCCTGCGTTATGTATTATTTTGTCATTAAATGACTTGTTGCAGCAATCAGCACCTTCCCATAGCTCTTTTTGTATCTATGATAGAAATTTAAGAATTCTGGATCATTGCGAATCTTTTTTATGGAACTGAGGTGTTTAAGTGTTTGGGAGGACTTCTTAATACCTGCTGTTATCCATCTGTTTTTGTGAGATGTTGATGCAGACATACATACTTTTGGAAACGCCTTTTTGAAGTTCAATTTCAACAATGTGGAGAAATTGGATAATTTTATATTTGCATTGGTATCCTTATGCACTTCATTCCAGATTTGTTTTTCTAGTCCTTTTGAAAAACCTTTTCTTTTCTTTTCTGATATATGTCGTTTCTAGGCTTGTAGTTTGGGAATGATTCAATGCCTGATTTTACTGTTATTTGACAGAGATTGTCTGATAGTCTGAGATCTTTTATAGATGCCTCACATTTTTCCCTGTCCTTATTTGTGGCTACATGGTCAATTACTGATGCAGTCATTGTAGTAACCCTTGTTGCACCCTTGACCATTAGGGACATGCCAAAACTTTGAAGGGTATTTATGATGCTGCTGCTGGATTCATTTATGATATTAGTGTTGATGTTAATGTCCTCACACAGAGTTATGTCGACCTTTGTACTTGAGATTTTATCTAGAATTTCTGTTAATTTACTGAAAAAAGTGTCCACACTACCACTGGGTGATCTACACACACACAAAATCATAAATTTCTTGGTGATATCAGGCCCTGTTAAGTCAATAGCTGATATTTCAAAGTGTTTGTCTTCACTTACTGTACTGAGATCATGTCTAAAGGCATGATCCTCCACCCCCTGAAGTAGTTCTGCAGCAATAGTTTGTCCTTTCATATAATGATAATGCTACATGTTGTAGTTCTGTGTCTATACACGTGTGCTCAGTGATACAAACTCTGTGCAGTTCAAAGACTGGAGCTTAACTTCTAATAGTTGTATTTTATTTTTTATTGATTGCATGTTTTGATGAAGGGTTGTTAAGTCTGTGAAATGCCCCATCTTACTCTTACCAATGGTTTATTTTTCTTTGTGACATCTGGTGTATGTGATATTTGAAGTGTTAAAATCTGTCTTGTGAGTGATTGTTTCAGTATTTTTTAAACTGCTGGGGATACTCTTTAGGCAAGGGAACCTGCTGTCTGGATTTATCTTAACAAAGACCTAATTTTCCTACCTATGACGACAGATGTTCGACCATGTGTGGCCCGAGATCCAGCCCCTATACTTTCACGAATCAGATGTAGCAATCTTCCCTTCCCAGTCCTTTTTAGGTGTAAGCCATGTCTAGTGAAACCCATCTGTTGATAGTTCTGGCAGGCACCAGAGAAACATGAGCTAAGTAGGCTGCCCTCAGAGCCATCCCTAACCCCACATTGATTCGCCTCACACCTCCATCAAGGTGTGGTTTACCATGACGCCGAACAGCTCAACTAAGTGTACGTTGGTTTCATGAGTGAGGGAAGCTATCTTGTGCAGGTCACCTCGTATGTCATATGCCCTTCCTCCCAAACTGTTTCCCTGCTAAAACTGCCGTTGAAGACTTCAACTGTTGTACTTTTGGCACTGCAAAGCATTTAATTCAGTACCTCTCTGTCTATAGCTCCAAGGTTTTTCGTTCACCTACTGCGCAGTGATGGCTGCTTCTTTAGAACTTTCTTTACATGGACTTCATACCATAGACGTTCCATCTCATAACAAATTGTTTTACTGGGTATATCCAGTCCTTGGCCAATTATTCTTTTAAATTAGAGTCATAGTTACTCTACATGATCCTACCCAAAGCTTAATGTTTTTAATTCTGGGGCCTCTTTATCCACTTTACTTCACATAGAAATCTTGAACTTGTTACAGTTGCACTTTGCACTTAGATAACACATGTCTACGACACAAAAATTGTTCAAATTTATTAGATGATTTTTATAGAGTTTTCAACGCTGATTTCGGGTAAAATAGTGAAAAAATTCCATTACCTACAGTTATTTCCGAAACTGCTTGTCCAGTTTTAGCTTTTTTCGATGTTTCAACACTCTAGTGAGTTTGAATTTTGGTTTTTAAGATCTCCACAAACTGTTATTTAGCTGTTTTTATACTACATATTTGTAAAATAAAGAGTAATTAGGAGAAACCAGCAGTATTTTCATGTCAGTGCCTGCCCCTTCCCCTGCCATAACCAAGCAGTGAACTTCTGCTATTGTCCTTCATTTCACAGTACCTCTTTACTCTGTGCTGTTCACATGGTGTTGTTACAAGTGCTTTAGAGTAATGACTGTTTTCTTGTGTTGTGAAGTTGTTTTATGGACAATGGACAGTGGCTACCAGAGGAAGTACAAACTCGCCAGATTGCTTCTGCAACATTTGTGGTAACTATACCGTTAAAAAGCAACAAAGAAACATTTCCGATTTTGTTGCAACAGTATATGTCGCCTATTTTGGTATAAAGTTAGGCGATGAAGATAAGCCTTAGGCCCCACACAAAGTTTGCTCAGTGTGTGTTGAAGAACTGAGACAATGGTTTTCAACATAAAAAGCAGTCCTTACGTGTTGGAATACTAGTGGTTTGGAGGGAGCCCAAAAATCATAGTGATGGCTGCTATTTTTGTTCTTGCAATGTACAAGGTTTGAATTTGAAAAACTAAAAGGATATTTCCTACCCTGACTTTCAATCAGCCATTCGCCCTGTTCCTCATGGATCTATAATACCCTCTCCTCTAGATTCTTTGAATGATATAAATGATCACAAGCCATTGGCTCAGCAAGGTGATAGTGAAGAAGACAGGGATTGCTACGATCCTGACACAACCGATCCTGTTCCACTCTCACAATCTGAACTGAATGATTTAGCCTTTCTAAAGAATCAGCAGAGGTTTTAGGATATAGGTTCAAAGATAAACATATGTTGGCTCCGGCTACATCCTTTTCTTGGTATCGATTGAGGGAAAAAGAGTTTGTATCTTTCTTCTCTCAAGAAGGTGACCTGGTGTTTTGCAGTGAATTTCCTGGACTTATGGTACGTTTCAAAATAGAATATTCTCCTGATGAGTGGAGACTTTTTATCGAATATTCAGAAGCCTTAAAGTAGTACTTCTACACAATGGCAATAAGTATGCTTCTATACCTGTTGGACACTCGGTTCACTTAAAAAAATGTTACGAAAACTAGAACTGGTTTTACGCAAACGCTGCTATTCAGATCACAAATGGACACTGTGTGGTGATTTTTAAAAGTGATTTCAATGCTGCTTGGTCAACAAAGTGGCTATACAAAGTTCCCTTGCTTTCTCTGTGAATGGGACAGTAGAGACACAAAGAAACACTACATAAAAAAAGTTTGGCTCTTGAGAAAAACCTTACAGGTAGGGGTAAAAAATGTTGAGAGGAAAAGCCTTGTGGATCCCAAAAGGTTGTGACTTACATCACTTTTCATTAAGTCGGGGCAGATGAAACAATTTGTGAAGGTATTGTCAAAAGAATGGGAGTATTCAGATATCTTTGTGGACAGTTTCCTGGTTTATACAAGGCAAAGCTAAAGGAAGGAATCGTTGCTAGACCAGATATTAGAAAACTAATGACAGATCCCAACTTTATCGACAAATGGAAACAAAAGAAAAGGCAACATGGACATCTTCTAAAATTAGTTGTTACCGGTTTCCTAGGGGAAAAAAAGAGATCCAAACTACAAGACAGTCGCCACAGACATGCTCGACCACTTTAAGAAGCTCGGCTGCAACATGAGCATTAAAGTAGAGTTTCTCCACTCACATCTTGACTACTTCCCTGCTAACCTTGGCGATGTAAGTGAAGAGCAGAGTGAAAAATTCTATCAAGAGATCAAAGAAATGGAAAGAAGATATCAAGGAAGATTGAATGTCAATATGATAGCGGAATACTGATGGATGATAAAAAGAGATGATCCTGAATGAGACCACAGCCGTAAAAACTACAAAAGAAGCTTCGACAGAAAGCGAAAGTATTATTATAAGGACTTATGAGCTTAAAGAGAAATGGAAGTGCATTGGAAATGTAGTTTAAAACATCATTTATAAATTTAAAAAAATTATAACGCTGGAAAAAATGTGATAAATTGCTTGCGTTTTGTTATTGTAGACAAAAATACTACATTTTTATGAGAAAACCTGACGTGATAGAAAAAAATGGATTGCATTTTTGAAATCAGCGCTGAAAAGTACATAAAAGTCAGTTATCAAATTTCAAACAACTTTCAAAAAACATTTGTTTTGCAGATCTGTGTAATCTTTGCTGCTACAATTACGTAAAGAATCCTGATACCAGTTTGAAATTTCCACATCCACTAAGAGGTCAGGGGTACTTGTTTCTATCTTTCCTCCTTGTGTAAGCTTCTGAACAATATGTTCTAGGTAATTATTGGAGAAAACATTTAGTACTAGTATTGTTTCACAGAACAATCCCGTTCCAATCGATTGTTGGCTTATTAAAGTCTTCTCAAAGTGTAATTGGGAAATATACGTTCTAAGGAGCTGAGGTTTTCTCTAAGGTTTTCGGTTGCCTTTGCCGAACATTCGCGCAAGCTGCTACCACTTCTGCCTCAATGAATTTGAATTTCTTGCATACTGCGATGGATACACTACCCCCACTTCCCATTAGCCTACCTTCCGATATAGATATACTTTAATATGTACTGTATAACAAAAATAGCACTGCTGTCAATTTCGGGTTCAGAATTTTATGCCTTTTTGCAAATACTTTGGCAGTTGATCTATTTGATTTTAGTAGTCTCATCTGTGGAAGGATCTTTCCTTTCACCAGTTCCTTATGGGTCTCCTACAGCTATTATTACCTGTGAAATATTGAAACTTAGCTGCAACAAAATACGGTACAGTGCGTACGATTTCTGACCCACAACTCTACGAAACCTAAACTGGTGATCAGCATAGTGTCAACAACTAAGTAGCATGTTTCAAATTCGATTGAATAAAGACTGAAAAGTTTTCATGGATTGTTACACTTAGAATTTTGTTCAGAAATTGAATGCTCATATCACCATCCCACGAAAAATTTTCTCCATAACTGAAATCGGAATACCAAAGCAAGTTTGCTTCTCTTACTTCCAGTGCATTATCTCGTGTTGTTTACAATTTTGGGGCAAACATGTACATTCTCATTGACAGTGCTGAGAAAGAGCCGTGTGAACGATCTGTGATGTGAGTTTACGAACTTCATGCAAATAATTGTTCAAATCTCTCGGAATTCTGTTGTGCCAATAAGTATTCTTCCCTCATGAGATTAGCAGGTACCAAAATAAACTAATTTAAAATCAGCTGTACAAGTGAGCAGTGGACAGAAAAATGATATGCACAGCGACAACACTTTCTCAACCATTGTATGGAGCAGTGCATGTTCAATGTTCAATAGACATTCTGCAGGACTGAAAAATTCGAGAGACAGACCTCAGATTTTCAGATCTCTGTTGAAATGCTTCCTTGTGGCACTCCACTCCTCTTGTCTGTATGGTCAGTAGTTCTTCACAGTAGTGCAGAGAATTTCTGTATAATGTGTTATCTGCATGCATATACTAAAGGAAATTTTCTGTTTCTTGTTTTATAATTTTTAAATTTTTATCAACACTCTGTGTAGCGAGTAGTGATTTCTTTCAGGACTGATCAGCTGTGGCACAAATTCCCCCCAAAACCTTGTAATGGCACATCTCTCCCAGCTTCGACTTAAATCATTCCGTCTAATAATGAGACATTTATGGTCATTACTTTTGCTGGTGTAGTTTTCCCCTTACCCAGTCGATGAGGGAATTCGTCTGATTTGAAATCTTTGCTGCCAAACCGAATTCCAAAGCTCAAAGCTGAGAGGGAAGTGAAGACAGTGGACTGTTAATGATGCTACTGTTTCCACAGGGACTGCATACTGATGCACTCAGATTTGATTAGTAACCAAATTACGAACATCATCTTCTTAAAGACGAATGTTGTATGAGGAAGATATCGACGAAACATATAATTATAATAAGCATGGTGTGTGCAAAATATTGGGTTTGGGCTAAGTCATGTGTATTGTTAGATTGCAATCCTTTCGCTGTAACAGAATATAGAGGGACGAAATGAAAGCAGTCGTCTAAGTCACCACTGCCTTGATGGATAAATTGGGTAGTATTTTAGTTGATCAGGAGGTAGAATGTGACAACCTGAGAAAATTTTGAAATGAAAATGCGCTCTATTGTTGGTTCTTTGTAGGAGTAATCGATGATATAGATCTTCAATTTGGGTTTTTGTTTAGGAGGTAATGTAGTCTGTCAGAAGAATGCTGACTTATTTTCCTCTCTGTGAGAAATACATGTTTGAACTGTACTCATTCATATTTATAAGTTAAATGGAAATACATGTGGCAAATGAGTGAGTACAATGTAGCTGTTTGATCTGAAGAAAGTTATGACGTATTGTGGAAGGTAATTTGTGTAATAAATTTAATGTCTATTGGAAGGTTTTTAAGGTCCTACAGTAAGTACAGTGTCCCTGGCATAATTTTCATCTTTCTGTGAAGTTACACACTTGGACGTCTACGATAACAATCAGTGTTCCTTACCAAGACTGTTCAGCTGTGATGATCATTTTGGTTTACCACAGTGACAGCCAAATGCTGGGGTGTCCTGTTGTCTTCCTATGAACTTCAAATTAAAAGTATCATGTTAAGCCTGACACACCACAAGTCTGGCAATGTTCAAGCCCTTTTTTCAGGAGAGATAATTATCTCACATAGAGAACTGTCCAGCTGTCAACTGTGTTAACTTTTTACTACTTGAATGACTGGCATGATTTCACAGGCCAGACAGCTGGTTTGTGACACAGCTTGCTATCTCTTTTATCCAGCCACTCAGTTTCCAATTCAATTAGTAAAAGACTGTGGTGTTTAAACCAAAGTTCAGATTGATGATAGCTTTACCACTACTTTACTTGTCCACTCAGCAGTGTGATAACTGAATTATGAGTAAGGGACAGTTTGCCATAAGGTACCACATACATGTGTCAAATGTAAATGTGCCGTCTTCCACATTGTCCTAGAAGCCTATGCAGCCCTTGTACAGTGATTCTTTCTATTCTTATCATAAAAAGAGGAGTATGTCCCATGTCTACTGGACAATGTCATCCATTGTGCATATTATTTTCGTAATCTTAAAGTCCGCATCCTTAAATGCATTGGCGTATCCATAGCACATCATAAGACGATATTTCTCTAATTTTATCACCAAAACAATTACTTGTGATGAATGTGGAAAGGAATGATATATTTCATGGTCCATCTTGGAAGGCATATTCTTGAAATTTCGAAATTTCAATTTCAGCCTCTCTTCATGCAAAACACATTTCCTATAACATATCCCAGTACAGTTTGTGAAGAATTTCTAAGAGATTTTGACTCTGGCTAAATAATATCATGATGGATCAGTAGCTCTTTTTTGAATCATTTCTCATCTATTTATCCATCATCATAAAGACCTCTTGCAGATCAGTAATAATCGAGAACTTGTCATAAAAGCGTTTTGTGAGCTACCATCTTATTCACAAATGAGTTAAACTTTCCTAGTGTTCTCCAAATGAAGCTGTTTGCCATTTACCTTCTACATTACATTTATTTTATTGTTGCACTCTACATTTATCTGAAAAGCTGATGGGTGTGAACATTTCTGATGATTCCTTTATCGTGTTGGAGACACAAAATATCAGTCCCTTTGCATATTACCTTAGATTAATCACATCTACATTAGATGAGAAATATCTTTAAGCTTTATAGGTATAAAAATGGAACACCAGTGCAGTCCTGATTTCCACATTCATTCATATACAATTTAAATTATGCTTTTGCTTTATATCTATTCCAAAAAGAATTTCAAGCATTTAACAAAACATAAATAAAATATATAAACTGTTCTCAACGATTGTCACATGTTTCTCAAAATCGATAAACTGCCAGTTTTTACAAACACTGTAGATTATTTAGCATGTTTCTTTCATAACACATTGAAAAATTCAGTAGCAATTATTGTAATAATCACAACCACTTTAGTGCTATAAAATTGTGATTAGTATATTTTCTAGTGTGTTTCTGTAAAATGGAGGTAATGACATAACCCTACTAACAGGAAAAGTACATTTCTTGTGTACAAGTAAAAGTTCATATGCAATGTCTTGAACACACATGACCATAGTGTCATGCAAAACAGAAGAATTCACTGTAAAACCCAAGGTTTCTCTGTAATTCTTTGCTTTAAATAGATTTAATTTTCTTTCTAAATTTGATATTAACACTCTGAAAATCAATAATTTCATATGCTTTACTTTCAGTGAAATTAAATGAGGCAATAATAATAATAATACTTTATTCAAGATTGAATGATTCACTGCATATGTACAAAAACATTAAAGGTTACAATTCTTGAGACACACCACAATAATACATTCTTCTGAATATGTCATTAATTAATATGTGATAAGATTACAAATAAATGGCTTCCTAAACACTATTTACATATATTTTCAAAGCTCTTCTTATTCTGCATTCAAGTGTGATATTCTTACAATGGACACAAAGGGTTTTGTAAAACAAATTTCTTAAGCTGAAACTTACACTTCACTATAGGAAGAGTCTTGACTGTACTGGGCAGGGCATTGGATAATTTTAAACTCATAGTGTGGAGCCTATACCTTGGGTGCCACTCTGTAGGTGCTGATTAAAATATTTCTGTATTTCTGTTACTGTACTGATACAGGTCATAAAAGATATTGGGGTACAATCTCTTAACGAACAATATGGCTTTTAGAATGTACATGTGATCCATCGCCAACACAGTTTTTGGAAACAAACCTTGTTATAATTCCTCATATTTGGCTCCACAGACGATTCTTATAGTCATTTTATGAAGAAGCAGTGGCTTGTTTAGATTTGATTTGGTTATTGTTCCCCAATTTGTATTCTGTAGTTAATGAGTGATGAAAGTAAATCATGGTGTGCAGTATTTATGACTAGACTCTTTGGAAAACTTGCTAATCATACTGACTGCAGAAAAATCTTAGATAACTTACTTGTAACAGAGTCAATGTGCATGTGCCAATTCAGATTTCTCTCAATGGTTAAACCAAGGAATTTTACATTGAACTTTTTTTACCATTCATTGGCTAAATATAGGTGAATTTCAGCCTTAATCTACTGTTTTTGAATTCCACAAGACATGTGTTACTGGTTGTTACAATTAAGTGGCTTTCATTAAAGTACTAAACAATTTCATTTCTCACATTAAGGCAATGTTTCTCCACTTCTTTTTATACACAATGGACGTCTCATCTCCATACAGAATTTAGAATTTAGAGAGTAATATTTAATGTCATTCACTTAAATCAAAAACAAGAGAGAGCCCAGTACTGAGCCCTATGGTACTTCATATTTTCAATTAGTATTTTAAGATTTGTGTTGTTGTACGAATGGTTTTCGGTCACTCATGTAGGAATTTATTAGGTCATAATCACTGCCCCTTATGCCAACATTCCATAACCTATCTAATAGCACAGTAACAGTCAAAATCTTTCTCAAGGTCTAGGTATGTACCTGGAACATGTTCTTTGTTCCCAATGTAACCTAATACCTCATTAGTTAACTGAGAAATTGATATGATAGTTGATTGACACTTTGGAAATCCATTTTGATTTTCGAACATTAGATTACATATGCTTAGAAATTTTATAGTT
The DNA here is from genome assembly GCF_023897955.1 of Schistocerca gregaria. Classification (NCBI taxonomy): domain Eukaryota; kingdom Metazoa; phylum Arthropoda; class Insecta; order Orthoptera; family Acrididae; genus Schistocerca; species Schistocerca gregaria. Next base: position 1,095,914,541 of record NC_064920.1, read on the forward strand.
CTATTACATATGAATTTTTCAACTACTGTAGAAAGGACACGGAATATCGACACTGAACTTTGGTTTTCAGGTTTGCACTTGTCACCTTTTTTGTAGATCAGTGTTACCTGGAAAGTTTTAATATGCCTGGGAACTGTGCATGTGAGTGAAAACAGTAACAGGCATCAGTGACAAAGCTATCATACGAAAAGCTATCATTATTGAATCTTGATGCCAAGATGTAGTTTAGTCTGTTGATGTTATCATTATACATATTTGTTTGCTTGTATATTGTTTCTTTTTCATGACAAAGAGAGTCTCATAGATCTTCAATTTGAGCTGTACAGCATGGTGGTCATAGATGACTAGTTTATTTATATCCCACTTTACAATAATTTTTACAGTATCATTTAACCCAGAAAATGCACTACCTATGCATGTCAGGACGTGAAACAGATTTTGGATAGAGGTATTCCATGGGTAGCCTGTAAACAGTAATAATTGCAATGTTTTTTCTACCCCACTATAGTTTTATTGTAATAAATTCTGAGATTTTGCATTTGCACCAATAACACTGAAATAAAATTTACTTGAAAAGTTCATGCATTTGAGTAAGTATGACTTGTTGTATTGTTTCTGATTGGAATTGCTATCATGTAACTTTCATAAATCTTAAAAAATTGATGATAATCGGAAATGGGCATCATTATATTATTAATGCAAGTTGTGTAATAAGTTCAGTATACATTCTAGGACATTTACTTCTCTTCTCATTTGCAACAAATATTTTCTGTAATGTGTCTTATAGCACAATAAAAGTATTAACGATCTCTCCAATCTGTGATCCTGTTGTCGCTTTGAAGACTCATGATAATGTTGAATATTCTAAGTAAAATGACTTTCTTAACATTCTAAATTAATATAATGTCTGTAGAAATGTTAATCTTAGCCTTGTAGCTTTTCTATCTAGGTTCTTAACTTCTTTCAATGAAGTACGTATGTATTGCCTGTTATTCATGAAGACATTCGTTTCCTTACTTTTAACTTTCTCTTGGGTTAAGTTCCCATCATGTAATATGCTAGAAATAGCCTTTACTAGTATGTAGTAGTACGTAGGTCATCACACATGTCGAATAAACAGTTTATATTGTAGTTAGAATGTCAAAACATTCACACATTCTCTATCCTTCGTACTTTCCAAGTTAGCTGAGGTGCTCCATCTATTTGAATCAATTTAAAAAATGAGTACGAGTTTAGAAATATTTTGTTATATGAGAAATAGGTTTATACTGGAATTACAATGGCGAAATATTCACAGATTTTCTATAGCTCATTCATTGCAATTCATGAAGTCTCTGCTGTCCAAATTAACTGAGTTGCAACATCTATTTCAGTGCTAAAAAACAAGTGTAGTTTGGAAAAAAAAATTGTATGTCTTTTCTGAATATGTAAGAGCTGTGGAGCACTATCTTCAGAAAGTGTATCTATTAAAATTTGTTGTTCTCGTATATTCTCAGAGCATTCATGTGTACTTCACACTGGTGTCAAGGAATGTAAAAGGAAACTAGAGACTGAAATGAAGACAAATCATAAAACAAGAACTCTGAATAAAACAACAAAAAGGAATATGAATAACAAAAATGAATTCTCAGAACTGTAACATACGGCTTCCTGTAGCATTGTTAACAAATGTCTTCCTTGTTCACTTCGATCAGCAGTGTGCCTTAGTTAGTTCAGCACTGACCAGAAACAACATCAGTAATTTAATGTGGCGGTCTTTGAGTGCATATTCAATGATTCCTTTGGTGCTTTTGACATTGCACTCTAGTACCAGTCACACTTCACAAATCATCTGTTCGCTTTCAGTGTGAAGATAAAAGCCTCAATGTATTCTCAGTTCTTCCCTACCCATGCCAATATCAACATATCCACTTTCCCTTTGCTATTATAAATTCATATGTGATCCAAACAGCATTAATATACACCTCCTTCCTGATTCAAAACTCTATGCTGACAGTCACCCATCCTGTTAGATAGAATCCCTCTTAAAATGTGTATTTCATAGATCTAGACTCCAATATATCACTCCACCACCTATTCCTGCAGATTAATCCTTAATCCACACCTAGATCATGCCTTTCTGTCATACACTTTCCTCCTGTTGAGAAAAAATACTTCCAGACATGATGGTTCTTTTATTTGCTGTCGGTGTTCCTTACGTCTTCCATCCCACCCTTATTGGGAGCTAGTCATACCAATGTGCATCAATTGTCCCACTTCATAATCAATGAGACTGCAACAGTATTGATTTGGTTATTACCTTTGTTGTAAGTAAATCCTGTAAATATTGATCATATTCCATTTATTTTGAATTTCAATATGTTAATAGTTTCATATTTTACATAAAACTTAAAGGATATGTAACCCATATGGCGGAAAGAAAGATGATACTATCCAGTGCTATGTGTATTAAAAATATAAATCACATCTGACCACAGTGAAAAACTCCCGAAACATTTACCACATTATTTTTAAAAAATGTATATTTTAAACACGTTTTGTGCTCCAGAATCTCAGTAACAGACCTACCCATGCCAGTATCAATATACCTCACCTATCCTTTACTTCCATTAATCCACATACCATCCCTTGACACAAACATGTTATCCTTGGAATTACCAAATGAAAAACTATGGAAAAATATTCTAATATCAATTACAACTAAATCTAAATTAGTGTTGTACACTTTTGACTGAGTTATAGGAGTAGGAACTCCATTTTTTTAAATTAATCATATCTGAAAAAAATATTTAAACCATTAAAACATCAGAAACAATCAATAACATATCAACAACAGTCACTATAAAGCTGGAGGAGAGGTGTGCCACCAGAAAGGACAGTAAATAAGCAATACTTTAACAAGTGTGTATGATGATACACCAAGGATGGCCTTCCTGCCCCCAGGAAATTTGAAATATACTGCATAATTTTAACATTTACGTCTGGCTTAAGAAATTTCATTATATAATGGTACTGTAATTAAACTCATCATCTATTTAATGTAAACAACTATTTCTATTAACTTAGTTAATATTTTCAAAGATATAAAATATTTTTTGTTTACATTCTCTCAGTAACTTTTATATTTGTATCATATATTTTACTTATGATATTCTGCTACTGTAAATACATGGGAAAAAGGAGCTCTGTTTCAGTACTTCAACTGAATAGACCACATGTATCAAGGAATAGGAGTGCAAAGTGAATAAAATATTTTAGCTTATTTTGATTATTATAAACTATATGATGAGAGAGACAGAGAGAAGAGAGGGAGAGAGGCGAAAGAGCATACCTGCCCACTTGTGCAACTGAATTAGTAAAATCTTAACTGCTATCAAGAACAAATCATTAATGGATTTCAGAGTTGATGCAGCACTCAGAGACAAAGCTGTCAATACTGTAGTTATTTTTCAAAATGCTTCATATTATACAGTACATTATTGAACTAAAATGAATAACATTTTACTTTAAGGTTAGAAGTACATATTACTTCATGAAGAGCATTTTTTTATTCCAAAACTTGTACAGACTTTAGACAACCCCATATTAATTTCAACAATAGTTATTTCCATGATGTACAGTGATGACTAATACAATATCTCATAACATCTTTGTGTTAGCTCATTTAGTATGGTGTTAGTAAGTAACTGGAGCACTTATTCCTTAATTAGTGACCTAACTATTCACTTAAATTTAATAGAGGCATAATCAGAACCTATTTGAGATACTAAATGCAAAATACTTTATTAATTATTGGGAAAAGCTCCACAACTAACCACTTGTCTTAGAGATCACAAGTTCAGTGTCACCATCATTACCATAATTATGGTGATTCATTGGAAATCTCTGAATGCATTCTTCTAATAATGCTGAGATTGTCACTTAACCATGAAACTCCTATAGTGTAACTCAATACTCAAAGTGTTGTGACTGGGCAAGTTATTAAATCTACTATCGACACCTTAGAAGTCCCAAAAGTATGCCCAATCTCATGAATAAAGATTGCTTAAATGTTTGTCTGTTCTTCTGGAATCTTCATATCAACAGCAAAATACTGCCACTCATCTTGTCAGTATGAGTTTCTACATTAGTATATGTAAGATTAAGTGCAAGATTTAATAAATTTTCATTCCCATCAAATTGTCTTTGATAAAAATATTGATTACTAGCGTAATTACTTTCAATATATGTCTCATTTGTTCTAAAATTATCAGACTGTATTATCTAGTTGAAAACACAGGCTGAAATGTTTTCGTCATTAATTTAACTACCTTCCACTTACTTACTGCCTTACAATAATCAGATCATATTAAAACATGTGACAAAAAGTTAAGACATGTTTTTCAAAGTTTCATGTCTGTTTGCTCATCTTATCCAGATTTTTTTGTTGTTTATCCAGCAAGCTTCAGGTTAAACTTATGTTACAATAAACCAACTTCTCCATTTCAACACACTTTAATATAATGTTGCTTCATCCAAATGCCCATTATCAAGTTATCTGTTGTGACCTTTGCTTCATCATACCTATTACTTGCTTTTACTCCTATAATTTTTTATGAGCATTAAACTTCATGACAAAGTTAATTGCAAAGAGGAAAAATAACACCTTTTGCTGAAAAAAATGAATATGTTGCCTACAAACAACTTTCAATATTAAACAGCTATGGTATTTCAAGTTGTGCAGCATGGGATTTGAAAAAAATGGAATTATATTTAATCTGTCATTGTAAACATTGTAAAAAGAGGTAGAAAAAATTACATAGAAATAAGACATGATATTCCTCACACTCCCAGTTGATAATGCCTGAAAGTAAATAAAGGCATTAAAACAATATTGTCCAATACAGAAAACTTGAATTTTATTTCTATATTTTATTCCCATGATCTTATAATGAGAGTTATAACGAAAACTACAAGTGAAATTTGATAATGTTTTATAATATTAGAAAAAGTATTTATCATTAAATCAGCTACATTGAAAACTCTGAAGCCACATTATTACACAACATTCATTACTCAAGGTATTTTATGGAATTTCCATTTTCGTTTTTTATAATTCACGAATAACATTTTATACAACAGTTTACACAACAGTTTTGCCAGATACGCATTAAACTTTGACAGGTCATAGAAAGTGTCCTAAGAAACAAATTGAGAAAGGAAAACCGTGTCTGGAAACGTTATCCATTTGTATATAAAGCGACACAGGAGGGAACAGTAAGTTGTAATCATACTGAATTACACAACTTTCATAAAGTTACTAAGCTAACAACAAGTTAAATATAATTACGAACAACCTAAATTGGAAGGAACACATACAAAATGTTGTGGGGAAAGCTAACCAAAGATTGTGTTTTATTGGCAGGACACTTAGGAAATATAATAGATCTACTAAGGAGACCGCCTACACCGTGCTTGTTCGTCCTCTGCTGCGCAATGGGGATCCTTAACAGATAGGATTGACGAAGTACTTCGAAAAAGTTTAAAGAAGAGCAGCACGTTTTGTATTATCACGATGGACATCGTTAAAGCAAAGGTGTTTTTGGTTGCAGAGGGATCTTCTCACGAAATTCCAATCACCAACTTTCTCTCCCGAATGCAAAAATAATTTTTTGACGATGAGCTACATAGGGAGAAACTATTACCATGATAAAATAAGGAAAATGATAGCTCATACAGAAAGCTATAGGTGTTTGTTGTTTACACTCGCTATACGAGAGTGGAATAATATAGAATTGTGGACCCTTTGCCAGGCTCTTGAATGTGATTTGCAGAGTATCCATATAGATATAGACGTAGATGTCGATGTAGATGTACAAATAAAAGTCAGACACCATTATTGGTATTATGTAAAAGTGGTATGTATTTTCATTTAACTGTAGATTGTTTCAACAAAATCACTAAATTTCACTAGAAATTGTGTAACGATTTTAAAGGTACTCATGTATACTCCTTTAACAGCTTTATCTGTAAATCGTGAAACATTGTTTCAGTTTGATTTATTGTTCTATTCAAAGAGCAAATATTGCAGACACAATAGATTTCTGACATTTTAACTATATATTTCCTTAGAATTATTCTTGATGAAGAACATAAACTATCCCTTAGAAGTCAAATAATAACACATACTGAACTACAGAAACTTTGATAATGGCTCCTATATTAACGTTGAGATGTGTACAACCTAATATATACATCCACCTCCATATTCACACTCTGAAACCAGTGCAAAGTGAATAGCAGAAGGTATGTTCCATTGTACCAGTCACAGTTTCTACCCATTCTACCTATTCTGCTATGGAGCACAGGAATAATGATTCTTTAAATGTTTCTGTACATGTTGTAATTAGTCTCATCATGTCACTGCAATCCCTGTGTCAGCAGTACATAAGAGGTTGTAGTACATTCCTAGATCTGACATTTAAAGCTTATGTCTGACACTTTGTAAGTAAATGTTCTATGGGTAGTTTGCGTTTATCTTCAGGCACATGCTAGTTCAATTTCTGTAGCACTTTCATGATACTCTCTCATGGTACAAACAAGCCTGTGAACATTTTCACAGCTCTTCTCTGTATACATTCAATATCCCTTGTCTATCTGGTGCAGGTCTCACAAACTCCAACAATATCTAGGCGGAGTCGCACTATTTCTTTGTAAACAACCTTTTTTGTTGAAAGATTGTATTTCCTTAGTATACTATGAATGAACAAAGACTGTCCCCTGCTTTACTGGTCCTACACAAATGTTCCATCTCGTATCCCTACAAATTGTTCACCCAATTATTTGTATAAGTTGACTGATTCCAGTTGTGATCCTCTGATGTTGTAGTCATAAGATACTACATTTTTTCGTTTTCTTATGTGCAGAATTTTTTATTTCTTGACATTTAAAGCAAGTTGCAAATTTCTGCAGCACTTTGTAATCGTATCAAGATCCAAATGAATATCTGTGCAGCTTTTATTAGACAGTACTTCACTGTATGTAAATGCATCATCTAAAAAAATCTGTGGTTGCTATTAATACCGTCTGCAAGGTCGTTAATATACAGGGTGATTCAAAAAGAATATACGGATTACAAAGTATTATTTTATCCAAACTATCGATCGCTGCACCTCGTCTCGGCTATTGGAGAAACGAATACATAATCTAGTTTATATCAATAGCCGCTAGATGTCAGTTGTCTTCTGTTTTGCTTGTTAACCGTCATTTGTTTAAAATGGCAACTCTGCACCAGAAATGACTTTGTGTTCTCGAGTTTTCGAAGTGCAATTACCGTGACTACAGGGCAAAGACGTTTCAGGTTGAGGTACCAGATTGATCTGCCAAATGGGTGGAACATTCACAGATGGTATCGACAGTTTCTAGATACAGGATGTGTATGTAAAGGAAAGAGTCCTGGCCGCCCTCGTGCTCCTGAAGAATATGTTGCACCATTTCAAACTGATTTCCAGCGTAGTCCTTCCAGATCAACTCATCGTGCCAGTCGGGAGTTACAACTGCCTACAACAATAATTTGACGTGTTTTGAGACGTCGTTTGGTTATGAAGACGTACAAGTTACAGCTGTTACAGGTTGTGCATCCTGATGACAAACACAAACGTTTGGCATTTTGTAACAAGATTCTTGATGCTATTGACAATGATCACACTTTCGCACAACACATCCCGGTCAGTGGTAAAATGAGTTTCCATTTTAGTGCTCAGGAACAGAAGAGATTCGCCCAAAGTGAATGCGTTTTGTGAGATATCCTGATCATCTGTTTACAGTCCATTCTTCTTTGCTGGAAACACGGTTAATGTTCAGCAGTATCTCGCTATGTTACAAAACTCGTTGTTTCCGAGGCTGCACGAAGCAACTTCATTTTTAAACAAGATGGGGCACCCCTCACTGGATTCGCCAAGTGCGTGAATATGAATGAAATTCTACCGAGCCAATGATTGGTCGTCAAGGAGCCAGCGACTTAGCATGCCTCAGTTGGGCTCCACGGTCACGGGATTTGAAACCCTGACTTCTTCCAGTGGGATATCGTTAAAGACAACGTTTGTGTACCACCACTCCCACAGAACCTGGAAGAGTTGAAGAACCGGATCCATACTGCCATAAAATCAGTAACGAAGGACATGCTTGCCTGAATATTGGAGGAATTTGAGTATCGATGTGATATTGTTCGTGTCGCTGATGGTGGACATATTGAACATCTGTAATCTCAACTTGAGAGGTCCGTAAATATGTGTAAAGTTTCATATTCGTATGTCTTAAAGTTTAATAAACATATGCATTCGAAATACGTACATGCTTCTCAAAAGACCCTACACAACACGAACAGCAAGGCTTACAACACACACCACTGGAGTACACCTGAAGTCACTTTTACATTGTCGATGACTCTCCGCCCAAATAACATGCTGTGTCGTTCCTACCTAGAGATTACTTACGAAGGGACAGTCATGATCCACTTCACAAAGATCGCAAAATATCGTTTACTTAAAATGAACGATTTCGGCACAGTAGGCAGTCTTCAGGTCCACAGCACTGTAAAGATTATAAAAGTGCATGGTAATTAGGGGAGTCAGCCTTGCACAAAATGTACAAAGCGCAAACTCAAAACGCGTGATGTTTCAACCATTTGCTGGAGTTGGCGACATGCTGAGAAGCTGTATGTTGTTGACGATAACTGGTACCAATGGCTGCACTGTCACGTTAAAGAGTGCTTGACATCTTCACCCGCTTTGAAAAACCATACTAGTGACCCATCTGCCATGGCCATCCAGCTCAGTAAGCTTTATGTTGGTCAGCAAAAGTAGATTTGAATTATTTAGATCTTTTGGCAATGTAGTTTTCCACTGTTACGTTGTTAAACAAATGCTTCACGGAGTTCTTGCTGCATTAGATTTGTATTTAATATTTAGTAGTCAGAAAATTTCAGTAGAGCGTTTGGTACTTTGTTTAGTTGGCCGAATTGTGTTTCAGAGACGTCACAAAGCCATGGAGAGAGATTATGTCAATGTCAGTCACTGAAGAACTTTGGTAGAATCAGCGCAGGATGCTGTGGCCGATGAGAAGTGACCAGTTTTCGTCCAAAGCGCTCGGCGAGTTCATTCATTTGCTCAGAAGCAGAGGCCGACAATTGTGTTCCACTTTTCAGACGGTCGGCGATGACAGAATTGAGTCGCATGCCTTGAATCCTTTCTCATACTATTTTACAGAAGTTATTCGGTAAAAATATATCATTTTGCTCTACTTGTAGCTGTATCAGGAAGATTCATGATGATGTGCCCATCATTTAGTTAACGGTCATAGTTATTGTGGTATGTACGTCGAAGTAAGACACTGAGCGAAAATCGAAAAAGTTTGCAATGAAAAATAGTGGTCGCTATGATTTTGCGTTTGGTGCATGTTACATGATATGTTGTTGTATATGAAATTTAGCTAGCATAATGAGTTTTTCTTTATACTTGGGTAGACGTATCTACCTGTCACCAGTCTCGAGAAAATTGATCTGACATAGCACACTCATTTGCGAACGCGACGCGCCAGTGATAGAGCCAGAGTGAAATACCCAAACATCCCTCATTACTTCATAAACGGTTTCAGATATCGCAATGAGATGTTGGCAAATTACAGCACGCAAAGAAGAGAGTATTTTCTATATCGTTATTATGTAAAACCTAATTATCGACCGTGTTTTTCCACTAACTGTAGACTTTTTCGATGAAAGAATCTAATTCTTAAGGGCCATCGACAGCTGATGAGACGAGACAAGCTATGGGTTTTTGAACGACATACGTTAAGACATTACATGTTTATTTTGTACCGAGAACGTGCTTTTTCATAAGCTGCTGACCTTAGTTTTCCTCAGTTCCTCAATTAATAAAGATGTTTCAGAATTCTCACGCAACTGTGTCAGCACAACATGTTAGTGAGGTGAGACTGTGTCAGCTCCACTGTGTTTTGGCGACGGAAGCAAATTTTAACAAGACAACCAGAGAAATGTGTAGGTTTTACTCAAAATTTGCCACTCATGACACTTCCCTGACAGTCATAAATGGTTAACAAGCCAGGCGAAAAGAAATCGCTGCATACGGGGCGGAATTCTTTTTAGATACTAACCGAAGCAATGGTGACAGTAGATATTTTTGAATGATCACCTTACAAATGTGGGCGTGAAGGGGCCCCACTTAAAATTTACAGAAAATGTGAGTATAGGCTTCAGTTTAGAATGGTACTTCCCCTCCAGCACTCAGCATTTCCCCCTACAATGCCTGGCCATAACCTCCACCACTACTATTCTCCCCTCATGTGCCCTGTCCTCTGCACATCTACCGGCCACAGCATTTTGCGTGGATTATAGCGACACTGATTTTGTCCCGATGATCGATGAGTCAGCTGATTTCCCTGTTGCCTCTCAGCATCAAGTACCCATTTCCATGCAGCAGTAGGGGTGTAGCTGTTGTCCTTGTTATTGCTGCTGTTACACATTCTGATCTCAACTGCTTGTTTGACGACAGAATTAAAGTAGGTAGACGCCCAGGATAATATTTCGATTTCATCAAACATAAGCAAACGTTTGCCAGTGAGGCTGTCTTCAGCAACAGCAGATCTGTCGAAATTGTGACATTTTATGTGGCATCAGTGCTTCGTGCAGCGTCCTGAATTCGTTCGTATTGACTATCCAATATATCTGCTACTGCAATATCAAGGCATTTCCGGAATGTATAAAATACCTTGGAAAGAGTCTTGACAGAGTGTTGGCAGATGACAGATGTGTGTATCTTCACAATATGGTGCTGCATTGTTTTTGCTTGTGGGAAAGATGGCAAAATGACTCACTTAAGCAACAAATGACTAAATTCAGGACGTACAACGGTGTGCAACTGGCGTTTGGCTGAAGTCTCAAATTGGTCTTGTGACGTCCCTCACTCACTACTTTTGAGACGTCATAATGTATTCATCATGCTTCGTTGTTCCCGCATTATAATTTGCGTGTTATTACAGTGTGCTTCTTCCAAGTAGCAGCGCATCAAAAACTTGCCACGAACACGTTACTCATGGTACGATTTGTTATAATTAAATATTAGTTAGTTACACATTGGCGGTGAAAGTCCTTACGAGTTCAGAACATGGAAAATAACAATGCTCCATGTTGTATGCAATAGGCATGCTCATTTGGGTAGAGACATACGCTTATGGAGTTGATGGAAGTAGCATTTCGTCCAGGTACATGCTAATATTTTTTCGCCTACACAATGGTAAAAAGTTCTGGGACTTTCTTATTCATTTAATAGGAGTATATTCCGCAATTCTATGTTATTTACACATAAGAGCCTGCTGAGTTTCTTCGATTTTGTGGTTTCAATCTGTTTAAAAAACGAAAGATGAAATTGCTATGCGTGAAACAACCAACAATAGAATTTATATTAATTTTTTCATAAATATTATGCCATTTTTTCCGAAGCTGTCACGATTTCCGAAGGTATGATTAGTGGAACCTAAGAGCATAGCTAAAATGGCTGAGAGTAAAAGAAGCAACAGTGACAGTTATATTTGCTTGTCACAAATATTTAGCTGCGACTGAATGTTTAACAACACTTTCGTACATTTGGTGGTCAAAATAACAAAGATCGAATCACTCAGTGAGCGATGGACGTCTCATGGCCAAAATGTCAGCCGAACGTGGTTATGGCATTCTCATTTTAAGCAAGATATATATATATATAGGGTGTTACAAAAATTTTCAGGAAACATTCCTCACACACAATTTCCAAGTTAGAGCTCATTTTAGTTTCGTCAGTGTGTACTGTACTTCCTCGATTCACCTCCAGTTGGCCCAATTGACGGAAGGTAATGTTGACTTCGGTGCTTGTGTTGAAATGTGAGTCATTGCTCTACAGTACTAGCATCAAGCACATCAGTATGTAGCATCAACAGGTTAGTGTTCATCACGAACGTGGTTTTGCAGTCAGTGCAATGTTTACAAATGCGGAGTTGGCAGATGCCCATTTGATGTATGCATTAGCACGGGGCAATAGCCGTGGCGCGGTACTTTTGCATCGTGACAGATTTCCAGAACGAAGGTGTCCCGACAGGAAGACGTTCGAAGCAATTGATCGGCGTCTTAGGGAGCACGGAACATTCCAGCCTATGACTCGCGACTAGGGAAGACCTAGAACGACGAGGACACCTGCAATGGGCGAGGCAAATCTTCGTGCAGTTGACGATAACCCCAATGTCAGCGTCAGAGAAGTTGCTGCTGTACAAGGTAACGTTGACCACGTTATTGTATGGAGAGTGCTACGGAAGAACCAGTTGTTTCCGTACCATGTACAGCGTGTGCAGGCACTGTCAGCAGCTGATTGGCCGCCACGGGTACACTTCTTCGAATGGTTCATCCAACAATGTGTCAATCCTCATTTCAGTGCAAATGTTCTCTTTACGGATGAGGCTTCATTCCAACGTGATCAAATTGTAAATTTTCACAATCAACATGTGTGGGCTGACGAGAATCCGCACGCAATTGTGCAATCATGTCATCAACACAGATTTTCTGTGAACGTTTGGGCAGGCATTGTTGGTGATGTCTTGATTGGGCCCCATGTACTTCCACCTACGCTCAATGGCGCACGTTATCATGATTTCATATGGGATACTCTACCTGTCCTGCTAGAACATGTGCCTTTACAATTACGAAACAACATGTGGTCCATGCACGATGGGGTTCCTGCACATTTCAGTCGAAGTGTTCGTATGCTTCTCAACAACAGAATCGGTGACCGATGGATTGGTAGAGGCGGACCAATTCCATGGCCTCCACGCTCTCATGACCTCAACCCTCTTGACTTTCATTTATGGGGGCATTTGAAAGCTCTTGTCTACGCAACCCAGGTACCAAATGTAGAGACTCTTCGTGCTCGTATTGTGGACGGCTGTGATACAATACGCCATTCTCCAGGGCTACATCAGCGCATCAGGGATTCCATGCGACGGAGGGTGGATGCATGTATCCTCGCTAACGGAGGACATTTTGAACATTTCCTGTAACAAAGTGTTTGAAGTCACGCTGGTACGTTCTATTGCTGTGTGTTTCCATTCCATGATTAATGTGATTTGAAGAGAAGTAATAAAATGAGCTCTAACATGGAAAGTAAGCGTTTCCGGACACATGTCCACATCTCTAGTTCCTTAAATAAATGTCTGTTAGATGATCTTGCCTGGGCTCCGGCTATTATTCTGCCTACGAGCTTTTGGGAAATGAATACTCTTCTCCTTAATGATTAATTACCCCAAAATATGACGCCATACGTAAGCAATGAATGACAATAGGCGCAGAACGCCCTTATAAATGTCCTTTGCTTTACATAGGCCCACAGCAACATATTTTAATTTTTAAAGTGGTGATAGTTGGTGATTTTACAGGACATTCATCATTGATGAGGTTTTTACAACTGAAAAAGGCTGAGGACTTTACCTAAGCAAGCCTACTGTTACTCTGTGTGGCATTCTGGAATGGCTCCCTACGCCATATGACATAGAATCTATGCACCAGAAGATGCAACTTAAAAGTTGCAAAACCGGCTATGTTAGTCTCTAACTGACTTCAGTAAAAACATCTACTTTGGACTACTGTATTTCTCACTCATTTCTATGTTTTAATAATTTTACACCTCTATATAAAAACATGTTATACTGTGTGAAGTGGAAGTTACTGAAGAAAAATTCCATGTGTGGGACGTACAACACAAACAGGACAATGAAAACGAAACACATGCTTATGACGAATTACTGCAGAAGACCAGTGGGAAACAGAGGTTTCGAAAGACTCTGACTGTGAAAAGCTTTATTGCTATGCCTAGTACGAAGTTTCTGAAAATTCTACTTGGGTATTAATAACCGCTCCAGCTGTATTTTGCTCCTTTGTTGCTGTACTTCTACCCGTTTCGTGGCGTTAAAGCCACATCTTCAGGTGACACTTGATTAAAACATTAGAGCGGAAAAGCTCGGAACCTTTTTTCCCAACATTCGTTATCCGTCAATACGAAGTCACACTAAAGGACGGTATGTCATGGATTAAAAACTTCCAAATTCCAATATAGTGGCATCTGGCAGTTTTTAATCCATGACATGCAGTCTTTTAGGGTTTCTTTGTATTGATGGACAACGAATGTTGGGAAAAAAAGATTCCGAGCTTTACCGCTCTAATGTTATTTGAAGATGTGGTTGCAGATAAAATTTTCACTGAGACTAGTGAAGAGTGGCTCCCATAATGTCCATTTCTTGTGCACAATGACGAATCAATGTCCCTGGGTTCTTGGCCACAATCTCCCAAACCATACCGATGTTTGTTTCTGAAAGACCACTACGAGCTCGCGTTGCGTGTTTACATCAACAACAGAACCAGTAAGGTGAAACACATCAAAAACATTTTTCAGACCGCCAAACGCAAAATGCTACATTTGACATATTATCCCATGAGACACGGTATACTAACTGAAATGTAGTTTTGTGCCTGTGGCGATCTCAAGAGTGCTGTCTGCAACACGTCTGACCAACACACAACACGTTGGAGAGACACAGTGGTAAACAGGGAGTACATACAACAAAGTGATTAAATAATGAATAAGTAATGATTGCGGCGGTCAGCAGCTATTCGTCATTTAGTCTGTCTATTGTAATATACCTAATCCGAAATAATAAGAGTTTGTTTCAGTCTTGTACATCATTGTTGGTGTAGCCATTTTCAATAATGACAAGCTTTTTTTGAAGTTAAGTTTCTCAGGTAAATTGAAAGACTTATCAGCTTAACAAAATTATTATTTTTTATCATGTTAAAACTTTATCCTAACAATGTTTACTTAGCACTACGGATTAGCAGTCTTTTTTTTTGTGTGCATGTGACTAGTTTTGGATTTTCAAACAATTCGACTTCAGAACTATCAATGATGCCAATAATGATGTATCAATTTAGGGGCTAAACAGCTTCCACATGTCAAAGGCCTAATTGTAGCGCCTGAGTCAATGAGTTCTGCCTTTTCAGTATGATCGTAAGATGCTTGTTTACTTTAGCAAACACGTGTACTTTGTTGTAGAAATGAGTATATCAGCAGCATATCAATAGTTGAATTTTTTAGTCATCATCTACATAATTTATTCCTTGTCATTAAATCAATTTTACCTTCTAGAAACCCTTTTTTATACACTTCAACTGTGTGTCATTTAAACTTGCCAGTTATTTTTATAACGATGAATGTACCATTGACTCTAACTAAAGTATTCGCTGTCTCTTGATCTAAAGCAGTATGATTTATTTTCATGTTAGGAATCCTAAATTCTATAACATGTAGAAGATCTTTCACACAGAGTTTTCATTATATGTCCTTAATTTCAAAGTCATCACGGAATGGAGATTCGTCTCTTGTTATGTGATCACGATGGTGTACTTTATTGTTGCCTCTATTTCGGGTTTTGGCGAAACTAGCGCCGTATCATTGTGAGAGATACAGAGGCATGCGAGTGTGCCGGGACTTAACCCAGTTCACTACTACTACTGCCAAGTAGTCATAACGCGCCTGTGCATAGCATATAAAGTATTGCGCCATAATCAAAGAATAAAATAAAAAAAATAAAATAATATTTCCAAAATTTCTCAGTGTATACTCTAGTATATTAATGTTAACATTGTGAAGTCTCAGGATGATCTAATAAATAGGCCTATTTTTCGCTAAATATATTATATTAAGAAAAAAATAATTGGCGCTAAATAATGAAACTAGAAAGCTAAAAACGTTCAGAATGTGCAAATGCATCTCGCAACGAAGAGTTACAAGTCTTAACTTGATCGGTGCTGTATTTTGGTCAAAATCAGCGTTTTTACGAAAATTTGAAGGCGCTAAATATTAGACTCAGAAAGATGAAAATTCATATATAGCCTCAGTTTGATATAAAAACTTTATCTATGTGGCACCATTAAGTTATGTCAAATAGTTTTTAAGTTATTCACTAAAAACTAAATTTGGAATGAAAACGTCCCTATTCATGTTAGATTAAGTATCATTTGTATTTGTTAATAGAAAGTTGCAATTACAGCGCTTGATTACGTTCATTAAATAATGTAGCTATACCAAGTTTCAATCCTTTATTGTAAACAACAATCTTTACCAGGAATCGAAAAGAGGCAGTTCAGAGTGCATGTTCTGCTGTCGGTTCCATTCTAAAAATTGTTAAATGCAGTCGAGCTTAAACTTTTTAAGTTATTAAAGCCAAGTTAACTCCATTCACATAAAAATTAAGAAGATTGTAAACTGTTACAAGACAGACTTATTAAAATATATGTGTCCGAGAAAGCGGCCAGTTAGATGCTGCTACCTGTGTCTAGAGTTGTTGATAGCAGATGTTCCATTCGGCTGCGCGCTGCTCCATATATTAATATGGCCAGAGAGGCGGTAGGAGAGGCTCTTCGCACCGTGATATCAATCTGACTACGTCAGTCAAATGCCTGAGTACACTCTGCCCTGGATAACTTCACAGCCAGGCCGCTAACAAAAGTTTACGGTTAAAGCAGGAAGTGACCTCGCGAGGACTGTATAACATCCTGGATCGCTTGGTTTTCATGGAAGTAACTGTTTGTGCATCGCCCATAATGTTGACAAAACCGTGTGGCAGCTGGCGAGATTTTTTTCTATTTTTAAGGCGAGCAGTTAACTTTGATGATTAGAAATCGGGTGACAGACCATTTTACTTGGAACCTAGCAAAGAGGTCGCCTCTGAACTGTTAATAGTGCCGTTTCCCATAGGGACTTTATTATTATTAACAGGTATATTATTATGTTTGTGCGTGTGAACTTTTACTGAATATATTAACCAGTTACAACTCAAAACTTTTATTTATAATCGTAGTTCCTGATCCTGCTGAGTAAATAGCAAGTACAAACCTTTTCTTGCAGTGAGTACGAAGAGCAATGTGGACTTACAGACTGGAAATTATGGTCAATGTGTTCTCCATCGCCTTCTAGTTGACCATAAAAATAGTTTTCAGGCTCTTGTAAATGGCGAAATAGATTAGGTTTTTAATTAATTGACCAACTGCAGCACAGATTCACATCCTGCATCTCTCTTTTTTTTTATCTACACATTAACTTTGCATCATGGGTCAAAGGTTTCGGGACTCTACGTATACTTGTTATTGCTACTGTTACAGCTATAATCAAAATCAAGTCAAAACGTGAAAGCAGGGTCGTCAGTGAATGACAACACTTATCACTGAAAGAACATTTATTGCAAACATCAATATACAGACGAAACACCATTACTCAAAATACCATTTTATACAAGGAATAAAACTAAAAATAAATTTCCAAGGAGATTAGAGAGATTCCTAAAACAAACTTATTTAAATAGGCTGTTAAAAAGGTCCTGTTAAGCAATATATTGTATGCTTTGAAGGATTACTTTATGGTGGCTATTGACCACCAGAATAGAGTGTAGACGCAATGTGCTATCTCTGAAGTAACCAAAATTTTTGACGTTTCAAACTACCGCCGCCTTTCCTGTTAGTTCCTTATCCTTATTCCGGCACTCGGCAAGGTTATTAATATGACGTCTGTATGGCCATTTTCCCCACAGTCATGACCCCGGACTTCTTAGATGCGACTGCGCACCAGTTTTCGCTACACTCGTTTCACATTATTCATGTGCCGTAAAGTACTAATGAACCGCCCCATGGTGAGTGAACCGGCAGTGGCAATGAGTTTGCCTAATGTCTCTTTCATTGACAAGCTGCCGGGGGTTCGCACATCGACGGTTCCGAGTGCATTTTCACGACCGTGTTTTCCTATGCCGGCACAACATAACCTAACCAGTACTGTCCACGAGCCGTGGCGCACACAAACTGCATGTGTCCACATGTACAGCAGTTCCCAGACTTTATACTGCAGCTGAAACAAGAAGTACTTTTGCCGCAGTTCTACATAACATTTAAGTGAACACGTTTCCTGCCAATCTGACACACAAGCAAGTACTTCCGCCGAACTCTCATGCCGTTACTTTCCCACTTCAACAACGTGCAAACACTATCTCAGCAGGCTGTGATGCTCGTGCCTACCGTGTTTTCTCCAGCGCCTCCCACTCCTTGTGTGTTGCGTCGACAGATGCATTACAGACATCAGATCGTACAGCAGTTTCTGGCACCTGCCGCCCCTCCCCCCACCGCCATCTTCCAATGATGCAACAACAACCACCTTTCAGGTGGTTTCCAAAGCTTTCACAACTGTAGAAGTACAACCCTACAATATGGTTTGCACTGATGGATAGTATCCTGGACATCCATGGCATACTGGGAGATAATTCATGCTTCATCTGTTTGATGAACCATCTACATGACAAGCTGAACCAGTCAGTGATCTATTGCTCACGCCACTGAGCCAGCACAAGTAGACAACCACAAAAGCCCACATCATCAAGCGCTAAATGCCTTCTCCTGCAGAAACCATCCACTCTATTATTCATGAAGTGGTTTTAGGGGACCATATGCCTTCTCACCTTTGGCGCCACTTAGGAGCTCAGGTCAGCACGGACGAACTCCCCCGACCTTGTACTCTGGTCATTATGGCTCATAAAAATGCCATAAAATCTACAGCTACATCTGTTGGCTCACAAAAAAGCTGCCCTGGCAGGCATACAGCATCATCAAACACTGCTAGCTCATATCCTCCTGCTTTTCTGGTAAGCCAGAAGTTGGTAGCACTACGCCTTCCCCAGCTCCTGTGTTTCATTGGCGAGCCAGCAGAGGTCGGGCGCACAGCATATAACACTAGCCGATGGTGCCAACTGGCGGCCAGAACACTATACCTGCTGCCACTTCTCACCCAGCTGCCCTGCCCACCCTCAGTCTGCAGCAGAACATCCCACCCCATGCCTCCAGCTCGCTGGCCCAAATGCCACACACAATATGCTCACTATGTTGGACCATGTTACATTTGAGATGCCGCTCATTTTTTATGTGCGGCCTGTAACGACCCAAAGGCAAAACATGAGTCCCAATAGGCGCCACAGGTCGTGCAGATACTTCAGGGCGCCGATCACATCCTTGGCTGACAACCGCCGCCACCCATCAAGCCGGTACACTATACATTTATGACGGTTTCAGCACAAACCATTTCCTTGTAGACACAGACGCTGACGCTAGTATCATTCCCAAGTCAAGAGCTCTACCTTCACTCTTGCTGTCTTTTACAAAACTCTGGGAAGCCAACAGCTCCACAGTTCACATCCATGGCTCAGCCAAACTTCAGATGCATCTCTCATCTGCCTTACGCTGTGACTGGACATTTTGCATTGCGGATGTCAACTGCTCCATTGCTGACAGGGATTTCTTATGCAACTTCAGTTTCTCACCAGACCTCGAAGCAGCAGCTCTCATGCACCATGCTACCAGTTACCAGATACCATAGAGCTTCAGCAACATGTGATGTGCATACGACATGTTAAAAACAGCACTTTCTAAGCACTCTCACACACACAGTCTCTGACGCTCCAATATTGGTCACAGTGGATACTAGTAACACAGTCATCGCGCCATGCTTCTTCAGTGGGTCGAGGGTTCTGGGAAACCACTTTGTTCTTCACAAGAAAGTGATCCACATTCTAGCATAAATGGTCCACTTTCGACCAATAACTTTGCCATTTACAAAGCAGTTCATTTTTACAAGGACATCGAGGGCAGTGGCCCACAAGCTGCTGGCCAATGCAGAGCGTAAACCCACAGCCAACCTCCATACCTGACATTTGTGGCACATCAACTTACTATGTCAATTCACCACTGATGTCCATTACATCAAGGTCGTGGACAAGGTCATAGCCAATTACAAGTCATGAGTTCATGCAGTCTCGTTCTCTTCAGACTTTGATAAACTATAACCCAGCAGCAAACAAATGGTGATGTACAGCAGCTACTACACTGTGAATCTACCTCACTCTCAATTGAGCCTTGCCAAATTCCGGGTTCTTCCGTACTGTTCCTCTGTGATGTTTCCACAGGCATGAGCCGCCCCCTACTTCCAGCCATCTTGCGTCATAAGATTTACTGCTATCCATGACGTCGCGTATCCTAGTATTCAGGCTACCATAAGCCTAATAACGGAGCGTTTCACATGGACAAGGGGTAGGGCAGACTGCAGAAATCAAACCTGTGCATGTGTACCCTGCAAACACTCCAAGCTTGGCTGTCACGCATACTAGTTCACTGAGCTCGTTTGAAATACCTAAAGACAAGTTCTGCCACGTATGTCTCGTCTTAGTCCGCCAGCTCCCTCCTTCAGACAATTTGATCGCCCTAGTCACGTTCCTCCAAGCGTTTGCGATCTCTCCAGGTGCAGAGGAGACATCCACCACCGCCACAGTTGACGACGATAGCCACCTCTCTATTCATACACCACTCACAGCACGCCGCACCCCTGCATCGCCGGGCCGCTGATCCCGGTTTGGCCACTCGCTCCCTCCACCAACGTGGCAATGAGACTTCTCATTAATGGGATCTACATCCATGGGTTCTCTTTCCCTGTGGCGACACCTTTAGACACGAACACAGACCGAGCGCCACGAAAACCTACATCACCACCAATCTCCCCTTGCTGCTCTCTAGGCTGGGTGGGGGTGGGGGGGAGGAGTGCACTGTGGCCGATTCCTAAAACATACTTATTTAAATACGTCCTGTTAGGCAATGTGTTCTATGCATTGGAGGATTGCTTTGAAATGGCCATTAACCACCAGAGTCGAGTGTCGACGTAACATGCTATCTCTGAACTAACCAATGTTTGGTTTCAAACTTTCGCCGCCATTGCAGTTTGTTCCTTAGTCTTATTCTGGCACTTGGTATATGATGTTGAATTGTACAGTGTGTTCGTAATAAATACCAAGTTTCATATAGAGTGGTGTTCAGGTTATTAATACAACTGTGTGACCTATTCTCAATAATGTTGATAACACCGAATAGGTATTTGGTAAAAAATGTAACACAGATAAATGATAACAGAAACATTAAAACATATATCATTTCACATAACACTTTTATGCTACCTTTTTCCACCTTTTCTGGAAAAAATTACTCCCATAGTTGTTGTTGTTGTGGTCTTCAGTTTAAAGGCTGGTTCGATGCAGTTCTCCATACTTCTGCATCTACATACATACTACGCAATCCACCATATGGTGTGTGGCGGAGGGTACCTCGTACCACAACTAGCATCTTCTCTCCCTGTTCCACTCCCAAACAGAACGAGGGAAAAATGACTGCCTATATGCCTCTGTACGAATCCTAATCTTTCTTACCTTATCTTTGTGGTCTTTCCGCGAAATATAAGTAGGTGGCAGTAAAATTGCACTGCAGTCAGCCTCAAATGCTGGTTCTCTAAATTTCCTCACTAGCGATTCACGAAAAGAACGCCTCCTTTCCTCCAGAGACTCCCACCCAAGTTCCTGAAGCATTTCCGTAACACTCGCATGATGATCAAACCTACCAATAACAAATCTACCAGTCCGCCTCTCAATTGCTTCTATGTCCTCCATCAATCCGACCTGATAGGGATCCCAAACGCTCGAGCAGTACTCAAGAATAGGGCGTATTAGTGTTTTATAAGTGGTCTCCTTTACAGATGAAACACATATTCTCAAAATTCTACCAGTGAACCGAAGACAATTATCCGCCTTACCCACAACTGCCATTACATACTTGTCCCACTTCATATCGCTCTGCAATGTTACGCCCAAATATTTAATCGACGTGACCGTGTCAAGCGCTACACTACTGATTCAAACATTATGGGTTTCTTTTTCCTATTCATCTGCATTAATTTACATTTATCTATATTTAGAGTTAGGTGCCATTCTTTACACCAATCACTAATCCTGTCCAAGTCATCTTGTATCCTCCTATAGTCACTCAACTTCTCTATCTTCTGCAAGCCTCTTAATCTCTGAATCACTACTGAAACATACATCCTTCTGAATCTGCTTACTGTGTTCAACTCTTGGCCACCCTCTAAAAAATTTTATACTCCACTTCCCCACTTCCATCCAATGTTGACTGGTGATCGCTTGATGACTCAGAATGTTCCCTATCAACCAGTTCCTTCCCTAGTCAGGTTAGACCATAAAAGTCTTTTCTCCCCAATTCTATTCAGTACCTCTTCATCAGTTATCTGATCTATCCATCTAATATTCAGCATTCTTTTGTAGCACCAGATTTCAACAGCTTCTATTCTCTTCTTGTCTAAACAGTTTATTGTCCATGTTTCGCTTCCATACATGGATACACTCCATATAAATATTTTACTTGTCCTCCTGACACTTAAATGTATACTCAATGTTAACAAATTTCTCTTCTTCAGAAACGCTTTTCTTGCCATTGGCAGTTTACACTGTATATCGTCTCTACTTCAGCCATCGTCTGTCGTTTTGCTGCCTAAATAGCAAACTTTACCTTCTACTTTAAGTATCTCGTTACCTATGCTAATTCCCTCAGCATCATCTGGTTTAATATGACTAAGTTTCATTATCGTTGTTTTAGTTTTGTTGATGCTCGTATCATTCTTTCAGGAAACTGTCCATTCCATTCAACTGGTCTTCCAAGTCTTTGCTCTCTCTGACAGTATTACAATGTCATCACCAAACCTCATACCTGGGCTTCAATTCCTTCTCTAAATTTTTCTTTGGTTTCCCTTACTGCTTGCGCAATGTAGAGATTAAAAACGTCAGGGATACGCTGCAAACCTATCTCATTCCCTTCTCAACCACTGCTTCTCTTTCCTGACACTCGACTCTTGTAACCGCTCTTTGATTCCTGGACGAGTTAGAAATAGCCTTTTGCTCCTTACCTTCTACCCCTGCCACCTTCAGAACTGCGAAGAGAATATTCCAGTTAACATCGTCAAAAGCTTTCTTTAAGTCTACAAAGGCTATAAATGTAGGTTTGCCTTTCCTTAACCTATTTTGTAAGATACATCATAGAGTCATATTGCCTCTTGTGCTCCTATATCCCTGCAGAATCCAAACTGATCTTCCCTGAGATCGGCTTCCACTTGTCCATTCTTCTGTAAGGAATCTGAGTTACTATTTTGCAACCATGACTTATTATACTGATATTTCACCTATCAGCACCTGCTTTCCTTGACATTCGAACTATTATATTCTTCTTGTAGTCTGGGGGTATTTCGCCTGTTTCATACATCGTGCACGCCAGATGGAAGTGTTATGTCATGGCTGGCTCTCCTAAGGCTATCAGTAGTTGTGACCGAATGTCGTTTACTCCTGGAGCCTTGTTTCGACTTAGATCACCCATTGATTTATCATATTCTTCGCAGTGTCATGTTGTTGTTGTGGTCTTCAGCCCTGAGACTGGTTTGATGCAGCTCTCCATGCTACTCTATCCTGTGCAAGCTTCTTCATCTCCCAGTACTAACTGCAACCTACATTCTTCTGATTCTGCTTAGTGTATTCATCTCTTGGTCTCCCTCTACGATTTTTATCCCCCATGCTGCCCTCCAATATTAAATTGGTGATCTCTTAGTGCCTCAGAACATGTCCCAACAACTGATCCCTTCTTCTACTCAAGTTGTGCCACAAACGCCTCATCTCCCCATTTCTATTCAATACCTCCTCATTAGTTATATGATCAATCCATCTAATCTTCAGCATTCTTCGTAGCACCACATTTCGAAAGCTTCTATTCTCTTCTTGTCTAAACTATTTATCGTCCATGTTTCACTTCCATACATGGCTACACTCCATACAAATACTTTCAGAAACGAGTTCCTGACACTTAAATCTATACTCGACGTTAACAAATTTCTCTTCTTCAAAAAGGCTTTCCTTGCCATTGCCAGTCTACATTTTATATCCCCTCTGCTTCGACCATCATCAGTTATTTTGCTCCCCAAAAACTTTTTTTCTACTTTAAGTGTCTCATTTCCTAATCTAATTCCCTCAGCATCACTCGATTTAATTCGACTACATTCCATTATCCTCGTTTTGCTTTTGTTGATGTTCATCTTATACCCTCCTTTCAAGACACTATCCATTCCATTCAAGTGCTCTTCCAAGTCCTTTGCTGTCTCTGACAGAATTACAATGTCATCGGCGAACCTCAAAGTTTTTATTTCTTCTCCGTGGATTTTAATACCTACTCCCTCTAATCTTCATCTACATTCTCTTCCAGTTCTATGATATTGCCTTTGAGTTAATCTTCCTTTTGTATACCCTCTATATACTCTTTCCACCTTTCGGCTTTCCCTTCTTTGCTTAATACTGGTTTTCTATCTGAGCTCTTGATATTCATACAGCTGCTTCTCTTTTCTCCAAACGCCTCTTTAATTTTCTTTTAGGCAGTATCTATCTTTCTCCTAGTAATATAGGCTTCTAAATCCTTACATCTGTCCTCTATCCATTCCTGGTATGACATTCTGCACTTTCTACCA
The DNA here is from genome assembly GCF_023897955.1 of Schistocerca gregaria. NCBI lineage: Eukaryota > Metazoa > Arthropoda > Insecta > Orthoptera > Acrididae > Schistocerca > Schistocerca gregaria. The sequence continues at coordinate 1,095,939,038 of NC_064920.1, forward strand.
ACCTATTCTTTTTTATTAAGATATTTGTGTGCCCTTTCTCCTGCTTCACGTCCTACATTTTTATATTTTCTTCTTTCATCAGTTGACTTCAGTATCTCTTATGTTACACAAAGATTTCTACTAGGCCTTGTCCTTTTACTTATTTGGTTCTCTGCTGCCTTCACTATTTCATTTGACAAAGCTTCCCATTCGTCTTCTACTGTATTCCTTTCCCCTGTTATAGTCAATTGTTGCCTAATGCTCCCTCTGAAACTCTCAAAACTAAACTCTCAATAATAACAGCGTATCCTCAACATCTCTCTTGACACAGAGAGATGCCGACACAGTTCTTGAGGCTAACAAATTGGAAACTGAGGAACTCAGAATGGAAACCAGACAACATCGTTATGGTCCTGACATCAGCTGACAGTATGTGTAGTGCAACATCGTGGAACAGTGTGTGTATAATGTATGTAGTATGTGCAGTGACTGGGAGTGAGAAATGAATGAACAGTGTAGCAAGAGTCTTTTACAGTATTATGTAACTTCTTTGTTAAACAGTGTTGTACACTAGGACAAACCGAAATAGGTAGCGCTTTTTTATCTTCAACTGGCCATACTGATTTAGGTTTTCTGTGGTTTGCTTCAGTTACATCAGGCAAACGTCAGAAGTCAACTTTACGTCCCAGCCTTGTCAAACTACACTTGGTATTATGTAAATGCCCATGTACAGAGTGTACATGAAGAATTGAAATACCTCGAAATCCACGCATAGAGTCAAAAGGATTATACAAGGTGCATTCAAGTTCTAAGGCCGCCGATTTTTTTTTCTCCGGACTGGAAATAGATAGAAACATGCGCATTGTTTTAAAATGAGGCCGGGTTCATTGTCAATACGTCCCAGAGATGGCAGCACCGTACGGCAGATGGAATTTTACAGCCAGCGGCGAGAATGAGAACTGTTTTAAATACTTAAAATGGCGACGTTTTCCTTACTTGAACAGCGTGAAATCATTCGTTTTCTGAATTTGCGTGGTGTGAAACCAACTGAAATTCATCGACAGTTGAAGGAGACATGTGGTGATGGAGTTATGGATGTGTCAAAAGTGCGTTCGTGGGTGCGACAGTTTATTGAAGGCAGAACATCGTGTGACAACAAACGAAAACAACCTCAGGCTCGCACAAGCCGGTCTGACGACATGATCGAGAAAGTGGAGAGATTTGTTTTGGAGGATCGCCGAATGACTGTTGAACAGATCGCCTCCAGAGTTGGCATTTCTGTGAGTTCTGTGCACACAATCCTGCATGACGACCTGAAAATGCGAAAGTGTCATCAAGGTGGGTGCCACGAATGCTGACGGACGACCACACGACTGCCCGTGTGGCATGTTGCCAAGCAATGTTGATGCGCAATGACAGCATGAATGGGACTTTCTTTTCGTCGGTTGTGACAATGGATGAGACATGGATGCCATTTTTCAATCCAGAAACAAAGCGCCAGTCATCTCAATGGAAGCACACAGATTCACCGCCACCAAAAAAAAATTCGCGTAACCGCCAGTGCTGCAAAAATGATGGTGTCCATGTTCTGGGACAGCGAGGGAGTAATTCTTACCCATTGCGTTTCAAAGGGCACTACGGTAACAGGTGCATCCTACGAAAATGTTTTGAAGAACAAATTCCTTCCTGCACTGCAACAAAAACGTCCGGGTAGAGCTGCGGGTGTGCTGTTTCACCAAGACAACGCACCCGCACATCGACCTACCGTTACGCAACAGTTTCTTCGTGATAACAACTTTGAAGTGATTTCTCATGTTCCCTACTCACCTGACCTGGCTCCTAGTAACTTGGCTTTTCCAACAATGAAGGACACTCTCCGTGGCCGCACATTCACCAGCCGTGCTGCTATTGCCTCAGCGATTTTCCAGTGGTCAAAACAGACTCCTAAGGAAGCCTTCGCCGCTGCCATTGAATCATGGCGTCAGCGTTGTGAAAAATGTGTATGTCTGCAAGGCGATTACGTCGAGAAGTAACGCCAGTTTCATCGTTTTCGGGTGAGTAGTTAATTTAAAAAAAAATCGGAGGCCTTAGAACTTGAATGCACCTCGTAATTTCAATTTCTTTGCCTCGGTGGGCGGCATCCAACAATGCCATACCCGACCTGCCACCGCGCCCCAAGAGGTGTTGGTAATTTTGGACTCATCAACGGTATGGTACCCCGTGGTCCGTGCTTGAATCATGGCGTCAGCGTTGTGAAAAATGTGTACGTCTGCAGGGCGATTACGTCGAGAAGTAAGGCCAGTTTCATCGATCTCGGGTGAGTAGTTAATTAGGAAAAAAATCGGAGGCCTTAGAACTTGAATGCACTTCGTAATTTCAATTTCTTTGCCTCGGTGGGCGGCATCCAACAATGCCATTCCCCGACCTGCCACCGCACCCCAAGACGTGTTGGTAATTTTGGACCCATCAACAGTGTGGTACCCCGTGGTCCGTGCTGGCCGTTGGAAATCGGTTCAATGACTTTCCGATTGTTACAGGTTTAAAGTGAATATATAACGCGATGCATTTATTCTTTGACATCGCGAGCGAAGAAAAGTAAGAAAATCGGAATGTGAATGCACTTTGTTACGAGACACGACAACCAGAGAACGTGAAAGAAGTGTGTGTAATGAAAAAGTCATTATTAGCCGCCATATTGGATAATTTGTATTTTTTTGAGATTCACAAGCGATATGTAATGTTAATGTGACTTTAAGTAAAGGTCATAATACAGTCTGTTGCATTGCAAAGGTGCTGCAGTATGTCGTGTGACTAGGACCTCCCGTTGGGTAGACCGTTCGCTAGGTGCACGTCTTTCGATTTGACACCACTTTGGCGACTTGCGCGTCGATGGGGATGAAATGACGATGATTAGAACAACAAAACAACCAGTTCCTGAGCGGAGAAAATCTCCGCCCCTGCCGGGACTCGAACCCGGGCCCGTAGGATTGACATTCTGTCGCGCTGACAACTCAGCTACTGGGGCCGGATATTTCAAATGTAAATGCGCGTATTAAATTTTGATCAAAGGATTCTGTGATTAACTATTATGTACTATAAGCTTATATAGGACTTCGAACATTTGGTGGTCGATGTCTGCTGTAGAACCTGCTTTATTAACATGGTCAAAAGAATAGAGAAAGTTTTCTCTGTTAAAGGAACTCATTTCACTCGCAGACAATCATTGAATAACCAAATGAGTATGGCAGTGTTCCAATTCTGGAGGATCCTACAGAAGTTGGGTTTCTCTTACCTTTCAAGAATTTTATAGGCAACCATCGGAGTCGGCAGCTGCTTCTCACCACGAGAGTAATGTGTCTGCGTTAGGGTGTCCATTTCATTTTCATTGAAAAAGGGGACATTTAAAATAAATTAAAGAAAAATTAATACACATGGAAGTTTACCTTTACAAAGTGCACTCAGATGATCCCAGATCACATTTTACAATTATTCTGCCACACTATCACCGTACTTTTCAATTTTATGTACTTTAACAGGAAGTGTATTTTAGTCTGAAATTGTATCATAAAAGTCAGTACACGAGACACCATTAAAGTGTGTTTTGACAATGAGCAAGGCCCTCACTGTTTCAACTTTCATTCTGTTTTTTTTATTTGACCACAAAGAGTTCACTAACGAAAACACACTTTCCATAGCAGCATTTGACCCAGGAATTTTCAGACAAAACTCCACTAAATGAATCATGTTTTTCATGTTAATCTTTTTACATTTGCAACAAGTAAATATTTTACATCACGTTGCACTAACACTTTCTTTGTCTCCTTCTTCACTTTTTATGAAGTTCTGTGCACATGAAAATTCATCAAACAGTTCGTTTTCATCAACAGGAAAATTTGGTACAATACTTTTAACAAAAACACAACAGTCTTGAATATCCTTTCACTGTAGCTGCTCTTTTTCACTATTAACCCAGTCAAATGCTTTAAAAGGTGTGAGAAATGGTAAACGCCATTCTTTAATATACTCAATGCAAGAGTCATAGAAGATGTCAGCATAAATATGGAATTGTTCTACAGTAATTTCACTCTCTTCTTCCAGCTTTCTTAGAGTCTCATGTACAAAGGATGTGAGAAATCTTTCAGATTTTCTGCATTGTAATTTGCCCAATAATTTGTTTATTTCTTGATAAACTTCCACTATTGTGATTTCTTGTTTCTCAATACATTTAATTGTTGTGGAGAAAGGTTTTAGCTGGCTAACAAGAAAATGTACAAGAACAATAGACACAGGGTTATCAAAGAATTGTTAAGGATAACAGGACACTTATCAAGGGAAATGAAATATGATTGCAAAGCAGGAAATATCTCTACAATTCTTTCCAATGCTGGTAGCAGAGATAGCCACCTTGTATTGCTGTGCCCAAGTACAGTTTTGTATTCAGTTTCAGTAAACTTACAGAATGACTTCAGAAATTCAATCCTTAGTGTATATATGTGGAAATGCTGGTAGATTTTGTTTACAATTAATTGACAGTCGATGGGTAGGCAATCTAAGCCAGTTTGTAAGGAACTGTGCACCACATGTGATGGACAAACAACACCTACTATATTACTCACGGTGTTCTGTTGCAGTTTATAGAACAAATTTTTTTTTCCTTTCTGCTGCTTACCACCAAAATTGGTGTTAGTGTTGTATGCAGAAACTGTAATCACCTTTCCCTCAGTATCATATTTCTTTCAAACCTGCCGCACAATTCTGAAGTAAATCTAAAATTTCTCCAGCTAAATTAAACAATTCGATCACTTTCACCGTGATGCCATTTTCAGAGTGAAAAACCTGGTAAGGAGAGGAACCAACTTCAAATCCAGATGATTCGATTTATCAATCATTACAGAAATGAATCGACCACTTTTTACTTCATTTAAAACCTGCTGAGCTGCATACGGTGCAAGAACATTTGAAATGATTGCATTACATTTTGTGTTTCCACTTGTGAATCTAGGATTGAAAAGTTGTTTAACAACTGCTGCAGTACAGTCCATTGACTTTAAGCTATGGTTATGCATTGCACTGTGGTATGCAAACGTAGCTTCTTATGCTGCCAACTGCCTGTCCATTTCTGTTACTGTCTTTAAGTTTACATAGTAGTCACTCACGCATTTATTTGCTCTTTTCGTTTGATCACTCATGCGATGTTTCTTCGTCTTAATGTATTCTCAATGTCAGAACTTCCACCATGACCAACAGCAAATTCTGATCTGCACAACGTACATTCTACAGTTTTTCCACTACCAGCGATAAAAGGAAACTCGCTTATTATAATGCTGTTAAAATTACACTTTTGTTTTGGCGTAATGAAATAGTGATTGCACAGTGCAAAACATTCACAGTGTGGAGACTAAAGGCAGAGAGCAAGTATCAGTGATGTAGAGTATCTCTGGACCGAAAGGACGGATTCAGTGTATCGATTTAGAAGAGAAGAATCTTCGTTGTTATTTGTAACAAATAGTGCGTTTAAAATTATTTGCCCCAAGCGGAATCTTAAAAAAACGGGACATTTCAGCGTCCCCAAAAAACTTTCGGGACAGCGGGACGTTTTGGTAAAAAACGAGACTGTCCCGGGAAAAACGGGATGAATGGACACCCTAGTCTACGTGTATGAGATTAATATGCTGAGGGAGAAGGCAACGCCAATCTAGATAGTACTTCACAGACATACAAACAGATACACTACACAAAAATGCTCAATAACAACGAGTTTAATATTACCAGCAGCTTGAAAAGCATTAATTTCTTCCTTTGAGCAGTAAAAATAGAATCAAAATGGCGACCGTGACAGGCAAGCCCGGTTTTTTATTGTAGATTATGGTTATACAGCAAAAACTACATATGTTTTGTTGGAAACATTTTCTTGGTTTCGCCACTGATCGGTCTGTAATCGGAGGAATAGAAATGGGCACACAATCGTAATTTTACGACATGCTAATCAATGGCCTTTGAATATTTCATGCCATGTGGGAACCCACCTCCACGCTGTGTGGGTAGGACAGCCCAGTATCTCATAACTTCTAATTGGAATCCCCATTCGAAACGTTGTATTCCACCGACATAAACTTTCTTCAGATTGAGAAGCTTATGTCCACGAGTTAGCAAGGTTTTAGAAAGCATCACTCGTGGGAAACTCAGCTTGCCCTTTTCTCACATCATATACTGCGAACTATGGACGAAGGGCAACAGGCGGATTCAATATTTCTGTATTTCTGGAAAGCATTTGACTTTGTGCTCCACTGCAGGCTGTTAATGAAACTACAAGCATATGGGACACATTGACAGATATGTGAGTGGCTCAGCACTTCTTAAATAATAGAACCCAGTATGTTGTCCACGAGCGCGAATGTTCATCAGAGACAAGGGTATCGTCAGGAGTGCCTCAGGGAAGCGTGATAGTACCGCTGTCTTTCTCTATATACATTTAAGTTGCTATAATGACATTATCCCCTCCCCCCCCCCTCCCACGAACCATAGACCTTGCCATTGGTGGGAAGGCTTGCGTACCTCAGCGATACAGACAGCCATACGTTAGGTCCAGCCACAATGGAGGAGTATCTGTTGAGAGGCCAGACAAACATGTCGATCCTGAAGAGGGGCAGCAGCCTTTTCAGTAGTTGCAGGGGCAACAGTCTGAATGATTGATTGATCTGGCCTTGTAACATTAACCAAAATGGCTTTGCTGCACTGGTACTGTGAACAGCTGAAAGCAAGCGGAAACTACAGCCGTAGTTTTTCCCAAGGGCATGCTGCTTTACTGTTTGGGTAAAATATTCCGGAGATAAAATAGTCCCCCAGTCGGATCTCTGGGCGGGGACTACTCAGGAGGAGATCATTATCAGGAGAAAGGAAACTGGCGTTCTATGGATCAGAGCGTGGAATGTCAGAGGTAGGTTAGAAGATTTAAAAAGGGAAATGGAGAGGTTAAAGCTAGATATAGTGGGAATTAGTGACGTTCGGAGGCAGGAGGAACAAGGCTTCTGCTCAGGTGAATACAGGGTTATAAATACCAAATCAAATAGGGGTAATACAGGAATAGGTTTAATAAGGAAATCAAAAGAGGAGCTCGGCTAAGCTACTACAAACAGTATAGTGTACGCATTATTGTAGCCAAGATAGACACAAAGTACACGTTTATATGCCAGCTAGCTCCGCAGATGACGAAGCGATTGAAGAAATGTATGATTCGATTACAGATATTATTCTGATAGTTAAGGGATATGAAAAGTTAATAGTGGTGAGCTACTGGAATTCGATAGTAGGGAGGGGCAGAGAAGGAAAAGTAGTAGGTAAATATGGACTGGGGGTAAGGAATGAAAAAGAAAGCCTCCTGGTAGAATTTTGCGCACAGCATAACTTAATCATAGCTAACACTTGGCTCAAGAATCATGCAAGAAGGTTGTATACATGGAAGAGGCCTGGAGACACTAGAAGATTTCAGTTAGATTACATAATGGTAAGGCAGAGATTTAGGAACCAGGTTTTAAATTTTAAGACACTTCCAGGGGTAGATATGGACCATCTACAGTTCATAACCTATTGGTTATGAACTGTAAATTAAAACTGAAGAAACTGCAGAAAGGTGAGAATTTAAGGAGATGCGGTCGGGATAAACTGAAAGAACCAGAGATTGTAGAGTGTTTCAGGGAGAGCATTAGGGAACAATTGACAAGAACAGAGGAAAGAAATACAGTAGAAGAAGAATGGGTAGCTTTAAGAGATGAAATAGTGACAGCCGCAGAGGGTCAAGTAGGTAAACCCACGAGGGGCTAGTAGAAATCCATGGGTAACAGAAGAGATATTAAATTTAATAGGTGAAAGGAGAAAATATAAAAATGCAGCAAATGAAGCAGGCGAAAAGAAATACAAACGTCTTAAAAATGAGATCGACAGGATGAGCAAAATGGCTAAGCAGGGATGGCTAGAGGACAAATGTAAGGAGGTAGAGGAATATAATACTACAGGTAAGATAGATACTGCTACAGAAAAATTAAAGAGACATTTGGAGGAAAGAGAAACACCTGTATGAATATCAAGAGCTCAGATGGAAAACCAGTCCTAAGCAAAGAAGGGAAAGCAGAAAGATGGAAGGCGTGTATAGAGGGACTATAGAAGGGCGACATACTTGAGGACAATATTATGGAAATGGAAGAGGACGTAGATGAAGATGAAATGGGAGATATCACACAGCATGAAGAATTTGAGGGAGCACTGAAAGACGTAAGTAAAAAAATGACCCTGGAAGTAGACAACATTCCATTAGAGCTACTGATGTCCTTGAGAGAGCCAGCCATGACAAAACTATACCATCTGGTGAGCAAGATGTGTGAGACAGGCGAAATATCATCAGACTTTAAGAAGAATATAATAATTCCAATCCCAAAGAAAGCAGGTGAAACAGGTGTGGAAATTAGCGAACTATCAGTTTAATAAGTCATGGGTGCAAAATACTAACACGAATTCCTTAGAGATGAATGGAAAAATTGGTAGAAGCCGAGCTAGGGAAGATCATTTTGGATTCTGTAGAAATGTTGGAACACGTGAGGCGATATTGACCCTACGACGTATCTTAGAAGAAAGATTAAGGAAAGGCAAACCTATGTTTCTGCCATTTGTAGACTTGGAGTTGGCTTTTGACAACGTTGACTTTATAAGCTCTTTAAAATTCTGAAGGTGGCAGGGGTAAAATACAGAGAGCGAAAGGCTATTTACAATTTATACAGAAAACAAACTGTAGTAAAGTCGAGGAACATTAAAGGGAAGCAGTGGTTCAGAAGGGAGTGAGACAGAGTTTTAGCATATACCAAATGTTATTCAATCTATATATTAAGCAAGCAGTGAAAGGAACAAAAGAAAAATTTGGAGCAGGAATTACAATCCATGGAGAAGAAATAAAACCTTTGTTGTTCAAATGAATTTTATCCATAGTGGATGCTGTCGAACTCCGTGACAATTCCTTTACAGGGTGTAGAAAAATATCCGCTACCAATCACAATATGTGACTGGTAGCGGATATTTTCCTACACATATTGTGACTGGTAGCGGATATTTTTCTACACCCTACTTTGTGGTTCGCCGTTGACTTTGTAATTCTGTCAGAGACAGCAAAGGACCTAGAAGAGCATTTGAACAGAATGGACAGTGTCTTGAAAGGAGGATATAAGATGACCATCAACAAAAGCAAAATGAGGATAATGGAACATAGTCGAATTATATCGGGTGATGCTGAGGGGATTAGATTAGGGAATGAGTTACAAAGTAGTAAATGAGTTTTGCTATTTGGGGAGCAAAATAACTGATGATGGTCGAAGGGGTGCGGATATGAAATGTGGGCTGGCTATGGAAAGTAAACCATTTCTGAAGAAGAGAAATTTGTTAACATCGAGTATAGATTTAAGTACCAGGAAGTCGTTTCTAAAAGTATCTGTATGGAGTCTAGCCATGTATGGAAGTGAAACATGGACGATAAATAGTTTAGACAAGAAGAGAACAGAAACTTTCGAAATGCGGTGCTACAGAATAATGCTGAAGATTAGATGAGTAGACCAAGTAAGTAATGACGAGGTACTGAATAGAATTGATGACAAGAGGAAATTGTAGCACAACGTGACTAAAAGAAGGAACCGGTTGGTAGGACACATTCTGAGGCATCAAGGGATCGCCAGCTTGGAATTGGAGGGTATCGTGGAGGGTAAAAATAATAGAGGCAGACGAAGAGATGAATACACTAAGCAGATTCAGAAGGATGTAGGTTGCAGTAGTTACTCAGAGATAAAGAAGCTTGCACAAAATAGAGTAGCATGGAGAGATGAATCAAACCAGTCTCTGGACTGAAGAACACAACAAGAAGAACAACAACAACGGCATTATGTTGCTCTATCGGCATCATGATCGCTAATCCCTGTTTCTATACTGACATTGTAGCTACAAGATCTAAGATATTTCCATTTCGTGTGGGCTACCGAGCTAGCTGCTCAAGACAGTTACAGAAAACTCAGTGTGTGCTGTTTCCTGCAACAACTGAATTGGCCCAACCACACCCAACTGCTGTCGACTGTGACATCATTACCTCCACCTGGGACAATGACCTTCCTGCAGAAGAGTCAACAAAACAAATTAAGGGCAACTGCATCCCACAAACAGCCACACCATGTCTACTGGTACCACGTACAGTTTGGAGATGCCAGGCGCAACTGCCATTCACCCTAGAAGGACTGCCACAGATTTCAATGATGTGGGACAACAGCAGCGTCTATATACTGGACTATCTTGATCAGCAATACTATACAGTCGATTCCTACTTTGACATCAGTGTAGTACCTCTGATCTTCCCCACCACAACACACCATTATGTAGCTTCATGCAGCAAACAACTCAGCAACCATCGTTTACTGTTCCATATCTCTCACAGTGGAACTGGTGTTCAGAACGATGGTCACATGGAACTTTCTAATCGAGGACATCAGCGAACTGATACTCATTGCTGATTTCCTCTGTCGTTCTTGGTTTCTACTAGATTTATCCAACAACACACTGATTCAATCCGATGCAGGTAATTAAGTCACCAGCATCATTGGCCACACCTTCCTAGAAACACAACACATCCTTATTACACCTTCTCAAACCAACAAACGGCAATGCGCCCAACCAATAACCACCATCGTCATCTACTTGACTGCATCAGTTCACTCACTAAAACTGAACAAAAGCAGTTTCTTTACTTTGAAACACACATCGCGTCTCTGCACCTGAAAAAGGCAAATGAAACAATATGGCTGACAATTCAACATACTTTTCATTGCAAAACTCTTGACCGATTTCACCTGTCACTGGCAGTTACATCATGCCTGCGCAACTCACTTAGGTTGTCTCTACCCCAGCCTCTGAGGAAGCACCAAAGTTTACATAGCCCTCATGTACCAATAAGGTTAGTAACACACCACCTGCAAAAGTGTTCCCTACAGTTACCCTGTGGAGGCATCTACGAACATACAAGGTGTGATTCAGAAGTTTCAACACTGATTCATTTCTGAGGAGGGAAGCGCGCACAGACCGGCTCTGCTGGGTGGGGGAAGTAGTGGGGGGTCTCAGGGAATGAACTGACACTGGTTAGGTTAGGTTAGGTTAGGGCGGCAGTTGCCTCCGGAACTCTGGGGAGTGCGCATCGTTTGCAGCGTAGGTGCCTGTCATTGACCTCGGTCGAAAAGTGGGAGAGGCGGAAATGGAGCAGCACTTAGAGCAGTGTTATGCAATTAAGTTTTGCGTGCAACTGAACAAAACCGCCACAGAGAATCTCGGTATGATCCAAGAGGTCTTTAAGGAAAAAGCCATGTCCTGCGCAATGGTTTTCATGTGGCACGAACGTTTCAAAGATGGCCGTGGGAATGTTGAAGACGACGACCGCTCTGGGAGACCATCATCAAGCCGAACAGCTCAACATGTGGAGACAGTACGGGAACTCTTACACAATGATCGTCGTCCGCTGCTTGAGGGATCGAGTTCGCCGCATCCGCCTGTCGATCAATGGCGATTTGATTCTCCACCACGACAACGAGCCCGCTCACACGTCGCGCGCCACCGCCGAAGTTTTGGCAAGTTTAGCGTGACAACACTGCCGCAGCCACCCTACAGCTCCCACTTGGCTCCAAGTGACTTTTTCCTCTTCCCGGAACCTAGACAGGCCTAAAAGGGAAGCGATTCGACTCCATCGACGCCATCCACCAGGCTTCGACGAGAGTCCTTGAAGCATGACGCCCAAGGACTTCCAGGGCTACGAACAGTGGAAGACGCACTGGCAGCGCTGTGTTGATGCTGGAGGATCATATTTTGAAGAATTTTAGTTCGCAGTACTTAAATGTCTAATAAATTTCTGGTTCTGAGTTAAGTCTTGAAACTTTTGAATCACACCCTGTATACTCCTCGAGTGTTATTTACCCAGTGCGCCATAAGAAACAGAATGCTAGGCCCCCTGGTTCGACATAGACCGCGCTGGCGCCCGCCAGACGAACTTTGCGTGGCCAAGTCAGAACAATCAGAGCTTTGGACCGTTCATGGGCTTCACCCACTAAGATAGCGCCAAAGAAAGGTAGCACTTTATGTGTTGACTGCAGAACTCTGAATGCACGTACTGTAATTGGCAGTTACCCAACACCGAGTATCCACGACTTTAGCCACTACCTTTCATGTGTAGCACCGTGGACTGCAAACAAGGCTACCACCAGATTCCGATGAACACAAGGGATGCGAAACATCACACATTTTGGACTATTTGAGTACCTCTGCATGCCATATGGCCTCAAAAACGAATCCCGAACATGGCAACGGTTTTTAGACGGTGTCTATTTAAGTTACCTTTCTGCCATGCTTATCTCGATGGCATCCTCATTTTTCCCAGATGATGACACACGTAACTTCCACCACAATAAAGTTTTCGATGTACTTACTGCAAAGACGAAAGGGCAACTTGAGGTTACTTGTCTTGGTCATGTTGTCAATGCCATGAACATCTGCACTACACCATACTTAATGGAACTCATCCGCCAAGTACCGCCTCCACAAGAATACAACCAATTACGTCGAATTCTAGGGGTGATCAACTTCTACTGCGGGCAGGTGCTATTCAGGCCCCACTCACACAGGCCCACAATGGAAAAACACTGGCAGTAAACAGAAGCTGATGTGGACCACTGATATGCAGAAAGTCTTCATCCAGCTCAAAGATTGTCTCACTCAGCCTACGACTTTGAGACACCAGCTTCCTCATGCACAGTTAACCATAATGTCAGACATGAATGATTTTGCGATTCATGCGGTTCTTCAGCAGGAAGTGGCAGACGTACAGCAAACATTCACATTTTTTTCGTATAGACTGACTCCTTCTCAAAGCAAATAGTCTGCCTAGCACTGCGGGTTCCTGATGGCCTATGAGGCAATCCGTCAGTTCAAAGACGATTTAGCAGGCAGGCTACTGATCATCTACACAGATAACCAACCTCTAGAGAATCAAACTGTAACCCACCGAAAGACTTCTGCCCCAGACGTTTCTGCCACCTAGATTACATCACACAATTTAGAAACGTCATACGTCACCTGAAATTTGCATACAATGTTGTCGCCAGTTATGATCACAGATCAATGTCATACCTACTAAAAATGGACTACGAAAAGTCAGCAGAGGCTCAATAGCGAGACAAACTGCTTCAAGATCTCTCAAGTGACACAGCTACATTCTTACACTTGAACATTTGTCAGATACCGAGCACAACGAGGCAGATCTTGTTTAATGTGTTTGAAAATTGCACTCGTCCCTCTACATCTCAACCACTTCGGAAAGTCGTCTTCCACTAACTGCACAACATATCACATCCCAGCGTTTGATTGACGACACGCCTAGTTACACTTTTTCATATGAGCAAACATCAAGAAACATCGCAAAGACTGGACGTGCATGAGTATACCTCGTCAGAAAAGTAACGTCCGGTACAAGATACAAACACCCCTCGGACGGTTTAAAATACCAGAAGGGTGGTTCCAACACATTCACCTTGACCTGGTAGGACCACTCCCTGAATCTAAGGGTTACCTACACATCCTTTCCATCATCGACAGTGTCACACGATGGGTAGTACAACTAATTCCCCTCTGACACATATCAGCAGAGTCAACAGACAGGGACTTTATTGACACTAGGATTTCCAGTATGAGTGTCCAGTATCCAGAACCGATGACCAAGGCCAACAATTTGAATCTGTCATGTTCAGTGAACTATGTAACCTCTGTGACACTCATCGTAATTGAACTGCTGTTTATTGTACGCAAAGCAACAGCCTTGTGGAAGGATGGTTTCGCTCACTAAAAGCCACCCTGATGGCTCATGACAGTCACTGTATAGAATCTTTACTGTGGCTCCTATTAGATACACACATTTTAAAACGATCTATATCCCTCCCTTACACTTCGTCCCCTCGTCACCAGGGTAAAAGAACACATTGCACAGCTTAAGATACCGCCTCAGCAGCCTCATAAAGTCCCTAAGTTTTTCATCCATAAGGTCCTCACAGACTGAACCTGTGACAGGCTTCGTGATGATACAATTCAGCCTGTTTTACGGATTCCTTATACAGGTTCGCACAAGGTTCTAAAACGTGGTGTACATACATTCGGAATACTGCTGAAGGAAGATCCAGCACAGTATCTGTAAACTCTCTGAAACCAGCATGGACGCTTCATGAATATGTCCACCAACAACGTGTCAGCTTCCACCATTCACCATGGCGACTCAACTAGACACAGTGTGGCCATTTACGATTTTGTAGTACAGCTCGACGTCAAAGATGTCCGACTCGCCGACGTTGATGTCAAAAATTGTTCAAATGGCTCTGAGCACTACTCAAACCTAACTAACCTAAGGCCATCACACACATCCACGCCTGAGGCAGGATTCGAACCTGCGACCGTAGCGGTCGCGCGGTTCCAGACTGTAGCGCCTCGAACCGCTCGGCCACATCGGCGACATTGATGTCATACCGCTCGATAAGTTCTTGGTCGACGAAGAGCAACATCTCAAATGCGATGCTGGGAATGGTTTCATCAAACAGCATTTCACACATTCTTACTAACTGCCGATCGACGTGTACATGGCAGCCAACACACTGTGGCTGTTGCTTGATGGTTTCCTCACAGTCACCGACCCCAGAACATCACACCCCGGCACCTTTGCAACAGAGGACTATGAGGAAAACTCCTCATAAGCAGACTGTGTCGGAATGCCCTCGACGGCCGATGTTCCAAAACAGTCCACTATGATTGGACTCGGCGCCCACCCTCATACCTGCAAGATAAATACCTTGATGCTACATAACGGGAACCAGATCACAGTACGTCTGCCAGATCTAGCTTGGATGCTGTCCTGGATGATGCTCTCAACACACCGCCTCAGTCACTACGAACCATTACTCAAATTCATACCATTAATTTCCCACACCAAGAAACCATGAGTAACACAGCTGTGCTCCTCCGAAACATACCAATGCTCCACAAATCTGGAAACCACACAATTCCAGCAGCTGGTCTGTTGGAACCCACAATGAGGCCCTTTTCAAACTCTGCCAGGTGATGATGTAAGTACGTGACATCCCCATGCCATTCACATTCATCTTTCGGCAGCTGACACTGTTCATATTCCTCATACACTGTGAACCAAAACATTATAACCATCCGTTTATTAGCGTGTTATGGCACTTTTCTAACATGGTATAACAGAGATTTTGCTTTGCGTGGATTTTACAAGTCCTTGACAGGATTCCAGAAGTATGAGGCACAGGTCAAGCAATTCCCACAAATTAAAGGATGGTGGTTTACGGGCATGCAGCTAGCGCCCAATTTGTGTTCCATCAGGTACAGATCAGTCATATCTGCGGGCCAAGATATCAATGTGAGTTCACCACAATGCCCTTCAAACCAATGCAGCACGATTCCGATCTTACAGCACATACAGTTATCCTGCTGCAAGATGTCATCACCATAGGGAGCGACTTCAAGCATGAAGAGATGCAGGTCGTCTGCACTAACGTTCATGTTGTTCAATAGTGTCATGTTGTCTTCACATACCAGCACAGATCCCATGAAAGCCCAACTCAGTTCTTCTTTTTATTTTACGCGTCTAGTTCCATAGGATCAATTTGAGGAGCAAACCTCCAAGGTCATGGAACGCACCAGTACATGAAATTACAACATAAAAGTGATAACAGTTAAAATAAAATGTTTATGAACCCAGAAAAGACAAGCCATAAGTTTATGTAAACGCAGAAACAATATAACACAAGAACCAGCTCAATTTCTCATTGAACTCCTCAACAGACTAGAAAGAGTGGCCCATGAGTAAACTCTTCAGTTTACGAATTCAAAGCAGATGGATTATTGATAAGACTTTTGAATTCTTGTCGTAGATCATTGAAAACAGATGCAGCAGTCTACGGCACACCTTCCCGCACAAGAGTTAAGAAAGTCCGATCCATATGCAGGTTTGATTTCTGCCGAGTATTAACTGAGTGAAAGCTGCTTATTCTTGGGAATAAGCTAATATCGTGAATAAGAAATGACAGTAAAGGATATATTTATTGAGAGGTCAATATCAGAATACCCAGACTAATGAACAGGAGTTGACAAGAACTTACACAACTTATTGCCCGAACCGCCCATTTCTGCTCCAAAAATATCCTTTAAGAATGGGAAGAGTTGCGCCAAAATATAATACCATACGACAAAAGCGAATGAAAATAATTGAAGTAGACTGATTTTCATGTCGAACGACCACTTACTTCAGATACCGTTCGAATAGTGAAAACGGCAGCATTAAGTCTTTGAACAAGATCCTGAACGTCAGGTTTCCACGAAAGTTTACTATCTGAACACCTAGAAATTTGTTCAGTTTCACTAATCATACGCTCATTCTGTGAAATTGAAACGTTGGGTATTGTTGAATTGTATGTTAGAAACTGTAAAAACTGAGTCTTACTGTGATTTAGCTTTAGTTTATTTTCTACAAGGTATGAACTTATGTCATGAACTGCACTATTTGAAAGAGTGCCAATGTTGCACATAACATCCTTTACTACCATGCTAGTGTCATCAGCAAACAGAAATATTTTAGTGTTAGCCATAATATTAGAGGGCATATCATTTATAGAAATAAGAAACAGGAGTGGCCCCAACACTGATCCCTGGGGCATCCCCCATTTGACTGTGCCCCACTCAGATCCCACATCATAGCCATTCTCTACACTATGAATAATGACCTTTTCCTGTCTGTTGCTAAAGTAAGAGATGAACCAATTGTGAGCTGCTCCTCGTTCTCCTTTGTGGTCCAACTTATGAAGCAATGTTTTGGGGTCAACACAATCAAATGCATTAGTTAAATAAAAAAATATGCCTAGCTTTCGAAACCTTTTGTTTAATCCATCCAGTACCTCACAGAGAAAAGAGAATATAGCATTTTCAGTTGTTAAACCACTTCTAAAGCTGAACTGTACATTCGATAGCAAATTATGTGAAATAAAATAATTCATTACCCTTACATACACAGGCTTTTCAATTACTTTAGCAAACACTGATGGCATAAAAATAGGTCTAAAATTGTCTACGTTATTCCTTTGTCCCTTTTATAAAGCGGCTTTACTACTGGGTATTTTAATCGTTCAGGAAACTGGCGTACCCCATACTGTAATTCTGTTGACATCGGCCCACATCTGTGGCGTGGTGCATGTTTCATGCAGCTATTCGTCTTCATGAGGGCGTGTAAGAACCCAACCATCGACCTGGTGCAACTAGACATGCGGTTCATTCGACAGGCGAAATTGTGAAAACTCTGTGATGCTGTGCCCACTGTAATCGTAACTGATGCTGTATTTGGTCCAACACAGTTACACTTCGGGTTCCTATGATGGAGAGCTCCATGTTCAACAATGGCCTCTGAACGGTGTACCCCGAAACACTTGTGCCTGCACCAGGATTTTACTCTGTCGTCAGCTCTGCCACAGTTCGCTGCCTATCTTCGATTGCACAGTGAGGCATTCTCCGACTTCTACGTTTTGTGATGAGACGTGGTCGTCCGTAGAGCCTACTCATTATTTCATCATCCTTCAGCCACCTTCCATAGGATCTCACGACAGTAGTATGCTAACAAGCGACCGGCTTCGCCTTTTGAGAGATTCTCTTTTCCAGCCGCAGCGCCACAAGAATATGCCCTTTGTCATAACCGTTTATATCAGTGCATTTCCGCATTTGCGGTCCGCACCATTGACCATTCCTCTTCCTTCCATTTACATTCTTTTCTTACTGCGTCACGTGCTTGCAAAACAACTAAGTGGCATCCAACCTCGCGGTCATAATGTTTCGGCTCATCAGTGTGTACCACATCACACCTGGCAACAACGCCAAACACGAAGATCACCAATGCAGTCCATTTGCCTTTCTATCTGTCACAGAGAATATCCACTCTAATCATTTACACATGCTGACGGCGTGCACATGTACGAAGTTACATTGATATCTGACCATCTTCTCAGTGCTTCACTTTTTTTGTGAAGCAGTGTATCTCTTACTAGTAACTCAACATTAGTGTCATATCTGGCAGCTGCTCTGATCTTCGTACATAAGTATCTTTGTCGAAGAACCATCCAATTATGTCTCTTCGTTCGAAAAGATGCATTACTCTAAGATTACGAAAATCTAATTTCCTTTCATCTGCACAAAATCATTTTTACAGCTCTTTTCACATATGCAGGGTGAGTCACTAACTATTGCCACCAAGAACAGCTCCGAAAGTATGGTAGGAGCTGAAAAGTTTCTGGGACAAAAGTTGCGTGGGACAGAGGGGCCATTATATGACATAGGTTTTCTGTTGCTAGGTGGGATCGCTTCAGAGATAGGAAGGTCAACACTGTTTTTTTTATGGGATGTTATAGTTTGGTACTTATTTTTTGATAGCGATTATTGAGATGAATCCAATGATGTGTAACTGTAAGGTCTTTGAAGGTCAAAGAGTTGGCATGAACGTCCATTTACAGAAGGTGTTCGAAGTGATGACCATTGGTATTAATTCAGTGCTGTAATCTTCTTACCAAAGATTGAGCAGTATGCCTTATCACTTCGGCACTTATCGAAGCACATGCTCTGACAATTCTCTCTCGTATATCGTATATTGTCCATATAGAAAATATTCGCCGAATACGGCGTATCCATCTAAGATGTCGCTGACATGTAACTACCAGTCGACAGTTTCGCAATACAGCACTAATAGGAACGGTAAGACGTATCGTCGAATCAAGCGAATATGAATGATGTATTCCTTCGAAAAACAAGTCAATATGCTTCTCATTTACGGAGAATTCCAACGAAATTTAGTGAGAGCTAGAGACTTATATGCTGGAAGATATCATCAGTGTACTCACACTACACGTCGTACATTAAAATAGGTGTAGGATCTTTAACGCATCGGAAACATATCCATCAAAGGAAGTTATTAACGAGGAAACTGAAATTGGTAGTCTTGCCACTGTGGTTCGAGATCCTTGTGTTAGTTTGCGTCAAATCGCAAGGGAATCTCGCATAACCCAGAGTAGAGTTGTCCTTGTTCTGCATCGCCATAAATATCATCCTTGCCATATCAGTCTCCACCAAGAATTAACTGGTACGGATTGTGTGCGTCGCCTTGAATCCTGCCGATGGGCTCAACTTCACATTCTAAGGGATGACACATTTATTAATTGGATTTTATTTACTGGTGAGGCTACATTCACGAACCATGGAAATACTAATTTGCATAAAATGCATTATTGGGCAACTGAAAACCCACGTTGGCTGCGGCAAGTTGCACACCAAAAACCGTGATCGGTGAATGTATGGTGTGGGATTCTGGAGGAAAGAATTATAGGCCCCTATTTCATCGAAAGAAATCTTCATGGTAGGAAGTACACCATATTCCTGCAAGAAACTTAGGTCTGTTATTCGAAGAAATACCTTTAGGAACAAGGAACAGAATGTGGTATCAACACGATGGGAGTCCGGCACATTTTTCGCTGATGGCTAGAAATGAGTTGCAGAGGCAGTCCCTAAATCGTTGGACTGGACGTGGTGGGGACGTGTTGTGGCCGGCTTGTCCGCCAAATTTGACGCCTCTGGATTTTTTCTTGTGGGGATTCGTAAAAGACGTTGTGTATAAAGACGTTCCAACAACATCTGAAATATGAGAGAGAGAACTGTCAGAGCATGTGCTTCGAAAAGTGCCGATGTGATAAGAAATACCACTCAATCCATGACAAGAAGATTGCAAAACTGCATTGATACCGACAGCCATAACTTCGAACACCTTCTGTAAATGGACGTTCATGCCACCTCTTTGGCCTTCTTTGACCTTCAAAGACCTTACTGTTACCCATCATTCGATTCGTCTCGATAGCCGCTATCAGAAAATAAGTACCAAACTATATATTCCATTTAAAAAAAAATGTTAACCTCAATATCTCTGACGCGACACCACATAGCAACAAAAAACCAACGTCATATTATGGTCCTCTCTGTCCCATGTAACATTTGTTCCACAAACATTTCAGCTACTATCATTCTTCCGGAGTTATTCTAGGTTAGTTAGTGACTCACCGCGCATAATTACAACATATTTATTATTTTCTAATGTACATAACACTTTATCTGACTGTTTTTTTTTATGAAGTTCACACATTCTGTATATACCTTCGCCGTGTTCAAAAAGTGCCATTTTCAAGAAGTTTATTTCTATTTTTCTTATAGTATGCCTCACAAGGCTTTTGAAGTAATCCTTTAATAATCATAGTTCGACTACTCAAGTTTCTCAGTCGCGACTTTCGTCATAATAATAATTATTTCACTACACATTGTTTACAAATACCTTTTTTCCAGTTACACGAGAATACTAATCTTCTAAGGCCTTTATTTTATCACAATCAGTAAATGTCTTCATTATTTTAATAAATACTATTTATACACGGTGTTTCACAATGAATGTTACACACGTCTAGAGGTTGTAGAGGGGACCAAGTAGATCAAGTTTTACATAGGAATTCATGTCTGGAAACATCATCCAACGACGCTACAGAAAGCCAAAGCGATAGGCGCCGGCTCCTGTAAATGTGTGTATGTACAGGATGACTCGGTAATGACGTTATAAATTTTCTTGGATGATGGAGAGGGATAAATGTATCAATTTGAGGTAAGGGTCCCTGCACCGAAAACAAACAAGTCGAAAGTCATAAGCGAAAGCGGTTTGATACCTCTGAAAGTGGAATACATGTACTGGTACTGTTGTTATTAAGATTGTAGGGTAGACAACTTTCAGAGGTGGTAGTATGGCCCAAAACAAGAAAAATGTCTAGTAAGTATACACATACATTTACAAGCACTGGCGCCTATAACATTGACGCTCTGTAACTTTGTTGGATGACGTTTCTGGACATGGGTTCCCGTTTAAGACTTGATCTACTAAGTCCTCTCTATATCCTCTGAACTGTGAAACACACTGTATGCAACACAAACTAAAAGTTGCTCAAGATGAAATTAAAATATATTTGCATGATTAAAAATATCTGACCGCTTCTTAATGTACATTTAAACACTAATTTTCATTGAATTTCGTCACAGACGATTAATTTTTATTTATACTCAATATTCATCCATGACAATATTTTTGAAAACTTTTCTGGTGATAGCAATGAAAGCACAAGTGACAGCATTCAAGTAGGTGAAAAATATTGTCTTTACCTGGCTCTGGACAAGTTTGAGAATGATTTGAAATGTTTATGGGAACATTAGTTTTAATATTTTTGTAATTTTTCTCTTATATGCTTGAAATTCTCCTTAGAACAGACATGAAGTATATAGGAATTAGAGTTTACATGTACTTTTGAGTAACTGATAAGAAAATTGAGATTGCATACGTAGTATCATTTCATAAGAATAGCATTTTCTTAAAAAGTAGCAGGAAACTGACTTTTTCTGAAATACAATTATGTCGTTTCTTAATACAATCAACTCTTTTCAATACATTTGTCTAGTCACTGACTTCGATAAAACCAGGTATTTCAAGTTCTTCATCAGAAGACAAGCTATAGAGGAGGTGAAGGGCAAGGAAGGGATCACATGTAAATAGAAATCCTCTGTCACTGATTTATATTGCTGGCTTTAGCTCTTTCTCAGACATTAGGCTTTACAATACGTTGTCGACTATTCAACCCTCTCTTGATAGAGTTCGTCAATTAGTCATCTAATATCCAAGAAGGGGGAGAAATGGTTAACTATGATTTATTTATTGACTCATTAATATGCTTCTAGGACTTAAGCCCTGTGGCAGTACATGTGATGATGCCATTTCTTGCACTGTTATACCACCCCCCTTAAGAGGCTCTGGTTAACTGCTCATATATAATGTCGTTTTCTTCACTGAGCTACCAAGACATCCATAGCAAGCACGATTTTCTGTACTTTGGGAATGTCCACAAAAATGCTATGAACAGATCAGTTTTCTGCTAAAAAGACATAGAGATTTACATAAGCTCTCAAAATTCTATACCAGTTCACAGGCACCTTTATGTCAGATCATTTCTTAACAATGGGCCACCTCAACAATGATTCGACTGTAAAGGCTACACATAGCACATGTCAAATAGCACTCTTGGCCTCCACGGTTGACTGATACCAATGCATATGATGTTTTGGTGTGGATTTGTGAATATTTCTGTGTATGTGTCTCCCCTTTCAACAATGTTTAATGAACTGCTGCACAGCAAAGCAACAGCAGTGAATGCAGTAGTGTAGCTCCAAACATGCTCGTAAAAGTACGGGACAAGTTTGACTATCGTCTGGATATTTGTTGTGCTTCGAGTGAACTTTGATGCTAAATATAATTGTAACAAAGACATTATGATTGTATGTGCACACATGTAAAAGGCATACCATTGTAAAATCGAATTTTTAAAATGTAAATCGTCGTGATTCTATGAATAAGTTAAAATTCACTCCAAGTTTTTATCTTCATTAACGTACACGTTTCAAAATGAATATGCGGTTTTTTATGGCTTTGTAGCATTTATTACATTCAACTTACAATTCTAAATAACATATTACATGAAAGAGACTCAGACGCTTTTGATTGTATTCCTGTACATGCGTATGGAACGACCAAGCGTGGCTGAAGAACGCGTACCCCCAGAAATAAATTCAGAAGGCTAATCCTGAATTAGCGATTCGAGTGATGTCTTTGAGCAGACTTTTAAGAGGATGCTTACAACTACACCTTTAACGTTTGCAGTTGTTACAGACGCTAAAGTTTGCAGTTTGGGTGCCAACTTTGCAAAGAAAATGCTGCAGCATAGCGATAAAGTTTCTGGATCATTTTGTCATCACTGACGAATCGAGATTTTTAACTGGAAATGTGAACACACATAATGTGTTCATCTGGGATGTCAGCAAATCCCCATGAGATGGTACAGTTGCAGCGACACACATAAATTGAATGTTTTTTGTGTCTTATCCTGACAAAGTTTACAGATTTTTCTTTCCCGGTGAAGGAACTGTAACTGGTGTTTCTTGTTCTGATGCGCTAGAACTATACTTCTTTCCCCAATTGGAAGAAGCTGAACCACATAACTTAATTTGGAAGCAAAATGGCACGCCACCTCGCTATAGTCCGATTCACGAACGATGGCGGGTCGTACCTTCTCGAGGCACGGAGAGCGACTGCATTGCTGCAGATTCCAAGCGACAGTTGCGGTATGCACATGCGGGTGCTTTGCGCCTGAAGAAAACGTATATCCAGCAAATTATGTCTCTCACTTCCTTACGCAGGATTTGTCACTTACTACCACCGTCAGCGGTGACACGTCGCAAAAAATGGAATAGAAATTCGCTAAATATCCCGTTCCGGTCACATTTAATGCTCGCATTAGCTACAGAATTCGCAGTAGAGCGCTCAGAAACACTACAGGGCCCTCACTGTCTGTCGGAGAATGCTTGACGTAGGTTCCCAGAACAAGCCTAAACCCTACCGCCATCGTTCGTGATTCCAACTATAGCACAACACAGTACGCGGTTGGTCAAACAGCGTTCTACCCGACCGCTGGATCGGCCGCAAGGGGCCGGATGACGTCCAAATTCACAAACACAGTCTGACGCCATCCGATTTTTACCTTTGGGGGTTCATAAAGAAACATGTATGTGTGCCTCCGCTACCAGCTGATCTGCCAGACTTAAGAAACTGCACTGTTGCAACAACTACTCGAAAAACGCTGATCATGGTTTGAGAAGAAGTCGCATATCTATGCGATCTGTGACGAATGGTGCTCACATTGTGCACTTGTAAGAAAAACTGTTAGACTTGCGCTTTCAACTGATGTGACCGAGCGAGGTGGCGCAGTGGTTAGCACACTGGACTCGCATTCGGGAGGACGACGGTTCAATCCCGTCTCCAGCCATCCTGATTTAGGTTTTCCGTGATTTCCCTAAATCGTTTCAGGCAAATGCCGGGATGGTTCCTTTGAAAGGACACGGCCGATTTCCTCCCCAATCCTTCCCTAACCCGAGCTTGCGCTCCATCTCTAATGACCTCGTTGTCGACGGGACGTTAAACACTAACCACCATCAACTGGTGTAGTGTTCAAAATTGTAAGATGAATGCAATAAACGCTGCAAAGCCTTGAAACCCGTGTATTCAATCTGAAACACCCTATACAACACAGTCTTAAGAAGCGGGATTTTTTTCCCGAAGCTGCTGCATATTTCCAACATGCTTCTTCAAAAACTTATAACTGGTTATTGTTCCTCTCAAACCACGAAGCTAGAGGTACCGACATCTTGTTGCAACTGTCCTCACCAGCATTGTCAACTGTTGATATGAATTATTATATAAACATTTGTTGCTACCCTGTCGTGATTTTGAAGTGACTGAGTGCAAACATTGATATTATTGTAAATTTGCTGTTACTTTTTGAAAGACTATCGCGCATGTGCAGTCAAAGACTGTAGCTGCCGAAAATCCATACTTATATACATTCTCGTAACTATTGAAATGTTCTCGAGTATTCGGATGGGTGGCGTCGTCCAAATGGTGCGACACTTGGCAAACGTAGGGCTATAGAAAGACAGATGCTAAATGAAACGTGTTTGGCCACCAAGAGAGTAATGCGTGATGCTTTCAATGACTAGCGTAGCAGAATACTGTAGGGCTATAGAAAGAGAGATGCTAAATGAAACGTGTTTGGCCACCAAGAGAGTAATGCGTGATGCTTTCAATGACTGGCGTAGCAGAATACTGTCAAGTGGTCTTTCGCAGAACCCAAAGAAATTCAGGTTATATGTAAAGGTTGTTGGTGGCACCAAAGTTAGTGTTCAGTTTCTAGTGAACGAGACAGGAACTGAAATTGAGGGTAGCAAAGCAAAAGCTGAAATGCTTAACTCCGTTTTCAAATGTTCGTTTACAAAGGAAAACCGGGGAATTGCCTCAGTTTAGTCCTCGTACCACTGAAAAGATGAATGAAATAAATATCAGTGTCAGTGGTGCTGAGAAATAGGTGTAATCGTTAAAACTGAACAAAGCTCCAGGGCCCAATGCAATCCCTGTCAGATTCTATACCGAATTTGCCCCTCTTCTAATTATAATCTATCGTATATCCCTCGATCAAAAAATCCGTGTCCAGATCTTGGAAAAAATGCCCAGGTCTGACCCGTCTACACGAAGGGTAGTAGAAGTGATCCACAACACTACTCTCCAATATCTTTGACATCGATTTGTTGTAGATACTTAGAACATATTCTGAGCTCAAACATAGTGAGGTATCTTGCACAGAAGGACCTCCCCAATGCCAACCAACATGCCTTTCGAAAACACCGATCTTATGAAACTTTTTTGATTTCTCACAAGGGACACTCCCCATCGAAGCCCCCTCAGATTTAGTGGTAAGAGGGCCCAGTGGATAGCCTGTCAAAAACTGGACACAGATCAAGCATGAAAACAGGAAGAAGGTGTACTGAACTGTGAAAAAAGCAAATAGAAAGTGAACGGTCCAAACTTAACAACTGCAACATTGAACAAGGACAGAAGGCAAAAAAAATGTTCAAACGTGTGTGAATTCCTAAGGGACCAAACTGCTAAGGTCATCAGACTTACCACTACTTAAACTAACTTACGCTAAGGACAACGCATACACTCATGCCCGAGGGAGGACTCGAACCTCCAGCGGGAGGGACCGCGTGATTCGTGACATGGTGCCTCTAACCGCGCGGCCACAGAAGAGCTGACATCGTGATTAAGTGGTCACGGTGTTAGACTGCAAAGCGTGTGAGGCGTGTTCAGAGCTTTATTTTATCTTTTTTCGCTGCTCTATGTTTTCAAATTTGTGTCTTTGTCGTGGTGTCTTTGTCTGCACAACTACCCTATTAGCACACGGAAGGGAGCGGCTTCCGAATGGTAACCGCAAACCTTTAATTACAAGCTGATAAGTCAACCAGATCCTCCACCGGGAAACACGTCTGGAGTGTCATACACGACATTAGCGACAGTACGAGTGTGATATAATACGACCTGATATGTACGGCAGGTGAACGAGTGAGATATGCCTCCTTGCCCGATTTAGGTGTTCGTATGAATGTGAATGTGATCACTCTCAAGGAAATGATGAAAACGTAAGAGTGTGTCACATAAGCTGCAACAAAAGAACGCAACAGTTTTGTAGTCACGCAGTTTCACTGTGCTCTGCAAAACTTGTGTTTTTAACGTTTTTGAAGTTGCGTTCCGTTTTGATTCTTGAATTCCTTTGTTGTAACATAGTTCACATCCGTTTATTTGTTGTTGTCATTTGTCTCAGATGTCAATGTGGTATCTCGCCTGCTCTCACAATTCATCACATTTACTTGCAACGGTAATGTATTCTTACAATGTGACTTTCATTCTATAACCACCGTATACTATGACAAATGCCAGGACTACATAAATAGAACGAACATTTCAATCACCGGACGGAGAGTTCATAAAGTTCTGAAAAAAATATAAATGACATGAGACGGGTTTAGATCGCAGCTTGCCCGATTCATAACCCACTGCCATGACCACTTAACCACAAGGCAATGGCTGTTAGACTCTGCTCAATACTGCACTTATTGAGCTTCGACCGTTCACTGTTTCTATTCAGCTTTTTTTAAAGTTCAGTACATCATCTTCCTGTTTTCATGCTTGAACTGTGTTTAGTTTTCGACGGGCTATCCACTGGGGCATTTTATCACTAAATCTAGGGGCGTGCAATTGGGAAGCTCCCTTCTCAGTACCACACCTACGCTTATTCTCAAAATTACAATCATATGTCGTATCAAGTGAAGTTTGTGACTAGATTAAGGACTTTTGGTAGGGTGCCCACGGCATGTTATCTTGGATGGAGAGTCGTCGTCAGATGTAGAAGCAATTTCAGGTGTGCCCTAGGGAAGTGTGTTAGGACCCTTGCTGTTCATGTTGTATATCTATGACCTTGCAGACAATATTAGTGGTAAAATCAGACTTTTTGAAAATGATGCAGTTGTCATCATGAAGTACTAGCAGAAAGAAGCTGCTTAAATATTCAGTCAGATCTTGATAAGATTTCGAAGTAGTGCAGAGATTGGCAACTTACTTTAAATGTTAAGAAATGTAAAATTTTGCCCTTCAAAAAACGAAAAAAACGTATTATCTATGACTATAGTATCAATGAGTCAGTGTTGAAACGGGCCAACTCATACAAATACGTAGGTATAAGTCTTTGTAGGAATATGAAATGGAATGATCACATTGGTTCAGTCGTGGGTAACGCAGGTGGTAGAAATCGTTTTACTGGGTAGAACACTGGAGAAGTGCAACCAGTCTACAAAGGAGACTGTTTAAAATCGCTCGTGCAAACCAGTTCTAGAATATTGCTCACGTGTGTGGGACTCGTACCAGATAGAAGTAACAGGAGTATTGAACGTATACAGAGAAGGACAGCACGAATGGTCACAGGTTTGTTTAATCCGTTGGAGAGTGTCACAGAGTTACTGAAGGAACTGAAATGGAAGACTCTTGAAGATAGATGTAAAATATCTCGACTAAGTCAGTTAATAAAGTTTCAAGAACCGTCTTTGAATTATTATTCTAGAGATATACTACAACCCCCTCCGTACCGCTCACAAAGGGATCGTGAGGATAAGATTAGAATAATTACTGCACTCGCAGAGGCATTCTCTCCGCGCTCCATACCTGAAAGAAACAGTGAGAGACCCTAGTAACTGGTACAATTTACTTCAAGGTGGTTTGCCGAGTATAGATGTAGATGTAGAAGCTGATTTATTGACGTTCTCAGGCCGTCCAGATGACTGACAGCCTTTCGCTGGGCGCCATACTACATATGTGGTTTGGTAAGTCTGGTAAAATTCCATGAAAGAATGGAACATAATAGTAGAACCTTCATGGCCGATAAGCTTGATTGTTCTAAGGATCGTATAAAGAATTTCGACAACGTACAGCACACAGTTCACCGTTGACAGCCGTCTGAATTGAATGGAACATTATTGTAAAACCTTCATGGCTGATAAGTTTGATTGTTCTAAGGATCGTATAAAGAATTTCGACAATGTACAGCACACAGTTCACCGTTGACAGCCGTCTGAATTGGTCAGTGCGCTGATTGCGATTGAAAATGGAGAAAACCGCGTTGTGCTACCACACAAATCAAAACAGAACTGGATGAAGTTCACGCGAACACTGCACCATCATTGAAAACCATTTACTTTTGAATTAATGAACTTAAACGTGGTGAAACAAGTACACAAGACGAAGTGCGCTCAGGCCGTCTAGTTGAGATCACCACAAACGAAACCACTGATAAAATCCATGACATGGTTATGCATGACCCCCAAGCAAAAATTCATGAGACTGCTGAGACTATAGATGTCTCAGCTGAGAGAGTGCATAATATCCTGAACAGGGAATTGACTATAAAGAAGCTTTATGCGAGGTGGGTGCCGCAATTGCTCGCAATCGACAAAAACCACTACCAGCACAACATTTCAGTACAATGTCTGGCAATGTTTAATCGTATCCTGCAAGACTTTTTGCACCGATTTGTGACTTTTGACGAGATTTCGATGCACCTTTACACTGTTGTCGTTGTTGTTGTTTTCTTCAGTCCTGAGACTGGTTAAGTACCTACTGCAACCTACATCCTTCTTAATCTGCTTAGTGTATTCATCTCTTGGTCTCCCTCTACGATTTTTACCCTCCACGCTGCCCTCCAATACTAAATTGGTGATCCCTTGATGCCTCAGAACATGTCCTACCAACCAATCCCTTCTTCTGGTCAAGTTGTGCCACAAACTTCCTCTATAGTTATGTGATCTACCCATATAATCTTCAGCATTCTTCTGTAGCACCACATTTCGAAAGCTTCTATTCTCTTCTTGTTGAAACTATTTATCGTCCATGTTTCACTTCCATACATGGCTACACTCCATACAAATACTTTCAGAAATGACTTAATGACACTTAAATCTATACTCGATGTTAACAAATTTCTCTTCTTCAGAAACGCTTTCCTTGCCATTGCCAGTCTACATTTCATATGTTCTCTACTTCGACCATCATCAGCTATTTTGCTCCCCAAATAGCAAAACTCCTTTACTACTTTAAGTGTCTCATTTCCTAATCTAATTCCCTCAGCATCACCCGATATAATTCGACTACATTCCATTATTCTCGTTTTGCTTTTGTTGACGTTCATCTTATATCCTCCTTTCAAGACACTGTCCATTCCGTTCAACTGCTCTTACAAGTCCTTTGCTGTCTCTGACAGAATTACAATGTCATCGGCGAACCTCAAAGTTTTTATTTCCTCTCCATGGATTTTAATACCTACTCCGAATTTTTCTTTTGTTTCCTTTACTGTTTGCTCAATATACAGATTAAATAACATTGGGGAGAGGCTGCAACACTGTCTTACTTCCCTTCCTAACCACTGCTTCCCTTTCATGTCCCTCGACTCTTATAACTGCCATCTGCTTTCTGTACAAATTGTAAATAGCCTTTCGCTCCCTGTATTTTACCCCTGCCACCTTTAGAATTTGAAAGAGAGTATTCCAGTCAACATTGTCAAAAGCTTTCTCTAAGTCTACAAATGCTAGAAACGTAGGTTTGCCTTTCCTTAATCTTTCTTCTAAGATACGTCGTAAGGTCAGTATTGCCTCGCGTGTTCCAGTATTTCTACGGAATCCAAACTGATCTCCCCCGAGGTAGGCTTCTACTACCTTTACACACCAAAGTCAAAATGGAAGTCAAAACAATCGAAAAATGCTGGTTAAACTTCACTGGAGAAGGCAAAGACCACTTTGTGTTCTGGTAAGGTGATGGCCACTGTTTTTTGGGATTCCCAGGGAATAATCCGCATAGATTACTTGAGTAAAGGCAGAACCATAACTGATCCATACTGCACTTCATTGCTGGATCGTTCCACATTTGTGTTGGCTGAAAAAAAGATCAAAGTTGGTACAAAATAATGTGTTCTTTCACCAGGCTAATGCAACATCCCACACACCACCGATACAATGGTGAAAATGCATGAATTGGGCTTTGAATTGATTCCTCATCTACCTGATTCACCAGACTTAGCTCCCAGTGACCCCTTCCTGCTCCCTAATGTGAAACTTAGGCTTGCTGGTATGCATTTTCCATCAAATGACGAAGTGATAGTTGCAGTCAACGAGTATTCTGCAGAGTTTGATAGAACCTATTTTTCTGACGGGCTAAAAATGCTGGAGGATCGATGGACTAAGTTTCTATCCCTAAAAGGAGACATGTCTAGAAGTAACATAAGTATTTTACAGAAAAACATTTTTCCTTCCTTTTTATCAGACTTATCAAACCTCCCTCATATATCTCTTCTGCTGTCAGTCTCGCACCCACGGTATGCAAGTGCGGCTCCGCTGAGGAAGTGGAGTGGTAAGCGCATGATCAGAACACGAGCAGCTCTCAGTTTCTGTCCCACCACTGTGGAGGTCGGGAAACAGCTGACGCGGAGGAGATACATCACCTCTTCAATTGGTGTGACGTGAGTGGATCTTCCCACAGACTTCATTGTGCTTGGAGCACTCTAGGATGGGTCCCAAGCTTTAATTAGTTGGGAATCATTGTCTTTATTTATCATTTTTTCAGATATCTCTGGATCTCTGGAGATTCTTTTAAAATCCAATCCTTTACAACTGTAGTTGTCTGGAACAGCTGACTGTGGTAGTGCAGGGATTGTGCTCTGAGCGTGTTTCCTGTACCACCCTACAGCCTGGCCTACATACAGTTTTTCACACTGGCATAGGATGTGGTAGACACCTGGTCTCCTGATTTCTATGTCGTCGTTGTGGTAGACACCTGGTCTCCTGATTTCTATGTCGTCGTTAACAGACACCATCAAGGCTTTCATCTGGGGCAGCAGGAGAAATACCTACTTGCCATTATACAAGGTGTTAAAAAACAGTTCCGAATATTTCGAGAGATAGTGATACCACCAAAACAAAGAAACGAAGTCAAATAGACATGGGCTCTAAAATGCAGACCTTAATAGCTATGAGAGCTTGTTCATCATCGAGTGTGAAACACATATCTTCTACTGCTAGGTGTTTGCTTTACATATATTGTTAGGAGATAGTATGGATTAAAATAAGAAAAAAATGACAGGTATATATAGGCTCTAAAATGCCTACCTTAAGAGCTATGACAACTTGTTTAGAAGAGGAGATGTGTTCCACACATTCAAAGACGAGCAAGTGGTCACAGCTCCAGAGGTATGCATGAGAGAACCCATGTTAGTTAATTAGTATTATATTCCGTGGAAAATTTTGCATGATAAATCCAAATGATGTGAAGAGTCATTTTAGTTCATTTTGCAATTAATTTGTAAATATGGTTACATGCTGAAGATTTGTAAGTTTGTTTTTAATTTTTTTTTAATATACAAATGTGAGTTAGTAGTTCCTACCCACCACCTTTTACACATTACTGTAAGAAATTCTTCTAATAAATAGGAAGATTTGTCGAGGAGAAACTTCCTCAGTTTGTTCTCAAATTTTGTTTTGCTGTCTGTTAGACATTTTATATTACTGGGCAGGTGATCAGAAATGTCTGTGGCAGCATTGCACACTCCTTTTTGTACTAAAGAAAACCTTATGAGGATTAATGTATGTAATTTTTCGTTCTGATATCGTAATTATGTATATTGTTGTTCCTTTTGAACTGTAGTGAATTATTTACAACGAACTTAACGAATTAATAACTATACTGTGAAGCAGTACTCAGAATGCCCAAAAGATGATCGTGGGTGAGCACCGCATATTATTCTTACAGCACGTTTTCGAGCGACGTAGACATCCAATCTTAAAGATGTAGTACTACAAAGGATTACTCCAAACAAGATTACTGAATGAAAATATACAAAAAATGTCAACTTACTGACTTGTCTCTCCTCAAGATTTGCAATGATTTAGTGCAAATGTTTATATGACTTTTTTCCTTGTTTTAGAGGGTACTAACACTTCTTAAAATATTCTGCATTTTTAACACCCCGTATTTCCCAAGTATTCGCCAAAATTTCGCTGATGTGTTACCAATGTGAGGGACAAACGCTGTCGCAAGACGGTGTGCAGTGGAAGAAAGTCGTTCGTCAGGACCACCTGAAGAGGGCAACAAGTCATCTCGCCGAAATCACGCACCTCTTCGTCGATATCACTCACCTGAATACCCAAGAATGTTTAAAAATCATCGTATGTTGTAAATCCCAATTTCATACACCAGTCATCCAGAACAATATGACCACTGACCTAGTGTCAATATAAACCAGTCCAGTAGATATCAGCATCACCTTGTGAGGAATGACTGCTAGTTAGGCACATGCACAGTGCATGTAGTATCAGTGAGCGTGCTGTCCGCGGGTAGAATGGAGAAGGTGCGTGATTTATCTGAGTTGACCGAAGGCAGGTTGTAATGGCCCGGAGGCTCAGCACTAGCATTTCGGAAACTGCACGACTTGTTGGGTGTTTGAGAAGTGCTGTGGTGAGTGTCTTCAACATGTGGCGAAACCAAAGTGAAACCATGTCCAGACGTCATGGCGTTGAGCGGCCACCCCTCAGTACACATGTTGGACGTCATAAGCTGGGCAGACTAGTAAAACAGAACAGGTGGCCAACTGTGGTGATTCTAACATCAGACTTTAGTTTGGGGCACAGTAGAAGTGTGTCTGTACACACAGTGCGCCAAACACTCCTAACAATGGGCCTCCACAACTGATGGCTCATTCATGTGCCAAAGCCAACAACACGACATCGACAACAATGGCTGAAATGGGCATGCGACAATTGGCACTGGACATTGGCGTAATGGCAGAGCGTTGCACGGTTTGACAAATCCCTCTAACTTCTTCATCACGCCGATGGGAGGGGGCGAATCTGTCGGCTTCCAGAGGAACAGCTCCTTGACACTTGTAATTCGAGAGCGGAGAAACTAGCATCAGCTCTCTTATACTCTGGGGAACATTCACGTGAGGATCCATGGGTCCAGTGGAGCTAGTGCAAGGCACCATGAGGGCGAAGGAGTATCGTCCACTGGTTGCAGACCACGTTCACCCCTTCATGACAATCGTGTTTTCCGAGGGCAGTGGTACTTTTCAACAAGAAAATGCTCCATGTCACAAGGACAGGAGTGTGACAGAGTGGTTCAAGTAACACAGTGGCGACTTCCAGTTGATGTGCTGATCCCCCAACTCACCAGATCTGAACCTGATCGAACACATTTGGGATGTGGTTGAATGTGGTGTCAGAGTTCATCACCCCCCTCCCTAGAATTTACGGGAATTAGGTGACTTCTGTGTGCAGATGTGGTGCCAACTCCCTACAGCGACCTGCCGAGGCCTCACTGCTACCGTGCCATGACGTGTTATCCGTACCAAAGGTGGAAGTACCGGCTACTAGGTACGTGGTCATAGTGTTCTGGCTGATCAAATTACGTTTTAGCATCTAGTGCCATCCCCATTCCCACCTCCAAAAGAGTCAAGTAGCAGCTTTCAGACTGAGCACCGCACCTTGAGGTCCGTCCTGAGGACGCATAGGGCGCCGCGCACGAGATGCACGTGGCGCTTCTCGAGCAGCTGGTAGCGCAGCAGCGGCTGCGTGGAACGAGCTAGGCCCTTTCTCATGCGGCCCAGCTGGGGGCTCCGAGGCGGTTCCGGCGCCCACCGCCAGCGGCGGGAGAACCACTCGCACAGACCTGCTGGCTGCTCGCCGTGCAGCACGCCGCGCTCCACCAGGTCCGTGCCCAGCGGGGCTTTGCTGTCTGCGCGCTCTCTCCGACGTGTGACACACGTCGCCACCAGTAGCAGCAGCAGTGCCGCACTCAGGCACGGCACGAACCACGTGACTGGCTGCCTCTCCAGAGCTGCTCAACCAAAATACGTGAGAGCGTAACAAGCAGGGTATGCGAATATACTCACAATAGATCAATAGCCGAGTAAAAATATTGCCCATTTAGTGTGCTCTCTTGGTAATCAGCACAGGTGCTATCCTAGAGGGTGGAATGGTCTCGGATGTCTTGCCCCCCAAAAAAATAAAAAAATAAAAAAGTACCATAAATGTTTATCTGTTTAAATACAGGGTGACAATTATTGAACTATATGAAACAAACAGTTCGCGTTAGGACATTCAAATTGCACTGTTGGCCGCAGGGCGTGATGGGATGTAGTAGCACAGTCTGGTTTAGTGACAAAGCTCACTTTCATTTGGGTGATTTCGTCAATAAGCAAAATTGGCGCATTTGAGGAACTGAGAATCCGCATTTCGCGATCAAGAAGTCTCTTCACCATCAACAGGTGACTGTGTGGTGTGTAATGTCCAGCGTCCTCGCTTCCCACGCCCGGGTTCCCGGGTTCGATTCCCGGCGCGGTCAGGGATTTTCTCTGCCTCGTGATGGCTGGGTATTGTGTGCTGTCCTTAGGTTAGTTTGGTTTAAGTAGTTCTAAGTTCTAGGGGACTGATGACCATAGATGTTAAGTCCCATAGTGCTCAGAGCCATTTGAACCATTTGAGATGTCCAGTCACAGAATAATCAGTCCGATATTCCTTGATGGAACGATAACTATAGAACGATGCCTCAAGGTTTTGGAAGATGATTTTATCCCCATTATCGAAAGTGACCGTGATTTCGACAAGATGTGGTTCATGTAAGACGGAGCTCGACACCGTCGAAGCAGGAGAGTGATGTTCTGGAGAAGCACTTTGGGGATTGCATTCCGGCTCTGGGACAGAGGACACTGGCACGGGGCCTCGATTGCCCGCTATATTCTTGATCTGAACACTTGTGACTCCTTTTGGTGGGGCTATATTAAAGACAAGGTGTACAGCAATAACCTCAAGATCACTGCTGAGCTGAAAACAGCGATTCATGAGGTCATCGACAGCATCGATGTTCCAGAACTTCAGCGGGTCATGTAGAATTTCGCTATTCGTGGACGCCACATCATCGCCAATGATGGCAGACATATTGAACATGTCATAACATAAATCCGAATATCTGTAGTGACGTTTACATCTTGAATAAAGTTTGTACAAGCCGTAGTTTGTAACTAATTTACGTTTTTTCTCATATTTCAATAATTGTCACCCTGCACATCCATTTCTAAGTTTCTCATATAACATTCAGAAACTAAAGGACAGTGGATGTTACACAAAAGTAACATTTAATTGTGAATTTACAGGCTGTCAAGCCCCAATTTTCCTTCCTACCTTTTTTCTTAATCGTGAAAAAGGCAAACAACTTACTTAAACGTATGACACAACGCCTAATGCAGTATATCTTCAGTTCTGTTGACAAACGTTCACTTTGACTATCGCTTGTAACACGACAAATGCCCCATCTGCGGACAGTTTCCTCCCAAATCCTATTAAGCAAGTCTGGATGTATGGTGGCAACTGCTTGTATTATCCACTGTTACAGCTCATCGGCATTTCCCGGAAGCGGAGGAACGAACACTCTGCCTTTAATATAGACCCATACAAAGAAGTCTATTGGGATTAAATTGTGTAATCGTGGTGGCCAGT
This sequence comes from Schistocerca gregaria, assembly GCF_023897955.1. Lineage (NCBI taxonomy): Eukaryota > Metazoa > Arthropoda > Insecta > Orthoptera > Acrididae > Schistocerca > Schistocerca gregaria. The sequence continues at coordinate 1,095,974,717 of NC_064920.1, forward strand.
ATATTGTTTCACCACGTCCAATACAAGCCAGCAGATTCCTACAGAGCTACGAAACAACTTCATAATGATAATGTGGTGGCGCGCCATCTGCTGGAAAATAAATTCCGTGCCCATATTCTGTTGTAACTGACACTTCAGATAATGTTCAAGCATGTCCAGGTACTGTATTCCAGTCATAGATGACTCGGCAAAAGCGAAAGGAATACCAATCTTTATAAAGCTTACACACCCAGTTTCAGTGATACGATTGTACCGTACCAATTAATAACAGTTTTTCTTTAAGGTGGTGCCTTAGGACATTTCGTCCTTAATTGTCTCTGAATTGTAATAGCGAAACTGGATTCATGAAACAATAAACAATACCGTGCAGGCTCTGCACTGTTATACGACTCCAAGACGACTGTTGGCGTAACTCATTCGCGCATAACATCTAGCGGGAACATCGGAAACTAACAGTATTTGGCGATGATAAAACTTGACGATATACTGGATTCAGTGCTGTATCAAACATTTCTGTAAGTCAGTAATCCTTTTAACAATTAAAGGTTATTTTCATATAACTAATTTATAAACACCCAGTATTATGAAAACTAAATGTCATAAAAGTGACAAAAAATTCTAGGAAAGTACAAACAATAACTAACATGGGATGCTTTTCATCTTCTCTCATGTGAGCTGTGGATGTGCTTGTGGTCTGCCTCCTATCCTGCTCACCTAGCCGGCCGGGGTGGCCGAGCGGTTCTAGGCGCTACAGTCTGGAACCGCGCGACCGCAACGGTCGCAGGTCCGAATCCTGCCTCGGGCATGAATGTGTGTGATGTCCTTAGGTTAGCTAGCTTTAAGTAGTTCTAAGTTCTAGGGGACTGATGACCTCAGAAGTTAAGTCCCATAGTGCTCAGAACCATTTGAACCATTTTGCTCACCCATCCACTAAATATCTCACGATCACATTTAACATTAGCTTTTACAGTGATCTCAAAAACAGAGTGCTCAGACACTATGTAAACTCTCCTTGTTCGTTGGAACATTTGTCGCATCCAGGTCACAGAACAGTCCTAAACCCGTCCACTTTAGATAATAAATACGATTCAGACCCTTTCAGAACGGTAATGTGTGGGAGTTGCCATTCAGTTCATGCCAGTGTCAGTAGATACTGACAAAATTTTAGGACGCTCCTCTAAAATTACCTGAACAATTAGCTGAATAGTCTAGATAATAAAATGATCACAATTAACACCTATACTTAGGCCAATATTACATTATCAAATTTCTTTGTCAAAGAAATTTGATGGTGTAATAGGGAACTTTGTGAATCTCGTCTGTCGCCAAATAAATTTGATCAAATCTAGGGCCTCACTGTAGATTTGATCAAAGAAGTAGCTTGTCTTCTGTTCACTGCAATGTGATATGTTACCACGAGGAGCGCTAGCATCGCTGCAGTGTTCTGTCAGCTGTAGTATTTTTATAAACATTGCCGGTTGATACAATTGGTGTGTACCGACAACTACAAAATTAATAGAGATGTATGAAGCTGATGAGGCGCTTTACAACGTGAGGCACCCTGAATACAAAAATAGATTAAGAAGACTTGAGACCTGACCTGACCTGACTTAACCTAACTCTCTCCTGTAGCAAGGAATCGGAGTGTTGACAGTGAACCTGTCGTCTGCAGATATAGCAGTTCTTAAGTTAGTACTGTGCTTTGTGGTATGAGGATACACTTCACTGAGCACATACTGAAATGTATACTCATCCATTCTTAAGTAACGGATGTACGACTTGACGTCCTCCACTATAAGTTCACGTAACAAGCTTTGTTGAATGCTTTTATCGTGTCATTGTAAAACACACGGCTGCACCCAGACACGTTTATTTTTTTTTTTCCCGCTTCACTTCCGCATGTGCACACAGTGCAATTGTGGTACATGCAACTGCTGCCATCTGGAACTTTGACGAAAAATATGAAGACAGTGTAATACCCCTTTTTAGCGCAACATCAAAGATCTTTCTCAAATATGTTTGACGAATATTTGATCAAATCTATGACAAAGAAATTTAATAGTTTAATACCGGCCTTAGTACAAGAAACAATGCTTAGTACAACATCTCACACAGCCTGAAGTATAGGAAACTGTTCAATAAATAAGGAAATGTGTTTCAGTGATTGACCATAAGTGATTAAAACTGTATCGTGAAAGGTATATTTTAAACAGTGAACTGTGATTGGTAGGCTATATTCGAAATGTTATGTTTCATTCATACTGAAAGTGCGTATGTTACATAAATTTACCTGTCTCAGGACAGCTTTTCTCATATGATTCTACAGCAACCAAAATCGTGAAAGAAAATGCTACTAGCAATGTCGACATCTTCTTTCATATTCTGTCCTCAACTTCTAGTTCTCACACGGTATCCTGGAGGTCACGTCTTCTTTGGAACTGCATATTTCAAACATTTAGTTTTTTCGACACGGAAGTTTCGTAATACGCATATTCAAACAGCACATTCTGAAACGTAATTATATGTTGTACCTGTTAATGTTTCTAGACGATCTTGACATATTAAGTCACAGATTCAGCTTGCACTACCATATAAAAATAGACATGATACAAAGTCAAACACGCTGGATATCTTTAGAAATACAACGCACACTCAAAATTTAATCCCATTATTAACAGACAATGTGGCAGAACGATAAAACGTAACTGCCACGTACGAAAACTTTATCGTATCATTTTCCTGTTAAAATGCAAAGACAGTACTGATTTCTCTGTTGGAAGATGGGTTCACATAGTAACTCTGATCAGTGATGATATGCATTTACTGCAACTCAAAATATTTTAAATGTGTTTATTTTGTAACTTAAGCAGTTTGATACTTCTTTGGACATGAAATAACTTTTGGAGTATTTGCACCAAGAATTTAAAAAAAATTACCATTTCCGCTTCAAAACGGCACTTAATTGTTCTGTTTATTAAAACCTGATCGACAGTAATTAAATCCAACCTGGACAGTTATGTATGTAATTACTGACAATTTTGACTGCAAGGAGTTCGCTAACACATCGAGAAGCGTAATTAAACTTGTTACAATCACTCCATTACCTAGAGAAAAAAAGAGCTTTTGTGTCGACGGCGAAATAGTAATGTTCCAGAAATTTCTTATAGCTTCTGTCTATTACAGCTGTGCATCACTTCGTACCACTTTTCCACAGACATCCTAGTCATCATTGTCTTGCTTGTTTTAATACGCTCTACCTCACGAGTTATGATTATTTGTAATTATAAGGACATTATAATATGAAGAAAATATAAGACTAGATGGCTTAGACTTTGGCAATGGAATAATTTTCAGTGGGACTGTAAGGTTTATCAATGGACTGCACTTTTTAAAATAATCATCCTTCCATGAAGCAACCTTCCATCATTATTAAATACTATCGAAGACACAAGTAAACCGTGTCAGGCAGCGACTTTTTGTCGCTGAAAACCGTTTACAAAAGCTGCGCCACTTTTCTGGCGGGCAGAGACACGCAGTCATGAATTAGGTAGCTCTAAATACAGGTGAATACCAGCCTCATCGTTGACTTAGTTAATTAAAAGAGATGAACCCTATGCGAGGCACTTAAATGTGTTTTGCAGAGTATCCATGTAGATGTGGATACACTACTGGCCATTAAAATTGCTACACCAAGAAGATGACGTGCTACAGACACGAAATTTAACCTACAGGAAGAAGATGCAGTGATATGCAAATGATTAGCTTTTCAGAGCATTCACACAAGGATGGCGCTGGTGGCGACACCTACAACGTGCTGACATGAGGAAAATTTCCAACCGATTTCTCATACACAAACAGCAGTAGACCGGCGTTGCCTGGTGAATCGTTGTTGTGATGCCTCGTGTAAGGAGGAGAAATGCGTACCATCACGTTTCTGACTTTGATAAAGGTCGGATTGTAGTCTATCACGATTGCGGTTTATCGTATCGCGACATAGCTGCTCGCGTTGGTCGAGATCCAATGACTGTTAGCAGAATATGGAATCGGTGGGTTCAGGAGCGTAATGCGGAACGCGTACTGGATCCCAACAGCCTCTTTTCACTAGCAGTCGAGATGGCAGGCATCTTATCCGCATGGCTGTAACGGATCGTGCAACCACGTCTCGATCCCTGAGTCAACAGATGGGGATGTTTGCAAGACAACAACCATCTGCACGAACAGTTCGACGACGTCTGCAGCAGCATGGACTATCAGCTCGGAGACCATGGCTGCGATTACCCTTGACGCTGCATCACAGACAGGAGCGCCTGCCATGGTGTACTTAACGACGAACCAGGGTGCACGATTGGCAAAACGTCATTTTTTCTTTTGGATGATTCCAGGTTCTGTTTACAGCATCATGATGGTCGCATCCGTGTTTGGCGACATCGCGGTGAACACACATTGGAAGCGAAGCGTGTATTCGTCACCGCCGTACGAGCGAATCACCCTGCGTGACGGTATGGGGTGCCATTGGTTACACGTCTCGGTCACTTCTTGTTCGCACTGACGGCACTTTGAACAGTGGACGTTACATTTCAGATATGTTACGACCTGTGGCTCTACGCTTCATTCGGTCCCTGCAAAACCCCACATTTCAGCAGGATAATGCTCGACCACATGTTGCAGTTCCTGTACGGGCCTTTCTGGATACAGAAAATGTTCGACTGCTGCCCTGGCCAGCACATTCTCCAGTTCTCTCACCAATTGAAATGTCTGGTCAATGGTTGCCGAACAACTGGCTCGTCACAATACGCCAGTGACTACTGTTGATGAACTGTGTTATCGTGTTGAAGCTGCACGGGAAACTGTACCTGTACACACCATTCTAGCTCTGTTTGACTCAATGCCCAGGCGTATCAAGCCCGTTATTGCGGCCAGAGATAGTTGTTCTGGGTACTGATTTCTCAGGATTTAAGCACCCAAATTGCATGAAAATGTAGTCACATTTCAGTTCTAGTATAATGTATTTGTTCAATGAATACTCATTTATCATCTGCATTTCTTCTTCGTGTAGCAATTTTAATGGCCAGTAGTGCACCTGAACCATCAAAATTATCATGTTCGACAACGTTGCAGGAGGCATTGAATGTTCCTACCACACACCATACGAGGGTACGTCCAGAATCACTACTCAGACTGACTCTGGTCTCATCCAAGAATAGCACGCCACCCTACTCCTCGTTGATCCTGTCTCTATGTCCTTGACACCATCAAGAACGTGCAGCTGAAGTGCGGTGTCAATAGAACACAATGTACTCTTCGTCGGGCAATGATACGACCCCCATGCAAATGCAGTCGCCTGTGATTCCATGCCTTGCAATACTGCTAAATGTGGTTGTAATTCAAACCCACTGCTTGGCATGGGTTCCTCCCTGTCTGTTGCACAATGTAGCTGTCATCTGCTGCTGTAGGTGCCCTTCCTTGGTCAACCCTCTCCTCTTCTTCAGGCAGCAGTGTGTGTGGTTCGGAACGCTCCCCAGACGTGTGAAACAATGCTGTGAGCAATACCAAACTCCTGGACTATGCTCGTCACGCTATGTCCTTCTTCCTGTTTCTTGATCATGCTTCCCCGTGTGAAGTCATCCAGATGTTGTCTCCAGGCAGTGTTGTAACGATGAACACAACCACAGTTTACGCTAGCTGCTCCATGGTTGGCACACGCTGTCTTTTCCCGTCTGTCCCATTTGGAGCTATAGTCATGCTGACCTATGCCATATGTTGCCCAGATTTTTCTACATGATCGGTATACTGTCTTGTGTATTTGCAAGCAGGAATAAACGCTGTTACATCTGCTTGTCCTATCTGGTGGCTTGGGGCGAAGCAAAATAATTTTTCTTGGGATCTGTTACGTAATTTACTCTCTGGAAAAGTTTATGAAGTTAAAGGCTCGAGTTGTCGCCAAAATAAATGTGAGCGGAAGCTGTCTCTATCACTAACTCATTCACATAAAAACGTGATTACATTACACATTACAAATCCTAGCACTGATAATTGATGACCTTTAAAAGAAAAATTATTTAAAGTTCTTAACAGCAATTTCGTTCGGTGAAATGATCTTCATAAGTAGCATACAAAGATCTCAGAAAGTTACATTTATTATCACAATACAACACACGTACCTTCAATTTGAATCACACAGGTCAAGGACAAGAACAGAAATGAGATTAAAATTGGTCAACATAGTATTCTGTTATTTAAATTATCCAGCGGCTAGAACAATAGTCTGACATATAAAGTCACAGTCACGACATTTCTCATTTTTGTTATACACGGCGACAGCAGCATGAATAGTATAGTTTATATTGATCTGTAATGTAATTTTTACAAAAGAGTATATATTTAGAGCAATAAACAGGGACAATAATAAAAAAAGACACCATCTTTGTCTTTCTTTAGTTTTCTAAGGACCCACGGAGGTATGTAACAGTACATTACAGGACAGTTTATGTACGTTTCTCTTGTAACCTCTATAAGTTTACTAAAGAACGCCATTTCCTTTTGAGAACAAAATGGCTAGTAAACAGCAGAGGGCGTGATCTTTTGCAGAATGATGCTGTAGATCTACGGAACATCTTGAAGTTTTGTTTACTACACTCACATTCAAACCAGTGAATGTGGAACGTAGGAAACTTGTATGGAATGCAATACATACATTATTTAACGTACTACAGAAGGCACCACGACTGTAGCCGGTGGAAAAACTACACAGGAATCATAATAAAACGTATAAAGCAATGAAACTACACACATCAAAAAAAGTTTTCCATCACCCCAGCTCGAAGAACACCTGAAGATAGACGTTGACTGTGGATATTGTATCACACAGTCCCTTTGACTGTTCACAGATGTCACTAAACCCGCCAAAAGATGTAAACAGTCATGCATGAGCAGCCCTATTAGACGAATAGGGTCCGACAGCCGATCATTTCCTGTCATTTCACCATGAAGGAGGTACACGGCTCTTGTTGTCTCTAGTTCAGCTATGCCTAGACGGTCAATACTGCGGATCGATCGCGGCCACATTGTTATTTTGTGCCAGCAAGGGCTCTCAACAAGGGAAGTGTACAGGCGTCTCGGAGTGAACCAAAGCGATGTTGTTCGGACATGGAGGAATACAGAGAGACAGGAACTGTCGATGACATGCCTCACTCAGGCCGCCCAAGGACCGCTACCTAAGGATTATAGATCGGAGGAACCCAGACATCAACACCACCATGTTGACTAATGCTTTTCGTGAATACGACTCAAACTGTGCGCAATAGGCTGCATGATGCGCAACTTCACTCCTGACGTCCATGGCGAGTTCCATCTTTGCAACCAAGACACCATGCAGCGCAGTACAGATGGGCCCAGCAACATGCCGAATGGACTGCTCAGAATTGGCATCACGTTCCCTTCACCGATGAGTGTCGCATATGCCTTCAACCAGACAATCACTGGAGACGAGTTTGGAGATAAACCGGTCGGCCTTAGACACACTGTCCAGCGAGTGTAGCAAGATGGAGGTTCCCTGCTGTTTTGGGGTGACATTACGTGGGGCCGACGTACCCCATGGTTTCATGAAAGGCGTCGTAACGGCTGTACGACACGTGAATACCATACCCGACCGTTAGTGCAGCTATATCGGCGGCGTATTGGTGAGGCATTCGTCTTCATCGACGACAATTCCCGCCCCCATCGTGCATATCTTGTGAATGACTTCCTTCGGGATAACGACATCGCTCGACTAGAGTGGCGAGCATGTTCTCGAGACATGAGCCGTATCGAACACGCCCGGGATACATTGAAAAGGACTGTTTATGGACGACGTGACCCACCAACCACTCTGAGGGATCTACGCCGAATCGCCGTTGAGAAGAGGGGGCAATCTGGATCAACAGTGTCTTGATGAAGTTGTGGATAATATGCCACGACGAATACAGGCATGCATCAATGCAAGAGGACGTGCTGCTGGGTACTTTATCATGAAAAAATACTTATGAATACGTGTATAATTGCAGCTCATGCTGTTGAAAGCAAGAGATTACTAACACATATGTCATGTGCGAGAGCATTTATTTCAGTTGTTGTCTGTTCTTATTCACTACGTTTCCATGCGACACATCTTCCGAAAGACGAAAACCGAATTTCGAAAACCGTTTTGCTGTCTTGTTTACATCTTAAGGTCTGAATCGGATTTTTTAGCCCAGTTAAATATGGCGCCTGGAAAATAGCTCATACAGTTTATAATTTAGTCCGCACAGTCGCTATTTCTCTTCAATTAGACGAGGTGTAAACAGCTTTTGTCAAATATTTCTACTTATCCTTCACTGTACAAAAAGCCACTCCGTCCATATTAGCCGAAAATTTTTAATAACGGGATGAAAGAAAACAGTCCAAGCACGTTTCAAAACCGGCTGCATTTACATTAAAGTGAAAATCGGTTGCTGAATTGGAAAACCGGCAGCCAGAAGAGGGTTTCCAGAACCGATTTTGAAGTGTTTATATGACCAACCAGAACCAGAATTGGGAAATAAGTTTACAAAATCCAGTTTTGGGAGCCCCATGTAAACGGGGTGACCATGTTGGGCACATCCCATGACACGAAAAATGTTTTATAGAGTCTAATGATTCATCCATTCTTACCATTCGTTTGATTTTCTAACACACAAATATTTTCAAAGATATAATTATTTAAGCTTCAAAAGCGAGCGTGATGAAGATTCTTGCCTTTTGTGTTTGAGATGCAGTAACAATTGTGGAAGGTGTTTCTTTTGTGTTGGGTGATAGTTTCATTGCTTTTTAGACTTTGTTATGATGTCTGTGTGGTTTACCCTCCGCTAAAGCTGTTGTAGCTTATTTTATACGCTAAATAATGTAGATATTACATTCTATACATGTTTTCTACATTCTAAATTCACTGATTTGGCTGAAAGTGTAGCGAACAAATCTGCGCGTTGTTGTGTGGATATATGACGTTTTTCTGCAAAATGTTGGGTCCTCTGATATTTACTACTGTTTTTTTATAATTAAAGAAAAACGACATTCCTCAGTAAATATCTACACATTACAAGAGAATCGTAAATAAATTGTCCTCTAATGTACCGCTTCGTACCTCCTAGGGTATTCAGGAAGCTAAAGAATGAAACATGTGTTGTCACTTTTTAGTTACTGCACATTCTCATGACACTAAACAAGCTCCCTATTATACAAACTATATCACAAATCAATATAAACGGTAGTGATCGCACTCATCCGACATCATATTCGGTAGTGCCGCCTGCTGACCGCTAGGTGCGCTACCGTCGCAGTGGGTAACACAAGAGCGACGGAGTATCATAACTTATGCTACACTGTGCTGTATATGTTAGAATGTGGAAGAACTACAAGACGGCAGCAATTTTATAATCGCGTGCCTATTAGCCCCTTGGAATATTTTAAGGTCACTGACAGAGATAGGAAACATAGCGAATCAAGTTATATATATATATATATATATATATATATATATATATATATATATATATATATATATATATATATATATATATTACACTTGGAGACCAACTGGGAAGATGCTCTCGCGCTTTCATTCATTTTCACCGAATATTTAATATGTTGTGGTAACTACGACTATATAGCAAGGGTGGGAGTCAGTCCCTCTACTCACAGCTACTGAAACACCAGAAGTTATTCTTCCAGATTTGGAATACGTTAGTTAAAAATCGCTCTGTTATCGCATCGGATGGTCGCCGCCGGTACACCCATCTTCTTATCTATGACCTGTAACAACATGGAATCCATGCTGTCCCCCTCAACGACACTTTTCTCCAAACCCACCATTCCATATGTGTGCCTCCTTAGATCCTACATCGAACTGATAATCCCAATCCTATCGCCTGTGGCGGAGTAGCCATCGCCCATCCCCAAAATATCCCTTCTTCTCCCCAACCGCTCCTAATGATCCAACTGAGCGCCTCGTCCACGCCATCTTGCTCCCAAAACGATCATTAACTCTTGCCACTATCTACATCTGCCCTAACATTCCTTATGAATTCCTAATCCATGTAGACCAAACCTTTACCTTATACATAATGACAGCCACCCTTAACCTTCACTCCTGCACATCTGCCAAAAAACGACATAGTGTCAGTTTATCAACATCCTCAACGGTCACAATATCCATATCCCTGTACACACCTATCCTGACACAGGTATCACGCCCAGTGCCATTAGTCTCTCTCCTAACCTCTTGAGACACACCACATTAGAAGTCCTGGATCCGAGTGGAAGTGATCACCTATCTGTCCTTCCACCCAACCCATCTCACTCCTAACTATCACCCTGACATAACTGGAATTGTTATCATGCAAACTGCAATGCATAGCATGACTAAATTCATACCAGAATCCAAAGCCATCGTTTCAACCACCAAAAGCCTGATGACATTCAAAGTGAGGCTACTTCCTACGAAACACTGTGTTGAATTCAACTGCCTACCATATCCCATTCAAAACTCTCTACTACAACTGTCCTATTTTGCTCTGCTCTAAGAATCCCACCATGAATACAGGGAATTCCTTCATGCTCATGACCAGGACATGCTCACACAATACTGACAACTCCGGCGACATGTTTGCAGTTACTTCTAAGCCAAACAACGTTGGGAGTGGCACATGACATGCAAAAAACTAAGCGAAAAACCTATAAACTCTACCAACTATTGGAAAATATTCCATAGGTCCTCCAGAAACAACCCCACTCCCACCTGTCCCATCCTACACAACAACAGACAGCTTCCAGACAATCTCACCAAAGCCAACTGTTTTGTGTCCCATTAGGAAGACACATTCACCTTCCACATGATCCCAACTTTGATTGCTTAATAGATCACTGCAGGTATGAACACAACTACCACACCTCTCACACCAATCTGCCAGTACTTACACAGCACTCTACAAAAGGGACTAAACATACCAGTAATAGCTGATGACATTACACAAACACTCACTGAAAAGTGAAACATTGCACCTGGTCACAATAGAATTACCTGATGCCACCTCAAGGAATGCCCACATTCTATCACAAAACCACTGCCATCCTTTACAATATCGTCCTTTACACAGGTTATTACAGTGGAAAACGTCCAAAATTCTCCTCTTACTGAAACCTTATAAACCACACTTGCAGACCTTATCATATCAACCTATCAGCATCACATCAGTTTTCAGTAAAATCTTTGAAATCATTTTTATGCAATGAATCCATCAGCACCTTGAAAGCCACCAACCCATTCCCAATAGCAAATATGGCTTTCATCCCAACTATCCAACAATGACCAACTTCTTTACCTTACTCACCTAATCTTCTATCAGTTGAAGAAACGTAAGTCCACCATATTTCCTTATTTGTCTCTCTTGATATCCAAAAAGCCTTCGAGCAGGTGTGTCATTCTGAACTGCTCTTCAAGCTACAAACCTATGCACTCCAAGTTAACTATGTCTGCATTATATCATCCTTCCTTCACCACCATCCTACATATGTCACAATCAACCACACCTGCTCCTGCATCTGTAACCCCACAGAAAGGTGAGCCTCAAGGCTCTCACTAACTGAAACTGTTGGTTGAATGGTGCAATATGTGGAAACTTCAAGATGGTTCAAATGACTCTGAGCACTATGGGACTTAACATCTGAGGCCATCAGTCCCCTAGAACTTAGAACTACTTAAACCTAACTAACCTTAGGACATGACACACATCGACGCCCGAGGCAGGATTCGAACCTGCGACCGTGGAGGTCGCACGGTTCCAGACTGAATTGCCTAGAACCGGTCGGCCACACAGGCCTGCCGTGGGAACTTCAAGTAAATCCTTATAAAGTCCAAGCCCATCATTTGTCACGCCGCTTGACACTTCCACCATCCAGATTTCCATCTCTCCATCTACAACCATCCCATTCCCCTGACTATTACACTCAAGTATTTAGGACCAACTATTTATTATAAACTCTTGACAAAAAAAACTAACTTGGAAGGCACATCTACTTCCCAACCAACACATAGCCTGAACCCATGAAAACTACTAAAACTACTAACAGGCCATACCTGGGGTCTACATCCTTCTACCATTATCCTTGCCTATAACTCCCTCATCTGACCCATCCTAACCTTCGCCAACATTGTCTGGATCTCTGCTTAGGCTAAATCCTGTAAGTCCCTTGAAATCCTGGAAAATATGGACTCGGCCTTGCCTTCTACATCCACCTCCCTTCTCCAATGTGCATCTTGTACCAACTCATCCACTTCCTATTCCTTCTTTTCTTCCTATAGCACCTTCAGATATGGTGCATTAAACGCTAAACCCAGTCCCAGCACCCAATTTCGAATTTGCCACCCACTAACAACCAGTCTAGGTAATCTGTTGGACCTCTGCATCCATATTCAACCTTCTATGTGGCTTCATGCCTTATCCCTCCTCTCCCGCCAGAATTTTAACCAACTCTCTCTTCCCATCAATGAAATATGTCCCGAGGTATACCTCCTCTCTTTCCATCCCTAGTTGCAACATTCCATGTCAAACTGTTCATCCATTTTCTCCTTCCTCCTTCATCCATCTTGCTGACTTCTAGTCATTACCTACAGTCCTACAAAATGCCACACCCATGTTCATCATCACATCCTCATAATGACAGTTATTTTCATGTATCACTTTCCATCACCATTGCACCATAATATCATTTACATTCATTAGTGATTGTATTTTAAATATAATATAAAAGCTTCAAACAAGTTTTCAAAACGGTCAATATTTTCCATCTATGCATGCTGTACAAAAACCTTGTTTATTCTCATTTGTTTTATGTAAAAATTTTAATTATCGTCCACCAATGTGCCTTTACTAAATCATCTAATAATCTCATCTTTTTACAAATTTTAACCATCTTTTAAATACAGTTTATGTAACCTTTGGTTGAAGAGTGGTTTTTAGACACTGCCAGCCCAGCCCCATTGTGAGAAACTGAAATAACAATGGAGGATAAAAGCTATAACTACATCTACAATCTGAAAACCATTGTGAATTGCATGACAAAGGGTATGCCCCACTGTAATAGTTATTTGGCTTTCTTTTCCCTGCTCCAATCACGTGAGGAGTGTGAAACTATGGCTACTTAAATGCCTCTGTGTGTGCTGTAATTAATTTAATCGTGTTCACATGATCCCTATAGGACTGATATGTAAGAGGTTGTAGTACAATGGTCAAAATAAATGTTGCATATTGCTTTATTGTCAGTACCGGACATAAAGGGAAACAAAACTAATTTTATTTTGTTACGTACTGTCATAAAAAAACCAAAAAAAGAAAATAAACTCATTTCCATTTGGTAAACCATTGTCTGACTAATGCTAATCATATACTTCCCCATCTTAATTCTATCAAAAAACCTTAACTGAGCACACATCACATCATTAACTTCTTCATACTACAAAATATCGTTTATTATTTTCAGCACATAACTGTCCTTTAAATTTTCTGTAGCCTTGTTTATCAACAGTAAATTCGGCACCTGTGCCACTGAGTCTCCTCATAAACACTCATTACACTTATTGATGTTTATATATGATAGGCACTAAACAATATATGTTGTCAGCACAATACCATCCATATTTACACACAACACATTTTTCATTTAATATCACTGCAGTGCCGCCTGCTTTTACCTGATAACACTCAATTTTTTTCATCTAACATCGGCACAGTGTCGTCCACTTATACCTAATAACACTCACAATTTTTTTAGTTGTGCCAGCACTTAGCCGTCCATATGCAGGGTGTACACAAAGTCCGCGAATACTTTGAATTATTTATTGCACAAGAACCAAACACTGTACAGATATGATACATACCTCATTTTGTGTTTATGTAAATTGCCACAGTGTAGTTTAGTAATTTGCCGATAATCAGCACTAGTCGCAAACATGGCGATTTCAGGTGCAGAGCGAGTTTTCTGCGAGTTGGAGTTCGACAAAATCAAGTGTGCTACAGCCGTTTAGAACCAAATACGGTAAGAAACCACCAACAAGAAAGGCCATTTACCACTGGCACAACAAATTCGTTACGACTGGTTGCTTGTGCCTGGTAAGGAGAAGTGGAAGTTCCAGTGTGAGTGAAGTGAATGTGGAGTGTGTACAAGAGACATTCATAACGAGTCCAAAGAAATCGGTGGGCTGTGCATCCCATGAACTCGAAATGGCTCCAATAACAGCGTGGAAAGTCCTGCAACAGAAGCTGTCTATTAAACCATTCAAATTGGAGCTAGTACAGAAGTTCAATGACGATGACAAAGAGAAACGTTTTGATATTTTTCGCAGTTGCAACAGTTGAATGAGGATGAAGATGGCATTGTTGATCACTTAATTTTTAGTGATGAAGCCACATTTCACACTAATGGGAAAGTGAATGGGTAAAATTGTCGAATCTGGGGTACAAAACTTGTACATGTATACATTGAATTTGAGCGTGATTCTGCAAAGGTAAATGTTCTTTATGCCTTGACACATAAAAAAACTGTTCTTTGCTGAGAACACTGTCACTAGATATTCCTACTTGGACATGTTTCAGTAATGGCTGATGTCTCAAATGCAATCAGACTCTCCGTTCATCTATCAGCAGGATGGGGCTTCACCCCATTTTCATTGGGAAGTTCATGGGTACCTGAACATGGAGCTGCCGCATCAATGGATCGGCCATGCTACAGAAGGGGACAACTGTTTTATGAAATGGCCTCCCCGATCACCAGATCTCCCTCCATGTGACGTTTTTCTGTTGGGACATATTAAAGATCTTGTGCATGTACCGCCTCTACCACGTGATGTAGCAGAGCTCCAGGAGAGAACACGGGAAGGGACTGCCACAGTCGACGATGCCATGCTTGGATGGGTATAGAAAGAATTCGATTACTGTATTGATGTCTGCCAGGTCACTCACGGTTAGCATATCGAATGTTTGTAAAAAAAACTTTCAGAGTTTCTCCTCGAAATGCAATATGTATGACATACATTGTACCCAATGTTTAGTTCTTGTGCAATAAATAATTGAAAGTGTTCCCGTACTTTATGTACACCCTGTATATATTGTTTACTGTCACTTAATTCATAAATAGTCTGAATTATATCAGCATTTAGGAGTCCTTAAATAAAGTTCATACAGAGATGGTACATAGTTTTACAATATACAAAATGTTGTATAGAGCATAATACAATAATATTTACAACGTCTTTGTTACTGCTGTGATGACTACAGGGCTTTCATTTGAATTGTCTCCTCATGTGGCTAGTGTTCCTAACCTTGACTCATCAGTCAGTGCAAAATGTTAATGTTTCGCCATTACACATCAGGCGTGACTCATCCCAGTTACTGCTTACTTTCAGTCAAGTTAATAGCGGCGCTCCACCCATCACTATCTTACATCTAAGTATCGAAAATGGAAATGATATGAGAATAGCTCTCATTTTATACTTCAGGTTTTATTTTTATATCATTTGATAACTTAACAAGGCATTCATACAAGATTCACAGGTCTTTTGAGAGAACTGAAGATACCCTAGCTCGTGATAACAGAGAAAAAGAGCGAAACAAATCCTGTTGCTTGAATTCACTTGTAGCTTATTATGGACTTTGCTGCTCAAACATGTAAACACTATGAATATAACAAACCTTTCTCATGTGCATTATGCATTTGTATCTCAGCACTTATTATTGTCTGTGTCCTATGTGAGATTCATGTTCTGTTGTCATTAGCTGAGTGGGTAACATTTCAGCATTGTGATACAATTAATAATAATGCTTTGGAGGAAATACCTCGCCTAATAATCCCTAAATGTATGGCAAACTTTCATGTTGCCTATTACCTTCCTATTCGCTATCATCATATATGAATTTTTGACTTCTCTGGTCGACCCAAAACTCTTTCATCATCATTTTAATAGTGGCTGGACTCATCCTAGCCTAAATATTGCAGTGAAAATGTCGTCACTGCTTTTAACCACTCGCAGGCCATCTACCAATTGTGTTGCTTGAGGCTTTCCCGATGGACATGTTGTATATATGGCTCTCGGGCGAGATGTCGGATGTCATAGTGAAAACTCCACAATATTTCGACAGCGCAACTGGCTGACATCTTCAGGTGCGACGAACACACTGCTAAGGCAGGACCAGAGCCCCCTATTTATGCCAGTCTTAGGCAGGAAGTGCGCATGCGTGGAGGCGCCAAATTCGATGGCCAATAGCGACGATATCAACCGATAGCTGGAAGGACAGCAACGCCACCTACAGGATGAAGAACCGAAGACTTCGGCGCACGCGCGGAGGCTGCCACCGCTGCTCTGCGCTGCCATCGGCCGCCCTAGCGACCTCTGTTGGAAGCCGCAAGCGCGGAGGCTGCCGCTGTTACTCTGGGTCCTGTAGGTTGATATCGTCGCTATTGGTCATCGAATTTGTATGTAGTTTATAGGGTGTTCTACTGCATGTATGGATGACGATTTTAAGTCTTATAGCCTAGGTTCTGTACTTGCTTTGCAAACTTTATGCTGCATGTTATCTTTTGTGATTCATAAGTATAGTCTATGATTGGTTGCTTAACTATTCAGTTAGTACTTATTTTGTTTCAATTGATCTCTTTTTGGCTCTTTTTCTTTTATTGTCTTGAATAGAGAAGTAGGATATATGACATATTTTAGTGCAGGATGATCAAAAGGGAAGAACTAACAGCATGAAAAGAAAGGAAATAAACTGTTAGTTAACATGGGTACCTGATAGGCGTCAGCTACCTAGCAGTGCAAAGAATGCTATCGCTCCCTGAGGATTCTTGACATGCTATTCCTGTATGAGTCACCGTGGATGCAGTGGACTGTACACCACCTGCTTTCACGTCAGCCTTCCACCACTTGTCTGGTGCCTGAAAGTGCGTCCAGCTGTTCTAATATACACAGGAGGTTGTTAACTTCACTCTTGTTGACATGTATTAGTTTCTCCTGTACAGTCACTGGAAACTTAAGAACTGTTATTTCTACTAAATCAGACTCACATAAATGATCAGTTAAATACTGGTTCTTTTCCTAGTAGTACTGAAAGAACTCCTTATAACTACTGCAGCCACTGTTTTCAAAGATCCTTGCTTCAAATATTTCTGTTTTTATACTGTTTTGTGTACGTGTGGACCAGTATTGGTTTAAGAGTGCTCTAATAAATTCTTGGTGTGTTTTACATGTATTACTGGCTCCTGCTTTCCATGCTATTGTGTTCCATTCAAAACGATGGGCTGCAAATTTGATTTTCTGCTGTTCTGTCATCTTATCAGGTATGGTGCCCTGAAACTGATGAATGAAAGCAACAGGATGTATCCTACTTTTGCTAGAAAAGTTATGACATTTTTAAGCATTAGAATTACTGACTACTTCGTTAATATGGACAACACGCTTACGTTTATCCCATTCAATCTACGTTTCGAGTTTCTGGTTTAATGCAACTTCCACATCATGTATGTTTTTACTCATCTCACTTAGTTGAGTATGTTTTCTACCTTGTGTTCCATTTCTCTCAATCGACCCTGAATTGCATTTGTATTACGGTTACAAACAGGTTCTACTCGTGGTACTTTATGACTAAGGACTGCATTTTCGTACTTTAAGTCAACAACCTGTTTGTTTTGCCTTTCATGGGTATCTTTGCAAGTTTTGTTTATTGTACACTGATCATTACTTAAGTTTTGAATTCATCCATACCTGACAATACAAAAGTATCTTTAGCTTGTATGAGATTTATTTTCGCTAATTCATCATCAATCTTATGATTAACTTCTTGCTTATACTGATCTAATTTTTGGCCCCATTCTTTACTGTCATGCTCAATTCTTTTTTCACTATCCCCTACTCTAGTTTCGTGAGAATCAACCCTGGTGCTAAATGTTTACACTTACGTTTAATTTTGTTTGTTGCTTCAATCTTATCAGCAAGTAATTTATGCCCTTTCTTTAATTAATTTGAAATCTTTGTTATTCCTTTTTGCTCACATACTACCACCATTAACATTCCAACCACACTTTTGTTATTACCTTGTGTAGGCAATGTATCAGCTGATGCTGTTCCATGGCTCGACCTACTTGCTCTGCTTGTTGATTCAGTTGCAATGATGGTGTCAGAGTCATTGCCTCTGACATCACCAGTCACCTTGTTTAACTTATTATTAACATTCATGTCATCTACACCAGAATCCACCTCTCTAATTTCACTATTGCTATTATCTGAAATTGTGTTTTCTTGCGAAACTTCAGTTTCTACATCAGAGGATTCTGGTAACTAGCTATCATCCATTTGATTCTGTACACCTTCCTCTTTACTTATATTTCATCTGGCATCCCTGTAATTGGCTTGCCTCTTAGATTTCATTACCCTGAGGAAACTGCCTCTCTACTTCTAAGATTGTACCATGTTTCGCATTCCCCTTACCTTTTGTTATTAAGGAAATTATTACGAAACAATTAACAATATACTTAAAAATCCCTAAGGTTGTTAGTACTAGCTTGCTCTCACTAGCTCTGAAGTGATTAGCGTACATGATAGTTTCTTCTCCGGCACGATGTTGCTGCTCGCCGCATTGTCGTTTTCGTGTTGGGTGTCTTCGGTTGCCGCCGTACTCGAGCATAGACGCCTATCCCTGGCGTTCGCCGCTCTCTGACACTGTACTGCAGCTGGGGGGGGGGGCCAATAGTGTTGCTTCCAAGTCATTCGCCTCGCCTGCTGTACGCTGCTCTGCTAACTGCTCCCTGAAGCATTGTTTGTCGTAGCAGTGAAATAAAACTTAATCTGTTTGGATCGCGGCACACTTATAACTTTACATTCCGATTTGCTTTTTCACGTTTTCACTTTCAACTATATGACACCGATTAATTAGCGGCATTTATAGATTTTGTTGCCTCACAATTCAGAGAAACTTACAGAAGTTCACACAGTGCTGCTTTTTATCTTCTTCACTGTTCATACACTATTGATTCAGGCGTTATATGTTAATCATCATAGTTCACTGTTCTCACTATAATTTTCACATCTCACCCAGTTCACAGTTCGCGTTAACAGATAGTAGCCTCTTCTTTAAATACATGTGCCCCACAAGGGATGCCATGTATAATGCTATACATTGTCATGTTGGAAGTCATATCTGGAAGCTGGAGAAATCTGTAGAGACTGAATAAGAATCCCTACCGTTCTTTCCACCAATGTTCTGAAGTTGTGTCCCCAGTACAGAAGACAGCTTGTCGGTTGTAGGATATTCCTCGCAGGTGTCTGCTATGTTGTCATTTAGAACTTGAACCTGTGTTTGTGCATTTTTTGTGGGATGCCACTTGCCCAGGTTAGTCTCTGTATCTATATAGGGCAAGATCTGTAGTACTGACAATTATGGTAGGTGTCACCTCTCATTAATGTATCCTATTTGTTTATATTTTAAAATATCACTTTTTACACTGTCTTCTACAACACTCGACATAGCTTTCTTAATACTACGGTAACTTTTCTAACAATTCCCAATACAGAGTACGACATGTGCCTCTAAAACAGAGATACATGTCCAGCTCTGAAGAACACCCGAAGTAGAGTGACTAGTGCAGCTGAAGTAGTTCATCTCCCTAACGCACCATAGTGACCCAAAGGTGTCCAAAGCACTTCCACTGTAATATCATTACTCTTATGATTCTCAAAACTAGTGAAATTTAATAAACAAACACAGTAGACCCGTAGGGTAACCATGAGAAAATGTCATACTGAAAAATGGGTTAAATACAATGAAAAGTATATAAATAATTAATAAGGGAAGTTAGGCGTTTCTGTGCCTAACTCCCGAATATGCTGACCAATCAGAAGCAAGTTCAGTACAATTGGCAGACACTCCCACAAGAATAGTAGATACTGTACCATCTGCGGCTTGTACCTCACTCTACATTTGTACCATATGCTATTTCGTGTGTATCAAGATGCATCAAGATGAGCTTCTAGCAAGATAAAAAAAAACTGTTGGCCACAGCCAGGAATGCCACAATCGTTTTTGGAAATCAAGAAATACAGCACCAACCTGAGTGCCTAGATCCAAGGCTTTTAGTATGTCATGTGAGAAAAGTGTTGAGGTAACTCATTATGTTTGAGCTTCATGTATGTCGTCCTTAGGTTTTGCAGAGCAGTGTATACTGCGTATTCGTTACAAATTCGATATTAATTTATCATGTGCATTGATCGTAGCGAGCAAATCGAATTATTACACAAAGGAGTTCGATGATATTTATATCGCACTCGTAGAGACAGAAAGAGAGAATTTTATTGAAAAGAGGAAAAAAAGAAATTAAGAGTTTGTAACGATTTAAGTTAGAATAATAATGGCAATTTCTGAAATTCTAAGACTATAGTTTAGACTCCCCTAAGGTGAAATGTGTGTGATTCTTTGGCGTTTTTCAGGATATTTGCGTTTTGCTACTTCACAAGAGAGTAGCACTAGATGTCTGTATCAGAATCTGAAGGAATAGAGTGTATTCTTGAAAAGAAAAAAAACCTCTATAATTCTGATAACAATCGTTACAGCAGGAACGGGTATCGCTGAATTATTTTGGGAGGCTTGTAGATAAGATTTAGACTTGACTGTCTAAATCAGCAACTTCTGATTATAAAAAGCTCCCAAGTATTGTGCTTATTGTAAATTAATAGCAATTTGAAATTCCAGCTGTGGTACACACAACGCAGAAAATGAGCCTATGTGCAAATTAATGTTTTAGCCTCCCAAAGCGTAAACGAAGATTAACTTTATGCCACCTGAAACTCTAAAGGGAACAATTTTGTTCTCTGAAGGATTTCATAGTCATTAGTCACTAATTTGCTACGTGTCCAGGCTACCAATTCTGTTTTTTTAGGGATAGTTTCAAGTTCGAAGACAAGTTATTTTGTAATGTCGCCATAGCATAATTTATTAGATCAGTGACTCAGTAATAAGACAAGCGCAGACAAAATCATAAATAATAGGAGTGCCTATATCTTCTTTCCTTTTAATAGAAAGAAATAGCGACGGGCGGGCTGCAACAATAGTCTCATGTATGCGAAGTGCCTTTGCATTCATCCGCTGAAAGAATTAAGCCAAGTTTTTTTCAGGTCCACAAATGAGATTTATTAAGATGTCTATGAGTATTGACAACAAGAATTCCATTTTTTGGCATTTGACTGCTCACTCCATAGATGTTCCTACTTTTTAATTCAGACTGTGGATTGAGATTACTGAATACAAGGATTTGTAGGGACACTGCCTTCTACATACAGGTTACATACACGGAATAACTGTGTAAAAATTCCACTTTATTGTGCATAGTTACAAAAGACTAATGCTTAAATTAGTGAACAAAACAGAACAAGACGCAACACAGTACATGATAAAATAAAAGATACACTCAGTGATCTCCAGAGATCATTGGATACACTGCACTTATCACGTATCGATTAGTCGATTTTATCACTTCCACAGATGCTCACTCCACTGATTAGCATGTCTTTGTGTTAGTGATCTTTGATACTGAATCACCCTTCGAGAAACATCGTTGGACGTTGTTTATGTTGATGGCGTTGTAGTGTGTAATTGTGGGTGCTGAGTTACAAGTAGTGCAAGAGTTACACAGTTGACGGATTTATTTCGAAATGCCGAAGTATTACTGCGACTACTGTGATACATATCTCACACACGATTCACCGTCTGTTAGAAAAACACATTGTCAAGGGCGGAAGCATAAAGACAATGTAAAATTTTACTATCAGAAGTGGATGGAGGAGCAAGCACAACATCTCATTGATGCGACAACGGCTGCATTTAAAGCTGGCAAAATTGCTTCTAATCCGTTCGCTGCTACGAAACCCGGAGCTGCTCTACCGCCACCGGCTGGTATGCCAGGACCGCCAAGACCACCTGGACCAGTACATGGCCCACCTCAGCCTGGACCAGGTATGATGGGTCCGCCAGGAATGCCTCCAAGCCATATGGGTCCGATGATGATGGGACCTCATGGTCCTATGCCTCCTATGATGGGAATGCGACCACCGATGATGGGACCCATGATGCCGATGGGACCAATGGGTCCAATGGGACCTATGAGAGGACCACCACTTATTGGAGGACCTATGGGTGCACCAATGAAGAAATAGTAGTGGACTATAAATTTCAGTTTGTATTTAACTTCTATTGGACTGTCCAGTACATTTGTGGCAGTGATGATAAAAAAGTGTTCTGTCCTGCCTGTAAGAATGAATTGTGTGTCAAACATTGTTACATAGCGTATATGTATGAAACATTTTCTTGGATTTTCTGTGGATATTTGTAATAAAATTTAATTTCAGTAACATTTATTGGTTAAACTTCATTTATTAAATGTTGATTGGCTTGACTTCTTTGTTCTACAATCTATGTTTTAAGAAGGTGATATGTTTTGCTGTTGTTGCACTTTGAGTCTCAACTTTATTGTAGTACAGCTGACATCCTTACTATACACATTGTGGAGGACATGATATCAGCTGTTCAAGATCACTTTCTTAGTAGAAGCATATCAGTATTCCTGTGTCCATCTATCATTTCATATCAAAACCATCATAGTGGTTCATACACAATCATTATTAGAGAGAAGGGGCTCATTTCCTTTTATCAAGATATTTGGAGTGGTATTAGTTTTACAATTTGCCCTTATATGAATGTCATCATTAACAAGATCACATTTATAACAATAATGTCTTACATGTGTTGATCAGTAGAACAGTTTGTCAGATCTGATCTGTCATATACTGTTACACATGGAGTGTTTTCGAAATACATTTTATAATTGATTTCTTGTGAATGTCCTATGTTTTGTCAAAAATGCGCAATTATGTGGTAATATTTGTATTACTCATTGATTTTAACTCGTTGCAATTTTTTCATTACATTATAACTAATTCTTGTTGACTGGGGAAAAATAAGTTATTTGCTACTCTGCCTTTACCTACTAATTTGGTACTAACTACTTTACCTACTAACTTGATATGCAGACAGGGCAATGGAAATATACTAAAATAAAACAAAAATGTTTAAAATCATTTTATTTTTGAGCATGGTACCAACAAAATATTGTCAGAAATTTTATGGTTTAGTGCAAGTAGAAGTTTTTTTTCCTTCAAAATTGCAGTAGAATTTAAATAATGAGAAGATGCATTTTAATGGCTTGTTTTACACCTCGAAAGAATATTTGCATAGTAATCAGTGAAAACACAAACTGTAAATGTCGTACATACTAATTTATTTAGTTAGTCGGTTTTCATCTTAACAGGCATCCCTTTGGACAGTAGCTGACTAGCATCAACAAACAGGATAAAATACAGGCGAACAGTGCTGAAAAAGATATTTCATGTGGAAGATGAAATAAAAGTTGGTTTTTACAGTGCAACATAGTTGAATAAATATAAGTGTAGTGGCAATGTACTAGAAATCTTTAAGACAAAGAAAGCATTAACAAAAATGGGTTGCATGAAGCCTTTGACACTGATTCACCAACTCGCAACCAAACTTGTCACCTTTCTGCCTAACTGAGGTGTACACTAAATTACATGCTAGTATGTTATTTCATAAATTCATGTAGATGGAAAACATTTAATTTGTTCTCCTTATGTTTGTGTACATATGAGTCACATGTATCATCATCATCATGTCAATGGTTGAGGCCTATGTCTGGTATTAGTAGGTTCAACTGACTTCTAAGAGGGAGGAAGAGTGCAATAGGGAGTATGAAATATTACACATAACTCCAGAGATTTTGGAGAATGTTAGCTGTGAGAAGTGACACTGACCCAAAGCTTTCAATGTTATCTATGCGCATGGTAGTATGTCAGGTGGGATTCCAACGGAACATCTTTGAGGTGCAGCCTAGAAATATTCATCTGCCAATTCTCACTCTTCGTTTGATACAGACAGGCCTATGTCTTAGTTGAATGTCAACAAACGTGTTTTGTCAGAGCCGTATCTGTTTACTATACTGCATGAAAATGTGCTGTGCTGCTGTCCCTACCCTTGTGCGCATAAACAGAAAAATAATAATCATTGGTGCATGTACTTCTGCTATCAAAAAACAGAAATGAAAGTGTAAGACACAACTACAATGCCGCATAATATTCATAAGCAGGAAGTTATGTGGCACTTTTTTTTATGAAGTCCTTTGACAACCTGATAGGCAAAGAATATCTGAGATATGTACTAAAATAATAACTGCCAGGAAAGAAAAATTCTCTCATGTTTTATGGTTTTGATAAAGTAGTAAGAAAACTGACCAGGAAAACCTAATGTTAATTTATTTCAGCATTTTGATTGTGCAGTAACTTGACATCCAATGAATAGTGGAAGTTGTTACAAGAGGAACAGCAAATAGTATCATAATTGAGATCAGTGCTATGTAAACTGATCCTAATTAAGATCCAGGAACATTGACCTTGCTTGTAATTCACGTGCTTGTTAATTCCACATACTGTAGTTTTGCTCTTTTGAGAGTAGCCATTGCCAGAATTCGTTGAATCAAAAGACGAGCATGTAATGAAATGATTTATTTTAATTATGCGCATTTTCTGGAGGTAGATTTTGTATCTGATTCGTTGCATGTTGCAGCTCACTTCAAATGTATACTATAATTATGTTATAAAGTAAGATTGCTTACTGACTTTGCACATAGTTTTGACTTATTGCACATACCTGAAGTTGTTCTCCTTGATGTGCTCTATGGAATATGATGAATTAATTAATTTGTAGCAGTTCTTTGTGATGCTTGTGCCATGGTTGTTGTTCATTGATATTATGTATGAAGACTGTAAATTAGTAATATCAACCCCATTTCTTCTCAAGCTTGCCTCCATTTACCAAAATAAACCTGCCATTGGATGTTTGTTTTATTTTGTTATAACTTTTGTATTAATAAACATTACTCCCAAGTCAGATTGGACTAGGTGGTTTATAACAATGAATTTGTGTATCACACTCGTGCTCATAGGCAATTTTGAATGACCTACCCACAGACACTGAAGTGTCTTCTTTCACAGGTACCAATGGAAGGACATTCAATTTCATTTCTTTCTACTTGGATTGTTTGTTATCATGAAAGCATGGCATCACACTCTGGATATTTTCAACTGCTTGCATAATGTTCTTTGCATTCTTCTGTTGCTTTTTTTTCTTTTTTTTCCCCAGAATTTACTGTAGAGGTTCCACAGTTCGCTCTGTGAGGTATGCATTGTATTGCTGTGGTATACTGCTTCAGATGTGGACATTTTCCATGACGTGTATCCATGAGATTTTTGTGTCAATTTTTCTTCAGTGCATATTTCAGTGCTCGATTTCTCTCATGCATTCTCCCCTGTTAACATTCCTCAATGTGTCTATGCAGTTGCAAATCACAAGTCCCAGTAAATGCTATTGGTAATCTGTTACTCTTCCTGTAAAAAAATTGCTTCAGAAACTCATCCCTGCACATCATCTGCCTCTGCTACTGTCCATCTTTTGAAGGTATATTCATCTTAAATTAATTGCTCATCATCTCCAATGCTTCATCATAACTAAAACTAATGACATAAAAAAATACCAATTTTGTTGTCTGGATGGGAAACTACTGCAATAAGTCGCGTTAATGTTCTTGATGCACATCCCTGCTTTATCACTTTTCCATTCTGTCACTTTCAGAAATGGTCAGTTGATGGAATTATCTTTCTAAGTTATCACACCATGCATTTCTCTTATAATGTCACTGTGAAGAACATCCAATATTAGTCCAAGTACCATGGAAAGAGCTATTTCTTTATGCATCTGCCACCAACCTCCATTCGAATCAGTTCTTGTCCATTCTTCTGCTACTCTTCTTTTCTGTGACCCTTCAAAGGCATTTAACTGTGTGAATCACAATATTCTTGTAGATAAATTGGAACTTTTATGGGATTGATGGCATAGCCAACCAATGAATAATTCCGTATCCAACCAAAAGAATGCAGAAAGTTGTACTTTGTAATTCAACCAATATAGTCTGGGGGCATACCTCTGATCAGAGAGAAATCATGTGTGGGGTCCACTACTGTTCCTCATATATGTGAACAATCTCCCGTCCTGTATATAACAAGTTAGTTTTTTCTACAGACGAGGCTATTATTGTGATCAGTGACATACAGAAACAGAAGAAACAGTAACATTCTTAAAAGTATCATTAACTGGTTTTCTGCAAATAGTCTTGCTCTCGGTTTTATAAAGAAACAACATATTCAATTCTGCACAGTTAGAGGTAGGACGCCAATGGTAAGTGTTAACATATGATGATGAAGTGGTGAATAGAGTGGAAACTTAAGAATTCTCTGATGTGCACATCGGTGAGAATTTACATAGGACAAAACCGATTTTGTGACTCCTAAAAAACTTAGGCCAGCTACATTTGCTCTTGGAATCATTGCATGTCTTGGAAAGAGAGAAATCAGTAAATTGGCATATTTTACGTATTACATTCAGTAATGTCACATGGAATAATGTTCTGCAGTAACTCATCTTTAAGAAAGAAAGTCTTTGTTGCTCAAAAACATGCTATTATAATAATATGTGGTGCTCACCCATGATCATCTTGTATACACCTTTTTCAGGAGTTGGGCATTCTGACTGCTGCTTCACTGTGCATCTATTTCCTCATGCAGTTTGTTCAAAAGGAATTGCAATACCACATTAATGTTGTATTTAGCACAAAGGGGGTGCACAATGATGGAACAAAAAATTGTGATCCCTTACCCAGTGATATAAAATGTCTGACAAACAGCAAAGTTTCTCCATAACAACTCCTTCTGTTCCATACAAGAATTTCTGTGATGTAATGAGTAAAATGTTCAACATATAACTGTATGTACAAATTAATTTGCATTGTGAATGTAAAGTGACTTGTTCCACGTCATTATGATTTATTGTGCAAAATGATCCATGGTACAAGAAACTCTCACTCTCAGCTTCAAATATTTTTCACCAGTGTTACATTTTAACACAATTACTCAGTAATTTTTCTCATTTCTTGGTGATTTCAACTAACATACAAAAAAGAAGAAATACTCTCGGACAGAGGCACTGACTTTACCAATTGTGATAATCACTTACATTAATTTTGTCAGCCTCAGGTCCAATATGGAGACAACAGGTTTCAGACATAATTTTATTCATCCTGTTGTCACCTGTGTCTCAGTCAGACTGTATATCTTGCTGCAAACTCCCTCTGGTTTCTTGTCCTCTGACCAACACAATTTTAAATTGATCATTGTTGTTTTTGTACTAGGTATAGCCAAACTGTATTTTATATTATTTCTCCCACTTCATAATTGCTTGACTGTTGATCTCTGTGTTCTGTTCGAATGTATAAGTTGTGAATATTCTTCCCCCCCCCCCCCCCCCCCCAAACAAATACACATTACATTCTCACCTAAACAACTTATGCCATTGAATCACACCATTACAGATAAATCATCTTAATGGTTTCATTGCTGGCAGACCAGTAAGAGTGCATAAATTTGCAAGCTACTACAGCCTTCATACCGAATGTTATGTTTCATCAAAGCAATATCCTTAGTCTATCATTATGTTGTCACACAACGATAATTTGTGCAGAGGATTAATCAACTTGATTTACATTGGCAGTGTAATTTTTTTGTCCCGATAATGGTAACCCCTTTTTGAGAACCTTGCAGTTACTTCATGTTTCAAGCTAATTAAATGTTGAAACTTCCTGGCAGATTAAAACTGTGTGCCCGACCGAGACTCGAACTCGGAACCTTTGCCTTTCGCGGGCACGTGCTCTACCAACTGAGCTACCGAAGCACGACTCACGTCCGGTACTCACAGCTTTACTTCAGCCAGTATCCGTCTCCTACCTTCCAAACTTTACAGAAGCTCTTCTGCGAAAATTGCAGAACTAGCACTCCTGAAAGAAAGGATATTGCGGAGACATGGCTTAGCCACAGCCTGGGGGATGTTTCCAGAATGAGATTTTCACTCTGCAGCGGAGTGTGCGCTGATATGAAACTTCCTGGCAGATTAAAACTGTGTGCCCGACCGAGACTCGAACTCGGAACCTTTGCCTTTCGCGGGCACGTGCTCTACCAACTGAGCTACCGAAGCACGACTCACGTCCGGTACTCACAGCTTTACTTCAGCCAGTATCCGTCTCCTACCTTCCAAACTTTACAGAAGCTCTTCTGCGAAACTTGCAGAACTAGCACTCCTGAAAGAAAGGATATTGCGGAGACATGGCTTAGCCACAGCCTGGGGGATGTTTCCAGAATGAGATTTTCACTCTGCAGCGGAGTGTGCGCTGATATGAAACTTCCTGGCAGATTAAAACTGTGTGCCCGACCGAGACTCGAACTCGGAACCTTTGCCTTTCGCGGGCACGTGCTCTACCAACTGAGCTACCGAAGCACGACTCACGTCCGGTACTCACAGCTTTACTTCAGCCAGTATCCGTCTCCTACCTTCCAAACTTTACAGAAGCTCTTCTGCGAAACTTGCAGAACTAGCACTCCTGAAAGAAAGGATATTGCGGAGACATGGCTTAGCCACAGCCTGGGGGATGTTTCCAGAATGAGAAATTCTTCTAATTCTTCTAATTAAATGTTGTTTTTAGTCTTTATGACTCCAGAGATAGCTTTTTTTAGTATTAATCCAAATGCATTTGGAAATATTTAGTTTATCATATTGAGCATTTATCACCTGCTTGTCTGATATCAAGTAAGTCATCAGGTTGAGGTGTGGTAACCACATAGAGAATGTTGTGTGTTGCATTCTCTAAGTTTAACAAGGTCATCAGACAGGCACTTTTCAGCCGTTTTACTTTTCTCGAGCACAATATTTCTATTGCATGACAAATTTAAGGCTGGATACCAGATACATGAGGTTTATCTCATCGTACTTCCCGGCAATTGCCAAAGTAATACCATCATTTTATTCTCATTGCAGTTAGTGTTCAGACCAATTGGCAAGGTTTTGGTTTCTCATAAATTCTGGAATGCTAAGTGCTTTAAAGAGGTATGAAGCAGTTTAATTACCACCTCAGCCACTAGTACCTTCGTCCCACAAAAGCATGAGCCCATTATTGTTGTCATTGACTTCGTGTTATCGCAAAATAGGGGTGAGAGTGTCACTGATATGATACGTGAATTGGGGTGGCAGTCACTGAAAGAAAGGCGGTTTTCTTTGCGGCGAGATCTATTTATGAAATTTCAATCACCAACTTTCTCTCCCGAATGCATAAATATTTTGTTGACACCCACCTACATAGGGAGAAATGATCATCATAATAAAATAAGAGCAATTAAAGCTTGAACGGAAAGATTTAGGTGTTCCTTTTTACCCACGCACCATTCGAGAGTGGAATGGTAGAGAAGTAGTATGAAAATGGTTCGCTGAACCCTCTGCCAGGCACTTAAGTGTGAATTGCGGTATAACCATGTAGATTGTAGCAGGAGACCTAATGTTAATAGAACATTTCATTGTGGGTTAGAGAACTTGTATAAGATCTATCGAACACGCAGATTTTTCACCAAAAGGGAGATGAGATGATATAGGACCTTGTTTCATTGCTTTCTCAACTTTTCTGTGGTACATTTCTAAAGTAATTTTTGCTTTTATAACACCAGGTTTTGTTAACATCTTTTCATAATAAGTCACTTTTGTAACAACAATCAGTGTATGTATGATGGAATGAAATTTACGAGAAAAGGTTTGATCATAAAACATACACAAATTTGGAGGCTGGGTATTTGTTCGTAAAGGTATGGTACAGCCTACTGATATTCAAATCTTGGCTCAATTACTCTCACTTTTTCTTCACCAATAATGTCTCTTATCCCTTGGAAAAGAGTTGACATACTCAAAAACAAGGTATACATCTGCTACTCAGAACTTACTTATTTCGTTCTTGTTACCCTGCTTTTCTGTGAACACGTCACCTTTCTTTTGACTGATGGAGAACTTCAATTCTACATTTGATTATTGCAAAAACATGGATAAATGGTTCCTTAAGACTTGCAGAGCATCACCCTCCCACCTGGTATCGATAACAAACCACAGCTCTCCATTTGCTGTCCTTTGTATCATTGTACTGATTCCATTGTACTAACCATGATGGTTTGTTTTTACAGGGATAGTGGCAATAAGAGCCTTCAAAAATTAGTTTTGTTTTATATTGTCTTTGAGGGCATAGAAGTTTTGACAAAAACTCTTCTTTGTTTAAACAGAATGCAGACACACTAAAGCTTACACCTACAGATTCACTGAAATAAATGAGGACACAGATTTGGTCATCATATGGGATAGGAAAAATCTGGTAAACCATTCCTTTGTAAAAAAAAAATCCATAAAATAGTAAAATATTGCGTAATAACACTGAAAGCTAGAAACAAATACCTTCTTTAGGCTCCTTCCACACATTTTTATGATTCACCTAGAGGGGGTAGGGCAAACTTAGGATGTGAACTATTTTTAATGTTTCGTAAGGTGGATGGTGGCTGTAAGTTGCAGGTACTGTTAAAAACCTGTATAATACCAACTTTTAAAACATGTTGTTGGCAGAAAAACACCCGACTTCACCTTGGGAACACTCTCTCTCTCTCTCTCTCTCTCTCTCTCTCTCTCTCTCTCTCTCTGTGTGTGTGTGTGTGTGTGTGTGAGAGAGAGAGAGAGAGAGAGAGAGAGAGAGAGCGTGTAAATAAAACTGAAGGCACAGTTAACAGATTTTAATAAAAAGAATGAGGTTAGATCTCACAGTGTGTCATTGTCATAGACAAAATTTACAAAGAATTAAAATAGCTTGGTGACACTTAGTATGATTCAGCCTCAGCAGTGGGCTAATACATATTCCATGCCATCTGCTGAGTGTGTATGCACCACTAACAATGGTCATAGCATTTAGCTTGATTTTTAGGTTTTTGGAATTTGCACTTAGGTTTCTTTCTGACTCTATCTCACTTTTTTAAGCTTTGGCACTTAGCTCGCTATTGGCATTCATTCTTCACTCATACTCAGGTGTGTCTACACACTTCATTACCAGGCAATGTGAGCAGGTTTGAAGGTATAAAATAACTTATGCCTTTCATTCTGTGTCTGTGAGACAGCAATCAGGAGCTGTTACATGCATGATTGTGAGTTGCTAGGAGTGGACCAGATTGTAACAGCAATGAAACTGGTTGTTATCACTTATGACTGGAGTGTTGTACTGCCGTCCATAATATGTTGAAGTGTTATCACAGCAAAGTATCCCTCAGTAGAAGAGTATCTGTGTTTCTCCCCTCCTCTTGTGTTCTGTAAAATTCTCTCTGGTTGTGTACTTACATATGAGTGATCTGCTCCGATTTTTTTCTTCTTGCCAAATGAATTATTTGTTGGCAACTTTTCTTGTTCTCGAGTAAGGCGCTCTTCTCTCAAACAGGAAAACACACTTGCCAGAAACTGTAGAATCTAGAAGCATTCCAGTGTAATGTTGACATCGCTTCCAGAAACTGCAAACAGTGTTCTGTTGGGCCATAAATCTTTTGGTACTTAGGCTTGTTGATTGCTGCTAGCTTCAAATACCAAATAAGCAAGAGGCGCCTATCACAATTAAGATTGCTACTGGAGAGGCTCACTTTCTGGGCAAGGTTCTTCCTTTCCTGCCTTCAAGTCTGCATATTGTATTTTTGTTGGCCACCTTGTCTACAAAAGCAGCTTATGCATAAGAGTTTGGATACTTAGATTACATACAGGGTGATCAAAATGTCAGTATAAATTAGAAAACTTAATAAACCACGGAATAATGTTGATAGAGAGGTAAAAATTGACACATATGCTTGGAATGACAATGGGTTTTATTAGAACAAAAAAAAAAAAAATCACGAAATGTCCGACAGATGGCGCTGGACAGAAAAACTGCTACCGTGATGGATGAGAGGTACACCGGTATGTTACAGAATCACATCATCCCCAGCCTGGCTGATAAACACCTGATGGAATGTACGATGTTTATGCAGGATGGCGCTCCACCCCATATTGCTAGATGCGTGAAAGATCTCTTGTGCGTGTTGTTTGGTGATGATCATGTGCTCAACCGCCACTTTCATCATGCTTGGCCTCCCAGACCTCAGTCCGTATGATTATTGGCTTTGGGATTACCTGAAGTTGCAAGTGTATCATGATCGACCAACATCTCTAGAGATGCTGAAAGACAACATCCGATGCCAATGGCTCGCCATAACTCCGAACATGCTTTACATTGCTGTTCACAACATTATTCCTTGACTACAGCTATAGTTGAGGAACAATGGTGGACATATTGAGCGTTTCCTGTAAAGAACACCATCTTTGCTTTGTCTTACTTTGTTATGCTAATTGCTGCTATTCTGCTCAGATAAAGCACCATCTGTTGGACATTTTTTGAACATTTGTATATTTTTGTTTCCAATAAAACCCCATGTCACTCCAAGCATGTGTGTCAATTTATACTGACTTTTTGATCACCCGGTATGTACAAGTAAAGGTGATATGATAATACATTACAGAACTTATATTTCTGTGCATACATATTTAAATTATAAATTATTGCTATTGATATAACACACTTAATAAATTTAAATGTTTTTAATGGAGAAAAATCAATGAATCTGTAAATATGACTTTAAAGATTTTCCGAAGGTTACCTCGGTATTTACTTATATGTTTTCAGGAAATGTGTTATAAAGTTTAACTCCCACGTGGAAAGTTACGGGGAAGTGTTGATCTGGATCAAAAGTAATTTTGGGAGTCATTATGATGTATCTGCAAAATTTGCCATTTTGACATGTCTGCTTCACCACTGCTTAATATAAATCTGACAAATTGTTTAATGAATGTACACATCCCTTAAGTACTATGAGGTACCTCGATCATCAGCGATTTGAACTTAGCTGGTAACAATGAGAGTGTTTCCATTGTTTGCAAAACTTCTTTTCCCTTTGTGCCTAAACAAAAATTTGGTAGATATGTAATCGTGATTTTAAAACCCTGATTTTTGATCATTGTAGTCTACTGCCCTTACCTATTGCATTCATTTTACACCTGGCAATGGTCCAAGAAGCTGAAAGTCAATTCACAGTAAAAAATGACAGCAGGAAAGTATCTCCTGTTTAATATTAATGAAATTAATTATTGTATAGTTGAATGCTAACACAGTTTTCATGTTTGTTACAAGACATCTTACTCCCATGAGAACCACAAATACAAGATTAGGCTAATTACAGTGTACAGAGAGGCAATTAAACAATCATTATTATGTCATTGTGTATGCAAATGTAATGGGAAGAAGCAGTAATATTTCTTACAATGGGAAGTACCCTCTCCCATGAACATTACAATGGTTTGCAGAGTGTGGATGTAGATATATAATGCAATGTGTATGACAAATCTTGGTTCCATCATACATTTCACTTTTTGTATCTTTTCAGTGACACCACAAAAACACAAGTTTTTTCCCATTTTTTCAGGAAATAGAAAGAGCTCCATCTGTAGCTACAGAGATGGATTATATTTTTACAAAAGTTCAAAAGCAGTTAAATATATCTTGTCCTGCATTAGTATTATGCATTGACAATTGTTCTTCATAAATGTTGAAATCCCTTGCTGTATTGTTAGCAGTACTAGACAACTATCTCCAAAAAGAAGCTGCAATATGCCTCCTCCTGCTACACATATGTAAACAACAGTGAATGAAACTGTGGGAGTCAGCCCACCCACTAGGTAATTAATACTACTGAGTGTGGTATATTACATATTGGGAGATCTATGTATGTACAAAATATATATCATTACTCTTTCAAATGACGGGGCTATAATAATGTGCACTGTGGCCTACAAATATGGCATCCATTTATTATACTCTTCTTTTTACTTCAGACATAAACACAGAATATGAATACACTCATGATTGGCTTCAGTAGTACATTGAGCATCTTCAGTTTCTATACATCCTAGATAGCATTTGGCAAATAAAGTATTATACATTTACATCTACACGATTACTCTGCTGTTCACAATAAAGTGCCTGGCAGTGGGTTCAGTGAAGCACCATCAAGCTGTCTCTGAACCATTCCACTCTCTAATGGCACATGGGAAATAAAAGCACTTAAATTTTTCTGTGCGAACCCTGATTTCTCTTATTTTATCATGATGATCATTTCTTCCTATGTAGATGGGTGCCAAGAGAATGTTTTCGCAATCGGAGGAGAAAACTGGTGATTGAAATTTCATGAGAAGATCCCATCGCAATGAAAAACGCCTTTGTTTTAGTGATTGCTATTCCAATTCACAGATCATGTCTATGGCACTACCTCCCCTATTTTGTGATAATACAAAACAAGCTGCCCTTCTTTATACTTTTTCGGTGTCATTCCTCAGTCCCACCTGATGCGGATCCTACACCACACAGAAATACACCAGAATAGGGAGGACAAGCATGGTGTAAGCAGTCTCTTTAATAGATCTACTGCACCTTCTAAGTGTTCTGCCAATGAATTGCAGTCTTTGGTATGCTCTACCCACATCATTATCTATGTGATCATTCCAATTTAGGTTACTTGTAATTGTAATCCCTAAGTATTTAGTTGAATTTACAGCCTTCAGATTTGTGTGACTTATTGCATAATCGAAATGTACTGGATTTCTTTTACTACTCATGTGAATAACTTCACACTTTTCTTTATTCAGGGTCAATTGCCACTTTTTGCACCATACAGAGAGCATGGAGAGCTGCCTCGGATCAGTCTCTGGACTGAAGACCACAACAACAGCAATAACAGATATCTTATATAAATCATTTTGCAATTAATTTTGGTCATCTGATGACTTTACAAGATGGTAAATGACAGCATCGTTCCTGAAGAGGGGCAGCAGCCTTTTCAGTAGTTGCAAGGGCAACAGTCTTGATGATTGACTGATCTGGCCTTGTAGCAATAACCAAAACGGCCTTGCTGTGCTGGTACTGCGAACGGCTGAAAGCAAGGGGAAACTACGGCCGTAATTTTTCCTGAGGGCATGCAGCCTTACTGTATGATTAATTGATGATGGCGTCCTCTTGGGTAAAATATTCCGGAGGTAAAATAGTCCCCCATTCGGATCTCCGGGCAGGGACTACTCAAGAGGATATCGTTATCAGGAGAAAGAAAACTGGCGTTCGGAGTGTGGAATGTCAGATCCCTTAATCGGGCAGGTAGGTTAGAAAATTTAAAAAGGGAAATGGATAGGTTAAAGTTAGATATAGTGGGAATTAGTGAAGTTCGGTGGCAGGAAGAACAAAACTTCTGGTCAGGTGAACACAGGGTTATAAATACAAAATCAAATAGGGGTAATGCAGGAGTAGGTTTAATAATGAATAGGAAAATAGGAATGCGGGTAAGCTACTACAAACAGCATAGTGAATGCATTATGGTGGCCAAGATAGATACGAAGCCCACACCTACTGCAGTAGTACAAGTTTATATGCCAACTAGCTCTGCAGATGAAGAACTTGAAGAAATGTATGATCAAATAAAAGAAATTATTCAGATAGTGAAGGGTGACGAAAATTTAATAGTCATGGGTGATTGGAATTCGGTAGTAGGAAAAGGGGGAGAAGGAAACGTAGTAGGTGAATATGGACTGGGGCAAAGAAATGAAAGAGGAAGCCGTCTGGTAGAATTTTGAACAGAGCATAACATAATCATAGCTAACACTTGGTTCAAGAATCATAAAAGAAGTCTGTATTCATGAAAGAAGCCTAGAGATACTGACAGGTTTCAGATAGATTATATAATGGTAAGACAGAGATTTAGGAACCAGGTTTTAAATTGTAAGACATTTCCAGGGGCAGATGTGGACTCTGACCACAAACTATTAGTTATGATTTGTAGATTAAAACTGAAGAAACTGCAAAAAGGTGGGAATTTAAGAAGATGATGACCTGGATAAACTGACTAAACCAGAGGTTGTACAGAGTTTCTGGTAGAGCATAAGGGAACAATTGACAAGAATGGGGGAAAGAAATACGGTAGAAGAAGAATGGGTAGCTTTGAGGGATGAAGTAGTGAAGGCAGCAAAGGATCAAGTAGGTAAAAAGACGAGGGCTAGTAGAAATCCTTGGGTAACAGAAGAAATATTGAATTTAATTGATGAAAGGAGAGAATATAAAAATGCAGTAAATGAAGCAGGCAAAAAGGAATACAGACGTCTCAAAAATGAGATCGATAGGAAGTGAAAAATGGTTAAGCAGGGATGGCTAGAGGACAAATGTAAGGATGTAGAGGCTTATCTCACTAGGGGTAAGATAGATACTACCTACAGGAAAATAAAAAGACCTTGGGAGAAAAGAGAATCACTTGTATGAATATCAAGAGCTCAGATGGAAAGCCAGTTCTAAGCAAAGAAGGAAAAGCAGAAAGGTGGAAGGAGTGTATAGAGGGTCTATACTTGAGGACAATTTTATGGAAATGGAAGAGGATGTAGATGAAGATGAAATGGGAGATATGATACTGCGTGAAGAGTTTGACAGAACACTGAAAGACCTGAGTCGAAACAAGGCCCCCGGAGTAGACAACATTCCATTAGAACTACTGACAGCCTTGGGAGAGCCAGTCCTGACAAAACTCTACCATCTGGTGAGCAAAATGTATGAGACAGGCGAAATACCCTCAGAATTAAAGAAGAATATACCTAATAATTCCAACCCCAAAGAAAGCAGGCGTAGACAGATGTGAAAATTACCGAACTATCAGTTTAATAAGTCACAGCTGCAAAATACTAACACGAATTCTCTACAGACGAATGGAAAAACTAGTAGAAGCCGACCTCGGGGAAGATCAGTTTAGATTCCGTAGAAATGTTGGAACACGTGAGGCAATACTGTCCCTACGACTTACCTTAGAAGCTAGATTAAGGAAGGGCAAACCTACGTTTCTAGCATTTGTAGACTTAGAGAAAGCTTTTGACAATGTTGATTGGAATACTCTCTTTCAAATTCTGAAAATATCAGGGGTAAAATACAGAGAGCGAAAGGCTATTTACAATTTGTACAGAAACCAGATGGCAGTTATAAGAGTTGAGGTTCGCCGATGACATCATAAATCTGTCAGAGACAGCAAAGGACTTAGAAGAGCAGTTGAATGGAATGGATAGTGTCTTGAAAGGAGGATATAAGATGAACATCAACAAAAGCAAAACGAGGTTAATGGAATGTAGTCTAATTAAGTCGGGTGATGCTGAGGGAATTAGATTAGGAAATGAGACACTTAAAGTAGTAAAGGAGTTTTGCTATTTGGGGAGCAAAATAACTGATGATGGTTGAAGTAGAGAACATATGAAATGTAGACTAGCAATGGCAAGGAAAGCGTTTCTGAAGAAGAGAAATTTGTTAACATCGAGTATAGATTTAAGTGTCAGTAAGTCATTTCTGAAAGTATTTGTATGGAGTGTAGCCAGGTATGGAAGTGAAACATGGACAATAAATAGTTTGGACAAGAAGAGAATAGAAGCTTTTGAAATGTGGTGCTACAGAAGAATGCTGAAGATTAGATGAGTAGATCACATAACTAATGAGGAAGTATTGAATAGGATTGGGGAGAAGAGAAGTTTGTGGCACAACTTGACCAGAAGAAGGGATTGGTTGTAGGACATGTTCTGAGGCATCAAGGGTTCACCAATTTAGTATTGGAGGGCAGCGTGGAGGGTAAAAATCGTAGAGGGAGACCAAGAGATGACTACACTAAGCAGACTCAGAAGGATGCAGGTTGCAGTAGGTACTGAGAGATGAAGAAGCTTGCATTAGATAGAGTAGCATGGAGAGGTGCATCCAACCAGTCTCAGGACTGAAGACCACAACAACAACAACATTTGCAAACAATCTGAGATGGCTACTCAGATTGTCTCTTATATAGTTAATACAGATCAGGAACAATAGAGAGCCTTTAACACTTCCTTGGGGAATGTCGGATATTACTTATGTTTTCCTTGACGACTTTCCATTTAGTTCTGCGAACTGTGACCTTCCTGCAGGAAATCATGAATCCAGTTGCACAAGTGAGGTGATATTCCATAGGCACACAGTTTGGTTACAAGATACTTGTGAGAAATGGTTTCGAATGCCTTCTAAAAATCAAAAAATATGGAATCATTTTGACATCCTCCGTCAATAGCACTCATTACTTCATGAGTATAAAGAGCTAGTTGTGTTTCACAAGAATGATATTTTCTGAACCATGCTGACTATATGTCAATAAATCATTTTCTTCGACATACTTCATAATGCTCGAACACAGTATATGTTCCAGAACCCTACTGCAAATTGAAGTTAGTGATATGGGCCTGAAATTCAGTGGATTACTCTTATTTTCCTTTTGGTGTTGTGGTGTGACTTGAGCAATTTTCCAGTCTTTAGTTACGGATCTTCCTGCAAGCGAGCAGTTGTATATAATTGCTAAATATGGAGCTATTGCATCAGCATACTCTGAGAGGGACCTGACTGATATACAGTCTGCACCAGAAGCCTTGCGTTTATTAAGTGATTTAAGCTGCTTTGTGACACTGAGGATATCTACTTCTGTGTTTCTTATCTTGACAGATGTTCTTGATTGGAATTCAGGAATATTTACTTCATCTTCTTTGGTGAAGGAGTTTCAGAAAACCTTGTTTAATAACTCTGCTTTGGTAGCGCTGTCATCAATGACTTGCTTCACCATTGTTATCGCACAGTGAAGGTATTGATTGCATCTTGCCACTGGTGTGCTTTATGTATGACCAGAATCTCCTTGGGTTTTCTGCAGATTTTGAAGCAGAGTTTCGTTATGGTATATTATTAAAAGTATCTCGCATTGAAGTAAGCACCATATTTCGAATTTCTGTAAAACTTCGCCAATATTTGGGATTTTGCGTTCTTTTAAATTTGGCATGCTTTTTTTGCTGCTTCTGAAACAGCAATCTGATGCATTTTGTGTACCATGGGGAATCAGTACCATCACTTATTAATTTATGTGGTATATATCTCCCAATTGCCATTGACACTCTCTCTCTGAAATTATTTCACATCTTTTCTACACTTACAGGATCAGATTGGAAGGCGTGGAGACTGTCTCTTAAAAAGGAGAGAAGAGCATTTTTATCAGCTTTTTTAAATAGACTTACTTTGCATTTCTTTTTGATGGTTGTAGGTGTTATGGCATTCAGCCTAGCAGCAACTGCCTTGTGGTTGCTAATCCCTGTATTCATCACAATACTCACTATTTGTCCAGAATTATTTGTTGCTAAGTGATCAAGTGTGCTATTGCAACCATTTACGCTTTGAGTGGGCTCATAAACTAATTCATCAAAATAATTTTCTGAGAAAGTATTCAGTACAATTTCAGATGACGTTTTATGCCTGCTGCCGCCTTTAAACATATAATTTTTCCAGCATATTGAGGGTAGATTGAAGTCACCACTGACTATAACTGTATGAGTGGGGTACCTATTTGAAATGAGATTCAAGTTTTCTTTGAACTGTTCAGTAACTATATCTTCTGAGTTGGGGGTCGGCAAAACAATCCAATTAATTGTGTACTCCGATTTTAAAGTATAACCTCTACCCATACTATTTCACAGGAACTATCTACTTCAATTTCACTACAAGGTAAACTACTTCTGACAGCAGGAAATACTCCACCACTAACTGTATTTGATCTAACCTTTCTGAACACTGTTAGATCATGTGAAAAAATTGCAGCTGAACTTATTTCCAGCTCTAACCAGCGTTCTGTACCTGTAACAAATTGAGCTTTAGTGCTTTCTATAGGGGCTCAGAGCTCGATTTCTTTCCCAACACAGCTACGACAATTTACAGCTACAACACCGATCGTTTCTACAACCAACTTACTGTGTTTTACCTGCCCTCTTTTAGGCAGATGGCCTTTCTATGGTTCCCTGAGACCCTCTAACCTAAAAAACCGCCCAGTCCCTTCCACACAGCTCTTCCTACCCATGTAGCCATTTCCTGTGTGTAGCGGACTCCTGACCTATTAAGTGGAACCCGGAAATCCACCACTTGATGGCGCAAATCAAGGCATCTCAGACCCTCCACTCGGCTCTGCACCAAAGGACCATAGTTGGTTCTATCAATGATGCTTCAGATGGTGTGCTCCACCTTAATCTCACAAGCAAGACTGACAGTCTTTACCATTTCCGTTAGCCACCCTAAATCAGAGAGAATCTCCATCGATCCAAAGCGACACACATCACTGGTACCAATATGAGCCACCAACTGCAGATGGCTGCACCATGTACTCTTCACGGCATCCAGTAACAGGCATCTTGGCAGCGTTCAAAGCAGTTGCCTGTGCAGCAGCAGCAGCGCGACATAGCCGCTATGTGGCGCTCGCTCGCTTATATACAAGTCCGAACACGCGTGACCTTGAGTCGGACTTAGAATATTTCTGCCTGCTGGTGGAGCTTTATCCCGGACGCGAGCACTAGTTGTTCTAGGTGCTCGCGTCCGCTGTGCGCCAGGCAGGCACACTGCCAAGATTGCGTAAGCAGAGTCCTCGAACATTTGGTACTCCTGTACCTCCTCGAACAACGGCTACAGTAAACCATCCGTTGCCATGACCAAATGAATCATTTATATCTAAACTAAAATTCAGTCTGCAACTGCAGAAAACAGCAGGACCATCCAGCAGGGCTTGAGCAGAGACAGAGTTAACTGGAATACGATTCTTCTTGTCTCCAGCTGTTGTAGCAAACTCGATGTTCTCGATGGTCTTGTAGACTGTTTGTTTAGGGCGGCGGCGATATCTTCTGTACGGCATCTTGGCAGCGTTCAATGCAGTTGCCTGTGCAGCAGCAGCAGCGCGATATAGCCGCAGCGCTCGCTCACTTATATACAAGTCCGAACACATGTGACCTTGAGTCGGACTTAGAATATTTCTGCCTGCTGGCGGAGCGTTATCTTACGCATTCTTGGCAGTGCGCCTGCCTGGCGCACAGCGGACGCGAGCACCTAGAACAACTAGTGCTTGCGTCCGGGATAACGCTCTGCCAGCAGGCAGAAATATTCTAAGTCCGACTCAAGGTCACACGTGTTCGGACTTGTATATAAGCGAGCGAGCGCCGCGCAGTGGCTATGTTGTGCTGCTGCTGCTACACAGACAACTGCATTGAACACTGCCAAGATGCCGTACAGAAGATATCGCCGCCGCCCTAAACAAACAGTCTACAAGACCATCCAGAACATTGAGTTTGCTACAACAGCTGGAGACAAGAAGAATCGTATTCCAGTTAAGTCTGTCGCTGCTCAAGCCCTGCTGGATGGTCCTGCTGTTTTCTGTAGTTGCAGACTGAATTTTAGTTTAGATATAAATGATTCATTTGGTCATGACTCCCCCGGTATGCACAGGGAGTGTACACTGGCTTCCTTCCCCTCCTTGGCAGCCATGTTCCTAAGGGGCCCCATGTTTCATGCAAAATGTGGTTTCTACTCTCATATTTAGTAGTATCCCAGTGACCTGTACATTAAACAGTAGAATATCCAGAATGGAATAATGACAGTATTACGAAAAGGATAGTTGCTATGTGCCATAAAGCAGATGCTGAGTCACAGATAGGCACAACAAAAAGGCTGTCAGAAAGTAAGCTTTTTACCAAAAAGACCTTCATTGGAAATAGGCAGTGTAAATACACTCACACAAATTCAACTTGTTCACACATGACCGCAGTCTCAGGCAGCTGAGGCCAGCCTTAATTCTACCTGCTGAAAAAATCTCTACTGCTGTTGTTTTGAACCACAATGATTATCTGGCAAAAGGGCTCCTCTAGCTGTCAGATTTGAAGGCATGAACAAATCCGAGGTATGGCTATGCTCACCCACATGGCACCATCCTATGCCAACCTATTCATGGACCATCCAGAGGAATCCTCCCTAAACACCCAAAATCCCAGACTCCTCACCTGGTTCAGATTCATTGATGACATCTTTTCGATTTGGATTGAGGGTGAGGGCACCTCAACCACATCCCTCCAGAACCTCAACAGATTCACCCCCATTTACTTCATCTGGGCCTGCTCAACCCAACAAACCACCTTCCTAGGTGTTGACCTCCACGTTAAATGGCTGCTACAGTATGTTCATATATACTAACCTACCTAAAATGTAGACTGGCAATGGCAAGGAAAGCGTTTCTGAAGAAGAGAAAATTGTTAACATCAAGTATTGATTTAAGTGTCAGGAAGTTATTTCTGAAAGTATTTGTATGGAGTGTAGCCATGTATGGAAATGAAACATGTATGATAAATATTTTGGACAAGAAGAGAATAGAAGCTTTCGAAATGTGGTGCTAGAGAAGAATGCTGAAGATTAGATGGGTAGATCACATAACTAATGAGGAGGTAATGAATAGAATTGGGGAGAAGAGGAGTTTGTGGCACAACTTGACTAGAAGAAGGGATCGGTTGGTAGGACATGTTCTGAGGCATCAAGGGATCACCAATTCAGTACTGGA
Source organism: Schistocerca gregaria (assembly GCF_023897955.1). NCBI lineage: Eukaryota > Metazoa > Arthropoda > Insecta > Orthoptera > Acrididae > Schistocerca > Schistocerca gregaria. Next base: position 1,096,017,330 of record NC_064920.1, read on the forward strand.
GGGCAGCGTGGAGGGTAAAAATCGTAGACGGAGACCAAGAGATGAATACACTAAGCAGATTGAGAAGGATGTAGGCTGCAGTAGGTACTGGGAGATGAAGAAGCTTGCACAGGATAGAGTAGCATAGAGAGCTGCATCAAACCAGTATCAGGACTGAAGACCACAACAACAACAACAACCTACCTCCACTTCGACACCTGCAACCCATTCCATACCAAGATGTTCCTTCCACACAGAGTAGCAATTCATGGCCTTCACATCTATAGTGACAAGTGGTCCATCTCGAAATATACCAATGGACTCACTAGGCCTTCGCAGACCATAATTACCCTCCCAGCCTAGTATAAAAACAGATCTCCTGTGCCTTATCTCTCCAGTCACCTACTATCTTTTAAAGTCCCACTGTCTGGCCACAGAGGAACATTTCCCCCGTGACTCAGTACCATCCAGGACAGGAGCAACTGGATCACATCCTCCAGCAGGGTTTCTACCAACTCTTTTCATGTCCTGGAATGAGAAGTATCCTACCCACTATCCTTCCCACCACTCTCACTGTGGTATTCTGCCAGCCACAAACCTACACAATATACAGATCCATCCCTCTACGACCCCTGCTCCCAACCCCTTGCCTTATGGCTAATATTTGTGTAATAGACCTAGATCCAAGCCTGCCCCACATGTCATCCCACCTCCACCACCACCTACTCCAGTCCAGTGCTGCATTCTACATGTGCTGTTTGTCAGCATGAATTACCACTGACAAACTGTGGCCAAGAAACAGCTGGACCACCCCAGTTGCTGGGCATGATGCTCAACATGACATTCCTCATTTCAATATTTGCATCACAACCTGTACCATCTGGATCTTAACCACCAGAACCAGCTATTCTGAATTTCACAAGTGGGAACTCTCCTTGCAATGTATCACACATTCCCCGTAACCTTCCTGTCTTCAACCTTCATTAGCCATTGTTCTTAACCAGTAGCTTCTTCCCTGCCCCATTTCAACACTACACAGCCCTCTATTCTACCAACACATCCACAGTCTTTTTACTTCTCCTATTTTCTGCTAGCCTCCCCCCCCCCCACCCGCCCCCCTCCCCGCCCTCTGTCTAACCACCTGTCTGCACCTACCATCTCTCCACCTCATCCCTGTATGCTCGCAAAAGCAGCACTTTATCGTCCCCCACATCTACCCTGCTAACCCTAGCCTTCCCCACCCGAGCCTCCTCTGTTCCCCCACTACTAGGTTGCTTCTCCCATTATGCGTTGCTGCTCGCAGTCTGGCCTCAGCAGCCAGAGAATGTGGTCATGTGTGTGTGTCGCATTTGCGTGAGTGTGATCGTGTGTATATGTTGTCTATTTCTGTTGAAGGCCTTGTTGCCTGAAAGGTTACTTTCTGACAGTCTTTTTGCTGTGCACATCTTTGACTCAGCATCTCCACTATAAGGTGAGTAGCAACTATCCTTTTTATAATATTGTCATTATTGATCTGTATATTAGTTTCTTGACAGTGCCATAACTCATATATGGTAGTTCATTTATTCATGGTCTCAAAGAAAGCTTTGACCTGAGATTAATAAATATTTAAGGTAGTTTTCCAGAGAAGGAGTTTTTCAAACCATTATGTAGTTTCTGAAATACTAAAATGTACTTATGACAGTCTTTGTAAGGTGAATCCCACCCCAAAATCTTTAGTCCACATTCCATTCTTAACATGTTAACATCTCCACATCACTTACATTAGCAAAAAGTCTACGATCAGCAAGCAGTTGCATAACATAATGTGTTGATGTCTGTGTTATCAATCACCATGTCCACATATCCATGAGAGTCAGTGCCACGTTAGCAAGTCAGAGCCAGATTAGCAAATGAGAAACTCCTGTGTTAAATGTCAGGAGACCACGACTATTTTGTATTATGTAAAAACTGGTACCAAGTCTGCTTCCGATCAGTACAAGCATAATACCATGTAGAGAAACTGTTGCTATCACTCATACTTTCAGAATATCTGTATGACTCTGTTAATGCCTGAACTTCCAACAGTGATTTACCTGTCACACACTTTGTGACATTTGCCTGCTTCAATTCTTCATTTATGGTCCTCGATGTTGATGTACTGTGTTAGTATACTGGCTGCAAAATGGGGGGTGGAAGTTCAACACTGACTACTTTAAATGATGTAGCTGACAGGTAAACATTTGCGTTTCACAGTTCTTTACTTTCACTGTTCACAACACCCCAATAATACACAGTTATACACGCACTGCACTATTGTTTAACTTTCGATAAACCTCCAACATCAACATACTACTTCAATAGTTTACTGTTGAACATCTACAGGCAGTAAAAACCTAACCACACAGTTCTTGCTGCATAATATGGTATTTATTGAACAGACATTGTCATTGTTTTAACACACGACCTAATTGTGTTACATTTATTTCACAGTTAAGTGGATGCATTGTTGTTCTAATGAATACGTGTTCCTCGTCTGAAACTCAGCCGTGGACTGACTGTCTCAGGACCAAAAATCAGGCCCTTATATGCCATCACAATAACAGACACCGAAACTACACATTGTTTGATGTTTAATTTACAGAAATTACAATTAAAACTTAACTCATTAAATTAACTGACTACATCCAAAAATTGCATCTTTTTAACAGTTTCTTCTGCTACAAGGGTTAGACTGAATTATTTGTTTAAATGATGAAATTAACAAATATAGTTGTGCAAACAATACTTTTGACAAATCTATAATTACTTTGGAATTAATTAAGAGCCACCTTTGTTAACATGTTTTCAAATAGATCCTTTAAGAATACTATTAGTTGTTCTTCCAAATATTTATAATTATTATAGACTTTATATTTGTTTATAAGTCAACAACAGAATTTAAGTTACGAAACAATTACTGATTTCACCCTATAACAAAAGATACTAACCAGGCATAGTCAAAACAAATCAGAAAATCAATTACAGGCATAAAACCAAGCACAAAATTAGACCTGGTGTTATATTCTTTAAAACTGAGAGCCAACCTTTCTCTTTTATGAAAATGCAGATATTAATCAAGTATGGTAACGGTAATTAGTTAAAAGTGAAAAAAAAATGAATTTTAAGAAGGCAGATGGCAAAACAAGAGGTGAAGTTAAAATATCTCAGCTTGCTTCATCACAACTTCTCCATTGATTCTCTTTGTAAATTACCACTGCTTCGTACATTTACTGTATCTACACATCAAATATCTATTATTATTAAGGGCTATAATTTGTGCCCTGTTTTCATAAAGTAAAGCAATTGTTGTGACTTTATAAGGTTATATTTGAGTAGTGAGAATGCCCTGGCGAGGCTCGTGTGCCTGAGTGATACAGATAGCCGTATCCTAGGTGCAGCCACAATGGGGGGATATTTGTTGAGAAGCCAGAAAGACACGTGGTTCCTGAAGGGGGCAGCAACCTCTTCAGTAGCTGCAGGGGCAACAGTCTGGCTAATTGACTGATCTGGACTTGTAACATAAACCAAAACAGCCTTGTTGTCCTGATATTGCAAATGGCTGAAAGCAAGGGGAAACCACAGCTTTAATTTCTCCAGAGGGCATGCAGCTCTACTGTATGGTTAAATGATGATGGAATCTTCTTGGGTAAAGTAGTACCCCATTAGGATCTACGGGTGGGAACTACTCAGGAGGACATTATTATCAGGAGAAACAAAACTGGTTTTCAACGGATTGTAGTGTGTAATGTCAGATCCCCTAATCAAGCACATAGTTTAGAAAATTTAAAAAGAAAAATGGATAGGCTAAAATTAGATTTAGTGGAATTAGTGATGTTCAGTGACAGGAGGAACAGGACTTCTGGTCAAGTGAATACAGGGTTATAAAGACAAAATCAAATAGGGATGATGCATGAGTAGGTTTAATAATGAATGAAGAAACAGGACGCGGATAAGCAACTATGAGCAGCATAGTGAACTCTTTATTGTAGCCAAGCTAGACACAAAGCCCACACCCACTATGGTAGTACAAGTTTATATGTCAACTAGCTCCACAGAAGAGGAAGAAATTGAGGAAATGTATGATGAGATAAAAGAAATTATTGAGATAGTTAAGGGAGGTGAAAATTTAATAGTCATGGGGGACCAGAATTCGATAGTAAGAAAAGGAGGAGAAGGAAAAGTAGTGGATGAATATAAACTGCAGGAAAGGAATGAAAGAGGAATTTGTCTGGAAGAATTTTGCACAGAACATAATTTAATCATTGCTAACACTTGGTTTAAGAATCATGAAAGGAAGTTGTATATGAGGAAGATAACAGGAGACACTGGAATGTTTCAGATTCCAGAACGAGATTTTCACTCTGCAGTGGAGTGTGCACTGATATGAAACTTACCATCTGATGGTAAAGCACTTGCCCGTGAAAGGCAAAGGTCCCAAGTTCGAGTCTCGGTCCGGCACACAGTTTTAATCTGCCAGGAAGTCCCATATCAGTGTATACTCCACTACAGAGTGAAAATCTCATTCTGGAAACATCCCCTAGGCTGTGGCTAAGCCACGTCTCCGCTATATCCTTTCTTTCAACAGTGCTAGTTCTGCAAGGTTCACAGGAGAGCTTCTCTAAAGTTTGGAAGGTAGGAGACGAGGTACTGGCAGAAGTAAAGTTGTGAGTATGGGGCATGAGTCGTGCTTGGGTAGCTCAGATGGTAGAGCACTTGCGTGCGAAAGGCAAAGGTCCCGAGTTCGAGTCTTGGTCCAGCACACTGTTTTAGTCTGCCTGGAAGTTTCAGGTTTCAGATTGATTATATAATCGTAACCAGAGATTTCAGAATCAGATTTTAAATTGTAAAACATTTCCAGGGGCAGATGTGGATGCTGATCACAATTTTTTGGTTATAAACTACAGATTAAAACTGAAGAAACTGCAAAAAGGTTGGTATTTAAGGAGATGGGACATTGATAAGCTGAAAGAACGAGAGGTTGTAGAGAGTTTTGTAGGGAGTATTAAGGAACAATTGACAATAACAGGGGAAAGGAATACAGTAGTTGAAAAACGGGTAGCTTTGAGAGATGAAATAGTGAAGGCAGCAGAGGATCAAGAAGGTAAAAAGATGAGGGTTCATAGGACTCCTTGGGTAACACAGGAGATGCTGAAAGGAGGAAATAGAAAAATGCAGTAAATGAAGCAGGCTAAAGGAAATACAAACGTCTATAAAATGAGATCGAAAGAAAGCGCAAAATGGCTTAGCAAGGAGGGCTAGAGGACAAACGTCACGATGTAGAAGCATATATCACTAGGGGTAAAATAAATGCTACCAACAGGAAAATTAAACACACCTTTGGAGAAGAGAGAAGCAGCTATATGAATATCAAGAGCTGAGATGGAAACCTAGTTCTAAGCAAAGAAGGGAAAGCAGAAAGGTGGGAAGAGTATGTAGAGGGTCTATGCAAGGGAGTTGTACTTGAGGGAAATATTATGGAAATAGAAGAGGACATAGATGAAGATGATGTGAGAGAGAATGAAAAAACTGCTAGAAGCCAACCTTGGGGAAGATCAATTTGGATTCCAGAGAAATTTAGAAACACGCGAGTAAATATTGACCATAGTAATTCTCATTGAAAATGCATTAAGAAAAGGCAAACCTGCATTTATAGAGTTAGAGAAAGCTTTTGATAATGTTGACTAGAATACTCTCTTTCAAATTCTAAAGGTGGTGGGGGGAAAATGTAGGGAGCTAAAGGCTATTCACAATCTGTACAAAAATCAGTTGGCAGTTATAAGAATCGATGGAAATGAAAGGGAAACAGTGGTTGAGGAGGAAGTGAGACAGGGTTGTAACCTATGCCCTATATTATTCAACCTGTATGTTGAGCAAGCAGTAAAGGAAACAAAAGAAAAGTTTGGAGTAGGAATTAAAGTCCACAGAGAATAAATAAAAACCTTGAGGTTTGCCAATGATATTGTACCTCTGTCAGAGACAACAAAGGACTTGGAAGAGCAGTTGGACGGAATTGACAGTGTCTTGAAAGGAGGATATAAGATGTACATCAACAAAAGCAAAATGTGGAAATGAAATGTAGTCAAATTAAATCAGGTGATTCTGGGGGAATTAGGTTAGGAAATGTGACACTTAAAGGAGTAGATGAGTTTTGTTATTTGGGAAGTGAAACAACTGATGATGGTCAAAGTAGAGAGGATATAAAATGTAGGCTGGTAATGGTAAGAAATGCTTTTCTGAAGAAGACAAATTTGTTAACATCGAGTATAGATTTAAATGTCAGGAAGTCCTTTCTGAAAGATTTTGTATGCGGTTTAGCCAAGTATGAAAGTAAAACATGGATGGTGAATAGTTTAGACAGAAGTATTTGGAGTGTGGTGCTACAGAAGAATGCTGAAGATTACATGGGTAGCTCACATAACTATTGAGGAGGTACTGAATAGAAATGGGGAGAACAGAAATTTGTTGTACAACCTGACTACAAGTGTGTGTATGTGGGAAGGGGGGGGGGGATATTTTTGTGAGAACTGGAACTGCTCATTGAGGGTTTGATAGAGACAGTAAATATGGAGAAAGTTAAGGTTGATGAAAATGTGTGCAGTGTACATTATAAGAGCAATTCCTCCAAACCAGTTGATAGCGATCTGACATACATTCTTTAAGGAGAAACCTCATGCAGTATGGGCAGTGCAGGAAGTTACCCAACTATGTGATGCCTGTCTGGTTGAGGATGTCTTTCTGCTTGGCATGGTGAAAGGAGCTCAAGCATTTAACAACAGTTATACATGGCAGAACTTTTGAACAGTGTCATTTAGGCTTTAAGTGCCTCAGAATGTAGACACTGTGTATTAAAAATGGCAGTGGCAGTGAGAGTGTTTAAATAAGGGGCAACCTTTCTCTTTTATGAAAATGCAGATTATTCTCATGTATGGTTATGGTAATTAGTCAAAATTGAAAAAAAAAATGAGTTTAAGGAAGCAGATGGCAAAACAAGAGAGGAAGTAGAGATGCCAGCTTGCTTTGTCACATTACCCCCTCTTTGGATTGACCATTTTATTTTTATTTATTTATTTATTTCGTGTTCCGGTGATCCATGTTGTGACTACATCACAGGATATGGAACGTGTCAGTTTTACAAACTTTTTATGGTATTTTGTAAGTATTGCTATTATTCATATTAAAATTATATGGCTTAGATTAACATTACAAATTAAAATCACAAAAAAATAAATGTTACAAAGTTAAGTATTACAGACTCTATACACGTACATACAGAAAATATACTACTGAAAACTTCAGATGTTTACGAGTAATAGATATACAGGATCACAAATGAAGAGTGGGAAATGTATCTGAGACTTATTCGTACAGGTACTAGGGTACTATTCATCATGGTTCAGGAACTCTTCTATAGTATAAAATGACCCTTGCAATAGGAACTGCCTTAAGCTTTTCTTAAACGAGAACTCATCATCTACTAAACACTTAATTTGTGAAGGGAGGGCATTAAAAATCTTACAACCACTGAAGTGGACCCCCTTCTGTATCTTACTCAGGTTTGCATGCTCATAGTGGATATCATCTTTTCTTCTAGTATCATGATTATGATAAACACTATTAGGTTTGAAGAGGGGCTTTTTTTTCCTTATGAAACACATCAAGGAGAATATATATTGTGCAATGGATGTGAAGATTTGAAGTTCTTTAAAAAGATTTCTGCATGTGGCTCTAGGGTGGGCTCCACTCATGATTCTTATGGCTCTTTTCTGTGCAGATTGCACTTTCCTAGCAAGTGGCTGATTTCCGCAGAATATGATTCCATATTCCATAATTGCATGAAAATAACCATAATAAGCTGATTTACTGGTTTCCGTATTTCTGTGAGAGCAGATAATGCTAAAGCATAAGTTGCCGAATTCAGCCTTTTGCAGAGATCCAAGATGTGGTTTGACCAGTTTAGTTTGCTATCTATATGTAAGCCAAGGTACTTTGTACTATCGACCTTAGCTATCTGCATGTCACCTAGTTTTTGTTCTTGTTCATCTTCTTTAGAGACTGTCTGAAACTGGACATAGTTTTTTTACTGTGATTAATAGAAAGACCATTTACATTAAACCAGTTCACAATATCACTAAAAACCTTATTAGCTGTCACCTCAAGTTCATCCACTGAGTTATCAACCAGTAGCGTAGTGTCATCAGCAAAGATGGTGAATTTACAAAAATCTGTACATAGAGGAAGATCATTAATAAAAATAATAAAAAGTAGGGGGCCCAGAATGGAGCCTTGAGGCACTCCACAGGTGATTGTTCCCCATTCCGATGATGCTGATGCACCTTCTTGACTATCCAGTACAACTTTCTGTTTTCTGTTTGAAAGATAAGAATGGAGCCACAACTGCATACTTAAGTCTTTCGGGCACTATTCCTTGCTTAAGTGACGCATCAAAAATGTGGCAAGGGATTCTACTTAAGTGGCCGCAGCAGTATTTTAATAACAGATAGATGTTTGCAAATAGCTAACTGGGCAATTCAATGATCACAAGTGACCCCCAGAAAGTGGGTTAAAAATCTACACACAAAAAATATTACATAAGAAATCTTCTTCTCAAAAACTACAGTACACATGTTTTTAAATTTCTACTTATATGAACTGACCTTATGAAAATCCCCATACAAAATATTTATGTTTAGTGTATTGTACAATGGCACAAAATAACCACAAGTTATATTTTTAATCAAAATAAGAATATTCATCATAAGTGATAAATAAAGATTACATTCTAAGATACATATCACTTTATACAAGTCCTGTCTTGCTTAAAAAATAAATCATCATGGTTTACAAAAAGTTAAATTTCACTGTGTCTTGCAGTGCATTTTCAGGTAGAAGTTTCATTTTTTCAATGTTCAGTATTTTTCACAACCATTTTCACTCTTTTTTTAAGATCTTTTACACATTTTCTCACCAAGTTGTCCACACTTTCAACAGTTCCAAGTGGCAGTTAGTAAGGAAGTTCACTGCTATTAGTTCCCTTGCCACAGCACATAAAAAATTAGACAAAATACCCTACTTTAGTATACTCACTTTTACTTCTAGCTAAATGTAAGTAAAAAAATTTTCACACTAATGGCAGATTATAGTCATTACTTCATATAAGTACATTACACAATTCTCATAACATCACAATAATTAGCACTAAAACTGGGTGGGGACTAGTAAAAATTTAAATCAAGAGCACATTACACTGCACAACATTACTCTAGGTCATAACTCTGTCTCAAACTGGTTACACTTGATAGATTTGGGTTTCTTTCCCATTCTCAAAATCACTAAAATGCCAAGTCATGGTTTGGAATTCACATCATTCTAGCAAAAACTCAAGATGTGCAGTAGTATAGATTTACTAATCATTACTTCATGAAAAAGAATAGTTGTCATCAAATAACTTAATTACTATTTGAATCAAAATTAAGGGCTGTATGTTGTACCAAATCATTGCCCTACTTCTCCATTCAACTCTGAGTACTACCCTCATTCAACCAGAAAATTAAATCATCAGAAAATTAGTTAAACACCACAGTTATCAGTTAACCAGCAAACTTATTGTTCTTCATTCCAGCATTTCCACTTTAAGCTCATAATTCCTAAGAACACAAATTGAAGTTTTTAGATAACATATACAGGGTGTTACAAAAAGGTATGGCCAAACTTTCAGGAAACATTTCTCACACACAAAGAAAGAAAATATGTTATGTGGACATGTGTCTGGAAATGCTTACTTTCAATGTTAGAGCTCATTTTATTACTTCTCTTCAAATCACATTAATCATGGAATGGAAACACACAGCAACAGAACGTACCAGCGTGACTTCAAACACTTTGTTACAGGAAATGTTCAAAATGTCCTCCGTTAGTGAGGATACATACATCCACCCTCCGTCACATGGAATCCTTGATGTGCTGATACAGCCCTGGAGAATGGCGTATTGTATCACAGCCGTCCACAATATGAGCATGAAGAGTTTCTACATTTGGTACTGGGGTTGCGTAGACAAGAGCTTCCAAATGGCCCCATAACGAAATTCAAGAGGGTTGAGGTCAGGAGAGCGTGGAGGCCATGGAATTGGTCCGCCTCTACCAATCCATCGGTCACTGAATCTGTTGAGAAGCATACGAACAGTTCAACTAAAATGTGCAGGAGCTCCATCGTGCATGAACCACATGTTGTGTCGTACTTGTAAAGGCACATGTTCTATTAGCACAGGTAGAGTATCCCATATGAAATCATGTTAACGTGCGCCATTGAGCATAGGTTGAAGAACATGGGGCCCAATCGAGGCATCACCAACAACGCCTGACCAAAAATTCACAGAAAATCTGTGTTGATGACGTCATTGCACAATTGCATGCGAATTCTCATCAGCCCACACATGTTGATTGTGAAAATTTACAATTTGATCACGTTGGAATGAAGCCTCATCCATAAAGAGAACATTTGCACTGAAATGAGGATTGACACATTGTTGGATGAACCATTCGCAGAAGTGTGCCCGTGGAGGCCGATCAGCTGCTGATAGTGCCTACACATGCTGTACATTGTACGGAAACAACTGGTTCTCCCGTAGTACTCTCCATACAGTGATGTGGTCAACGTTACCTTGTACAGCAGCAACTTCTCTGATGCTGACATTAGGGTTATCGTCAACTGCACGAAGAATTGCCTCATCCATTGTAGGTGTCCTCGTTGTTCTAGGTCTTCCCCAGTCACGAGCCATAGGCTGGAATGTTCCGTGCTCTCTAAGACACTGATCAATTGCTTCAAACGTCTTTCTGTCAGGACACCTTCGTTCTGGAAATCTATCTCGATACAAATCTACCGCACCATGGCTATTGCCCCATGCTAATCCATACATCAAATGGGCATCTGCCAACTCCGTATTTGTAAACATTGCACTGACTGCAAAAGCACGTTCATGATCAACACTAACCTGTTGATGCTACGTACTGATGTGCTTGATGCCAGTACTGTAGAGCAATAAGTCGCATGTCAACACAAGCACCGAAGTCAACATTACCTTCCTTCAGTTGGGCCAACTAACGGTGAATTGAAGAAGTACAGTACTTACTGACGAAACTGAAATGAGCTCTAACGTGGAAGTTAAGCATTTCTGGACACATGTCCACATAACATCTTTTCTTTATTAGTGTGTGAGGAATGTTTCCTGAAAGTTTGGCTGTACCTTTTTGTAACACCCTGTAGATCCAATGGTGCAGCATTATATTACTTGTACCTCACTAAAATATTGCTCTTTCTGTTAAGCTCTCATTCCCAGCTGCAGTGTCATGAATTGCACAATATACACAGTACGCAGTGTTGCCTAGTTCACCATTAGATCATCTGTACAGTTACACTACATTTGTTTGTATACAATTATCTTTTTCATTACTCAAGCATGTCTGTCGGCTCCATTATTTTACTTACATTTGTCACTTAGTTAACTAGAGGAGTGCATTCTAAAAAAATATCCCTACTGCAGAGAAATGCTCTTTAACTATTAAGACCCTAACATTATTCCCTGTTTTATTATTTCATTATTGTTTAATTATTGAATAAATAAACACCTGCTCTGCTCATGTAATGCAAAATTGATTCAACATAAAACACTCCACAGTAACAGATCCTTATGCCAAGGCAAAGTTAACTCTCATTACTGATCAAACAAAATTATCACTTAGAAAACAATTATTTCACTGTATTCCATCCAGTTGCTTGATATTCTAGCCTGAAGGGTGATAGACATACAAATCTTGCTTATTCTTTCCTCACATTACTCCAAGCAACTACATTTAAAGTTGTAATTCCTCAATGTTAGAAAAGGCTGTACCATGACACACCTCTACAGGGAGATAGTTATCTTCATATATTGATTGCACTGAACACAAACACTTCTATTATACCACAATTAATATTGATATCTAGTACTGAAGATAATTTTTACTCTGCACCAATGAGCTGATCACTTCAGATGTTAATTATCCTCCACGTATGCTGAAACTTTTCATCATTTTCTGTCTACCTTACCTCCTTGTTTGACAGAAATTCTTTAACCATTGGACCAATTTACTTTCTTCCATCCTATTATTATTGTATTACTTATTAGTAACATGTAACTCAACATTATATATAAGAGTTTGACTGCCTCAGAAATCATGAAAAATGAGACAGTCACATGGGGTGAGCATTAACGCCACATAATGAATTCAATACAGAATGTTGAACCCCCTACTTGCTATTTGCACAAGAAATTAGTTCCATACATATATTACATCAATTCTGAGATTTTGAATCGCCAAGAAATTGCTTTCCAACAGCAGTCCTGCCAATTCCACAGTTAATAGTACCTCTTGTTTCACACAGCTTACCAGTAGCACCAACACTTTTTATTCCAGAAACATTCATCACCACTGTATTCACTGTGCTCTTAATAGATTCAAAAAATACCTGTGAAATACCATTCAAATCACTACCACTGTCCAGTAAACACTTAACATATATACCTTGTACACTTGCTGTTATTATAGGATGCCATACTTCCTTTTTACTTACCATGCTCATACAGTGTCGCCCTAACCGCCGTCTGCTTCACGTCTTCTGTGCAGCGAGCTACCTTAATCTAAGTATTATCTGTATTTTTCTTACTTGTCACTTCTTCTTCTGCGTGTTTTTGCTTTTAGGAAGCTTTAATAGTAGAGTGCTATTAAGTGTTCCATAGATCTCGTGTTTGTTTTGAATACAGTCAGAGAGAGTCCCTTTAGTCAGCCATAGTGCCAGTAGTGTCAGTGTCGCCCTAACCGCCGTCTGCTTCACGTCTGCTGTGCAGCGAGCTACCTTAATTTAAGTATTATCTGTATTTTTCTTACTTGTCACTTCTTCTTCTGCGTGTTTTTGCTTTTAGGAAGCTTTAATAGTAGAGTGCTATTAAGTGTTCCATAGATCTCGTGTTTGTTTTAAATACAGTCAGAGAGTCCCTTTAGTCAGCCGTAGTGCTAGTAGTGCTAGTGTTTGTTTTCAATACCGTCCAGAGACAGGTAGTGCTATTTTCCTTGTTTCTACAAGAAGTGGTTAGCAATCACAGTTTAGTCAATAATCAACCGCCTTTAGTGAATTAGCAGTCTAGTTAAAAGCTGATTAACACTCTATAGTAAATTGATTTCTTAGGATGGCTAGGATGTGTGGCTGCTGTGTACGGACGCAGGAGGAGCTGGCCACTCTTCGCGAACAGCTGAGCGTGTTGATGGCCGCGGTCAGCCGTCTTCAGGCTGCTGCCTCGGAGTGTAGCGGCAGTGGGGAGTCTGGTGCGTCGCATGGTGCACCCCAGGTGTTAGATGCTTCACCCACTGTCCCTGCTGTCGAGACATCTTCGCGGGTACCGGGCGCGGTTGGGCCACCCTCTCCCCAAGGGGAGTGGCGGGTTCAGCGGCGTTCGCGGCGCACGAGGCGGAGGGTCAATGTGGAGGCTGGCCGTGTGGCATCGCCCGCTCTGCCTGTGAGTGGACATGTGGCTGCTCCTTCAGCAAGGTCCGAGCAGGCACACGGGGGGAGGGGTTTATTAGTTATTGGGAGCTCCAACGTTAGGCGGGTGATGGAGCCCCTTAGGGAAATAGCGGAAAGGTCGGGGAAGAAGGCCAGTGTTCACTCTGTCTGCTTGCCGGGGGGTCTCATCCGAGATGTGGAGGAGGCCCTACCGGCGGCGATAGAGAGCACTGGGTGCACCCGACTGCAAATTGTTGCTCATGTCGGCACCAATGACTCTTGCCGTCTGGGTTCAGAGGTCATCCTCAGTTCGTACAGGCGGTTGGCGGAATTGGTGAAGGTGGAAAGCCTCGCTCGCGGGGTGGAATCAGAGCTAACTATTTGTAGTATCGTTCCGAGAACCGATCGCGGTCCTCTGGTTTGGAGCCGAGTGGAAGGCTTAAACCAGAGGCTCAGACGATTCTGCGGAGAGCTGGGGTGCAAATTTCTCGACCTCCGCTATCGGGTGGAGAAATGTATGGTCCCCCTGAATAGGTCAGGCGTGCACTACACGCCGGAAGCGGCTACGAGGGTAGCGGAGTACGTGTGGAGTGCACATGGGGTTTTTTTAGGTTAGAGAATTCCCTCCCTAGGCCCGACAAGATGCCTCCTGAGACGCGGCAAGGCAGGAGTAGGCAAAATGCAACAAGGAATAACAATATTAATGTGCTAATAGTAAACTGCAGGAGCGTCTATAGAAAGGTCCCAGAACTGCTCTCATTAATAAACGGTCACAACGCCCATATAGTACTAGGAACAGAAAGTTGGCTGAAACCAGACGTAAACAGTAATGAAATCCTAAACTCTGATTGGAATGTATACCGCAGAGATAGGCTGGACAGTGAAGGGGGAGGCGTGTTTATAGCGATAAGAAGTGCAATAGTATCGAAGGAAATTGACGGAGATTCGAATTGTGAAATGATTTGGGTGAAGGTCACGGTTAAAGCAGGCTCAGACATGGTAATTGGATGTCTCTATAGGCCCCCGGGCTCAGCAGCTGTTGTGGCTCAGCACCTGAAGAATAATTTGGAAAATATTTCGAGTAGATTTCCCCACCATGTTATAGTTCTGGGTGGAGATTTTAATTTGCCGGATATAGACTGGGAGACTCAAACGTTCATAACGGGTGGCAGGGACAAAGAATCCAGTGAAATATTTTTAAGTGCTTTATCTGAAAACTACCTTGAGCAATTAAACAGAGAACCGACTCGTGGCGATAACATATTAGACCTGGTGACAAACAGACCCGAACTATTTGAATCAGTTAATGCAGAACAGGGAATCAGCGATCATAAAGCGGTTATTGCATCAATGATTTCAGCCGTAAATAGAAATATTAAAAAAGGTAGGAAGATTTTTCTGTTTAGCAAAAGTGACAAAAAGCAGATTTCAGAGTACTTGATGGCTCAACACACAAGTTTTGTCTCAAGTACAGATAGTGTTGAGCATCAGTGGACGAAGTTCAAAACCATGGTACAATATGCGTTACATGAGTATGTGCCAAGCAAGATCGTAAGAGATGGAAAAGAGCCACCGTGGTACAACAACCGAGTTAGAAAACTGCTGCGGAAGCAAAGGGAACTTCACAGCAAACATAAACATAGCCAAAGCCTTGCAGACAAACAAAAATTACGCGAAGCGAAATGTAGTGTGAGGAGGGCTATGCGAGAGGCTTTCAATGAATTCGAAAGTAAAGTTCTATGTACTGACTTGGCAGAAAATCCTAAGAAATTTTGGTCCTATGTCAAAGCCGTAGGTGGATCAAAACAAAATGTCCAGACACTCTGTGACCAAAATGGTACTGAAACAGAGGATGACAGACTAAAGGCCGAATTACTAAATGTCTTCTTCCAAAGCTGTTTCACAGAGGAAGACTGCACTGTGCTTCCTTCTCTAGATTGTCGCACAGTTGACAAAATGGTAGATATCGAAGTAGACGACAGAGGGATAGAGAAACAATTAAAATCGCTCAAAAGAGGAAAGGCCGCTGGTCCTGATGGGATACCTGTTCGATTTTACACAGAGTACGCCAAGGAACTTGCCCCCCTTCTTGCAGCGGTGTACCGTAGGTCTCTAGAAGAGCGAAGCGTTCCAAAGGATTGGAAAAGGGCACAGGTCATCCCCGTTCTCAAGAAGGGACGTCGAACAGATGTGCAGAACTATAGACCTATATCTCTAACGTCGATCAGTTGTAGAATTTTGGAACACGTATTATGTTCGAGTATAATGTCTTTTCTGGAGACTAGAAATCTACTCTGTAGGAATCAGCATGGGTTTCGAAAAAGACGATCGTGTGAAACCCAGCTCGCGCTATTCGTCCACGAGACTCAGAGGGCCTTAGACACGGGTTCACAGGTAGATGCCGTGTTTCTTGACTTCCGCAAGGCGTTTGACACAGTTCCCCACAGTCGTTTAATGAACAAAGTAAGAGCATACGGACTATCAGATCAATTGTGTGATTGGATTGAGGAGTTCCTAGATAACAGAACGCAGCACGTCATTCTCAATGGAGAGAAGTCTTCCGAAGTAAGAGTGATTTCAGGTGTGCCGCAGGGGAGTGTCATAGGACCGTTGCTATTCACAATATACATAAATGACCTGGTGGATGACATCGGAAGTTCACTGAGGCTTTTTGCAGATGATGCTGTGGTGTATCGAAAGGTTGCAACAATGGAAAATTGTACTGAAATGCAGGAGGATCTGCAGCGAATTGACGCATGGTGCACGGAATGGCAATTGAATCTCAATGTAGCGAAGTGTAATGTGATGCGAATACATAGAAAGATAGGTCCCTTATCATTTAGCTACAAAATAGCAGGTCAGCAACTGGAAGCAGTTAATTCCATAAATTATCTGGGAGTACGCATTAGGAGTGATTTAAAATGGAATGATCATATGAAGTTGATCGTCGGTAAAGCAGATGCCAGACTGAGATTCATTGGAAGAATCCTAAGGAAATGCAATCCGACAACAAAGGAAGTAGGTTACAGTACGCTTGTTCGCCCAATGCTTGAATACTGCTCAGCAGTGTGGGATCCGCACCAGGTAGGATTGATAGAAGAGATAGAGAAGATCCAACGGAGAGCAGCGCGCTTCGTTACAGGATCATTTAGTAATTGCGAAAGCGTTACGGAGATGATAGATAAACTCCAGTGGAAGACTCTGCAGGAGAGACGCTCAGTAGCTCGGTATGGGCTTTTGTTAAAGTTTCGAGAACATACCTTCACCGAAGAGTCAAGCAGTATATTGCTCCCTCCTACGTATATCTCGCGAAGAGACCATGAGGATAAAATCAGAGAGATTAGAGCCCACACAGAAGCATACCGACAATCCTTCTTTCCACGTACAATACGAGACTGGAATAGAAGGGAGAACCGATAGAGGTACTGAGGGTACCCTCCGCCACAAACCTTCAGGTGGCTTGCGGAGTATGGATGTAGATGTAGATGTAGATGTAGAACAAATCCTCATTGGTCTCATCCTGCTTACCAAAATGATTATCACTTTCTCTATGCTTTTGATTTTATACCTCTTCCATCTTTTTCTCTATTTTGGCAAATTTTGCATCTACATTTTTATTTACTTTTACCAGTTTTTCCTTTACCACTACTGCACACTTTGTTTCTACCTCTGTTACTAAATCATTTTTACTCTGATCGATTTGGTTCTCAAGTTTAACCCTGTTTTCAGCACAAACTTTCCTGGCTTCTTTGACTTCATCTTCACACTGTTTTTCAGAAGCCTCCACCTTCCTACTATAGTCATCACAAAGCTTCTTTCTCTCTTCTACACATTTACTGCTCATTAATGTTAATTTCTTATTAGCATTCTGCTCTGCTTTCTTTATCTTTTCATCACAATCTTTCCCTACTGCCTCAATGTTCCTATTTAATTCTGAAAGGCTAGTCATGTCAGTTTTATTACTACTAATACCTACTTTCATACTACTGATGTCCTCTTTCATGCAATTTTCAATTTTTTCTTACTAATAATATCTTCTTTCATACTCATATTACTCAAACAACTCAAACTACTCATAATTTGCCTTAATATTGCTTCTAAATTTCTGTCTGCTATAAACTTTTGCCTTAGCTGACTTTCACTACTATGTTCCTCCCTCTTAACCTTAATGATTTCATCCACTCCCATACTGTTTTCATCCATTTCACTCACATCACCATATAATGTACACGACCCGTTTATCATTCCATCTACAATAGGACTTTCGTATCCATCATTCAAAGTTACATTCATGTTTAATTTATAATCACTGTTGTCTACAGAACTAGTCCCCTGTGGTCCATGCTCTACCATCACACTGTCTTGTTCATTAGGGTCACTCATTATTTATCACTTAATACAGAACAGCTTTTTGCTTGGAAATTACCTTATTTTTAATCACTTGTTTCCTGTTGCTGCTTTTGTCATCTCAACTTGTCGTCTGCATCGCTGTTGCAAGTTGTAAGTCTCTCGGCAAGGCATCTTGTTTATTCTGGTCAGCTGTGTCAACCTGCATGCTGATTGGCTGCTCCTGTACTCAATGGCTCCATAGAACCCGATTGCTGATTGGCTTCTGTCATACTGTGGCCATGGAAGCCATGTGCTGATTGGCTGTTGCACCTCCTCCATTTAAAACTGTACTGTAAACCACTCAAGTTCACTATCAAAGTTGGGGAGTCCTGGTTTAATATGCACACATACAATATTCCTCACAAAGGTCACCAAATGTGATGTTCACATGCTTTATTTCTTCTTTGATTGTACTCAGTGTCTACATACTGCGTTGCCACACTGGCTGAAAAATGGGATTTGTAATTTTGACACTGACTACTGCAAATAATGTAGCTGACAGATTCACAGTTGTGTTTCACTCGAGAAACCTTTTCTAAAATATTCCTGTTGTTGTTGTTGTTGTTGTTGTTGTTGTTGTTGTGATCTTCAGTCCAGAGACTGGTCTGATGCAGCTCTCTATACTACTCTATCCTGTGCAAGCTTCTTCATCTCCCAGTAACTACTGAAAGCTACATCCTTCTGAATCTGTTTAGTGCATTCATCTCTTTGTCTCCCTCTCTCATTTTTACACTCCACGCTGCCCTCCAATACTAAATTGGTGATCCCTTGATGCCTCAGAAAATGTCCTGCCAACCGATCCATTCTTCTAGTCAAGTTGTGCCACAAATTTCTCTTCTCCCCAATTCTATTCAATACCTCCTCATTACTATGGGTCTTCATGTCTAATCTTCAGCATTCTTCTGTAGTGCCACTTTTCAAAAGCTTCTATTCTCTTCTTGTCTAAACTATGTATCATCCATGTTTCACTTCCATACATGGCTACACTCCATACAAATACTTTCAGAAACGACTTCCTGGCACTTAAATCTATACTCGATGTTAACAAATTTATCTTCTTCAGAAACACTTTCCTTTCCATTGTCAGTCTATATTTTATATCCTCTCTACTTTGACCATCATCAGTTATTTTGCTCCCCAAATAGCAAAACTCCTTTACTACTTTAAGTGTCTCATGTCCTAATATAATTCTATCAGCATCGCCCAATTTAATTCGACTACATTCCATTATCCTCATTTAGCTTTTGTTGATGTACATCTTATATCCTCCTTTCAAGACACTGTCCATTCTGCTCAGCTGTTCTTCCAGGTCCTTTTCTGTCTTTGACAGAATTACGAAGTCATCAGTGAACCATAAAGTAGGGTGTAGAAAAATATCCGCTACCAGTCAGAGAGTTTGACAGCATCCACTATAGATAAAATTCATTTGAACCACAAAGTTTTTATTTCTTCTCCATGGGTTTAATTCCTACTCCAAATTTTTCTTTTGTTTTCTTTACGGCTTGCTCAGTATACAGATTGAATAACATCAGGGATAAGCTACAACCCTGTCTCACTCCCTTCCCAACCACTGTTTCCCTTTCATGCCCCTCAATTCTTATAACTACCATCTGGTTTCTGTACAAATTGTAAATAACCTTTCGCTCCCTGTATTTTAGCCCTGCTACCTTCTGAATTTGAAAGAGAGTATTCCAATCAACATTGTCAAAAGCTTTCTCTAAGTCTACAAATGCTAGAAACGTAGGTTTGCCCTTCCTTAATCTAGCTTCTAAGGTAAGTCGTAGGGACAGTATTGCCTCACGTGTTCCAACATTTCTACAGAATCCGACCTGATCTTCCCTGAGGTTGGCTTCTACCAGTTTTTTCATTTGTCTTTAAGGAATTTGTGTTAGTATTTTGCAGCCGTGGCTTATTTAACTGATAGTTTGGTAATTTTCACATCTATCAACACTGCTTTCTTTGGGATTGGAATTATTATATACTTCTTGAAGTCTGAGAGTATTTCGCCTGTCTCATACAGCTTGCTCACCAGATGGTAGAATTTGTCAGGGCTGGCTCTCCCAAGGCTATCAGTAGTTCTAATGGAATGTTGTCTATTTCCGGGGCCTTGTTTCGACTTATGTCTTTCAGTGCTCTGTCAAACTCTTCATGCAGTATCATACCTCCCATTTCATCTTCATCTACATCCTCTTCCATTTCCATAATATTGTTCTCAATTACACGGCCCTTGTATAGACCCTCTATGTATTCCTTCTACCTTTCTTCTTTCCCTTCTTTGCTTAGAACTGGCGTTCCATTTGAGCTCTTGATATTCAAACAAGTGGTTCTCTTTTCTCCAGAGGTCTTTTTTAATTTTCCTGTAGGTGGTATCTACCTTACGCATAGTGATATATGCCTCTACATCCTTACATTTGTCCTCTAGCCATCCCTGCTTAACCATTTTGCACTTCCTGTCGATCTCATTTTTAAGACGTTTGTATTCCTTTTGGCCTGCTTCGTTTACTGCATTTTTATATATTCCCCTTTCATCAATTAAATTCAATATATCTTCTGTTACCCAAGTTCTACTACTTCTACTAGCCCTTGTCTTTTACCTACTTGATCCTCTGCTGCCTTCAGTATTTCATCTATTCAAAACTACCCATTCTTCTTCTAATGTACTTCGTTCCCCCATTCTTGTCAATTGTTCCTTAATGCTCTCTCTGAAACTCTTTACAACCTCTAGTTCTGTCAGTTTATCCAGGTCCCATCTCCTTAAATTCCCAAGTTTCTGCAGTTTCTTCAGTTTTAATCTATAGTTCATAACCAATAAATTGTGGTCAGAGTCCACATCTGCCCCTGGAAATGTCTTACAATTTAAAACCTGGTTCCTAAATCTCTGTCTTACCATTATATAATCTATTTGAAACCTGTCAGTATCTACAGGCTTCTTCCATGTATACAACCTTCTTTTATGATTCTTGAACCAAGTGTTAGGTATGATTGAGTTGTGCTCTGTGCAAAATTCTACCAGGCGGCTTCCTCTTTCATTTCTTAGCCCCAATCCATATTCACCTACTATGTTTTCTTCTCTCCATTTTCCTACTACTGAATTCCTTTCACCCATGACTATTAAATTTTCGTCTCTCTTCACTATCTGAATAATTTCTTTTATTTCATCATACATTTCTTCAGTTTCTTTGTCATCTGCAGAGGTAGTTGGCATATAAACTTGTACTACTGTAGTAGACGTGAGCTTCGTGTCTATCTTGGCCACAGTAAGGCGTTCACCATGCTGTTTGTAGTATCTTACCGGCACTCCTACTTTTTTTTATTCATTATTAAACCTACTCCTGCATTACCCCTATTTGATTTTGTATGTATAACCCTGTATTTGCCTGACCAAAAGTCTTGTTCCTCCTGCCACCGAATTTCACTAATTCCTACTATGAAACTTCCTGGCAGTTTAAAACTGTGTGCCCGACCGAGACTCGAACTCGGGACCTTTGCCTTTCGTGGGCAAGTACTCTACCATCTGAGCTACCCAAGCACGACTGACGTGCGTTACTCACAGCTTTACTTCTGCCAGTATCGAGTCTCGGTCGGGCACACAGTTTTAAACTGCCAGGAAGTTTCATATCAGCACACACTCCACTGCAGAGTGAAAATCTCATTCTGGAATTCCTACTATATCTAACTTTAACCTATCCATTTCCCTTTTTAATTTTTCTAACCTACCTGCTCGATTAAGTGATCTGACATTCCTTGCTCCGATCCGTAGAACGTCAATTTTCTATCTCCTGATAACAACGTCCTCCTGAGTAGTCCCCACCCGGTGATCCGAATGGGGGACTATTTTACCTCCAGAATATTTTACCCAAGAGGACGCCATCATCATTAAACCATACTACTTCGCTTACCTGATGGAAATCCACTTTTTCTCTGATGATGTGGTTTGGTCTCTAGTTGAACATAAGCTCACATGGGGCATATCCTGCTGATTCATTCCAAAAGTTGTTGATAATATTTTCAACATGTCAAATATGACCCAGGCAATGTGTTTCTTACTTCAATAAGTCCTGCACAGTCTATTAAGCCCCTCCATAACCCTTTCATTCATGTTACCTTGTGGAAAATACATAGAAATCGTTATGTGTTTTATCTTGTATATAGCCATACAGTATTCAAAACCTCTCAGAAACAAATTGTGGACCATTGTCAGACAGAAGTGATTTTGATACCCCTACACTGCAAAGGTAATCAGATGTCAGCTTTTCAATTATAGTAGCAATATTTGCCTTCTTAATTGGATGCAGTTTCACATATTTTGAGAATGTGTTCAAAACAATGAAAATATATTTACAACCTCTTGTAGATGCTGGCAATGCTCCTAGAAGTCAACTGCTATAAGATCTTTAGATTTGCTAGGAACAACACAATGCATTAAGACTTTTGATGGCACACCAGTTGTCTTTACTCTCTGATATTTATCACATCTTCCTAGTCTCTGCTTAACCCTCCTCCACAAGTTGTTAAATATTACTGTCTCCTGTATCTTAGCTACTATTTTCCTGGTCCCATAATGTCCATAACCCTCATGCAAGTAGTCAATAAATTTTTCAATATGTTGGTCAGGAAAGCATAACTTCCAGTCCTGATCATTCAAAATTTTCCCCCCAAAACAACAACCCTTTATGTATAGTGTAGTACTATTTCACCTTTGGCATGTTGTCTGAATTGCAGTAACGCTTAACCAACCTTAAATTTGGATCCTCATTCTGCTCCCTTATCATTTGCTTGAAATTTTCCTAATAAGCTTCTCATCCTTCACTCCCTGCAAATAAAACACCCTACATGTTCTTCACAGTTCTCACTACTGTCAGTATCCTTCTTACCTGGTGGCATCCTAGATAATGCATCAGCCACAATATTGTCTTTTTCTTTTACATACCTTACCTTCAGATCAAATTGTTGCAAACACAAAGCCCACCTAGTTAACCTGGTGTGTTTCAGCCTGCACTTTTGAAGGTAATTCAAAGCCTTATGATCCGTATACACTATTGTCTTATGTCCAAGCAAACAGTACTCAAACTTTTTAAATCCAAAAATAATTGCCAAAGCCTCTAATTCTGAAATGTAATAGTTCTTTTCATGTGGCTGTAATATTCTATTTGCAAAATCAATAATTTTGTGTTCAACCCACATCTCAGTAGATACTAATTGGAAAATTTCTATCCTCAAACCACAAAAACTTGCATCTGTACTCGTACAGAATGAGACTGAAAAGTTTGGATGTCCTAACATCTTACTACTTACTAATTCTTTTTTCAAACTCTGAAATACCTCTTCACACTCCTCTGTCCAATGCCACACCACATTCTTTTAAAACAAATTACCAAGGTGAGGACAGTTAAATTACTGATCTGATATGAACTTTTGGTAGAAGCAAAACAAGACAAATAATAGCTTTAAGATCCTTCTTGTTCTTTTGGGGGAGGAGGGGTCAAATCTGCAATAGCAACAAACTTTTCTGCATCAGGCTGTATACCTTCCTTGTTAATCCTGTGACCCAAAAATGTAATTTCCTTCTTTAAAAGTTCAGATTTACTTAATTTTAGTTTAATACCTCTTCTATACATAGCTCTCCATAATTAATTCAGAATCTTACAGAGCTTGAACCATTCTGCACTCACTATTAGGCTATCATCTACATAGAGCATGATTTCATTGTTTAATATCTCACCTAGCACCTTGTCAATAGCTCTGATAAACACACATGCAGACAAGTTCAGACCAAATGGCACAACACAGTGTTGGTAATACTTACCTTCATGTAAAAATGCTGTACTTGCCCTAGATTCTTTGGCCAAATTGATATTCCAATAGCCACAAGTCACATCCAAAGAAGTCAGAAATTTACATCCATGGAACTTTTGCAAAATTTCATCTGTGTTAGCTGGTCTGTCACTCTCCCCTACTACAATTTCATTTAACTTTCTGGCATCCAGAACCAACCTGACACCACCATTCTTCTTCTTTACAATCACAGGTGAGTTATTATACCTGCTATTGACCTTTCAATTATCCCCTATGAGACCATCTTTTGAGTTTCTTTCCTCATAGCTTCCTTTTTTGAAAATGGGAAAATATAAGGCTTCTTGGAAAATGGTTCATGATCCTTAAACTTTAATTTTCATTCAAAATCTTTTATCAAACCTGGCCTGTCTGAAAATGCCTTACAGTTGCTCAGAAGGATACCTTTCAATTCCTTCCTTTGATTATTTGTAATACCTTCAATATCCTAACTCTCTTTATTATTCCCAACCTTACTCTTTCCTCCTGTTCTTCCTCAATAACCTCCCAGTGGTCAAAACTCTTGATGGCAAATCTAATTTAGTTTACATAGAATTGTCCATACCTTCCAAAAATGATACTTTGTACCTAACTTCCATTGCACTTAAAACTAAACTTACCACTAGCAAAATCAATATTTACACACCATTTGAACAAGAAATTTTGTTTCAAATATTACATCAATGCTGAGATTTTGAATCACCAACAAATTGCATTCCAAAACTGTCCTGCCAATTCCACAGTTCCCAGTACCTCTTGTTTCATACTCTTTGACAGTTTACCAGTAGCACCAATAATTTATATTCTGGAAAAATACATCACTACTATACCCTCTGTGTTCTTAATAGATCCAAAAAATGCCTGTAAAATGCCATTCAAATCACTACCACTGTCCAGTAAACACTTAACATGTACACCTTGTACACTTGCTGTCATTACAGGGTGCCGCACTTCCTTTTTACTTACCATGTGATCTTCTTCATACAACAAATCCTCATTAATCCTTTCCCTGGAACAACTATCATCCTGATTACCAAAGTAATTATCAGACACAATCAAATGACAGATAGCATGGTCCTCTTTCTCATTACCACTCTTAAGCTCTAACTCTTCATTAGGCCTAATATTAGCCTCCTTTATTCTTTCTTTACTTAACTCATTGACATCATTATCAATTGTTGTTGTTGTTGTGGTCTTCAGTCCAATACTGGTTTGATGCAGCTCTCCATGCTACTCTATCCTGTGCAAGCTTCTTCATCTCCCAGGACCTACTGCAGCCTACATCCTACTGAATCGGCTTAGTGTATTCATCTCTTGGTCTCCCTCTACGATTTTTACCCACTGCCCTCCGATAATAAACTGGTGATCCCTTGATGTCTCAGAACATGTCCTACCAACCGATCCCTTCTTCTAGTCAAGTTGTGCCATAAGCTCCTCTTCTCCCCAATTCTATTCAATACCTCCTCATTAGTTATGTGATCAACCAATCTAATCTTCAGCATTCTTCTATAGCACCACATTTCAAAAGCTTCTATTTTCTTCTTGTCTAAGCTATTTATCATCCATGTTTCACTTCCATACATGGCTACACTCCATACAAATACTTTCAGAAATGACCTCCTGACATTTAAATCTATACTCGATGTTAACAAATTTTTCTTCTTCATAAACGCTTTCCTTGCCATTGCCAGTATACATTTTATATCCTCTCCACTTCGTCACTGATTTTGCTCCCCAAACAGCAAACCTCCTTTACTACTTTAAGTGTCTCATTTCCTAATCTAATTCCCTCAGCGTCACCCGACTTAATTCGACTACATTCCATTATCCTTGTTTTGCTTTTGTCGATGTTCATCTTATACCCTCCTTTCAAGACACTGTCCATTCCATTCAACTGCTCTTCCAAGTCCTTTGCTGTCTCTGACAGAATTACAATGTCATCGGCGAACCTCAAAGTTTTTATTTCTTCTCCATGCATTTTAATTTTTAATTTTGGCAGAATAACAATAATTATTTATTTAGACAAGTAACAGTGAAGTGTCTTTTGTTTGGCAAAGCTGCAACGTTTCCTCATGGCAATGTCACGCCACTGTCTCAGGAGCAGTAGATCAGGTGGTGTCGCCTCAGGCTGTTGTTCCACGTAGCATCCGGCAGCCTCAAGAGCAGCGTAGCCATCGATGTGACTCATCATTGGTGGAGCCCCTGCCTTTTCATCCTTGTCACTATCACACTGTGATGGAATGTTAACCATATCAATTACAGAAGAGTCTGTCACTTCCAACTGTACGTCCGAATGTAACCACTTGCCTACTTCCTCCTCTTCTGCCTCTTCACACGCTAGCAATCTTCTGATTAAATTACACAGTGGTTGCCCCCTCATGTGCTAAATTTTCAGTTTCTGTGTTTGGCATACTTTCCTGTAGAATTTTCTTCCATGACTTAGAAATTGTGTCTGACTTTATTCCGCTCCAAGATTCGCTAATCCAGTACACGACATCCTTCAAAGTCACTTTCTTCAAAGCTCCTACAATGCTTTCATTGTCTTTGGAATTCAGGATTGATTGTAGCAATCACCATCGATATTTTTTTTTGTTAGACATTCCAGAGCACCCTGATCCATGGGCTGTATAAGACAGGTAACGTTTGGTGGGAAAAACAAGGTGCAGATACCATCACACTGCAGTTCTCCTGCACCTGGATGTGAGGACGCATTATCCATGAGCAAAACTGCTTTGCATGGCAGTCCCTTTTCTTTTAAAAATTCTTGCAGTCAGGTACAAATGAAACGGCCTGAGTGTCACCAGAGAGTTTGTCTCCACATACGTATAGTTGACGCACTCCATAACTCTTCTTCCACTTGTCGAGCCATCCCACACTAGCAGCGAAATTGTCATCTCCTTCCTGCAGCTGGTTTCTGAAAAACAAAGCCATTTCTTGCATGATTGGGCCAGAAATCAGAGCACCCTTCTGTCTCTGTTGGGTAAACCACATGAACAATGCCTCACTTGTTTTTTCGAAGTCTGACTTCTTTATACTTCTTCGACTGGGAGATTCGTGTGAGCATTTCTGTGAAGAAAACTGTGCAATTTAAGTTGGTTTCTTTGCCAGTCACCAACAGTACTTCACCGACACCATATTCGATAGCAAGTTTTTTTATTGTTTCTCCTTTGTCAAGTCATCTTAGTGCTTCTAATTTTAGATGCAAAGGCACAAATTTCCTCTTTTTTTGTTACAGCACTCACCTTTGTAAGGTGTACAACAGAACACACAGTCAACAAACAAAACGACACACAACACTGTACAGTACAGGTACTGGGAACTACAGCAGTGTAAGAACTCCCCAGTTTTGATCAGCAGCAGCCGGCGTATTTCATGCCATACTGACAACAGATGTTCATGCAAGAGGGCAGTGAGCTAATTGTCGGTGTTGATTGCATTGATGTCTGCTTTGTCTCTGAGCTATACTCCCCCTATCTATCTTTTGCAATGATGTTTTCATCATTTATCATGTCAGAAAAAAAAGAGGCTCGGATTATTGGAAACTACTCAAACTATACCTGCTCTAGTGCAAGCCAAAACTGGAGCATTCTCTAGTTTAAATGGTTTGATCCAGAGTTAACATCTTCTCCTCCATCTCTTCATCATCTTCTCTTCAGGTATTAGGCAGGAATTGCCTGTTATGGTGCCCATCTCTGTCAGGGTGTTCCTCTACCTCTTCTTCCATGGCACTTATAATTTCTTGCCTTTAATGGAAGTCTCTCACTCTCCATTCTTTGTAGATGTTTGTTTCATTTTCTTCTGTAATCTCGAATTTTATCATTGAGGGCAAAGATTTGCAGTTCTTCTCTAATATATTGATTTCTCAGCCTGTCTTCTCTTGTGCAACCTTTAACACCTCTAAGGAATTTCATTTTTTGTGCCTGAATCCGGCTTTCTTGCTTCTCAGTAATCACCCTTGTCTCACTTCCATAGAGCAGTATGAGAACTGTGACAGTTTTGTAAAATTTAATTTTAATGTCTTTCTGGGTTTTGTTTTTTAGGTTTCTGTTAATTGTTCCACATACCCAGCTGAATTTACTAAGCTTAATTTCAATATCTCTGCTGTAGCCATATGTTATTTCACATCCGGGATAACTGAAACAATTTACTCCCTCTAAAATCTTCTGATCTATCACTGTTTTGTTTCTGACTGGTTCTTTCCCCATGAGGGCCATTGTCTTAGTTTTTTCTTTTGAAATTTCCATGTTAAATTTTGCACTTATTTGTTTTAGCAAGTAGATTCCTTTCTGAAGGTCATCTTCCTTATCTGCTAGAATAGTAAAAAAAGAATGTTCCCATCTAGGTTGATGCCTTTCTGAAATTCTGATTTCGATATATGTATTATTTCATTAATGCAGATGTTGAAAAAAGTTGGAGAGATGCAGCAGCCTTGTTGTATCCCTTTGTTAGTTGGTATCTCATTAGATGTTTTACCATTGAGATCTAGAGTGATATTTCTGTCTTGATATAAACTTTTTGAAATAAATAATATATAAATACTGAATGAAACAATAGGAATGCGGGTAGGCTACTACAAACAGCACAGCGAACACATTGCTGTGGCCAAGATAGACATGAAGCCCATGCCTATGACAGTAGTACAAGTCTATATGCCAACTAGATCTGCAGATGACGAAGAAATTGAAGAAATTTATGATTAAATAAAAGAAATTATTCAGATAGTGAAGGGAGATAAAAATTTAATAGTCATGGGTGACTGGAATTCGGTAGTAGGAAAAGGGAGAGAAGGAAATGTAGTAGGTGAATATGGATTGAGGGTAAGAAATGAAAGAGGAAGCCGCCTGGTAGAATTTTTCCCAGAGCATAACTTAATCATAGCTAACACTTAGTTCAAGAATCGTCAAAGAAGGTTGTATACATGGAAGAACCCTGGAGATACCAAAAGGTATCAGATAGATTATATAATGGTAAGACAGAGATTTAGGGACCAGGTTTTAAATTGTAAGACATTTCCAGGGACAGATGTGGACTCTGACCACAATCTATTGGTTATGAACTGTAGATTAAAACTGAAGAAACTGCAGAAACTTGGGAAAATAAGGAGATGGGACCTGGATAAATTGACTTTCAGGGAGAGCATAAGGGAACAATTGACAGGAGTGGCGGAAAGAAATACAGTAGAAGAAGAATGGGTAGCTCTGGGGGATGAAGTAGTGAAGACAGCAGAGGATCAAGTAGGTAAAACGATGAGGGCTAGCAGAAATCCTTGCATAACAGAAGAAATATTGAATTTAATTGACAAAAGGAGAAAATATAAAAATGCAGTAAATGAAGCAGGCAAAAAGGAATACAAACGTCTCAAAAATGAGATCGACAGGGAGCGCAAAATGGCTAAGCATGGATGGCTAGAGGACAAATGTAAGGATATAGAGGCTTATCTCACTAGAGGTAAGATAGATACTGCCTACAGGAAAATTAAAGAGACCATTGGAGAAAAGAGAACCACTTGTATGAATATCAAGAGCTCAGATGGAAACCCAGTTCTAAGCAAAGAAGGGAAAGCGGAAAGGTGGAAGGAATATATAGAGGTTCTATACAGGGGCGATGTTCTTGAGGAAAATATTATGGGAATGGTAGAGGATGTAGATGAAGATGAAATGGGAGATATGATACTGTGTGATGAGTTTGACAGAGCACTGAAAGACCTGAGTCAAAACAAGGCCCCGGGAGTAGACAACATTCCATTACAACTACTGACAGCCTTGGTAGAGCCAGTCCTGACAAAACTCTACCATCTGGTGAGCAAGATGTATGAGACAGGCGAAATACCATCAGACTTCAAGTAGAATATAATAATTCCAATCCCAAAGAAAGCAGGCGTTGACAGATGTGAAAATTACCAAACTATCAGTTTAATAAGTCATGGCTGCAAAATACTAACGCAAATTATTTCCAGACAAATGGAAAAACTAGTAGAAGCTGACCTTGGGGAAGATCAGTTTGGATTCCATAGAAATATGGGGACACATGAGTTAATACTGACCCTACGACTTATTTTAGAAGCTAGATTAAGGAAAGGCTAACCTACATTTTTAGCATTTGTAGACTTAGAGAAGGCTTTTGACAATGTTGACTGGAATACCCTCTTTCAAATTCTGAAGGTGTCAGTAGTAAAATACAGGGAGCAAAAGGCTATTTACAATTTGTACAAAAACCAGATGGCAGTTATAAGAGTTGAGGGACATGAAAGGGAAGCAGTGGTTGGGAAGGGAGTGAGACAGGGTTGTAGCCTCTCCCTGATGTTATTCAATCTGTATATTGAGCAAGCAGTAAAGGAAACAAAAGAAAAATTCAGAGTAGGTATTAAAATCCATGGAGAAGAAATAAAAACTTTAAGGTTTGCCGATGATATTGTAATTCTGACAGAGACAGCAAAGGGCTTGGAAAAATGATATAAGATGAATAAGATGAATATCAACATAAGCAAAATGAGGATAATGAAATGTAGTCGAATTAAGTCGGGTGATGCTGAGGGAATTAGATTATGGAATGAGACACTTAAAGTAGTGAAGGAGTTTTGCTATTTGGGGAGCAAAATAACTGAAGATGGCAAAAGTAGAGAGGATATAAAATGTAGACTTGCAATGGCAAGGATAGCGTTTCTGAAGAAGATAAATTTATTAACATCGGGTATAGATTTAAGTGTCAGGAAGTCATTTCTGAAAGCGTATGTATGGAGTGTAGCCATGTATGGAGGTGAAACATGGACGATAACTTGTTTGGACAAGAAGAGAATAGAAGCTTTCGAAATGTGATGCTACAGAAGAATGCTGAAGATTAGATGGGTAGATCACATAACTAATGAGGAGGTACTGAATAGGATTGGGGAGAAGAGGAGTTTGTGGCACAACTTGACTAGAAGAAGGGATCGGTTGGTAGGACATCTTCTGAGGCATCAAGGGATCACAAATTTAGTATTGGAGGGCAGCGTGGAGGGTAAAAATCATAGAGGGAGACCAATCGATGAATACACTATGCAGATTCTAAAGGATGTAGGTTGCAGAAGGTACTGAGAGATGAAAAAGCTTGCACAGGATAGAGTAGCGTGGAGAGCTAAATCAAACCAGTCTCAGGACTGAAGACAACAACAACAACATAAACTTTTTATTGCTTTTACTAGATTTTTTGGATATCCACGATTCATCATTATTTTCCAAAGTTTCTGTCTGTTGACATTGTCAAAAGGTTTTTTAAAGTCAATAAAAGCAGTGTATGTTTCTTTATTATACTCTCTCCGTTCTTCTGTTTTGCCGTAGAATAAAACCTGTGTCTATTGTGGAGTGTCCTTCCCTAAAACCCATTTCTTCCTCATGCAGTACTGCTTCAGGTATGTTTTTAAGTCTTGTATTTAAAATCTTAGCATTCACATTGTATGCTGACTCAAGTAAACTTATTCCTCTGTAATTACTGCATTGACTTTTATCTCCTTTTTAAAAAAACTGATATAACTCTAGCTGTTTCCAAGTCTTTGGTAATACTCTTCTTCTTCTTCCAACATTTGTTGAAGAGATGTAGCAGTTGTCAGCATACCATAGTTCCTCCACATTTTAATAATTCAGCATTAATGCCGTCTTTTCCTGTTGCTTTTCTGTTCTTAAGTGATGTTATTGCAGTTGATAATTTGTCAGACTGTATTTCATCTAATGCTTTCTCATCTAGTTGTTCAATTTCAGTTTCTTGTGATGTATGATCATACCACAATTTGCTGTAATGATTTATCCACTGTTCCTCTTCAATACTATTTATGGGTATCTTCTCTTTTTCTGTTGTGTTTAAGGTTTTTAAAAGTGTATATGCCATTTGTTGTCTTCCGTGGATATCATGTTCGATATTAGAGATAAACCTGTCCCAGTGTTCCTGATTTGCTTTCCTTACTACGCATTTAGCATTATTTCTTTTCTCCTTATAGTATTATTTGTTCTTAATAGTGGGGTTGATTAGTATTATATATATGCATCCAGTTTTTCTTTGACAGCTTTCATTATATCCTCATTCCAAATTTTTAGGCCTTTTCTTTTCTATATTCTTTTCTTTTTACCAAGAGCTTCTCCAGCTACTCTGCATACAGTATTCTTCAGAGTTCGCCATTCTTCTTCTATATTGTCTTTAGTTTGTAAGTTGCTAGTTCTTCATTTAATCTCCTTTGGTACAGGTGTCTGATACTGTCCTCTTCAAGCAAGTAACTTTTTAAATGCTCTGATCTTGTTGGTTTGTTGCTTGTTTAGTTACTTTCTTCCATTTTATAAAAAGATCTATTCTGGAGATTAACAAGAAATGATCTGATTCTATATCTTGTCGTCTATAAACTCTTGTATTCCTTACTTGGCCCACTAGCTTATCATTTACTCAAGATGTAGTCAATTATTGATCTAAGACCTCTGCTGGCCCAAGTATGCTTGTGTATATCCTTTTTCTTAAAAGGTGAATTTGTGATTTTTAGGTTGTTGTAAGTGGCAAAATCTCTTTGTAATTTTCCATTTTCATTACATATTGGTTCTCCATCTCTGTTACTTGAATTTCTCCTACCATTTCTTTGCCAATTCTGGCTATCCTCCACCCAATTATTCCTTGAATTTCTACAATAGTTCGTTCTGTTCATCCTATTTACCTGAAACTTTTGCTCTGATTGATTATTGTCATCAAAATTCCTCCTCCAATCTTCGCCCTCACCACTTATCAACATAATTCAAGAAATCACTAATATTATCCGTAGGGGCAGGTGCAAGCAATTCTCTAACTTTCGGAGGCAACTTAGTTTCTAAGCCCATAGTTATTGATTCACTACCTAGCTCTTTGTCTAAATATTTCAGTTGGTTTATCCAAAGCTGACATACACCTTTTACATTACCCTTCCTAGAGTCAAATCTCTCTCCTTTCAAAAATTCACTCAGAATTCTGCGCTGCTTCTCTTTGGACCAATATTCATCTAAAATTGCTTTCTTTAAGCTATGCCATTAAGTACAACCATCAGCTACCTGAGCTACCCATCCATAAGCATCCCCTTTAAAAAACATCTCACAAATGACCTATTCTCTTTGTAATTCCATGTTTCAGGCAAATCATTAAATTCCCTAATGAAAATCAGTGGATGCACTTCCCCAAATGGTTCAAAATTATTAAATTTCTTACAACTAACAAATTAAGTACTGTTTGGGACACTACATACTTTATGATTTAGATTTTGTACTCTTTTATTTATTTATTTATTTTATCTATCTTTCAGCATTAACATGCAATCAATGTCGTCAGACGAATTACAGTTACCAGAATGAGATTTTCACTCTGCAGCGGAGTGTGCGCTGATATGAAACTTCCTGGCTGATTAAAACTGTGTGTCGGACCGAGACTCAAACTCGGGATCTTTGCCTTTCGTGGGCAAGTGCTCTACCAACTGAGCTACCCAAAAATGATTCATGCCCTGTCCTCACAACTTTACTTCTGCCAGTGCCTCATCTCCTACCTTCCACACTTTACAGAAGCTTTCCTGCAAACTTTGCAGAACTAGCACTCCTGAAAGAAAGGATATTGCGGAGACATGGCTTAGCCACAGCCTGGAGGATGTTTCCAGAATGAGATTTTCACTCTGTAGTGGAGTGTGCACTGATATGGGACTTCCTGGCAGATTAAAACTTTGTGCAGCACTGAGACTCGGACTCGGGACCTTTGCCTTTCACGGGCAAGTGCTCTACCATCAGATGGGACCTTTGCCTTTCACGGGCAAGTGCTCTATCATCAGATGGGACCTTTGCCTTTCACAGGCAAGTGCTCTACATCAGATGGCAGAGCACTTGCCCGCGAAAGGCAAAGGTCCCGAGTTCGAGTCTCGGCCCGGCACACAGTTTTAATCTGGCAGGAAGTTTTGATTACAGTTATTTGTACATTATGTTTTACATAACAAAATATTACATGGTAAAAAATAGCTGTCTCTACACCCATATCTGTGCATAACAGTAAGCCTTAATTTATCAAATAAATTACATTATCTTTACAACAATTCTGAAATTCCTCTATACTATAGAAAGTATTTTCCCTCATACACACTTTGGTTTTAGTTTTGAAAATATCCAGCGAAACCAACTGACCCTGTATGGGTAAAGTGTCAAATAATTTTATGTTTATGTATTCATAGCTAGATTGAGTTTCCTTAAGCCTGGTTGTGGATATATCAATCATATTTGTTTGTCAAGCATTGTGTTGATGAACAGATTTCCTTATAGCATAGTGGTTTAAGTTTTCTTTTATGTTCAAAAGGCAACAATATATGTAAAGATATGGGACTGTGAGAATTTTTAAGTCTTTAAAATAAGGTCAACATGAGGTCTTGTTGTCAGTGATTCCATAAAGATGTCTAATTGCTTTTTTCTACCAAGTGAAATTTTTTTTGGTTCCTGGGGAGTTATCCCATAGAAGAATGCCATATTGTAGATGGCAGTGAAAGAAGGCTTAGTGTAAATGAAGTACCTCTTTTATCCTTTTCTCCATTGCAGTCAATTTTGAAACTACATTTTTATTTACTTTTACCAGTTTTTCCTCTACCACTATTGCATACTTGGTTTCTACCTCCATTTCTAAATCATTTTTAATCTTACTGATTTGGTTCTCAACTTTAACACTGTTTTCAGCAGAAAGTTCCTGGCTGCTTTGACTTCATCTTTACACTGTTTTTCAGAAGCCTTCACCCTCCTACTATAGTCATCACAAAGCTTCTTTCTCTCTTTTACACATTTGCTGCTCATTAATGTTCATTTCTCATTAGTGTTATGTGCTAATTTCTTTATCTTTTCATCACAATCTTTAGCTACTGCCTCAACCTTTTTATTTCATTCTAAAAGATAAGAGCTGACTATCTTAATTTCCTTTTTAATTTCTTTCTTCAGTTCATCCTTTAAGCTAACCATGTCAGTTATAATGCTATCAGTTATCTTTTCCACCCTATGAATACTATTTTCCACCTTACTAATGTCTTCTTTCATACACATGCTACTCATAATTTGCCTTAACATTTCTTCCAATATTCTGTCTGCCGTAAACTTTTGTCCTTGCTGACTTTTGCTACTAGATTGCTCCCCCTTAGCCTTAACGATTTCATCAACTTCAGTACTGTTTTCATCCATTTTGCTCCCATCACCACATAATGTAGATGATGCTTTTATCATTTCATCAACAATAGGACTCTCATCCCGATGATTCAAAGTTACATTCATGTCTGATACATAACCACTATCATCTACAGAGCCAATCCCCATTAAGTCTTTCTGTTCATTTAAAACTTAACCTCTGCAGTTTTCTTGTCAATTGCATCACTCTCCTGTTGTCCATTTTCCCCATCACACTGCCTTGTTCGCAAAGGCCACTCATTATGTATCACTTAATATAAAACAGCTATTGCTATGAATTACTCTAACTTTATTCACTCGTCTCCTTCTGCAGCTGCTGCGGTTGTCATCTTGATTCATTGTCTGCACGGCCACTGCAAGTTGTAATTCTCTCAGTGAGGCGAGTTGTTTGTTCTGGTCGGTTGTATCCACCTGTGTGCTGATTGGCTGCTCCTGTACTCATGGCATTAGTTCCACTGTTCACAACCCCCAAATATTATACAGTTAATATGGCCAGTTCACTATTGGTTAACTTTTAATAATCCTCATTAATAGTTTGCAGGCGACTGTCAGCATACTGCTACAATAGTTTACCATTCAACATGTATGAGCAGTAAAAACCTAACCACATAGCTCTTGCAGAATAATACGGTATATGCGGCACTATTGGACAGACACTTATTTCACGGTTAAGTTGATGCATTGTTGCTAACCTAACCAATACAGGTTTCTTGTCTGAAAATTGGCTGTAGATTGACTATCTTGTGACCAAAAATTGGTCCTTTATATATCCTCACAATAATAGGCACTGAAACTATACATTGTTTAATGTTTAAGTTACAGAAATTACAATTAAAACATAACTCATGCAATTAACCGAATATATAGAAAAATTCCTTCTTTTGAACAGTTACTTCTACCACAAAGGATAGGCCGAATTATTTGTTTAAGTGATGAAATTAACAGATATAGTTATACAAACAGTACTTTTGATAAGCCTGTTAATTATTTGGGGATTAATTAAGGGCTGGCTTTGCTAATATGTTTTTGAATATAGTCAAATAAATACTTTAGGAGTCCTAGTAGTTGTTCATACAAATGTTTATAATTAGTACAGAATTTATATTTGTTTATAAGTCAACAACAGAATCTAAGTCATGAAACAAGTATGATTTCACCCTATAACAAAAGGTATTAACTAGGAATAGTTGAAATAAATTAGGAAATTGATGCTATACACAAAACGAAACAAAAAACTAGATCTGGTACTATATTTTTTAAGACTAAGGGCCAACTTTTCTCTTTTATTAAAATGCAGATTATACTCATGAATGCTAACAGTAGTTAGTCAAAATTGAAAAAAAAATGAATTTAAGGAGCAGATGGCAAAACTAAAGAGGAAGTAAATAGATCCTAGCTTGCTTTGTCACAACATTTACAATTACACAAGAAGACACTAGACACTTACTTACATGAAAAATCAAGCATTCAGGGTTAAGATTGAACTGAAAGGTACCTGAAGCAGAAATGTATGAGATACAGGGACTGTGTTCTGCTTAAAGGTCAACCATTCATGAATTACAAGAGAAAAATACTAAATTGCGAAGGAAAAGTACCGTATCGCAGAAAAATTTGTACTACACAATTGAACAATGGTGGCACCTGAGCTGTGCTGCTACAGCAGCAAATGATGGCCAAGCATCTTCACCCTCTTCCTTCTCCCAGGCCAGCTGTGGTTCAGGCAATGACCTCAGCCAATAACTGCTGCCTGAGTTTGCAGCACTGATGGATCCAGTATTGGCCAGGAGCAACAGAAATCATTCAATTCAATATTTTATTAGGGCAATGGCAGGGTAGCTGGCATCTTTCAGACCTCAGCACTTGCCTCCCAATAAATTATCCTCAGTAAAACAGGAATTCAATAACATTATCACTGATGGAGCTGCATCAAGATCACATAGCACATGGGTGGTCTCTGATATCCTGGTTTGACAGTCTGGACAGCTGCCAGAAGACATGGTTGTAGATGACAGCCATTAGGTGGTGTCCCTATAACCTATGAGCAATGCTGTCAACTCCAGCAGAGGGGCTCAGAAGACAGTCATGTATCGACTCCACTCTTGTAGTGTTCATCATATGTATCATTGTCGGTTGCTAATTTAGCTATGTCTAGGCTGTCAGTTTTGTTTATTCATTGGACTTGTAAACTGCTGTATCCATTTGTGGCTACTGTTGTTGCCCCTAGCTGTCTTTCTCTGGGTTTTGGCAACTGGCCATTGATGCCCTTGGCCGATCTGCCGATCTGCCTGCATCTCCTGATTATGTCATATTTCAGTTACTAGATGGCCCTACTGCAAATGATGAAGAAGAAAAACTGATCGTGGAGAATCCGCAGAGACTACAGGGGTTTAAACACCCACACTATTCTAACTGATACCCAGTGCATCTCATAGCTGACTTTAATGGAATACTAGAATGGGTTTGCTATTTCAGTATTGTTGGCTGTGCTGTGGCTCTAATAATAATAATAATAATAATAATAATAATAATAATAAAGTAAAGCTATGACTACAACCTTTGGTCCTTTTGAGAGCATGCTATGCCCTTTGGGCTGCAAAATGCTGCACTAACGTGACAGTGTGTTTTCTGCATGAGGTCCTGCACGGCCTTCCATTTGCATTATGCTATGTGTACGCTGTGTTAGCATTCTCAAAAAACAAAGAGGAGCACACTAGGCATCTGTATACTTTGTTCAAAAGACTAGAGTACTGGGGTTTTATGATTAATAAGAATAAATATGTTTCTGCAAAAGGCTATACCACATCACACCCTGGTATCTTACCACTTCCTGAATAAGTGATGGATATTGTAAAAATGCCCTCTCCTTTTCTGTTTAAAGGCCTTAGACATTTCCTGGGGATGTTATACAGTATGTATAAAAAAGCATCATCCAATTTAGCATGTCTATATTTCTGAAACTAATAAACATATACAATAAATTTTGTTTTTTGATTAACAGGAAGCTCAAAAAGTTTTTTTTCTTACCTTTTCATAGGTGTTCATTATGCCCCCTTGAGATGCACAGCATACGTCAGGGCAGTATTCAGATTGTTCCCACACTGCAGCGAGCATGTCTTTAATTACAGCTTCCACAGCTGCTGTTTTGTGATGTCTCAGTTCATTCATTGTTGTTGGTAATGGAGGCATATATACAGAGTCTTTTATAAACCCCCAGAAGAAATAATCATATACCTCTGTACATTCATCTTATTAGCAATGGTCATGGGATTTGGCTGTTCAATTGAGGATGTAAAATTAAACATCTTTCAGCCATCAATTTTCAACCTTATTTTATTAGGCAACCAGTTTCAGCACTTTATTATGCCATATTCAGGCCCCTGATCAAAGTTTAGGAACAATCTACTTGACTTGTGATTGAAGCAGGGGCCAGCAATACTGTTATTAGTAGATATCTACGTGCTACAGTGACCACTTCAAACATCACCTGCCGACAGTTAGATAAAACTGGTTGCTTAATAAAATAAGGTTGAAAATTGGCAGCTGAAATGTGTTTAATTTGACATCCATAATCACACACAGTCAGGTCCAGTGGCCTTGGAAACCAGGTGAATCATTTGGTCCACTGTGACTGATCCACTGTTCAATAATCCTTTGATTTAAAAATTCTCACAGTTCCAGATGCCAGTGCTATTATATAGTGGGAACCGTGTAAAGCTCAAAGTACGTTGTTCACACACACACATCTCAAATAACATAATAGTTACGATTTTTTAAAATCAGATTATTGTTTTTGATACGTCTTGTGTTATTACATAAGGCAGTTACGACATTTGGCAGAGCTGCAGGAGCCTCTTAACAAACTGCTCACTGGTAAAAACACAAATGGGAGCAAGAGGGTTTCATCGACTCCTGAGGCTACATTTGTATATAGTGACCTAAAAACTGCATTGGCAAATGCTTCATTGTTGGCACATCCTGTTCAGAATGCACTGATCATCTTGTGGGTTGATGCAAGTCAGACCGCACTGGTGTTACAACAGTACATAACAGTGAAATGGCAACCTCTGGCTTTTTCTTCCAAAAACTTGTCAGAACAGCAAAAACAATGGAGTGTGTGTGGCAAGGTGCTCCTGGCCATATATCTAGCTGTCAACCATCTCTGGTCATTCCTAGAGGGACAGACATTTACAGCTTTCACAGATCGTAAACCTCTGACTTCCATATTTCAACAAGTTACTGATTTCATCTCACCACATCAGATTTCCCAAGCAGACATACAACTTATCACAGGGCTGGATGTCATAGCTGACTGCTCGTCAAGCAACTGTGGGGCATTTTCTGTCATTATGTGGGCTGATGTAGCAGCAGAACAAGATACAGTCAGCTTCCTTCAGCAGTGTTGAGCCGATCCTGCATCGACCGCTCTATGCCTTGAGCACCTGCCACTGCACAGCACAAGACAAGGGCTTTGGTGTGACACGTCAGGAAAAAAGTTACATTCATTTATCACAGCAAAGTGGTGACACCCAGTGTTCAACACTTTTCACAACCTAGCATATCTGGGGGTAAGACCTATCACTAAGTTAGTATCAGCCAGTGTTGGTTCGCCAAGAACACAGAAAGCTGGCCATAAATGGGCTCAGTGTTGCACATGATGTCAAGATTGTAAAATCTCTAGCCACAACTTTGCTCTGATGGATGTCTTCCCCTCTCCTGAAGGGAGATTCCCACAGTTGAATTTGGGTACTGTAGGTCCTCTTCCATCTTCAGAACGCTTTGATTTTGTAGTTGCCATGGTAACTTAGGTGGCTGAAGGCTGACCAGGTACCAGATATTTCAGCAGTGTCTGCACCTTG
Organism: Schistocerca gregaria; assembly: GCF_023897955.1. Taxonomy (NCBI): domain Eukaryota; kingdom Metazoa; phylum Arthropoda; class Insecta; order Orthoptera; family Acrididae; genus Schistocerca; species Schistocerca gregaria. The sequence continues at coordinate 1,096,057,118 of NC_064920.1, forward strand.
ATCTCTACTTGGTTCTCCAGATTTGGCATTCCTCAAATTATTAGAATGAGATTTTCACTCTGCAGAAGAGTGTACGCTGATATAAAACTTCCTGGCAGATTAAAACTGTGTGCCGGACCGAGACTCGAACTTGGCACCTTTGCCTTTCGCGGGCAAATGCTCTACCAACTGAGCTACTCAAGCATGGCTCACGCCCCGCCCTCACAGCTTTACTTCCACCAGTATCTCGTCACCTACTTTACAAACTTCACAGAAGATCTCCTGCGAACCTTGCAGAACTAACACTCCTGGAAGAAAGGATATTGCGGAGACATTGCTTAGCCACAGCCTGGGGGATATTTCCAGAATGAGATTTTCACTCTGCAGGGGAGTGTGTGCTGATACGAAACTTCCTGGCAGATTAAAACTGTGTGCCGGACCGAGACTTGAACTCGGGACCTTTGCCTTTTGCAGGCAAGTGCTCTACCAACTGAGCTACCCAAGCACAACTCATGCCCCGCTCTCACAGCTTTACTTGCCTTAAGCCAGCATACTCTGAAATATGTCAGGATGAACCATGCAATGAAAGTGTCCAATAGCGTATGGCATTAAAAAAATTTATGGGCTTGTATAGGAAGCACTTTTGTGCATTTTTTATTGTTACATTGGAAAGAAACTATGCATGTTTCTTGTGTTATAATTATTTCACATGTCATGCTGTTGAAAACTGGATTAGTTTTCCTTAATATGAATTACACACTGTAGTATAAATATTGATGGTAGAGTCATGATCTGTAATTTTTTAAAGCTTGGCCTACAGTGTGCTCTGGGTGCCAAGCTACATATCAGTCTTATTGCCATCTTTTGTAGTTTGAAGACATTAGCTCCCTTGCTTTGATGTCCCCACAGTATTGTGCCGTAGGAAATGTGACTATGTGTTAAAGCAAAGTATACCACTTTAGGTACTGGCACATTCAGACAAAGTCAAAGCTTCCTTAGAGCAAATATTCTTTTGCTGCTGTTACTTCCCACTTTTTCTGTATGTCTGCCCCAGGATAATTTTGAATGAGTTGAGCTCTGCTCAAATTCAGTGTTATTATTCCATGATACATATAAGTCTTGTACTTTTTTTTGGTTGACACAAACAGTAAATCCAGGGGGTTCCAGAGGGATCAATCCTTGGTCCATTTCTCTTCTTGTCATTGTCTTGTCTTTGACACAACCCTTCAACTCATGTCTAGTAACCTATGCTGATGATACTTCCCTCTTATTTTATAAAAATGACTTGGAGACAGTACACTCAGTTGCAACTAAGGGTGTATTGGAAGTAACCACCTATATTCTGCATCATGGCCTAAACACCAACATCAATAAATCTCAGCTACTAACATGAAGCTGAAATAAACAATATTTGTGGTATTACATCAGCGGAAACAGATAATATTAAATTTCTTGGTGTGTCCCTAGACAAAAATCTTCATTGGCTAAACTGCATTACTTCTGTGTGTGAGTAGCCTGTATCTTATGAGTCAGTTGGCATAAATATTGCCAATCCAAACACTAAAACTTATTTACTATGGAACAGTTTATCCATTTCTTAATTATGGTATTGAACTGTGGGGTTGTGCTGCAGACCTGCACCTGAACAGAATATTTGTGTTACAGAAAAGAGCCATTAGGTTAATGCATGGACTTAAGTTCAGAGAGTCTTGTATTGAAACTTTTGTCCAACATAAATATCTAACAGCATATTCCTTGTATTTGTATAAATTTATTATATTTTTTCTGAATAGTAAAAACAAACTAAATAAGTGCAGTGATACACAAAATTAAAAATAAATGACAATAATCCTTATATTAATGGGCAGATATGGTTCAACAACCTCAAAACTTGTGAACCAAAGCTGTTCCAAAGGAATTTAAAAGCCTTCTTGGTAAATAAATGTTTATATTCACTCAGTGACTTCTAATCTACTTGTCCTCTCTTGTAACATGTAATATAATTAGAATACTGAGACAAATGTATGTACCATTACTGTATGTAAATGCTATCTGTAGTAATCTACTCAACCTATGTATGACATTTGCAAAAGACATGGTATTTGTGAATCACTTCTGCTACCCTTCTTGTAGATGGGTGTGATCTGTGCTTTCTTCCAACTACTGGGCACAGTCTACAGTGGCACTAATTCTCCAAATGATTTTCCATAATCAACAGAGAACACAAAATAGATATTCTGAATAGTTTTTAACAGCACCGCTATCAATATATTGGTGAGTGATGGAGTACATCAGGTGTAAAACCTAAAAGAGCATGCAAACAACAATTTTAATATGTGGATTGTGGTCTGCAAAATCCTTCCACAGTGATGGTTTAGGCCTCAGTAATGGTGAAGTTCATGCTGTGAAGTGTTCAAAAGACCGAATTAAGTTTCGTTGTAAAGCCCGTGAGAAGAGGTTGGGCACTGAATGTGTTGGAGAAACTGACACACGAGAACCTAAAAAATTAGAGAGCTTGTAACATTATACTGTTTACCTGAGCTAATATGCCTCTGGTAGTTAGGCCTCTATCAAATCTGGCTGAAAAAATTGGCAAAAGCAGGCTATTTCAAACAATATTGTTCATACCAGGTTTACAGTCCAAAACACATTAATTGCACTTTGATATTAAATAATCTACTGTTTATGGCCAGATCCAGTGTCATTCACTGTAATTTAAGTGCAGATAAAGTATAAGCCACATACTACACTTGACCTATGTCCTATAATGATGATGATTGTTTAAGTGCAATAACTCAACATGTGGGTCCTGATTCACAATAACTAAAATGTGGCAAGTAACTCACTAACAAATTCGCTAACTACACTATCCTTCCCAACAGACATGACATCAAAAGGAAAACTATGTGCACAGTAAATATTATTTGGAAATAACATACTATTGTCACAGTTTTCAGACTGCATTTTTGAAGTTTGACACAATTCTGAGATTAACTGCAAGTTCACAGTACATCATTAAAAATCCATGAATTTCCTGGATGCAAAATTCAGATAAAACTCAGTACTTTGTATAAGCTGTAATCTGTGCCACTTCATCTGCATACATTCTGTAGTAATTTTGGACAAAGATTTTGCTCATATCTTAACCTCAAGCAGACTGACTAAACTGGCTTCCAGCAACTCTCTTTTATAACATTACAACTACTTTCAGTTATGTTGTCTACTGTCTTTGTACAAGTTACAGTTCAATATTTCTGTTTCCGAATAACTGATTAGTGGAATGAGATCTGTCTGAATGAGGACTTTCAGGGAAAGCATTATCACCATTGAATTACAGAATCTCGTTTGCCAGAATATGTGTCTCTACTTCACTAACTATGTTTTGGATAACAATGCTAATTATTCTGAAACTAAATGAGGGCAAAAGTTAGTACTCTGATTCCAGCATTAGCTGCATAAATGCTATAATTATTTATCTTTACTCTGATTCCAGCATTAGCTGCATAAATGCTATAATTATTTATCTTTCTTTTTTCTCCTACTTGTGACGAAGCAAGCTGGGATATTTTACTTTCCCTCTTGTTTTGCCATCTGCCTCCTTAAAATTCATTTTTCACTTTTAACTAATTACCATTAACATATGTGAGTATAATCTACATTTTCATAAGAGAGAAAGGCTGGCCCTCAGTTTTAAAGAATATAACACCAGATCTAATTTTGTTCTTATTTTTATGTATGTAAATGATTTTCTAATTTATTTTGGTTATGCCTAGTTAGTATCTTTTGTTATTGGGTGAAATCAGTAATTGTTTTGTAACTTAAATTCTATTGTCAACTTAGAGACAAATATACATTCTGTAATAATTATAAACATGTGGAAGAACCACCAATGGTATTCTTAAAGAATCTATTTGAAAACATGTTAGCAAAGCCAGCCCTTAATTAATTCCAAAGTAATTAACAGTTTTGTCAAAAGTATTGTTTGCATAATGATATCTGTTAATTTACTCATTTAAACAAATAATTCGGCCTGAGTCTTGTAGTAGTAGAAGAAACTGTTAAAAAGATGCAATTTTTTGATGTATTCAGTTACTTTAATGAGTTAAGTTTTAATTGTGGTGTGCTATGAATTGCTTCTCCAAAGTTTAACCATCACTGCTGACATTTACTGCCAACAATTTGACATCTTGTAGTCGCAATCAAAGAATGATGACTACAAAGGCTGCATGAAGTGATGCTCCTCCATGATAATACCTACTCACATGCTGCTAGACTGACAAAAAACACCATACAGAAGTTGCGTTGGGAAGTCATTCTGTACCTAAATTATATACAAAGTGATAAGGAGGGAGACTGATGGAAATTTCCCCAGTACAACACAAAACACTGTTCTCCAAAATGGAGACAGACAAGTACAAAATCAAGAGATTTTGCCAAAATATTTTAATGAGCACTTTTTAAGTGTTGCTGATAAAAGTGGACGCAACAGCTCCTTAGAAAAGGACATAAAGCTACTGAAAGATTGTTTCTGAAATTCTTTCGGTTTAGCTCTTATAACAGTACAGGAAGTAAGAAGAACCATAATTCCTTTAAAAAGTAGAAATTCAACTGGTGTTGACAATATTTCCAGCAAACTACTACAAGTTGGCTACAATCAGTTCATTAAAGTCCTAGCTCATATACTCAATGCCTCTCTCAAACAATGTATCTTGCCTGACAAGCTGAGCTATGCTATTGTAAAACCCCTCTACAAAAAAGGCAACGTCTCAGATGTTACAAAATATTAACCTACCTCCCTCCCTTTTTGCTACATTTTTGTATAAAAAATTCTCTCTCCACATGTTATTCAGTATTATACCATACTTGAGATGATTTGTTGTAATACTTGTATAATCTTAGCTTTGAAACATTTACACTATTTGCCTAGTCATGACTGGCAAGTGATGTAGCTATTGTTAACGGTAATAAAAAGGTATTCAGTAACTCTATACACCAACAAAAACACCTGTCACCTTTTATTGCTATATACAAAAACACATGTTCAACACTCCATATAACAAAAACATACATGCACAATGTCAACACAACAAAGAGCTATGAGCACCAAATACTAAAGTTATCAATAACATGTACAAAATCAGTTATTACTGTTATGGTGGTTCATAATGTTTCACTTGCAAAGTAATGATCAGTCAAATGAAGAAGTTGTGGGCTCACTATCACAGAGAGAACATAATAGCTTAGTAGCAGATCTGTACAACATTGCAAAAACTGAATTTAAAGTACACGTAGTTCAAAGATGGTGTCATTAACGTTGTGTCTGTAACTGGAAAGCAGTAATAACAGCCAGTGGAAGATCTGAGAACATTTTTAGAATAACAAGAAAAATAATACAGTAGTTAGTATAATCTTCAGTTTTCAATGCAGTTTTGGGAAAGACTGATAATGGCTCATTGTATCCAATATATATATATATATATATATATATATATATATATATATATATATATATATATATATATATTAAAAACAAAGATTCCAAGACTTACCAAGCGGGAAAGTGCCGGCAGACAGGCACATGAACAAAACACACAAACACACACACAGAATTACTAGCTTTCGCAACTGATGGTTGCTTCTTCAGGAAGGAGAGGGAAAGACGAAAGGATGTGGGTTTTAGGGGAGAGGGTAAGGAGTCATTCCAATCCCGGGAGCGGAAAGACTTCCCTTAGGGGAAAAAAAGGACAGGTGTACACTCGCGCACACACACACACACACACACACACACACACACACACACACACACACACACATATATCCATCCGCACATACACAGACACAAGCAGACATATTTAAAGGCCTTTAAATATGTCTGCTTGTGTCTGTGTATGTGCGGATGGATATGTGTGTGTGTGTGTGTGTGTGTGTGTGTGTGTGTGTGTGTGTGTGTGTGTGTGTGTGTGTGTGTGCGCGAGTGTACACCTGTCCTTTTTTTCCCCTAAGGGAAGTCTTTCCGCTCCCGGGATTGGAATGACTCCTTACCCTCTCCCTTAAAACCCACATCCTTTCGTCTTTCCCTCTCCTTCCTGAAGAAGAAACCATCAGTTGCGAAAGCTGGTAATTCTGTGTGTGTGTTTGTGTGTTTTGTTCGTGTGCCTGTCTGCCGGCGCTTTCCCTCTTGGTAAGTCTTGGAATCTTTGTTTTTAATATATTTTTCCCATGTGGAAGTTTCTTTCTATATATATATATATATATATATATATATATATATATATATATCAAGCTTGACCTTCAAGAGGTAAGCTTATGTATCTTTTCCGCCAATTGTATTAGGATTTATTTCAATTCTAAGTGTCCACTGTGAAGAAATTTTGGCAGTCATGTATCTCTGCAGACATTTCTGATTCTTCTTACTTAGTGTTCAAAAGAATGTTCTGAGTACTAAATGTCTTTCTGGGTGTGTTTTCATGTGTGATTGTATTTAGGCAATTTATGTGGAAATTATGCAAAAGAAATGTGATGTCCGCAGGAAGAAAATGATAAAGTGAATTGTATTTTAAGAATGGTAGATGCTATGCATACAACATCTACAAAGAAAATGGACAGCGCTGTGTAGGTGTCAGAGATACATTTATATATTCTTGGAGTTTCATAAAAAATAGTATTTTTTTAGAAAAAAAGAGTTATGACATATGTTAAATAGTAAATAAACTTTCTTGTTACTTTACAGACAGTCTGTATTTGGATGCCACTTAACTTTACTTAACTGATCACTTGTTCATTCATTTACATAATATGTTGAAGAAAATGAGTATAGTATAAAGTGAAATGTTGGAATTTGCAACAAAGGGCTTTAATCACAAGATGTGGCTGCAGACATTCTGAAAGGAGTTTGGGAATGAAACCACTACTGAGAATTACTGCATCAATTCATACTATTGTTTCCTGTATTATACTTTGTTGCTAAGAAAACTGGCATGACTTAATGCTGCATAAATTAGACTACTATGTTCTAAGAGTAGGGGAATGATGCGGGATACCCGCACTGTCGTACTAGGCAAGGTCCTAATGGAGGTGGTTTGCTGTTGTGTTCCTCCGACTGTTGGGGATGAATGATGATGACAAACATGAGACAACAACACCCAGTCATCTCAGGGCAGGTGAAAATCCCTGACCCCACAGGGAATCAAACCCAGATCTCACGCTCGGGAAGCAAGAACACTACTGCGAGACCACGAGCTGCGGACAGTGGAAGATACATTTGTGAAATATTTTTATATTTATCTACGTTGATACTGTGTAACTTGGGTATATTTCAGGGAGGTCGTTTTGATTCATGATAAACGGAAGCCTGAATCAAAATTTCTTTTTTGTAGTTGTGATTTGGTTGCAGAACTGACTGATTATGACATAATTTCACCCAAATATAACTTGACATGAGTTTTGACATACTGCACTGCAAATACTTATCAACATTTTCTGATGAAGTGATAAGAGAACCATGAAAGGTTTGGAGAAAGTTCTTATTAACATACATCATTTTAGTTAACAGTTTAAACAAGGAAAATTACAAAAAACCTCAGGTGCATCAACAATGAAAACAATCATAGCACCAGAATTATAATGCTAAAGACACTTGAGTGTAAAAACTTATAACAGTCTAACAAGTTTCATAAAATCATTAAAGGTAATAATTAACAAAATTGTTACAAAATGTGGAAAATAGTTTTCTTAACTTTGATAAAGATTGATTTTTCATATGTGTTAACACCTTTTTGAAATACATTTCTGGTCAGCATCATACACACCTATTAACATTTCTCCTGTATACATGACTATTTTCTTTACCTGACAAGAATAATTTAAATGTATTTTGTCATTGCAACAAGTAACTTAAGATGGTATAAAAGTACGAGTTATGATTTATTTGTTTATTGGGAGATGAGCTCAACAATGTCTGGTAAATGCGTTGATACAGTTAAATACAAATAAATGCAAAGAAATTCTACTGGACAGCTTAAATTGCATTAAGCAGTTAAAGAAAGAGCCAGTATGTGGACAGACAATGATGAATGAGACTTACATGAACTATTAAAATTTTACTGGCCTGGAATATTTTCATTCCACAAAAGTGTAGTGTATCACAGCTTCCACAATGGAAACAACAAATGAAAATGAGGAAGGCTGCACTAGCATTTTTATGTTTCACTGCATTTCAGACCCCTCCCCCCCCCCTCTCTTCCCCCATCCCCCCAAACACACAAAAACACACACACACACACACACACACACACACACACACACACACACACACACACACACACACACACACACACACACAGAGAGAGAGAGAGAGAGAGAGAGAGAGAGAGAGAGAGAGAGAAAGAAAGATAGGTATGTAAACTAGAAAAAGAGTGAAATTTCAAAAGTTCATACAATTTTCTGTGCTGTTACGTGTATCTGTACCCTTATTTTTGTTTCTTGTTATGATCTTATACTCATGCATCACTTAATCATAAGCGGCAATTTTGAGAACTCATTCATTCCACAGTTTTCCTTTTTTTATTATCCTCTTAAGCTTCTTCCTTTTTCATCAAGAATGTGTATTTGGTTTTTGATAACATTTAGTGTCTAACCCTTTTCATACTTTCCTTCAATCAGGTTTCACTGCCCATTGCATACTTAATTGCTGTGTAGACCAACATTAAATACAGTCAAGGTAATAATTATTAGCTGGCACAAATTTTAAGATTAAAAAAAAAATTGATACGGTGTCGATTATAGTGATTATCAAACACTTGTGGCAGAAGATATGTTCATTAAGAGGCTTCTGTTCACAAAACAATGACAATGTGATTCTTGTTGTTACAGAATGAGTCTAAATGAACATACAAGTTTTATAACTTTAACTAACAGACAAACCACTTTTGTCAAGGCAAAGATGAATGATAAATCATAGGTCATCAATTTTAAGGGTGTGAAAAGAAGTACTATGAAGAATAATATTCTCATGCATCAACTAGTTTTGCTACCTACACATATTCCATAGCGACAAATAGTTTTCAGCTTTCTATAAAACTGCTGTAAAACCTTGCAGTCAACTCAAAATTAGACTGAGATTGATAACCTAAAAAGATCTTATGTTCATTTTTTGGTCAAGAAGTGCAAGACTGCCATATGCTCTTTTTTGTTTACACATCAGGCTTAAACATTCATAATTTGCTCCTTTTATATAGTTACACCATGATTATATGTAACACCTTCTGTTTTTATTTTGTAATGATTCATTATTATTTACATAAAATTACTTAAGTTTTTAAGCTGCACAAATACTGATTCTATGGTTTAGAACATGTGCAGTCTTCTCTGTTGTTAATCCTTTCCTATGTACGTCACAAAGCTAAAATTTTAACCTTCCTTTCACAGCTATTTTCAGATACTTGTATCTGGCAACTGTACATTTCTTCCTGACATATACAGTTATTACAAGCCTCTTCCAGCCAGTCTTACATTCTCGTTTTCTATATTCTTCTGAATAAAAATGGTTGAAAGCATTAGACATTACTATTTAGTAAAAATATGACCCTACTATATAGACAAATATGATGTCTATTTTTAACAATCAAAAGCTTTACTAAAACAATACTTATGCTACATTTATTCTTTGGTCTTGTGATGATATTGCATTATCTTATTTCTTCTACTAGTTGTTAATAATTTCCTTTGTGTTTCTGTAATATCCAAACCTTACACTTTCAACAGATAGTCCATCCAAAGCTTTACTGAAGGAGAATACATCACTATTACAGATGGAATGTTTAAATCATGTTAAGCAACAAGATAATAACAAGGAGACAGGAAAAGTGGTGACATTGTAAAACAAATTATGCTTCATCAGTTCCAGATATATCATGTGGAATGAGTTATGTAAACATCCATTTGACGCACTTGTAAAGGAGAGAGAAATTTTAGATTGTGGTATGTAATTGTTGTATATCAATATTGTGTTTTTAACTCATTCATTTATAAAAATAATAAAATTCGAATTACAGGATTGTTTTACTTTTTATCACTGTGCAAGAATGTGAACTGAAGTAGATGCCTGGACAGAACTTCTTGTTTATCAATGTTTAAAGAATACTTTCTGAGTTCCTCCACAGATTTTTTTTAAAGTTATTTACTGGATCTGAGTCATAAGTATATATTCTAGGCAGATAGTGAAAAAACCAGATCCAATACAAAGCTAACACAACAATTGAGGCCTGTGATAAATACATTTGTAGCATGTGAACCCTTTTTTATAAAACTCACACTAATTATGTGACATAATACGATAGGGAAAATGTTAGATGAACTTTTACAAAGAAATATTTACTTCTAAGGTGAGGAAATTAAACTTTTCTTTCAGAGTAGATTTACTGCACATCGTAATAAGACATAACAAAGATAATCATTCTGTAACACCAGTGATATCTATAAAGCAATTCTTTCTTACACAATATTATATCACTCACTACGAACCAGATCTACATATTTAATGATACACATTCAGTTATAGTTTCATGGACCAACAGCTTCAATGTAAAATTGACTAGATAACACTATAACATTCGTTAGGAGTCAAAGACACTCATTTACAATTGATACCATTGCACAATTTGTATAACCAATAAAAAATAAAAGTTTAGTAGCACTTCCATATAAAATTTCATCATTAAATTACAACTAGTTTCTGAATGATAACACACCAGTATTATAGCAGTGGCCTTTCTAGCTTCCCTAGCATGTATGAAATTATTTGGACGATACAGCAAGTGTTTTTAGTTTCAAATTATACTTATTACATAGGCCCAGATTCTCATGTGACATTTCAGAAATGAATAAGATGCCTTTAAGGCATAATCAATAAATAAGTGCAGTTAAAAGTTACTGTCTTCTGAATAAAAAGCTGGCACCATATTTAAAATATTATCTCTGATTAAATATCTGAAAACAAACATTGGCAGTTTTTTTTCTTAAAAAACTGGGTGGACTTTCAGCCCCACATCATACACTGCTACCGTTGTGCTGATACAGCCTGCAACAAACAAAATAACTGCATTACTTTAATGATTATTTTTAATTGGAAACAAAATTACAGTGGTATTATGTTGCTGTTGTTACAGTTGTCTTAAAAATTTGAGATTATGTTATGGATTATATCGAGTATGGTGATATCAGATGATACTGAATATATGAAATTTATTGTATGTGTTTCTAGTCATTCATCCCCCCCCCTCCTCCTCCCCACACACACACACACACACACACACACACACACACACACACACACACACACACACACCGTAAATGAGAACTTTCCAGGATGAGGAATAATGAAAAAGGTATTAAATCAAAGGAGTGGTTACACACTTAAAATGGTTGCATGTCAAGATCTTCCTTAAAATGAAAGCCAATATTAGTACTCAGTGATTGTTTCAAACCACTACTACACTAACATCCAGACCTTGTCATTTATTTTTCACCAAGTTAGTGCTTATTCGCTAGCTATTGTTTTACCCTTTACAAGATAATCGATAAACAGGACAAAGCTGTCAGAATTATTTATGGTGCCAAAACCAGAGAATCATCTTGTAATCTGTTCCAAAATTATAGGCACTTACCATTCTAAGTGTACATAAATTAAAAGCAATTTTGCTTGTGACAACAATGACTCATTTCAGATGGTCCCATATATTAGCTGTGTTGTCCAGTGTTTCACAGATATAATGTGTAACAAAGAAGAAAACTGTACATCATCTGCAAAATTGGACATTTATAATCAAGGAAAATACATCCTGTGTGATATTATCACAAAAATAAGTGAAAAGAGTAAGACAAAAATTTATGATCCCACCAATAAGATACCATCTGGAGCATTAACGTCATCTGCACCAACATTGTCTCACAAAAACTATTGCATAATGGAAAAAGTAGAAGTTTCAAATCAACGCTATTGCAAGAGGTGATCTGTTAAAGGTTTTACATGTTTAAAACGTAAGACCATGTGCTATTACAACAGTGCAAATGGGTTCTGAAACAGAAAACTGGCTCTGATCTACATGTGGAGATGAAGATTAAGACATTAAATTTCACAACACAGATAATAAGACTAAAATTATGTCAGAGTAAGTTGATGAGATATTAGGTTTAAGAAATAAATGTTGTAAGTTTCTCCCCCCCACCCCCCTCCCCCCATGAACTATGGACCTTGCTGTTGGTGGGGAGGCTTGCGTGCCTCAGCAATACAGATGGCCGTACCATAGGTGCAACCACAATGGAGGGGTATCTGTTGAGAGGCCAGACAAACATGTGGTACCTGAAGAGGGGCAGCAGCCTTTTCAGTAGTTGCAGGGGCAACAGTCTGGATGATTGACTGATCTGGTCTTGTAACCCTAATCAAAACGGCCTTGCTGTGCTGGTACTGCAAAAGGCTGAAAGCAAGGGGAAACTACAGCCGTAATTTTTCCCAAGGGCATGCAGAATTACTGTATGGTTAAATGATGATGGTGTCCTCTTGGGTAAAATATTCTGGAGGTAAAATAGTCCCCCAGTCAGATCTCCGGGCGGGGACTACTCAGGAGGACGTCGTTATCAGGAGAAAGAAAACTGGTGTTCTGCGGATCGGAGCGTGGAATGTCAGATCCCTTCATCGGGCAGGTAGGTTAGAAAATTTAAAAAGGGAAATGGATGGGTTAAAGTTAGATATAATGGGAATAAGTGAAGTTTGCTGGCAGGAGGAACAAGACTTTTGGTCAGGTGAATACAGTGTTATAAATACAAAATCAAATAGGGGTAATGCAGGAGTAGGTTTAATAATGAATAAAAAAATAGGAGTGCGGGTAAGCTACTACAAACAGCATAGTGAACGGATTATTGTGGGGAAGATAGACATGAAGCCCACACCTGCTACAATAGTACAAGTTTATATGCCAACTAGCTCTGAAGAAATGAAAGAGGAAGCCGTCTGGTAGAATTTTGAACAGAGCATAACATAATCATAGCTAACACTTGGTTCAAGAATCATAAAAGAAGGCTGTATTCATGAAAGAAGCTTAGAGATACTGACAGGTTTCAGATAAATTATATAATGGTAAGACAGAGATTTAGGAATCAGGTTTTAAATTGTAAGACATTTCCAGGGGCAGATGTGGACTCTGCCCACAAACTATTAGTTATGATTTGTAGATTAAAACTGAAGGAACTGCAAAAAGGTGGGAATTTAAGGAGATGGGACCTGGATAAACTGACTAAACCAGAGGTTGTACAGAGTTTCTGGTAGAGCATAAGGGAACAATTGACAGGAATGGGGGAAAGAAAAACAGTAGAAGAAGAATGGGTAGCTCGGAGGGAAGAAGTAGTGAAGGCAGCAGAGGATCAAGTAGGTAAAAAGACGAGGGCTAGTAGAACTCCTTGGGTAACAGAAGATATATTGAATTTAATTGATGAAAGGAGAAAATATAAAAATGCAGTAAATGAAGCAGGCAAAAAGGAATACAAACATCTCAAAAATGAGATCGACAGGAAGTGTAAAATGGTTAAGCAAGGATGGGTAGAGGACAAATGTAAGGATGAAGAGGATTATCTCACAAAGGGTAAGATAGATGCTGCCTACAGGATAATTAAAGAGACCTTTGGAGAAAAGAGAACCACTTTTATGAATATCAAGAGCTCAGATGGAAACCCAGTTCTAAGCAAAGAAGGGAAAGCAGAAAGGTGGAAGGAGTATATAGAGAGTCTATACAAGGCGACGTACTTGAGGACAATATTCTGGAAATGGAAGAGAATGTAGATGGAGATGAAATGGGAGACACAATACTGCGTGAAGAGTTTGACAGAGCACTGAAAGATCTGAGTCGAAACAAGGCCCCAGGAGTAGACAACATTCCATTGGAACTACTGATGGCCTTGGAAGAGCCAGTCCTGACAAAACTCTACCATCTGGTGGGCAAGATGCGTGAGACAGGTGAAATACCCTCAGACTTCAAGAAGAATATAATAATTCCAGTCCCAAAGAAAGCAGGTATTGAAAGATGTGAACATTACCGAACAATCAGTTTAATAAGCCACAGCTGCAAAATACTAATGCGAATTCTATACAGACAAATGGAAAAACTAGCAGAAGCCGACCTTGGGGAAGATCAGTTTGGATTCCATAGAAATATTGGAACACGTGAGGCAATACTGACCTTACAACTAATCTTAGAAGAAAGAATAAGGAAAGGCAAACCTATGTTCCTAGCATAATGTTGATTGAAATACTCTCTTTCAAATTCTAAAGGTGACAGGGGTAAAATACAGGGAGCGAAAGGCTATTTACAATTTGTACAGAAACCAGATGGCAGTTATAAGAGTCGAGGGGCATGAAAGGGAAGCAGTGGTTGGGAAGGGAGTGAGACAGGGTTGTAGCCTCTCCCTGATGTTATTCAATCTGTATATTGAGCAAGCAGTAAAGAAAACAAAAGAAAAATTTGAAGTAGGTATTAAAATCCATGGAGAAGAAATAAAAACTTTGAGGTTCACCGATGACATTGTAATTCTATCAGAGACAGCAAAGGACTTGGAATAGCAGTTGAACGGAATGGACAGTGTCTTGAAAGGAGGATATAAGATGAACATCAACAAAAGCAAAACGAGGATAATGGAACGTAGTCGACTTAAATTGGGTGATGCTGAGGGAATTAGATTAGGGAATGAGACACTTAAAGTAGTAAAGGAGTTTTGCTATTTGGGGAGCAAAATAACTGGTGATCGTTGAAGTAGAGATGATATAAAATGTAGACTGGCGATGGCAAGGAAAGCCTTTATGAAGAAGAGAAATTTGTTAACATCGAGTATAGATTTAAGTGTCAGGAAGACATTTCCGGAGGTATTTGTATGGAGTGTAGCCATGTATAGAAGTGAGACATGGATGATAAATAGTTTGGACAAGAGCAGAATAGAAGCTTTTGAAATGTGGTGCTACAGAAGAATGCTGAAGATTAGATGGGTAGATCACATAACTAATGAGGAGATATTGAATAGAATTGGGGAGAACAGAAGTTTGTGGCACAACTTGGCAAGAAGAAGGGGTCGGTTGGTAGGACATGTCCTGAGGTGTCAAGGGATCACAAATTTAGCATTGGAGGGCAGTGTGGAGGGTAAAAATCATAGAGGGAGACCTAGAGATGAATAAACTAAGCATATTCAGAAGGACGTAGGTTGCAGTAAGTACTGGGAGATGAAGAAGCTTGCACAGGATAGAGTAGTATGGAGAGCTGCATCAAACCAGTCTCAGGACTGAAGACCACAACAACAACAAGTTTTTCCACCAGAGAGGAAAATATGAACACGATATATCTAAAAATTTTGTCAAGTAGCATGAGATGTATACTGAAAATGGCAAATGGACAGTAGTGCAATGAAAGAAATTTATATCGAGAACAGAATGAATTGGAGAAAATAATTTGCACAACCACTAACTTCGGGTAACACTAACAATTTAGAACATTCCCATGCTATAATTACTGAACATGGTAATAGACAGTGCAAACTGCTAAAGGATAGAGACAAATAGAAAATCAGTATTCTATAAAAACAATCCTGCAAAAAAAATCCATGTAGTATTATTAACAAACAATCATGTCAGAAACAGAGTGAAAATACTGAACAAAATTTCACCTTAATGGCTGAAAGCTATGATTGTGTAAATCTTTTTATTGTGCCTATCGCGGCTCAGCATCTCCACTATATGGTGAGTAGCAACTTTCCTTCTCTCGTAAAGGAAAAAGTAAACTCTACATGTTAATCTACTGAGTACCCTCAGAAGTTCACTGGTAACCACAAGCACCATAAAATATATAACTCCATGTCATCAGACATAAAAGTGGCAAATTGCAGCTTAAGCAACAGGAATATCAGTATCTGAAAAAGCATCAGTGCAGCAGCACTATAGTGAAAAACATCAGCATCATTGGCAGAATGAATCATCACCTCAATCCTATTCCAAAGTGTTGTCAAGTGCTTCCAGTCAGTCTGCCCACATGAATCATACAGCATACGGAATAAACTAGAATCATGAGAAACAAGCAGGAAAAACATTACTTCCATTATCAGGTAAGAAGAAAGCAACACCAGTAAGTACTGAATCATCTTCTCTCTCCCATAGTGAAGTGTTATCAAGTGTATTAAATCACTTATAGCAGATAAATTATGTAGGGAATGAAATGAGAAAGTCTCCTATCCAAGTCTCAAACAGGGCCAAAAAATGCCATGGAGAAATGATGGACTTTCATGGCCTGCCTCAAGAAAATCCAAACGCTACCAAAACGTAACCCTTCTTTGCACAAACATAATGACCAGTGCAAGACAATCACTGTGTGTGCTTCCAGTTTGCCCCAGGACAGCACCCATCTTCCTTCTTGCAATAAAAAATCAATTTTATTTGAGCATATAAATATTAGATCTCTGAAATACAAAGCTGAGAAGCTGGGAATTATACTGAATGGGAAAAAAGGATAATATTATGTATTAATGAATACTGGTTAAGAGAGGAAGAGATAAAATTGTATTTACCACCACATTTTAATTCAATTACAAGTTACCGCAGACCCAGTCAGTTTTATGGGGGTTCCTCAACGTATATACAGGGTGATTCAGGAGGAATGTTACATACCGGTAATTTGTGAGATCTTTCTACATGTCAAAATAAACTGAAAAAGTCATAAGAATATGTGTCCAATTTTTGATCATTAAGGAACTGGAGTAAGCTGAAGACTATACACACCAATGAGTAGTTATGAAGACAACTGTGAATATTACTTACTGAAATGCTGTGATGGACAGCACAATGGTGGGACAGGTGACTGATACATTCTACAAGAGGTGTTCAAAAAATCCCCCACACAGCTTAATGCAACTTGTCAAAGTATTGGAGGGTGTGTTGTGTTGTGCTTCAAACATCGTCTCAACAGGCTTTGATGTGGGCAACAGCATAGGTGATGCGAACAGCAAGTTCTTGAAGGGTAATCAACTTTTTAGCGCACACTCCCTCGTTTAACCAGCCCCACAAAAAGAAGTCTAATGGGGTTAGGTCGAGAGATATGGCAGATCAATTAATGAGTACTCCACAGCCAACCACGATTCATTTAGATAATGGGATAGTTGTCTAGTACAGTGAATCGGTGATCCATCATGTTGCAGGTACCCTTGTCATCATTACTCTGATGTCATGTCTTCAAAAACAGCAGGAAGATCTTCCATCAGGAAATGTGAATTTGCTGCAGCTGTCGTGATTTGGTCACCAGGTCATTAGTCATAACACAGCAGACATTTGCTGAGAACCTCACTTGGAATCTTGTTCTCCTAGTGTCATGTGGGTTCTCCATTGCCCTTGTACGAGAATTGTGTTGTTCATGATACCACTGCATGTAAATATAGCTTCATCTGTAAAAAAAAGCCTACCACATGATGTCTCTGTGTGCGGCCAATCATTCACAAAATTGTTGAAACTCACTGGCAGATTAAAACTGTATGCTGGACTGAGACTCAAACTTGGGACCTTTACCTTTCATGGACAAGTGCTCTACCGACTAAGCTACCCAAGCACAACTCACAAACCATACTCATACTTCAATTCTGCCAATACATTGTCTCCTACCTTCCAAAATTGTTGTCTGCTTACAGAGTCACCTGGATGCAGATGCTGCATGGGCTGCATATGGAATGGGTACAAGCCCTCATAATGTAAAGTGTGTCACACTCACATTTGTGGAATACCAAGCTGACTGCTAATGCACCATGTACTGGTGGTGGGACTCCATTGTAGCATTGCAATAATGTCTTCTCTTTCCTCAACTGACTGGGCAGCCTCACATTCTGATGTTACTTGTACACTGGGTAGTATTCCAGATTCATGTGATGTTTAAAAAAATCCTGGGAAATACCCTGGCACAGGGGGTTCATCTGTCAGGGAACTGTCCATGGTAGACAGTCACAGTACCTGTATACATATACGTCTGCTTATTCTGCATGGGTGTACATAGGTGGCATCTTGGTATTCATCAACAGAATGGATTAAACAACCCTCAGGCATGACATGTACATGGCCTCATAACAGTACTACATAAAAGTAAGAACAACTTCACAGAGAATCTGAAGGTACTTATCTGGAAAATCAAAACCTATCTCAATAACAAGAAACAAATTGTAAGCCACAATGATGAAAAATCAGTTTCAGAATGTTACTGGAGGTGTTCCCCAATGATCAGTGCTTCAGTGACTATTGTTTTTAATATTTATAAATGACCTGCCCAGCAATATGCCATGCAAATTTGTGCTTTATGCAGATGATACTACCTTCATCAAGTCTGGAAAAAACATAAATAAACTGACAAAGCAAAGTAAAGATTACCGTAGGTTACTCAATATGTGGCTTGAAACTAATGAGTTAGTTATTAACCATGAAAAGACTGGAAATGTTTCTTTTGGCTTGTCCAATGTTGATGTTGAGTCAGCTTCTACCAAACTCCTTGGCATATACCTGGGCACAAAATTAAATTGGGAGGGTCACATAGACTACACATCTTGAAAGCTTTCGCAAGCTGTGTACATAGTGGAGTAAAATTATGCACATCTCTTTCTGAAAAACTGGCAATTAACTTCTATTATGCCTTCTTTCATTGCCATATAAATTGAGGAATTCTGCTCAAGGGTAATTCTGCTGGGGCTAGAAAATTTTTATTTGTCATGAGAAAGCTATCAGGAGCATCCCTGGAATACCAAAAGTAACATAGCATGTAAGCCTTATTTCACAGAATTACAGAAAATGTCAGTCTGATCTCTTGTGAACAGCTGCCTTTTGTATGAGGGTGGTCTGAAAAGTTCTCAGAATCACCACGAGAGGTCAGTGCTAGTGCAACAAATTGTTCATGAGATATTCATTGGACTGTTGCCTGTAAACACATGCCACATCAGTGCTCTTGAACGAGAGCTGTGGCAGTGACATGGCTCTGTTGTTTTTGTTCCCGCACAGTGATTTGTGAAGATGGAAAAAAATCAAGATTCGAGCAGTGATTAAGAACTTTGTAGAGAAAGGTATGAAAACAAAGGACATTCATATCAATTTCAGAAATACACTGTTGCAAAGTGGACAAATGAATTTGAAGAATTAGAAATGAAAAAATTATCTCCAAGATGGGTGCCACAACTACTGATGCTGGATCAAAAACACATGAGAATGTACATATAGGAACAATGTTTAGCCTGTTTTAGGAGAAACTAACAAGATTTTTTTTGCCGGTTTGTGACCACAGATGAAACTTGGTTGCACTACTATACCCCAAAGACAAAACAACAGTCAAAGGAGTGGAAACATGCTGATTCTCCACCACCAAAGAAAGCAAAGACAATTCCTTCAGTGGGAAAGGTCATGGCATCAGTGTTCTGGGACTGAAGGGGATTCTGTTTGCAGATTATCTCCCCACTGGGCAAACAATTACTGGAAAATACTATGCTAAACTCCTGGAAAAATTTCAGCAAAAGATATGCAAAAAAAGGCCTGGTTCAGCAAGGAAGAAAGTGATTTTCCATCATGTGCACCTGCACACATGTGCCGTTGCCATGGCAAAATTACATGAACAAAGGTATGAATTGTTGCCACATCCACCTTACTCACCTGATATGGCTCCATCAGACTTATATCTCTTCACAAAACTGAATTTATTTATTTTTTTATTTTATTTATTTATTTATTTATTTATTTATTTATTTATTTATTTTTTTTTTTTTTTTGGGTGAATGAAAATTCACTTCAAACGAAGAATTGATACCCGAAGTTGACAACTATTTTGCAGGCCTGAAGGAAGCTCATTTTCGAGATGGAATGAAGGCACTTGAACATTGTTGGACCAATTGCATTAATCTACAAGGAGACTACATTGAAAAATAAAAAAGGTTTCAGTGATGTAAGTACTTTTTTTCTATTCCATTCCGAGAACTTTTCAAAGCACCCTCTTGAACAATTAGTTCATGAGCCCACTCGAAGTGTAAATGGTTGTGAAAGCATACTTGACTCCTTAGGGAGTATCATGATGAATACAGGGATTAGTAACCACAAGATAGTTGCTACTAGGCTGAATACCATAACACCTACAACCATCAAACAGAAACACAAAGTACTTCTATTTTTAAAAAATCTGATAAAAATGCTCTTCACACCTTTTTAAGAGACAGTCTCCATGCCTTCCGATCTGATCCTGTAAGTGCAGAAAAGATGTGAAATAATTTCAAAGAGATAGTGTTGATGGCAATTGAGAGATATATGCCACACAAATTAATAAGTGATGGTACTGATCCTCCATGGTACACAAAACGGGTCAGATCGCTGTTGCAGAAGCAACAAAAATAGCTTATAAACTTAAAAGAATGCATAATCCCCAAGATTGGTGAAGTTTTGCAGTGGTTCAAAATATAGCACATTACTTCAATGCGAGATGCTTTTATTAATTTCCACAATGCAACATTGTCTTGGAATCTGGCAGAAGACCCAAAGAGATTATGGTCATACATAAAGCACACCAATGGCATGATGCAATCAATACCTTCACTGCGTGATAATAACGGTGAGGTCACTGATGACAGTGTCACTAAAGCGGAGTGAGACAAAGTAAATATTCCTGAATTCCAATCAAGAACAACTGTCAAGATGAGAAACTTAAAAGTAGATATCCTCGGTGTAGTAAAGCAGCTTAAATCACTTAATAAAGGCAAGGCCTCTGGACCAGATTGAATACCAGTCAGGCTCTTTTCAGCATATGCTGTTACAGTAGTTCCATGTGTAGCAATTATACACAACTGCTCGCTCACAGAAAGTTCCGTATCTAAAGACTGGAAAATTGCTCAAGTCACACCAATACCCTAAAAGGGAAGTAAAAGTAATCCACTGAATTGCAGGCTTATATCACCAATCTCGATTTGCAGTAGGGTTTAGAAACATATACTGTATTCAAACATTATTAAGTACCTCGAAGAAAATGATTTATTGACACATAGTCAGCATGGTTTCAGAAAATATCATTCTTGTGAAACACAACTAGCTCTTTATACTCATGAAGTAATAAGTGCTATCGACAGGGCATGTCAAATTGATTCCATATTTTTAGATTTCCGGAAGGCTTTCGCCACTGGTCCTCACAAGCGTCTTCTAACCAAACTGCGTGCCTACGGAGTATCAACTGAGTTGTGTGACTGGATTCATGATTTCCTGTCAGAAAGGTCACAGTTCATAGTAACAGGTGGAAAGTCATCAAGTAAAACAGAAGTAATATCTGGCGTTCCCCAAGGAAGTGTTATATAGGCCCTCTATTGTTCCTGATTTATATTAACGACATAGGAGACAATCTGAGTAGCTGTCTTAGATTGTTTGCAGATGATGCTATCATTTACCATCTTGTAAAGTCATTGGATGATCAAAACAACTTACAAAATGATTTAGATAAGAGATCTGTATGATACAAAAAGTGGCAATTGGCCCTGAATAAGGAAAAGTGTGAAGTTATTCACATGAGTACTACAAGAAATCAGCTAAATTTCGATTACGTGACAAGTCACACAAATCTGAAGGCTGTAAATTCAACTAAATACTTAGGGATTACAATTACAAACAACCTAAATTGGAATGATCAAATAGATAATGTTGTGGGCAAAGCAAACTAAAGACTAAGATTCATTGGCAGAACACTTAAAAGGTGCAACAAGTCTACTAAAGATACTGCTTACACCATGCTTGTCCATCCTATTCTAGAATACTGCTGTGTTGTGTGGGATCCACATCAGCTCGGACTAACAAATGTGTTCCAAGAAGTGTGGCTCAGTTTCTTCTATCTTGAAATAGGAGAGATAGTGTCACAGACATGATACGTCAATTGAAGTGGCAATCATTTAAACAAAGGCATTTTTCACTGCAACGGTATCTCCTCATGAAATTTCAATCACCAGTTTTCTCCTCCAATTGTGAAAACATTATGTCGGCACCCACCTACATAGGGAGAAATGATCATCACAATAAAAGAAGAGAAATCAAGGCTTGCACAGAAAAATTTAAATGCTCATTTTTGCCGCAGACCGTTCGAGCATGGAACAGTAGAGAAACAGCTTGAAGGTGGTTCATTGAGCCCTCTACCAGGCAATTTTTTGTGAATAGCACAGTGATCACATAGATGTAGATGTACATAAAGGAAAACTTCAACAGTTACAACCTTTGGCAGTCCATTCATCATCATAATACTCGTCAAACATTAAAGATAGACATACCTACAACTTGACTTACAGAAACAGGTAGTTATGAATATGTAGGAACAAAGATTTTCAATGCATTACCTGTGCAAGCACATGCTACCTCTCTAAATGTCTTTATAAATAAGGTCCAAAACATAACTGTATGAGAGAGCTTTTTACACTTTTAAAGAATTGAAAACTGTTCAAAAGTTGACCTGAGTTTACTAAATAACTTGTAATACTGTCTGCTTGTACCTTCTTTCTATGCTTTTTTGTCCCCTCTGATTTCTTGTCTTTTGTACACAATAAATATGCAAGAAAGTAATTAACTTTCAGCTCATATTTTACTATTAATAACACTGGGAAATTTTTTGTGCATGATCTCTACTCCTTTGTCATGTGTGACTTAGTAAGTAACATAACAATGTTTAGTTCCATATTTAACTATTAACCATGTGGGGAAAACTTTATGTCATTTTATTATGTACATTCTCTTATTATGTGTGTTACCATAGTGTATGTAAATTATGTTTCCTAACATGACAGCCATAGTTTATAAATCCTTTTGTACATAACTCATAATGACACAAATTGCATACAAATATTTAAAGATGGATGAATAAACAATTCAAACTTAAACTGTGATCTACACCAGCATAATAGTACATTGTTTTTGTGGTCTTCAGTCTGAAGACATATTTAATGGAGCTCTCCATGCTTGCCTACTTTGTGTATGTCACTTCATTTCTTCACAAATACTGCAGTTTACATCTATTTGCACCTACTTTAAGTATTTAAGCCTTAGTTTGTCTCCTGCTACAATTTGATCTAGCCCCCCGCCTCCATATACTTCCTCCCATTACCAAACTGAGAATATTATGAAAAGGATAGATTGCTACTCACCATAAAGATGATACACTGAGTTGTAGACAAGCAAAACAAAAAGACTCCTACATACTGAGCTTTTGGCCATTGTGCCTGTCTCCAACTCGATGTGTCATTTTCATGGTGAGTAAGCTATCTGTCCTTTTCATAATATAGTTGCTATTCTAACCTGGACTTTCCACTGTTTCATTTTCAAATTGACAATTCCATAATGCCCCAGGATATGTCATATCATATCAACCTTCTCCTCTTGTTGATCTAATTGTGTCAAAGTTTTGCTCTCTCCAATTCTGTTCAGTATCTCATAATTAGTTATTCAGTCTGCCATCTAATCTTCAGCACTCTAGCATTCTTCTGTAACTCCACATTTCAAAAGCTTCTGTTCTCTTCTTGTTTTATTGTCCACATTTCACTTTCATCAAATATCTCCAGAAAAGACTTCCCAACACTTAAATCTTTTCAGTAACATGTTCCTTGCTGCTGGCTCTCTGCATCTCATGTCCTCTCTACTTCAACCATTATCAGTAATTTCACTGCCCCAAATACCAAAAATTATGTCTCGTTTCCTAATCCCCTCAACAGCACCTGAATTAATTGAACTACATTACATTCCACTGCCATTGTTTTACTTTTTTATGTTAATCTTTTAACCTCTTTTCAAAACAGTATCAATTCCATTCAACTGATCTTCAAAGTCTTATCATCTCTGCCACAATCAAAAAGTCACAGACAGCCTCAACTTATTTTACTGCTTCTCCCTGTACTTCAGTTCCCTTCCCAAATGTCTCCTTAGTTTCCGTTACTGCTTACTCAATGTACAGACTGAGTAATATTGGAGATAGACTGCACCCTGGCTCACTCCTCCTCACCCACTTCTTCTCTTTCATGTTCTTTGACTCTTATATCTGCAGTCTAGTTTCTGTACAAGTTGTAAATAGCCTTTTCACTTTCTGCATTTTCCCCTGCTACTTTCAAATTCTAAAGAATGTATTCCAGTCATATTGTCAATTACAGTGGATAATCAGTTTAGTCAATTTTTTTTTTTTACACTTTGAGCATTCAATGGTTGTGTCACTGTCTCTGTTCCCTCTGAGTTGCCATCAACAGAGATTCAGTTGTGCTGTGGTGGCTACTGTATCCTAAAGCAAGGAGATGATGCTGAACAGTAGTGCTGCTCACCAGTTGATATAGTACAGCTTCGAATTGTAAATTTATTTACTACATTATCTGTTGCGACATTCCATTATACTTGATAGGAGTCCCCTTTCTGCAAGATGATATTGCCCACAGCAGTTGATTCTGGATGCAGCAGCACTTTTCGCTGAATTTAGGTATTCACTAATGTCTTTGAGGAAGTGGCACTTGGAGAGCCAAGTGCCTACATGCCACTGGAGACGGAGTGTTCCACATTTCTGCTACAGATGATCTGCCTACAATTAAATGTGCCCATCCGAGCTCAACTGTCACACCAGTGGCCAGCACCAGATCTGACCATGGTCCAAACAAGGTGATGTATTGAGTGTTCTTTTCCTCATTGTGTCGGGAGTGCTCTTTTCCCAACAAAGCAGGTATCTCCAATTTAATTTGCTCATGAATATACAGAAATGCACAATGGATGAAGTTATCAAAACATCAATTTTGCTAAAACAGTATCTACACCATAAATAACCAATCAATATTTTACATGAATTGAAACTAAACGAAGGTAGAATATGTGTAAGGGGACAGCTACAACATTACTATAAAATTTAGAAAGCAATTCTCAGAAGACAAAAAAATCTAGTATAAGAATTGTGTGAAACCTAATCAATCATTTCAGTATGCAACTCTGGTGCCTTGCAAGCTTTTACAAGCAAAGTAATGAAACACACACAATTTAACATAAAAAACAAATGAGACAGAGCAAACTCAATACATATACCACTCATATAGGTGAAAAATATCTTGCACATAGTTACCTCTGCATATAATAATCCACTGATGAATTATGTTGATATGATCCCTCATTCATTTAAGCCTCTGTGTAACATTAGCAAGAGCTACAGCAAATGCCTGGAGTGCTGAGAAAGGATACTGGAAATCTAGAGTGTAAGCATTTCCATCAATGCGGCCAAATTGCATCACCTAGACAAGAAGATGATTGGTTATCAATTCACAAATTTTCTATTTCACTTAGATTCTCACAGAAATAATCAAAAATGGAAAAGAGATAAAGTCTTGTTCATGTCTTCTAAATCTGACATTTCTCTAACTCTACTACTGAATAGAGGTGACAGTATTACATATTCAGCCTGTCAAGAAACATGTCAAATGACAGTGAGTTATTGCAAATGCTAAAAAGAGTTTGCCTCATTTAGTTCAGTGTAAAGGGGGTATTTTTTAGTAATTTCCTGTTCATGTAGGAAGAGCTTGAAAATAAGACTCAAATCAAACATGTATTACAAAATCTATTTATCTGATAGCAAATATGGGCATAAACACACACAGAAAAATAACATTAAATTTTGACTTTGATTCTGATCTTTTTATTTGTCCAGTTCTATACAGCACAAATTGTACAACTGATGCTGAGCAGGTTAAAGAAAACTTGCAATAATACATAGTATCAACATATAGTAAACAAATTAAAATTAGGTACCTATTCTTACCATTTAAGTTTTAAACAACTTCTTTGTTACATATTCAGAAATTATTTTACAGAACAGAAATAGGGCTTTAATAGAAATACCTGTTGTTTAATTTTAAATATTGGATATGTTGCAATTTTTATTTCTTCTGGTATATTATTATGTAGTATTACACCATGGTTAATTATGCTCCTCTGACAGGCTGTTGTTCTATGACATTTTTTTAATGTATATTTGAGTTCCTCTGGTACAACAGTGGTATATATTTTGTTATGTAGTTAGTTACCTGTTTTCAAGAGGTAGCCTCTAGAGAACAAGACAGCTTCATAAATGTATAAACTTAGGACTTTCAAAACATCAAGCTCAGAAAAAATGAGATTTATAGACTCCATCTTTTTAAGGCCACAAATTATTCATAGACCTTTTATGCATTCTAAAAAGCCTTTATGCTGTGAGTTGAGAGTCCCCAGAAAACCTTCTGCCTCCAGTTTTTTTATCTACAAACACAACCAGCTATGTGCTACACCTCTTACTTCTTGTCTTTAAAATTTTTCAAGCAGAATGTTATGATCCAGGATGTCAAAGGGTTTTGACACGTCTAGAAAAATACCTGCAACTAATTTATGTTCATAATTGGATTTTAAAGTGTACTCTAAATACTCAAAAAACAATGTCTGTGTGGATTCAGACTTTCTACAATCATGGTGATGTGCCATAAGAGGAGGCTATTTTTTATGAAACTTAAAAGCCAGTCATAAGAGTTTTTTAGAATTTTTAAGAAGAACCTTTTTTCAGCAGTGGTGAAACTTTTGCTGTTTTGAGAGTATCTTGAAAGAGATCGGTTTCTAGAGAGAGGTTGAAAATTTTTGCCAGCAGTTTTGCTATGTGGTGAGTGCATTCTTTTAATATTAATTCAGGTATTCCATCAGGGCCACTCCACATTTTATTGCTTAACAATTTAATCTTACTTATAATCTCATCAGGATTTGATTCATAAACATTCAAAGAAGCAATCAAGATCACTGATTTGCTGGAGAGACTTGGGACTGGTTCTTTACAGTTTATTTGAATGAAGTCTCCAGCCAGTGAAGTGAAGTATTCATTGAATTTTGTCATGACTGGAGTTGGGTTTGTGAATTTTGAGCCCTCTAGTGTTAATGACACATTCTCTGTTTTTAGGTACTCAGCTAAAAGATTGTTTCTTTATAGCTCTCCACATGGATCTAATTTTTTGCACGAGTTTCTTATCAAATTGTCATTCCACATAATTTTTGCCTCCCTGACTACTCTACCATAGGTTCTTTTGTAGGCTTTACAATAATCAGAAAATTCTTGGGTGACTCTATATTTCTTACAACAGTACTGCGGGAGTCTTTTTGTCTCACTGGAAATTTTTATTCCGTTAGCTGTCCATCACTTATTATTGTTAGGTTTTACAGTTTTGGCTTATTTAGAAATGCTATGTTAAAGTAGTAAAGAAAGATATTCTGAAACACATGTATGTGCTATCAACCTTATTCTGAATGTAGTTGCTTTTCCAATTTTCCTTAACCAGTAAGAAGTTAAAAATTTTAATGCTGTCTTCAGAAAAAGTTTTTTTTTTCAACTGCTTTTTTTACTACTGCTTTTTTTTACAACTGCTACTACCTGTTGGTATTTCTATACACAGCAGCTGTACCTCATGATCACTATAACCCATGCTCAGTAGTCTTTTGTAACTTGTGTCTGAGATGAATATTTGGTCAACGATGAAGTTCTGTTAATCTTGTTGGGCAATGTATTGCGGGGATAAATTGAATGTGTTATTCACATTTATCAAAGCATTACTGATACTGTTATCTTTTGAAAAATCAGTACTGAAATCATCACATAGCACTATCTTCATATTTAATTCGCTGATCCTGTTTAGCAGAATCTCTAATTTGTTCATGATGACTTCCACTTGACGATTTCCACTTGATGCTCTATACATGTTAATAATTATGAAATTAAAGTCTGGTAGCTTAGTAATGGATAGAATGAAGTCTCTTTCAACTGGGTCAATATAGCTTTTATTAACATCACAGAAACTTATTTGCTATTTCACATAGATAGCACCATGTAGTAGTAGTAGTAGTAGTAGTAGTAGTAGTAGTAGTAGTTTTATTCATCCGTAGATCTCTTTTTACAAGGATATAGGACATGTCAAAGTATTTACAAGCTTAGATCAATTTACAATAAGCTAATTCGTATACACATATATTTACAGACTTCTAGTTAGAGACAATCATTAGATTTTACTCCTGGTATACAATAATTTATTTACAAATAACTCATTAAATAATGTAATGCCACACTATTCACTCATATTTCCCTATCAGTCACTGCACACACTATACACACATTGTTTCATAACACTTCACTCACTACATACACACACACACACACACACACACACACACACACACAGGTGATCCTTGGGCCATTTTCTGTACTGCAAGTTCCCATTTGCTATCCTGAAAAACTGAGTCAGCATCCCTTCATAATGAGTGAGATGTTGAGCTCAGAAAGAGGAAGAGGTGTTAGTATTGTGCTATGCATAGCTTGAGGGGAGAGTGTCTCTAGAAAGGAAAAAAGAAGAAAAATAATAAAGTGAAGGTGTTATGTGGAATATTGGATGTTTTATAATCATCATTATTATTATTATTTGTTTGTATAACATTTTTTTATCAAACCCCTACTCTGCTTTATCTAAGTAATCCTTCAATGTATAAAATGTATTGCATAACAGGTACTTTTTAGCTGCCTTCTTAAATAAGTGTATTTTTGAAATTTCTTTAATCTCTTTTGGTAATTTATTGTACAGTTTTATTCCTTGGTAGAAAATGCTGATTTGAGTATTATGTTTATTTTTTCTTGGTAAATGTAAGTTGAGTCTATCTCTTGTTGCATGGTCATGGACAGAGCTGTTTGTGCAGTAATTGCCAATGTTGCTTTTGATGTGTACAACTGACTGGTAAATGTGTTCACATGGAGCAGTTAAAATTCCCAGTGTTTTGAACAGATCTTTACAATGAGCTCGACTACTATTTCTGGTTATTATTCTTATGGCTCTTTTCTGGAGTTTGAAAATTGTGTTCATATTTTGTGGATTTGTTCCCCAAAAAAGAATGCCATAGCTAAGAATTGAGTGTACATATGAATAATATGTAACTAAAAGACACTGCATGTTACACACAGATGATAGAATTCTAAGGGCATAACATGCTGATGACATTCTGTTTGCAAGTACCTTTGTGTGTTCGCACCACTTCAGCTGAGAGTCAATATTCATTCCTAGAAATTTTGCATTTGTTACACAGTCTATAGAGGTGCCATCTACATTTAATTTAACATTGTCATTTTTCCTCTTCAAACTGAAGTTCATGGCATTAGTTTTCTTTATGTTTAATGTCAATTTGTTGCTTATTGACCAATCGTAAACTTCCTTGAGAGTTTCATTTGCTTTCTCGGTAAGGAGTTCTCTTGTTCTCTCAGTGACTATAATATTGCTGTCATCAGCGAAGAGAATTTTCTCACCATGAGTAACACTACTGGGAAAGTCATTGATGTATATCAGGAATAGTATTGGTCCTAATATGCTACCTTGTGGAACCCCTATATTAATATGTTTTGGTTCTGATAAGTATTTTACTAAATGTTTAGATCTATTTGATGTATGTGTTATCTCTACTCTTTGTACCCTATCTGTTAGGTATGATCGAAACCAGTCATTAGCTACCCCTCTTATTCCTAATGATTCTAATTTATTTAATAGAATCTTGTGGTCGACTGTATCAAAAGCCTTAGAAAGATCCAAAAATATGCCTGTGACACACTCATCTTTATCAAGAGCATTAAGTACAACTTTTGTGAATTCTACTATGGCTGACTCCGTATTTTTGCCACTTCGAAAACCAAACTGTGATTTGCTTAAAAGATTGTATTTATTCAGATAATTCATTAATCTGTCTTTCATAATTGCTTCTATTATTTTTGAGAATGCTGACAGCAGGGAAATGGGCCGGTAATTTTCTATGTCTTCTGCATTACCTTTCTTAAGCAAAGGTACAACTCTTGCCTGTTTTAGCTGCTCTGGAAATGTCCCTGATGTGAAGGATTCATTTATTATATTTGTTAATGGGCCTTGTATAATCCCTATGCATTGTTTCAGTACACACATTGGTACATCATCTAAGCCTTCTGACTTTTTATTTTTTAGCTTTTGAACAGTTTTATTGACTTCATTCTCTGTGGTTGGAAGTAACATCATTGTATCTAGTGCAACAATTTTTGCAGGTGTTATATTTGTTTTGGGGAATTTTTGCTGTAACTTCTCTGCAATACTTGAAAAATGCTCGTTTACATAGTTTGCTAAGTGTTGTGGATCATTTATTACCTTATCCCCCTCCCTTAGCAGTATGTTATTCTGCGTTTGTTTGCCTCTCCCCGTTTCCTTTTTTATAACATCCCAGACTGCTTTGCTTTTATTCTCTGCATTATATATTATTTTGTCATTAAATGACTTTTTTGCAGCGATCAGCACCTTCCTATAAATCTTTTTGTATCTATGATAGAAATTTAAGAATTCTGGATCATTGTGAATCTTTTTCATGGAACTGAGGTGTTTAAGTGTTTGGGAGGACTTCTTAATACCTGCTGTTATCCATCTGTTTTTGTGAGATGTTGATACAGTCATGCATACTTTTGGAAATGCTGTTTCAAAGTTCAATTTAAACAATGTGGAGAATTTGGAGAATTTCATATTCACATTGGTTTCCTTATACACTTCATCCCAGCTTTGTTTTTCTAGTGCTTTTGAAAAATATTTTATTTTGATTTCTGATAGATGTCGTTTATAGGCTTGTAGTTTAGGGAATGATTCGATGCCTGATTTTACTGTTGTTATTTGACAGAGATGGTCTGATAGTCCGAGATCTTTTACAGCTACATCACATTTTTCCCTGTCTATATTTGTGGCCACATGGTCAATTACTGATGCAGTCATTGTAGTAACCCTTGTTGCACTATTGACCAATAGGGACATGCCAAAACTTTGAAGGATATTTATGAAGGTGCTGCTGGATTCATTTATGATATTAGTGTTGATGTTTATGTCCCCACACAGAATTATGTTGACCTTTGTACTTGAGACTTTATCTAGAACTTCTGTTAATTTATTGAAAAAAGTGTCCACACTACCACTGGGAGATCTATACACACACAAAATAATTAATTTCTTGGTGATATCGAGCCCTGATAATTCAATAGCTGATATTTCAATGTGTTTGTCTTCACTTACTGTACTGAGGTCATGTCTAGATTTGAACTGTGTTCCTTTTCTGATATAAATGCATGATCCTCCACCCCTTGAAGTAGTTCTGCAGTAAGAGTTTGCCCTTTCATACAATGATAATGTCTGCAGATCTCTTGGTAACAATGACTTGCTAATGCATATCTTGAGACTGAAGTTAACTTGCTTCGTCATTTTATTGCTAATGTTCAATAATGCAGATTATGTCTACATTTAGTTTGTACTGGAGTAATTCTTCCAACATGATAATTTTATTTGTGAATGACTAAATATTATGGTGTAATACAACAGAATCTGGGCATTTAGAAACTTTAGCTGAAGTGGTTTTTAGTTCTTTACCTAATGGCATTTCTACTGCAGCATGTACTCTAAAATATTTTCTGTGTCTTTTTTGTGTGTGGCTTCTGCTTTCTGGTGACAATTGATACGTGAGTTAACTTCTGGAGCTTGTACAAGTTTTGCTTCTTGTATCTCTGTTCTCTTGGTAATTTGCATTTGGCCCATGAGATTGTTGTTTGCAACTTGTCTCAAGCACTTTGTAATCTCTGTTTTGTTTGACACTTATCCTTTTATAATCACTCTTCCTTGAAATGCAAGTAACTCATTTCCAGATACATTTAAATTAAATCCATAGACTGCATGGAACAAATGCCCCAAGCTGCTTATGCCTACAGCAGTGACATTCTTATTGTAAGTACATACTTCAGTGATGAACTTGTTTGCAATACTAATTTTTTGGTTCATATATGACCAGGATGGTAAATCATGATGATGTGGGATATTCAGGACAAGTACATTTGCACAAATTAAATTATTTAAACATTTCCTCATTTATGTAGTAATGTTGTATGTCTGGTTTCTATAGATGTTGTTTGACTCGCCTATTGACACAACAAAATTGTTTGTATTCAAACTAGCTGTCAGTTAATTTTTCTAGGTTTTTTATTCTACTCAGTGAAGTCCCTGGCTTTACAAAACCAGATCCCCTGAAATTACACATTCCCATCAACACGGCAGAATTTTCATAGCCATGACTAGTGCCTAACACATAGATTCTTTAGTATATTTTTCCATGAATATTTCCATAATTTGGTAAATGAGATGACTTTTTAGCCTATTCTGGTTTCAGCTTTTTGTATACATTACTTTGTCATGAAAGCTTTATACTGAAAGTTTTGGATCAAGGCAGTCAAGTAGAAGAAGTATTTCTTGATTTTCAAAAAGCATTTGACTCAGTACCACACCTACACTTATTGTCAAAAGTAAGATCATATGGCATATCAAGTAAAATTTGTGAATGGACTGGGGACTTTTTAGTAGGGAGGATGCAGCTTGTTATAATGGATTGGCAGTAATTGTCAGATGTAGAAGTAACTTCAGGTGTGCCCCAGGGAAATGTGTTGGAACCACTGCTGTTCATGTTGTATGTAAATGACCTTGCAAACAACATTAATAGTAACCTCAGACTTTTTGCAGATGATGCAGTTATCTATAATGAGGTACTGTCTGAAAGAAGCTGCATAAATATTCAGTCAGTTCTTGATAAGATTTCAAAGTGGTGCAAGGATCAACAACTTGCTTTAAATGTTCAGAAATGTAAAATGGTGCATTTCATGAGATGGAAAAATGTAGCAGCCTGTGACTATTATATCAACAAGTCACAGTTGAAATTGGCCAACTCATGCAAATATCTGGGTGTAATACTTTGTAGGGATATGAAATGGAATGATCTTGTAGACTCAGTTGTGGGTAAAGCAGGTGGTAGACTTCATGTTATACTGGGGAAGTGCAATCAGTCTACAAAGGAGATTGCGTACAAATTACTCATGTTCCAGTTCTAGAATACTACTTAGGTGTGTAACACCCTCACCAAATAGGACAAAGAGGGGATGCATACAGAGGAGGGCATCATGAATGGTCACAGGTTTGTTTGATCCATGGGAGAGTGTCACACAGATATTGAGGGAACTGAACTGGAAGACTCTTGAAGATAGACTATCTCAAGAAAGTCTATTAACAAGGTTTCAAGAACTGGTTTTAAATGATGACTCTAGGAATATACTATGACCCCTGTGTATCACTCACTTAGAGATTGTGAGGATGAAATTAATTACTGCGCACACAGTGGCATTCAAACAATCATTCTTCCTGTGCTCCATATGTAAATGGAATGGAAAGAAACCATAATTACTTGTATAATGGGATGTATCCTCTGCCATGCACTTCAGGGTGGTTTGCTGAATATAGATGTGAGTGGAAAAAGCAGATGCCAGACTCAGATTCATAGGGTGAATCTTAAGGAAAAGTAACTCAACCACAAAGGAAGTGGCTTATAAAGAACTTGTTCAACCAATTCTTAAGTATTGTTCATCTGTTTGGGACTCATACCAGATAGGACTGATAGAAGAGATAGAGAAGATCCAATGAAAAGCAGCACTTTTCAACACAGGAACGTTTAGTTGGCATGAGAGCATTACGAAACTGCTCAACAAACTCTATTGGCAGACATTACAAGAGAGGCACTGTGCATCACGGAGAGATTTACTATTGCAATTTCAAGAGAGCACTTTCCGGGCAGAGTAGGACAACACATTACCTCCTACTAGATTATGTCTCCAGTTATGGCCATGAGGAGAAAATTCCAGAAATTAAAGCCAATACAGAGGCTTACCGACAATCATTCTTCCCACACGCTATTCACAAGTGGAACAGGATTGGAGAGCTCAGTTAATGGTACAAAAAGTACCCTGGGCCACACACCATTAGATGGCTTGCAGAGTATTATGCAGATGGTGCTGTTTGATAAATGAAAACTTCTTTATACTTCATTTTCTCATAGTTTAAGCACTTACGAGGCATTCTGCTATTTCGTCTTTGAACCTTTTTAGTATATTGTATCTGACTTTATATTCTTGCACTCCTGTTACTACAAAAAATGAGTGGACAAATTGTGGCCTGTGGGCCAGATCTGGCCCATGACTGATTTAAGTCGGGCCCAAAGAAGAAATCTGTGAGAGTGAGTGAAGCACTCGGATTGTACTCCCCTCAGAACACATTTTTGCATATTTCACCTGATGCCTGGCTCATCTTATTCTGCATCCTTATTCCACATGTGCACAATGTTATTTTGCCAGTGCTAGGTATGACTAAAGAGAAACACATTTCCAGTGCGAGTGTGAAGTTATGGTCCATGTGCTCATATACACATGGAGAGTAGTGAAAACAGCTATGGCATAAAAAATTACTGACTACTTGTGGAATGTGCCAATTTGAATGACAGCTGCAAGGGTCACAATTTCGTGAACAGGCTGGTTTTCTGTTGTCAGTTAGTGGATAAAATTCTGTACTAGATATTTGTTAATTTTGGGAAAGTGGTTTTGCACATCTTTACTGACTTTATTTGCAAAATGTCTGGCATTAAGAAGAGGAAAGTGGATGCTGAACAATGCAAATTCCAGGAGGAATGGATGGAGGATTATTTTATCATCAGGTAGGAAGATAAAGTGCTTCCTTGTTGTGCCATGAGTCACTATCTGTTGTGCAGGAATATTATATGAAGAGGCACTTTTATACAAAACACATTACCTAACAACAGCTTACAGGCCAGTTGTGGAAGGACAAACTTAAAATATTAAATTGTCAATTTGTTCAAGCAACAGTAAATGTTTGCTAAACTGAGGACACAGTGCAACAACTTGGTTAAAACTAGTTCTATAGCAAGTAGAAATTTGCCAAATCATTAAAGCCTTTTGGTGAAGGTACATCCGAATAAGGATAAATAATTCAAACAAATAAGTTTATCTGGGCAAACAGTTGTTTGCTGAATTGGAACAATGGCTGATGGCATTAAAAAAAGTTTTTGTGTTCTTGCTATCACATTCAAAGCATCTGCAATTGCTTAGGATGAGACCCTGATTTGTCAGACACAGCTCAGTTACTAATTTTTGTTTGGGGTGTAGGCATTAGAGCTACTAAAAGAAACCATTATTGATGAAGAAAAAGTGAAAAAAAGTCATCGAAAATTTCTATCTCCAGTGAAGTCAATTCACTGGAGTTTGTTGCAGTTTTGTCAACTCATTCGAGTTTTTCTAATGGAGCTTTGCTTTGGTCAGTTCACAAAAAGGTTTTACTGGTCTATTAAATGAGAAATCTGCTGCATTAAATATTGTGAAAGTCAACTTAACAGATCTCCACTGAATTATTAACCAATAAAGCTTATGTGCTACGTCAATTAACATAAAAAATGTCTCAGATGTAGTTAACATGAGCACAAATTTTATAAAGACTCACACATCAATTCACTGCTAGTTCAAACAGCATTTTGCAATGGAAATTTTTAAGACAATTGTTGTAAAACAATAATCAATCTTCATGATGAAACTTCCTGGCAGATTAAAACTGTGTGTCGGACCGAGACACGAACTTGGGACCTTTACGTTTTGTGGACTAGTGCTATACCATCTCAGCTACCTGAGCATGACACACAACCAATCCTCACAGCTCCACTTTTGCCAGTACCTTATTCCTACCTTCCAAACTTCACAGAAGCTCTCCTGCAAACCACGCACATCTAGCATTCTTGGACGAAAGGATATTTTGGAGACATGGCTTAGCAGCCTGGAGGATGTTTCCAGAATGGAAGTTTCACTCTTCAGCACATTGTGCACTGATATGAAACTTCCTGGCAGATTAAAACTGTGTGCTGGACCGAGACTCAAACTCGGGACCTTTGCCTTTTGCAGGCAAGTGCTCTACCATCTGAGCTACCCAAGCACAACTCACGACCTGTCCTGACAGCTCCACTTCTGCCAGTACCTCGTCTCCTATCTTCCAAACTTCACAGAAGCTCTCTTGCAACCCATGCAGAACTAGCACTCTTGGAAGAAAGGATATTATTTATATTGGTGTGTTACACCAAACATGTTATTGACATGATATACAGGTAGTACATAAGTCTGGGAGCACTTTCAATTATTTATTGCACAAGACCCAAACATTGTACAGATATCATACATATGTCCTTTTGAAGAGAAACCTTGAAAGACTTTTTTCATGTATACTGCTACAGCGTAGTTTGGTAATTTGCCGATAATCGCGCTAGTCGCAAACATGGCGAGTTCAGGTCTGGAGTGAGCTTTCTGTGTATTGAAGTTCGACAGCTGTTTCATGAAATGGCCTCCCTGATCACCAGATCTCACTCTGTATGACTTTTTTCTGTGGGGACACATTAAAGATCTGGTGTATGTACCGCTTCTACAACATGATGTAGCCGAGCTCCAGGAGAGAACACAGGAAAAGACTGCCACAATTGGTGATGCCATGCTGGGACGGGTACAGCAAGAATTTGATTACTGTATTGAGGTCTGCTGGGTCATTTATGGTTTGCATTTTGAATATTTGTAGAAAAAAAAGAGAAAAAATCTTTCAGTGTTTCTCTTCAAAATGCAATATGTATGACATTTGTATAATGTTCAGTTCTTGTGCCGTAAATAATTGAAAGTGTTCCCAGACTTATGTACACCCTGTACTATTGACTTTATGCATTAGGAGTGCTGCCACCATGTCACACTAAGAGGTGGCTGCCAAGCTTAAGTAAGTATGTGAATCCAGCCCACTTGTCACCAGAGGTTGCCCTGCCCATGCCTGTTATAAAAGTTTTTGAGACATAATTGTCGGCCAGTAATCATCTTCATGAGAAATGTCAATGCTCATAATAAACATATGTAAAAGTACATACACAATAAAAACATTCAGAACTAATAGTTTCTTTCTCAGTGAATATAGGGCGATAGATTGGGAAAGAGTAAAAAGCAAGGGCAGCTCACTCGGATGCCAGAACCTGCACAACAGATGAGTCCTTCTCATCATGGTGTCTAAGTAAGCCGTCCTTCCTTTTTACTCTTTCCTACTCACTGAGGAAGAAACTATTAGTTCTGAAACTTTGGATAGTGTGTGTACTTTTATATGTGTCTATTAGCAGTACTGACATTTCTCAGGAAGTTGAGTGCTTGTGACAAAGCACGCTGGGATATTTTTATTTACCCTCTTGTTTTGCCAGTTGCCTCCTTAATATTCATTTTTTCATGTCTGTCTAATTAATGTTAACATAAATGAGTGTAATATGTATTTCCATAAAAGGGAAAGGTTGGCCCTCAATCTTAAAGAATATAACACCAGATCTAATTTTGTGCTTAGTTTTATGTGTGTAATTGATTTTCTAATTTATTTTGACTATTACTAGTTAACATCTTTTGTTATAGGGTGAAATCAGTAATTGTTTCATGCTATTGTTGACTTATAAACAAATATAAATTCTGTACTAATTATAAACATTTGGAGGAACAACTAATAGCATTCTTTAAGTATTTATTTGGCTCTATTCAAAAACATGTTAGCAAAGCCAGCTGTTAATTAATTCCAAAGTAATTACCAGTTTTGTCAAAAGTATTGTTTGCATAACTATATCTGTTAATTCCATCATTTAAACAAACAATTCAGCCTAACTCTTGTAGTAGAAGAAACTGTTAAAGAGACAGATTTTTTCAATGTATTCAATTAATTAAATGAGTTAAGATTTAATTGTAATTTCAGTAAATTAAACATTGAGCAATGTGTAGTTTCAGTGCCTACTATTGTGATAATATATAAAGGCCCAATTTTTGGTCTCAAGACAGTCAGTCCACGTATGAGTTTCAGACAAGTAACCTGTATTGGTTAGATCAACAACAATGCATCAAGTTAACTGTGATATAAGTGTAATAGGCTGTGTGCTAAAACAAAGTGCCTGTTCAATACGTACCATATTATTCGCTGAGAACTGTGCGGTTAGGTTTTTACTGCTTGTAAATGTTCAACAGTAATCTATTGTAGCAGTATGTTGATGTTTGCTTGTAACCTATTAATGAGGCTTATCAAAAGTTAAACAACAGTGCACTGGATGTGTAACTGTGTATTATTGGGGAGTTGTGAACAGTGAAAGCCAAGCACTGTGAAATGCAAAAGAGTACCTGTCGGCTACATAATTAAAAGTAGTCAGTGTTTAACTTCCACCCCCCATTTTTCAGCCAGTGTAGCAGTGCAGTACGCCGACACTGAGGGCAATCAACCAAGAAACAAAGCAGGCGAACGTCACACATGGTGCCCTGGGTGAGGAATATTGAATGTGGGCACAATAAACTATGTCTCGCGAACTTTGAACAGTGAACTCAAGAGCAATACAGTGATGCAACAACCAATCAGCACTTGGGTTTCACAGTCACAGTACGACAGCAGCCAATCAGCAAGCGGGTGCTATGGAAGCAGCTATTGAGTACAGCTATTGAGTACAGGAGCAGCCAACCAGCACGCTGGTGGACACAGTGACTGGGATAAACAAGATGCCTTGCTGAGGGAATTACAACTTGTAGCAGCCATGCAGAAGACAAATCGAGATGACAACCGCAGCAGCAGCAGGAAACAAGTGAATGAGAATAAGGTAATTTCACACCAAAAGCAACTGTCAGCTACATCTTTTATGGAGTCAGTGTCAAACTTCCACCCCCCCCCCCCCCCTCCCTATTTTTCAGCCAATACAGCAACACAGTACGTTGACACTGAGGACAACCAATGAAGAAATAAAGCAGGCGAATGTCACATGCTGACCAACAATTGTGTCTCAATATTTTGTAGTTTTCTCATGATAGTTTTACTTTTTATACAATTAACCACGCTTCTGTTAGCATTGTACATTCAGTTGCTCACTGCAGTTAATGAGCTTCAAGTAAGTTAGATCTGTCTCTATGTGGCACCTTATAACCTGATTCCATATTCCAACCATTTCTTCCATCATTTTATGTTTATATGTAGTTTATAAGCTATAAGGATGTCTACCTTCAAAATGTTGGGAGAACAGATTACAATGAAATTAACCTATTTTTGATGCTCCTCTTTCCAAAATCTTGATTCAGGTGGTGTTTGTATACTTCATTTGATTCATTCTTTATACTTCTGCTGTATAATGTTTCCTGTTTATTACATCAGATCTGTTGTTTGAATGTGTTGTTATTCTGAACTGAGACCATGACCTGACAAGCCACTGAATACAGACTTTGTATCCATAACACTCTTGATTCACTGACTGCCTGGCTATATCACCGTCGAGGAATTTTATTTTGGAGAATAAGTTAGAAGCAGACATTAAAATGCCAAATTGTCTTCATTATTATATACAATAAGAATTAATGTGAAAGAGCTCATGAGGTTTCAGTCTCCTGTTTTGTTTACAACATTTTATTGACACATTTCTATGTGTTTCAGAGAGCAATCTGTGCTTTGTAATGATCAGCGCTTTTCCGCTTGGTAAGTCTTGGAATCTTTGTTTTTAATATAAAGCTGTACTTTGGTGCACATACATCGAACAGGGTGGCAGAATGTTCAAAATCAAGTCAGGCATTGAAACTACTCTTCCTTTCCTAACAACATTGTGAAATAAGTTTACATCTTTCTATATTTATACTAA
Source organism: Schistocerca gregaria (assembly GCF_023897955.1). Classification (NCBI taxonomy): domain Eukaryota; kingdom Metazoa; phylum Arthropoda; class Insecta; order Orthoptera; family Acrididae; genus Schistocerca; species Schistocerca gregaria. The sequence goes on from NC_064920.1 coordinate 1,096,096,731, forward strand.
AAGTAAATGTAAGATGCTAAGATGCATGACAGAGGGTACTTTTAACTTCATAGATAGTTTTCCATTCAATTCACAAATGGAGTGTGAGAGAAGTGATGGTTTACCCCATGCTCTGAAAGTTGTTCTTAGTCAATTCTGTCTTTTCTTAGTGCCTATGGGAGTAGTTTCTGTGACCAGAGAAACATTTTTTTATACACTTATTTACTGACCTCCTCCTTCACCACCATTGTAACACTCTCCTGGATAAAATAAGTCTGCAACATTCATAGTTCCATTATTTATCTATGTTTTCCAGGCGCCACTACAAGAACTTATAAATTTGTCCAACAACATCCTGGGTTAACACAATTCCAGGCAGTTTCAATTACTACACTTAGTTTCTGTACCCTAATGTCCATCATTACTGATAGACAAGTGGTAAAAGCGCAGGTGAATACATTATAGTTCACTGTATATTTCGCTCCTTTCTGGATGCCTGAAACAAGAACAATAGGTATCTCCATTCCTACATATTGAGGGTGATTTGAATGGTATATCATACCAGGCATACCAGCAAGGTTTTATAGCTGGAGATACTGCCCATCAATGAGGCAGCTCAACATGCCATATATAAGCTGAACAATGCCTGATTAATGTGGTGAGGAACGTGCAAGCCTTCTTCGAAGAACAGAGAGTATGTCTGCTTCCATAGTGTGCACCATGACCTGGCATACTGACCACTGAACTTGCCTGAGTTCTGCTCAGTCAGCAACTTTTTCATCAATGTCCTACAGTCAACGATTCTTTGAAGGACTGCATTTGAATAGTGTGAGGTAAAATTCTCCAAACTGTCTGATCAAAAGTGTCCAAGAATACCTATGTAATGTGGGATTTACCACTAGTTATAACGAGAGGTGGAGCTGCTGTATAAAAGGAAGTATGGAGAATTGTGTTGCCAAGCAGAGAAGCAGTAACAGCAGAATTAGTTGTTCAGATGTGCCCAGTGTCTTCGAATATGGAGTAGTCACTGGATGTAACAAGAGTAACATCAGATATATTTCAACATTTCTAAAGCTGCCCAAGTTGACTGCTGGTGATGTGACTGTGAAGTGGAAACATGAAAGGAAGAATCAGAAATTAAAAAAGGCCAGGCAGATAACCTCTACTTGCAGACAGGTACAACTGAGCACTGCGGAGGGTGGCTGCGAAACATCAAATGAATTCAGCAGAAGGAATCACTCATGAGTTCCAAAGTTCTACCAGCAGTCCAGCCAGCACAATAACTGTGCATAGGTTTACAATGGTCAAACAGCTCCTCATAAGCCACACATTTCTGCAATCAGTGCTAAGTGACGCTTGACATGGTTTAAAGAGTGATGCCACTGGAGAGTGGATGACTGGAAATGAGTAGTCTGCAGTGACAAATCATGCTATATTCTGTGGTAATCCAATGGAAGAGTTTCAGTTTGGCAGATGTGTCAAGAATATTACCTGCCATCATATATAGTGCCAACAGTATTAAGCAGAGGAGGTCATGTTGTGGCATAGAGGTAATTTTCATGACTAGGGTGTGGTCCCCTTACTGTGAAGAAAATGCTAGATGCACAAGGCTATGAACACATTTTACAGCACTGTGTACTGTGTACAACAGAGGAACTGTTCGGAGATTATGACTGTTTGTATCAGCATGACAACCCACCCTGTCATACAGCAACATCTGTAAGACAAGAGTTTGTGAACAACAGCATTCCTGAATTGGGCTTGGCTGGCCAGAATCCTGACCTGAACCTCATGGAAAACTTGTGGGATGAGTTAGAGAATAGAATTTGTTCCAGAGCTCAATGTCCAACAACATTACCTTTTCCAGTTGTGGCTGTCAAGATGTAATGGGGTGCTATTACTCCACAGACATTGAGATTCCTCACTGAAAGTGTTCTCAGCAGAATTTAAGCTGCTGTAAAGGCAAAGGGTGGACACACCTCTCACAGTGTCCAGGTACTCTCGATCAGGTAGTGCATGCAAGTATTATTTGGTTCCATTTCATAATATTTAAAGGCTCTCATCTTACCATACAAGGGCTTCACACAATTGTGAATTCCCAGAGTCAGATATTATGTGCACTTCTAATCTGGGCCACAAAGTTCAATTCAGTGCCTTATATTATTCCTGATGTTGCAGTTTTCACAAATATTAGAGTATTTCATTTACTGCTCACCTGCTTGCCTCGGAATTCAATCTGGAAATTCTTAGCAGATTCCTGTGTCACTCTCCCACCAAAGTCAAGCTGATACACCTGACTGCTCTCATTCCACATGGGAGCTTTGTTGTGCATCACGAACTCTCTGCGCCGTGGACTCTGAGGCGTTGGACTGCCGTCAATACCTTTGCCACGTTTTAGCTATGCAACAAGTGAGAAACTTAGAAATAAAAAATTCACTTGCACGTCTATGAACTTCTATATATATTTGAAGTCAAAATTTTGATTTAAAAAACTGCAGAATTTACATGTTTCCATTATTTCAGTAATATTAATGGCATTTAAACTTTTGGGAAGAAAATATTTTGATAACATGTCAAAGTACTTAGAATGTATGAAATGTGTGTCTATTAATTTTGATCTTCTCTTATTTCTTTTGCAAAAAAAGTCCACAGTAATTTATTGTACATTTAAATACAAAACTAGTAAAGCCGTTTCATTCTGCATTCAAGGAAAAGGTACTGCAGCTGTACTGAGACTGAAATGAATATAACTATTTTTGCATCAAATACTGTTGGCATAGGAGAAAGTATATCAGAGGAATCAAATTTGACTTTATAAAATTATACATATACAAAATTCAACAAACAAAAATAGATAAAGTAATCATATCACTCTCGTATCTGCATGTACAACCAATTATAACATATACCAAGACTTACTTAACAAACAATAATGCTGAGGCAGTGATCAACAGAAAACATTTACTTCTGAACAGGCTCATAACTAAGGAATGCCACTCACAGATGCACATTGGATATGACACATGATAGAGGAATGTATAGATAGCTTATTTTTTCATGGTAGAGTAGTAGATTTATCCTTCAATTTCTTTTGGACAATATACTAAAATTTTTATGCATTATTTAGCAACATTTGAACTGCTGTGATTTCTTAGTATGATTAAAAGATGGCTTATCTCCACTACATTGACAACTCAGTTATTATGCACAATATTACAGTGGCATGAATCTTACCAAGTATTATGAGTGAAGGTCACACACACTATCACTGCCTGTAATCAAAGCAATAACAACACACTTTTGGTTTGAGTCTTAGCTGCAAGCACAAGCAAGTCCAGTGAACAGCACATAATGAAAGAGATTTAGTCGGTTGTCAAAAATTATTGAATAAAAGGCGAATAGTCAACTCTGCTGTTCATCCAAAAAAATATCTGTTCTAATTAGTTTTTAATATATACCCACAATGCTGCAAAATGTAGAGATGAATTTTAAACATTCCCCGTGGGAAAAATATATCTAAAAACAAAGATGATGTGACTTACCAAATGAAAGCGCTGGCAGATCGATAGACACACAAACAAACTCAAACATACACAGAAAATTCAAGCTTTTGCAACCAATGGTTGCTTCATCAGGAAAGAGGGAAGGAGAGGAAAAGACGAAAGGATGTGGGTTTTAAGGGAGAGGGTAAGGAGTCATTCCAATCCCGGGAGCAGAAAGACTTACCTTAGGGGGAAAAAAGGACAGGTATACACTCGCGCACACACACACACACACACACACACACACACACACACACACACACACACACACACACACACACACACACACACACACATATATCCATCCGCACATACACAGATGCAAGCAGACATTTGTAAAGGCAAAGAGTTTGGGCAGAGATGTCAGTCGAGGCGGAAGTACAGAGGCAAAGATGTTGTTGAAAGACAGGTGAGGTATGAGTGGCGGCAACTTGAAATTAGCGGAGGTTGAGGCCTAGTGGATAACGAGAAGAGAGGATATACTGAAGGGCAAGTTCCTATCTCTGGAGTTCTGACAGGTTGGTGTTAGTGGGAAGTATCCAGATAACCTGGACGGTGTAACACTGTGCCAAGATGTGCTGGCCTTGCACCAAGGCATGTTTAGCCACAGGGTGATCCTCATTACCAACAAACACTGTCTGCCTGTGTCCAATCATGTGAATGGACAGTTTGTTGCAGGTCATTCCCACATAGAAAGCTTCACAGTGTAGGCAGGTCAGTTGGTAAATCACGTGGGTGCTTTCACACGTGGCTCTGCCTTTGATCGTGTACACCTTCCAGGTTACAGGGCTGGAGTAGGTGGTGGTGGGAGGGTGCATGGGACAGGTTTTACACCGGGGGCAGTTACAAGGGTAGGAGCCAGAGGGTAGGGAAGGTGGTTTTGGGATTTCATAGGGATGATCTAAGAGGGTACGAAGGTTAGGTGGACAGCGGATAGATACTCTTGGTGGAGTGGGGAGGATTTCATGAAGGATGGATCTCATTTCAGGGCAGGATTTGAGGAAGTCGTATCCCTGCTGGAGAGCCACATTCAGAGTCTGATCCAGTCCCAGAAAGTATCCTGTCACTAGTGGGGCACTTTTGCGGTTCTTCTGTGGGAGGTTCTGGGTTTGAGGAGATGAGGAAGTGGCTCTGGTTATTTGCTTCTGTACCAGGTCGGGAGGGTGGTGGTGAGATGCGAAAGCTGTTTTCAGGTTGTTGGTGTAATGGTTCAGGGATTCCAGTCTGGAGCAGATTCGTTTGCCACGAAGACCTAGGCTTTAGGGAAGGGACCGTTTGATGTGGAATGGGTGGCAGCTTTCATAATGGAGGTACTGTTGCTTGTTGGTGGGTTTGATGTGGATGGACGTGTGAAGCTGGCTATTGGACAGATGGAGGTCAACGTCAATATCCTTTCTTCTCGTTATCCGCCAGACTTCTGTTGTCATGACCAACTCTGTCCTTGCAAATTATCAACAGTGAGCACAGTATTCAAAGAACGCAGGATTCCATGCTGGCATACATCATATGAGACCTTGATATAGAGCTATTCCTCTATTGATGGAAGCAACTGTTACTTGTGAACTGCAGAACCAATGTTCACCCCAACTCATTGAAATATGTTAAGTTGTCCAATTCACATGCACAAATATTGTATGGATATGATCGATAGGACTGACGAAACTGAACTGAAACTAACAATTTTACAGAATGATCAATGCTTGCTCTCAATACTGGCAACATTTTAGATTCTATATCAGCTTTATGAATGCTATTTACAGTCTGCAAATGTGTAGTCATCTTTGTAATTTATGTACCACTGACTTTGTAAGCTTCCCCATCAGAATAATTTATGATTCTCTCTTGGGTTTGCAGATGTATTTTCCAAGTCAAGTTCACACAATATTTTGGGGGTCTACCTGGCCATCATCTTCAGGTGATGCTCCTGTTATTGAATTGTTGTGAAGCTGGAATCTCTGTATAGGCCAATGAAGTGTCTCAGTGCATGTGCTAAGTGCAGTGAGTGCTGCCCCCATTGCAAAGGATATTATAATCACTGCCAGTGAAAGAGGCAAATAAAAGAAAAGTACTGCTGCTATAGTTAATCATCAAAGTCTTGTCCTGAATGAGAATGTCATGCTTTAATGCAGGTCAGCACAGTGTTCCATGACTTGCTCAAAGGATAGCCCCTGTCCCTATTAAGATGATCATGTGCCTGGCAGAATGATGGTACTCCGTGGTATAGAATTTACTGCTCACCTGCACATACTGACCAGTATTTGCTTTTGATTAGCTGTCAGTCCACTGTATCAATGCACCGGGATCCTGAGGACACTGGTCCAAAGACTGTGTACCATATCTGATGCAGAAAGATTACTGCATGGAATCAAACACCTGAAGTCACTATTCAAACAAAATGGATTCTTAGAGAAACTGATCTGTTGTGTCATAGAGTTCAGACCACAACTGGAAGTACAACAAGATGGAGGAGGAGGAGATTAGTGTTTAACGTCCTGCCGACAAAAGTCCATTAAAGACAGAGCATAAACTCGGATTAGGGAAGGATGGAGAAGAAAAGTGGCTGTGCCCTTTCAAAGGAACAGCCCACCATTTGCCTCATGTGATTTAGGAAAATCATGGAAAACCTAAATTAGAATGGCCGGACACGGTTTCATCATATGCCTTCCTACCATGTGCTGGGAGTATATGAAGTAAAATAAGGACAATTTTTAGAGATTATAGCATAAGGACTGTTTCATAGAGTAGCCAAGGCTAAGCTCTTTTGAGTTCTGTTAAAGATGACCTGTGGCTAAGGAAGCCTGCTGTTTATCAGATTTCATGTTACTTTGGTAAAGCATACACTGATCAAACTGCTCATATTGCTGAGGACAGGTGCATGGAGCAATGCTGCCACACAAGTTTCCAACAACAAAAATGCACAGTGATGGAGCATATAATGAAATTGTGTGTGTGTGTGTGTGTGTGTGTGTGTGTGTGTGTGTGTGTGTGTGTATACCTGTCCTTTTTCCCCCTAAGGCAAGTCTTTCTGCTCCCGGTATTGGAATGACTCCTTACCCTCTCCCTTAAAACCCACATCCTTTCGTCTTTCCCTCTCCTTCCCTCTTTCCTGATGAAGCAACTGTGGGTTGTGAAAGCTTGAATTTTGTGGGTGTGTTTGTGTGTCTATCAACATGCCACCGCTTTCGTTTGGTAAGTTACATCATCTTTGTTTATATCTGTTGTTTCAGGCATGTCCGTAAGATTAGACACTATTTTGATCCAACAGCCACTATGAATTAAGACAAAAAAGAATGAAAGACACTGACTGCAAGTGGGCACTGATTTAAATCAGTGGGGAAAGTTGAAAATTTGTGCTGGGCCAGGATGTGAACCTGAGCCTGGGTTCGAATCCCAGCCCAGCCCAAATTTTCAGTTTTGTTCACTGATTTAAATCAATGTTCACCTGCAGCCAATGTGTGTAATTCAATTTCTTTTTGTCTAAATTAAAAGTGACTCATTTCTCCAGTTCTGAACATAGTTATTTGGTGAGTTTTCATTGGTTGTCAGGTAAATACAGTCAATGGTGAGTCCTTTCCATTTATTCACAACTGGTAAGTCCTCTGCCCGATTACCAGCTTGTGTGGTATTGCTTGAAAAGTACGATGAGTCAGTAATGAACTAGATCTCAAACATAACTTTTGCTCTTCGGAGTCCGCAGTGAAAAATATGCCTTTCAATGATATGATTATTATGAATAAATCCAACTACACTGCTACATAAATTGTATATATTTATCTAATTCACAATGAGCCCATTTTGGTAAATTGTCATCGTTAGGTCCTATGCAATGTCGTTGCTATCATGTCCTGTCTGTTTTAGAATTATTACTTTCTCTCAGATGTACCGTGGAGTTGTATGTTGGATATTACTTGTTTTCCAGATGTCATCCAAGCTGTCAGAAAAATAGCATATATGGAATACAGGTAATATCTGACATACAACTCCGATGTACATCTGGGAGAAAGTAATAATTCTAAAACAGACAGGTTATGACAGCAACGATGTTACATAGCACCTGACGATGGCAATTTGCCAATATGGGCTCATCGTGAGTTGGATAAATATAAACAACTTACATAGCAGTGTAGCTGGATTTATTCATAATAGATCTAAAATAGCCCCCTCTGCTGCTTTGGGTAGAGTAGCATCAGTTAGATGAGAGTCAGCAACTGCATTGTCTCACCTGAAGATAACAACCAGGTGGTAACATGAGCTGAAGATCCAGCAGAAAACCTGAGAAGGGTTCACCTGTCAAAAATTACACTGCATTGCTAAAAAAAACCTACGGGAATTTCCCTGTAGTACCACCCCTCCAAAAGTTACTTCACCATAAAGAAAATGGGGAAAAGCAGCAGAGGGGCCCTTTTTATAGTCAGTTGTTGTTCATAGGTTGCAATTATTTCATCTGCTGAATTGACAGCAGTAAGCATCACCCATAGACTGCAGCAATGAAATTGGGCTACCAAGTAAATTAAATGAATGAAGAATAGTGTCAAAATAGAGCAGATCAGAATCATTAATAATTTTTTAGTAATTAAAGTGCAGGTAAAGAAGTGTGCTACTGGTAAATGGAGCTATTTAAATCCTCCATACTACAATCAGTGTTTTGTCATACTTTGTTTTTAAGTTATCTTAATAGCTCCAATTGCAGACAGACATGGGAAAACAAATGTTTATGATTACAGGCCTACTTATTGAAATGTAGTGGTGTATTACAAGGATTAACTGTAGGAAAATGGCTTGTACAGCACAAAGAAATGTGGACATTTTACTAATAAAACTGTTAAATATTATACTACTCACTTTTTGTCGCAACTGTGCTTTTTGGAAACTTTCTAAATCCCTATAATTTCTTCCATTAAATATTTCATCTCCTGAGTGGACGATTTCGTCGTCAGAACTTTCTATACTTTTGTTCTTGCGCTGTCGCCTTGACAAAAGTGGTGAATTGAGCAAATGCTTCCTGAAAAGGAAAAGAGGGTTATGATAGCAATTGTGATTAGACATTCATGTTCACAAAAACAAAATTAGGGTGTGAAGGAGCAGATAAATACTATGACATGTAGATAATGCTACATTTCTCCTCCTTACCATATATTTCCTATTCATGTCAACAGTAAATAATCGTGAAAAAAAGTAAATATAGTTGAATTTATAGCCTTCCTTCCACTGCAGGTTAATCGCTACCAACCACTGAAGAAAGTCAGGAACACTGAACAATTTTTGGTTGTATAATTCTGATACAGAACATATTTCAAGAACACAATATATTTGTTGTTCTATGTGTGATACACAGTACTTGCTGTAGACACAGAACATTCTATAAACACGATTAAATGTTACCATATGTCAGGAGGTGTCCAAAACATTTAGAGCTAATATCATACAGATATTTTGAGTTGAAGAACCAATGGTTGAATATGAATTTGCTGGTGTTACGATGAATTGACTGAGACGAGGAACTGAATGAATATATTTGTCAGTTGGTTACTTTTCACAAAAAACAACTGCTTGCCACATCGAAGATGATGGTAATGCGATGTACGAGCAGAAAAAAAAAAAAAAAATTATCTGTCCATGGTGGACTTCACTGTTGTTTACATTTCATGACTGGTTATCAAAGCTAAAGTGCTGATCGTTACAGGAGTTTACAGACTACATTTAATCTATAATGCAGTAGACTGTAGTGCACAGAAAGCTGAGCGAATGAATAAGGAATACCTGAGGGCAAAAAAAATCCTACAAAATTGGGCTAAGCTAGCATCAAACCACAGACAACTGGTTAAGTTTTCTGACAATCAGTTGTTGATGCACAACAATTTGAGGAAAAAGCTGTTGCATTGTTTGGTAAAGGATTCATCAATGAACACCTGCCAATTTGCCAGTGAAAATTGGGGTTGGTTATCATCTGTGCATGGTACCAATATGTTCTAAAAATGCCGTCTGCAAAAATGTGTTTGTTCAGGGGCTCATAACTCAGCCTCTATTGATCACAGACATGTAGGGGTCAAGTGTTTTGGATAGCCCTTGCACTAGTTACCATTTGTATACATATCAGGAGATTGGGCATGCTGTAGCTATCTTGCAGTAAAAGATAAAAATTTAAACATTACAGCACAGACAAACTGAATAAATCGATTGGTTCCTTTGCATTAGGTGTGGCCTCGGGTGGACCGTAGGTAGCTTATAAAAACACCTTTTTTTTCACGGGTGGTTCTTACGAAAACCCTGAAAAACATTGATTTTTGGATACGAAAAGTACAAACTGTGTGGATGGCCACTCCAATAATTTCTATTCATGGTAGATCTACGAAATTTTTACCATATGTTCTCATGCCCCCCCACATGAACCATGGATCTTGCCATTGGTGGGGAGGCTTGCGTGCATCAACAACACAGATAGCCATACCGTAGGTGCTACCACAACGGAGGGGCATCTGTTGAGAGGCCAGACAAACATGTGGTTCCTGAAGAGGGGTAGCAGCCTTTTCAGTAGTTGCAGGGGCAACAGTCTGGATTATTGACTGATCTGGCCTTGCTGTTCTGGTAATGCGAACAGTTGAAAGCAAGGGGAAACTACAGCTGTAATTTTTCCCGAGGACATGCAGCTTTACTGTATGATTACATGATGATGGTATCCTCTTGGGTAAAATATTCGGATCTCCGGGAGGGGACTATCCCTTAATCGGGCAGGTAGGTTAGAAAATTTAAAAAGGGAAATGGGTAGGTTAAACTTAGATATAGTGGGAATTAGTGAAGTTCGGTGGCAGGAGGAACAAGACTTTTGGTCAGGTGAATTCAGGTTTATAAATACAAAATCAAATAGGGGTAATGCAGGAGTAGGTTTAATAATGAATTAAAAAATAGGAGTATGGGTAAGCTACTTCAAACAGCATAGTGAATTCATTATTGGGGCCAAGATAGACATGAAGCCCATGCCTACTACAGAAGTACGAGTTTATATGCCAACTAGCTCTGCAGATGATGATGAAATTGATGAAATGAATGAATTGATAAAAGAAATTATTCAGGTAGTGAAGGGAGAGGAAAATTTAATAGTCATGGGTGACTGGAATTTAAGAGTAGGAAAAGGGAGAGAATGAAACGTAGTAGGTGAATATGGATTGGGGCTAAGAAATGAAAGAGGAAGCCACGTGGTGGAATTTTGTGCAGAGCATAACTTAACCATAGCTAACACTTGGTTCAAGAATCATCAAAGAAGGTTGTATACATGGAAGAACCCTGGAGATACCAAAAGGTATCACTTAGATTATATAATGATAAGACAGAGATTTAGGAACCAGGGTTTAAATTTAAGACATTTCCAGGGGCAGATGTGGACCCTGACCACAATATATTGGTTATGGACTGTAAATTAAAACTGAAGAAACTGTAAAAAGGTGGAAATTTAAGATGTGGGACCTGGATAAACTGAAAGAACCTGAGGCTGTACAGAGTTTCAGGGAGAGCATAAGGTAACAATTGACAGGAATGGGGGAAAGAAATACAGTAGAAGAAGAATGGGTAGCTTTGAGGGATGAAATAGTGAGGGCAGCAGAGGATCAAATAGGTAAAAAGACGAGGGCTAGTAGAAACCCTTGGGTAGCAGAAGAAATATTGAATTTAATTGATGAAAGGAGAAGATATAAAAATGCAGTAAATGAAGCAGGCAAAAAGGAATACAAACATCTCAAAAATGAGATCGAAAGAAAGTGCAAAATGGCTAATCAGAAATGGCTAGAGGACAAATGTAAGGATTTAGAGGCTTATCTCACTAGGGGTAAGATACATACTGCCTACAGGAAAATTAAAGAGACCTTTGGAGAAAGGAGAACCACTTGTATGAATATCAAGAGCTTAGATGGAAACCCGGTTCTAAGCAAAGAAGGGAAAGCAGACAGGTGGAAGGAGTATATAGAGGGTCTATACAAGGGCGATGTACTTGAGGACAATATTATGGAAATGGAAGAGGAAGTAGATGAAGATGAAATGGGAGATACGATACTGTGTTAAGAGTTTGACAGGGCACTGAAAGACCTGAGTCGAAAAAGGCCCTGACAGTAGACAACATTCCATTAGAACTACTGATGGCCTTGGGAGAGCCAGTCCTGACAAAACTCTACCATCTGGTGAGCAAGATGTATGAGACAGGCGAAATACCCTCAGACTTCAAGAAGAATATAATAATTCTAATCCCAAAGAAAGCAGGTGTTGACAGGTGTGAAAATTACCAAACTATCATTTTAGGAAGTCACAGCTGCATAATAATAACGCGAATTCTTTGCAGACAAATGGAAAAACTGATAGGAGCTGATGTCGGGGAAGATCAAATTGGATTTTGTAGAAATGTTGGAATACGTGAGGCAATACTGACCTTATGACTTATCTTAGAAGAAAGATTAAGGAAAGGCAAACCTACATTCCTAGCATTTGTAGACTTAGAGAAAGCTTGTAACAATGTTGAATGGAATACTCTCTTTCAAATTCTGAAGGTGGCAGGGGTAAAATACAGGGTGCGAAAGGCTATTTACAATTTGTACAGAAACCAGATGGCAATTATAAGAGTCGAGGGGTATGAAAGGGAAGCAGTGCTTGTGAGGGAGTGAGACAGGTTTGTAGCCTATCCCTGATGTAATTCAATCTGTATATTGAGCAAGTAGTAAAGGAAACAAAAGAAAAATTCAGTGTAGGTGTTAAAGTCCATGGAGAAGAAATAAAAACATTGAGGTTTGCCGATGACATTGTAATTCTGTCAGAGACAGCAAAGGACTTGGAAGAGCAGTTGAATGGAATGGACAGTGTCTTGAAAGGAGGGTATAAGATGAACATCGACAAAAGCAAAACAAGGATAATGGAATGTAGTCAAATTAAGTCGGGTGACGCTGAGGGTATTATATTAGGAAATGAGACACTTAAAGTAGTAAAGGAGGTTTGCTGTTTGGGGAGCAAAATCAGTGACCAAGTAGAGAGGATATAAAATGTATACTGGCAATGGCAAGGAAAGCGTTTATGAAGAAGAAAAATTTGTTAACATCGAGTATAGATTTAAATGTCAGGAGGTCATTTCTGAAAGTATTTGTATGGAGTGTAGCCATGTATGGAAGTGAAACATGGACGATAAATAGTTTAGACAAGAAGAGGATAGAAGCTTTCAAAAGGTGGTGCTACAGAAGAATGCTGAAGATTAGATGGGTAGATCAGATAACTAATGAGGAGGTATTGAATAGAATTGGAGAGAAGAGGAGCTTGTGGCACAACTTGACAAGGAGAAGGGATCGGTTGGTAGGACATGTTCTGAGACATCAAAGGATAACCAATTTAGTACTGGAGGCAGCGTGGAGGGTAAAAATCGTAGAGGGAGACCAAGAGATGTATACACTAAGCAGATTCAGAAGGATGTAGACTGCAGTAAGTACTGGGAGACGAAGAAGCTTGCACAGGATAGAGTAGCATGGAAAGCTGCATTAAACCAGTCTCAGGACTGATGACAACAACAACAACATGTTCTCATGATGACATTCTTGGTGAACTTTAAAATTTCTTTCAATGTCCTTATCCACTCCCGATATCCAGATGTTCAAAGTTTTCGTATTCGTGCAGAAAATTGCGAAAACCAGTTTTTGGCTATTTTTGACCCATGGGCTGCAACTATCAATATCCTTTATCAAATACATCCGAAAAACCCTGGTTTTTCGAATCCCAAAACTACCAATTGTGGAATGGCCACTTCTGTAACTTCAATCAATGAGAAATTGTCGAAATTTTTACCACATGTTCTTAAAATGGTGTTTTCGTGGAACCTTGATACTTTTTTCAACATTGTTATTTATTACCAAAATCCGGAGGCTCAAAGTTATCATGCTTATGTATGTAAAATCTGGTCTGTGGCGGAAAAGAAGTTTTAACTCATATAGTGAACATATGGCAAAGGATTCTAGGGTCATCGCAGGGGTTCTGAGATCACTAAACAATGTTGTCAGTCAGTATTTTTGCTCCGACGAAACTTTATGACTCACTCTCTCTGTATAACGGTCACTTTGTGGTGTTTATCTTATACTATGCATAGGTATTTATTTGTCGTTGATATGTGTCAAAGTACACTAAGGAAACTTTAAAGGCCTATAGAATTCGTTTTATACAAACCAGCGGAAAATGCTCCTGTCAGGGCACTAAAAAAGCAAATATGTGCATCTTCAACAGACTGACAAAAAATGGGGAACCAGCCACCTTCAATTCTCACCATTCCTCAATCCACCAAAAATTTTATGACATTTTCGGTATTTATTGTCAAATATTTGTCACTATGATTTCTGCAGATGCACACACACAAACACACAGAGTGCTGAAATCTCTCTTCTCCCTTTGTAATCCAATTATCAATGATAATTTATAATAACGTAAGATACATTCTGCGTAAATCACTGACGATATTTTTCAGTCTCTCCTCTATTAACTGTCTGATTTACATTCACTTTAGACTTTAACTTTTATCTTTAACATGACCACAAGACTAGAGCCCCAGATTCAACAGACTCTACTTTGATGCCTATTCACCACACATTACAAAGCTGTGCTGCACCTCAAAGAGAACCTACGGCAGAAGAATTGTATACCGCCCCTAGCTAAATTGAGAGTTGCACTGAGAACTGGCCTTAAGAATGAATTGGAAAGACTTTTTCGGTTTCATCTGGATTGGTGTATCAATCTGAGTCAAATGATCTGATCTAATGAGATGCTATCACACTGTCCGTTTGGTGTATACCTGTCGCCACCAATCCTGAACCGTGTTTTGGGGAGACTGCCACCTACCACCATAGTTAGGTTTTTCCCCATTCCATAAATGCTGCATCATGTCTCCACAGCCAGCTGCTGAAAGCTTGCTGGTGCAAAATACGTAACAATATCAACAAATGGTTTATGCTCTACTGATGACATGCCTGTTGGTCCTTGAGGAAGCCGTCTTTACATTATCTTATAAAAAGTATCCAGACACCTATTAGTGAACATTGACATGGGGTATATCTACTCTTTGCCATTATCGTATTAAGTGCAAAAGGGGACCACACCCTAACATCTAAGAACAAGTCTATACCAGAACACCCCCGCTTCAGTAGTTCAATGTTGCCACTACACATAATGGTAGGTTGCGTTCTCCAGGCATCTGCAAAACCCAAACCCTGCCACAGAGTAAAGTGCAATTCATCACTCCATATCAGTTGTTCTCAGCCATCCAATGGCCAGTGGTGTCACTTTTTACAGCATATTGAGTGTCGCTTAGTGTTGACTACAGAAATGTGTGGCATACGAGGAGTGCTCGATCACTGTATATCGTGCTTTTTCACTCCCAACTCACTGTTCTTATGCCAGCTGGACTGCTGACAGAACTCTGAAACTCATGAGGAATCCCTCTTGCTGATTTCATGGGATTCTTGCAGCCATCCTACACAATGGGCGACAGTCCTTGTCCATCAGTGTGTGAAATCCCACAGATCTTGGTTTCACTCTGGTTGCTCCTGGGTGTTTCCACTCTACAATCACATCACCAGCTTTAAAAAGGTTGAAATGCCTCTGATGGACTTGTTACTCATGTGACATCCAGTAGACAGCCCACATTCGAAGTCACTGAGCTCTTCTAATCAACTCATTATGCTGTTACTGCTTCTCTACTGACAATAAAATTTTCTCCCTCTCACTTTATACTGGGAATGCCATCTCCTGTTACATTTAGTGGTCAGTTCTGATTTACATAGGAGTGTCGAGATATTTCACAATTTTTAACATTTTAATGAATGGACAGCAACTGATATTGTTTATATAAGAATATACAGCCTACAGTTGCAGGTTAATTTTATCATTTACCTAGGTTTCAACATTAGTAATAACATTTCCTTCAGAACCTGCAAAAAGTTAATATTATAATGTGCTAGTAAATTATATTAGCTATTTTCATCCCACAGGATGCAATGTGTAGTACTTCCATAAAATATTGTTTAAATGTTTGCCTAAAACAAGCCATGTCCTAAGTCAACTTTATAAAACTGGTGCATAACCATAAGGTTTTGTCACTTCTATTAAACAAGCTGTAGCAAATTCACTTTAAGCCCATTGTATGGGCCTCGTCGTGTGACTAGAGACTGCGGTCCGCAAGGGCTTCGCGGTCTGCCTCACAGATGGTGGTGCACATGCCCGAGATGTATAGAATCAAACTCTTATTATGCACGCGTCAGATGAATTGTGCTATATGATTGCTATGAATTAATTTTATACTTTACTCTTGTAAGTTAATTGCAGTATCCAGCATGACTACATTTTACATTCTACTACAGAGCCTTATAAACTGGCCAACAAATCTCGTGGGAAAGGTTCTATTATTACAGAAACTGTAATGGTCACACGCATTACGAATTATTGTAAACCTAATATAGACTGGAAGCCTTCGAAGTATGCCCTATTTTTTAGATACAGTTGATTGGTCAGTAAATTGACTATTTGTAATTAGGTGTGCATAAATTTGTAGCTCCTCAAGGGTGTTGAGCCTATATCCCTTAAGTTCATGATGTAGTAGCTCTACGTCACACAAAGGTTTAGGTGTATGAGCCATTTGCACCAGATGTTTAAAGAACATCTTCCAATAAAGAGCATAGGAACACGAAGTTCAACCTTTGCGGAACATCTGTGAGGCGGACCGCGAAGCCCTCGCTGTCCCCAGTCTCTAGTCACACAACGAGGACCATACAATGGGCTTAAAGTCAATTTGCTACAGCTTGCGTAATAGAAGTGACAAAACCTTATGGTTATGCACCAGTTTTATAAAGTTGACTCAGGACATGGCTTGTTTTAGGCAAACATTTAAATAATATTTTATGTAAGTACTACATGTTGCATCCTGTAGGATGACCATATTTAATACAATTTACTAGCACATTATAATATTAACTTTTTGCAGGTTCTGAAAAAGACATTATTACTAATGTTGAAACCTAGGTAAACGATAAAGTTAACCTGCAGCTGTAGGCTGTACATTCTCATATAGTGTCCAGATACTTTTGATCAGATAGTACGTAGGAAGAAGCTTGTGCTAAAATATTGGTTCGTTGCACTGCATAGTATGTATATGTGTGAGAAGGCTGTACGTGTTCAGCAATGGCTAATTTCTTAGGGTGGAACAGTCTGGTGTGGACATGTGTGCGTGTCATGTCTCTATGACACCATTCCTAACACCTGACCAAAATATTTCTTCCCATAGTCACATGGGGATATTCCCCTAGTTTAATAAGTTTGATGTGTTTGACCGTAGTTACCATCCGCAGTCACACATCATTGGTGGTGGAAGGGTGGGGGAGGGAGTGGGAGAGAGGATAGTGACTGTCGCTCTGAGAAGTGGTTCACGAGTATGAATGTATGAATAGCAGATATACGGGATGTCTTTTAAGTTTTGTGTGTTGGTCGAATTGTGTGGAATCCACCGGAAACACATATTTTTCACAGCTAAATAGCGTATTTCCAGGCATTTTGCCACAACAAACTGTACTAAAAATGATACATTTTGGAGAGATCTTTAATGCGGCATATAACTGAAACTGCATACTTCCACATACGGACAGTATGAAAGCACCAGATATGGAATGTTAGCTTCGAAAACGCTGAAAACACCATGGCAGCTGCCCTGTTTGCCTCTGTCAGCCAATCACAGGGCAGAGCACATGATCTCGTCAACCAGTCATAACATAGGACTTGTGACTGAGGTTATGGTTAGGTTGGGACTTAACAGAACAGCTGAAATTGCTTTGAGGAAAAACGGTCAAATATTTGTGAGAGTTAAGGTTATTACATTATTTTGGGCTGTGGAATTATGTCCCAACCATACTACAACCGCGATCACATGTCCTGTGCTATGACTGGCTAACAGAAGCAAACCGAGCAGCCGCCATCTTGCGTTCAGTGTTTGCAAAGCTAGTAGTTCACAAATTTATAGTTGTGTAAAATCTCTACAAAACACGTCATTTTTAGTATGGTTTGTTGTGCTATGGCGGCAGCAAATGTTATTTCAGCATTAAAATTGTATCCTTTTATTAATAAGTTGTTGTTTTGTTACAAATAATGCACCTTTGTTGCTTTAAAGAAGGAACATAGAACCAAATGAAGGAGTTAAAATTTGAGGTGCAAAAGAAAAACTAGGCGAAAACAAAAAGAAATTGAATGAATGTCTACAAAAATAGACCTAGAGGAAGTACACATCAGATAAAGGACTTTAAATCAACAGGGAAGAGAGGCCCCAGGATACCAAGGAAAAGTCAGGGGATGTAACATGTCACAACTGGTTTGGTACTAAAACTGCAGAAGGGAAAGGTGGACATTAAAAAGAGTTCCACTTATCGAAAAGATTAAATGTAAACGGGAAAATATTTAAGTTCAGACTATGCGCTGCAGGATTTGCGTTAATAGTGTTAGTGTCATGACTTGCGATTAGGAGCCAATAGTGGTACAGTGATATAGGTTTGAAACACATGCATCAGTGCACATTACAGTTGCACAGTCAATATGAGTCTGAAAAGGACAGCAGGTTTTTACTCGCAAGGCTGTTTTATCAAAACAAAGGCAAAAGTGCTGTTGCTCTTCGTGAGTGTTGATGCATTAAAGGAATGTGGAGAGGTTCATTCGAAAACTCCACAAAAAAGGTTTTTCGCTATATTTTCACCGTCATTAGCGGACTAAAATCCGGCTGAAGATTCAAAGATAGCTTTGCACAGAAAATGACTGAAATTTTACGGTATATCTCTAAGAGCTAATCTCGAAAATCTTGACATCTTTATCTGTATCCAAGACACAGAGGTTCAAATTTACCCAACTTTTACATATAAAATCCGGCACAAGCGAAATCTAAAGAAAAAATAACTACAGCCCATTGCACAAATTTAAACAGAATATTTCATAGGCATTTATCTAAAAGAGCCATGTCCGCATTTCCAGAAATCTTTATCCATTATCGAGAAACATCCAAAAAAACTTGCTTTTTGGGTACCAAAACCCAGCTGCAATTTCACGACAGCTGTGGACAGCAAATGACTGTATTTTTACGATGTATGCTTAAGATCTTGAACTCGAACAACCTTGAAAATTTTATTTGCATCTTCATTCATTTCCGAGGCACAGAGTTTCAAAGTTACCTTGCTTTTACACGGAAAACATGCACATAAGATCTGGTGTGAGGCGAAAATGTATGAAGTGACGTAGCACAGAGAAATGTGCTGTAAAGTTATCCGCTGGGAACTTTGTGTTGTAGTATACAAGCAAAATTTTTTGAACATAAAAATCTGGTCTCAGGTGTAAAATTGCATTTGTATTATTTCAGTTTCACATAAGTAAATCATTTAAATTTTATTCCTTCTCATATGAGTTACAACAGGGAGAAGATGGGAGCCAGAGGAAATATGCTTTTATCGGATCTCAAAAATGCGAATAAATTCCTGTTTATTTAAAAGACTTTGAATGGAAAGTACGGTATCAGCTGCCTCATTCTACGTTCCTTAGCACCTTTAAAAATGTTTCCAAAAATTTTGGCATGCAATACTATACACATTTTTATGGTAGGAGAGAAGAGGGGAATGGCAGTGTCAAAGAGATGGAAAGGTAATGAATACTCAAAGACAGCAGACAGTGGTTGTGTTATAGAAAGAGCAAAGGAGACATTGGTAGTGTGAGAGAAAGACACAGGGGCAGTGGAACTTTTTTGACAGTGTCAGACAGTGCTAGGAACAGAGTGGAGGAGACAGTACTAGTGGGAGAGGAATAAAGAGAGGGAGGAAGTGGAAATGAGTGAGAGACAATGATAATAAGAGAGAGACAGTCTATGACAGTGACAATGAGGAAGAGCGAGATAGTGACAGCGAGAAGAGACAGGAGTAGTAGAAAGGAAGGAATGAGATAATAGTAAGAGAACAAGAGGGAAGACTGTGGTAGGAGGACAGAACAAAGGGGACTGTGGGTGTGATACACGGACAGTGACAGAGACACACGAAGATATAAAGACAATGATTTGGGCTGATTGAGTGTGTGAGAAAGGGGAACTGGCAGGGATAGATATGAAATGATCATATGGCATTGTTGGCCAGAAGGCCCCATGTGGGGAAGTTCGGCCGCCATATTGCAAGTTCTTTTTAGTAGACGCCACTTTGGCGAATTGCGTGCATAAATGATGATGAAAAGATGATGAAGAACACACAACCCCCAGTCATCATGAGGCAGAGAAAATCCCTGACTCCGCTAGGAACTGAACCCGGGACCCCGTGTGCAGGAAGTGAGAACACTACTGCAAGACCACAAGTTGTGGACATGGATGGATATGAGCGACTTGCAATGGACTAGTGGGTGTGAGTGAGTTACAGTTAGGGGAGATTGTGAGACACAGTTGTGAGCTCCATGTTAAAAAAATGCAACTATATCCACATGCCAAAATTTTTGGGAAATTTTTAAAGGGCTTTGGAAGGTAGAACGACGCAGCGGGTACCTCATTTTTCAGTCAGATTATTTTAAATAAACAGAAACGCATTTGCGTTTTTTGTACTTTGAAGAGAGCATTTTTCCCTTCTTAAAATTTGTTTCTTTCAATGGTTTACTCATTATTTCTCTTCTGTATGTTCTTGAAAATGTTTTCACAAAGTGTCATTGTTGTACAATCGCTCGTTTGTAGTGGGGGGCCTCTAAAGTTGTTGTTGTCGTTGTTGTTGTTGTCGTTGTTGTTGTTGTTGTTGTTGTTGTTGTTGTCTTCAGTCCTGAGACTGGTTTGATGCAGCTCTCCATGCTACTCTATCCTGTGCAAGCTTCTTCATCTCCCAGTACTTACTGCAACCTACATCCTTCGGAATCTGCTTAGTGTATTCATCTCTTGGTATCCCTCCACGATTTTTACCCTCCACACTGCCCTCCAATGCTAAATTTGTGATCCCTTGATGTCTCAGAACATGTCCTACCAACCGGTCCCTTCTTCTTGTCAAGTTGTGCCACTAAACTCCTCTTCTCCCCAATCCTATTCAACACGTCCTCATTTGTTATCTGATCTACCCATCTGATCTTCAGCATTCTTCTGTAGCACCACATTTCGAAAGCTTCTATTCTCTTCTTGTCTAAACTATTTATGGTCCACGTTTCGGTTCCATACATGGCTACACTCCATACAAATACTCTCAGAAATGACTTCCTGATACTTAAATCTATACTCGATGTTAACAAATGTCTCTTATTCAGAAACGCCTTCCTTGCCATTGCCAGTCTACATTTTATATCCTCTCTACTTCGATAGTCATCAGTTATTTTGCTCCCCAAATAGCAAAACTCCTTTACTACTTTAAGTGTCTCCTTTCCTAATCTAATTCCCTCAACATCACCCGACTTAATTCGACTACATTCCATGATCCTCATTTTGCTTTTGTTGATGTTAATTGATGTTAATCTTATATCCTCCTTTCAGGACACTGTCCATTCCGTTCAACTGCTCTTCCAAGTCCTTTGCCATCTCTGACAGAATTACAATGTCATCGACGAACCTCAACGTTTTTGTTTCTTCTCCATGGACTTCAATACCTACTCCGAATTTTTCTTTTGTTTCCTTTACTGCTCGCTCAATACACAGACTGAATAACATTGGGGAGAGGCTACAACCCTGTTTCATTCCCTTCCCAACCGCTGCTTCTCTTTCGTGCCCCTCGACTCTTATAACTGTCATCTGGTTTCTGTAGAAATTGTAAATAGCCTTTCGCTCCCTCTAAAGTAGCAAAAGTTTGTTTATAACAATCCCGTACAACCGGAAAAGCAAAGGACCCAGAACAGACCCCTGTGGAAGTCGCACGGTACCTGATGGGAGACGAGGACTGGTTGCGTTTGGCGGCCTTCTTGCTGGGCGCCGGGCTGGCGGGGCTGCTGCGAGGCAGCCGCGGGGAGGCGCAGGGCGACGGCGGCGGCAGCGAGTGCGTCTCGTCCAGCTCGCGGATGCGCGACGCCAGGCTCTCGAGCGCCGCCAGCGCGTGCTGCTGCTGCCTCCGTGGCGCGCTGGGCGGACTCGCCGCTGGCGACAGCGGCGCTGGCGCCAGCACTGCCTGCGCGCCACCGGCTCTCACCTCAGCGTGCCGCTCGCCGACTGGCGGAGACTCCCGCGGCGGCGGGGCTGCCGGCGGCGGCGACGACGCCGACGACGACTCGCGACTCACCTCGGCGCTCGCGCTCGCCGAGCCGGTCTCCTTCCTGGCACGGTCGGTCGATCTCTTCGTGGACGGAGGATCCGCAGTGGAACTGCTCTCGGACGTATCGCTGGTCGGAAACAGATCGCTAGAGTCGAGGCTCTTGCTCTTGCCGCAGTGCTTCAGCTTGGGCAGCCCCGCGCAGCTGTCCTTCGCCTTGTCGCCTCCCTCGCGACTCTGGTGCTGCTTGCTTTTGTGTTTCCGCTGTTTCTTCCTGTTCACCAGGACTAGGCGCTTCGGCGTGTCCTTCCTCAGCATGGACAGGGCTACGTCGCACGGGACTATGTTGACGTCGACCATATCGAGGTAGCCGACGCTGCAGCTGCGCACCATGGAGTCGGCTACGCAAGCGGCTGTGCAGGGAGCTATCGATACCGAAGTCGGGATACGCCTGACTCCCCTTTCCGGAGCGACCGGCTCGCCCGATCCGTCTTCGTCGATGAAGAGCAGTTCTTCCGGTTTCGTAACGCACCACTTGTTGCCCGCAATACCTATCTGGTTCCCACTAGGACTCGATTTCGTCGCGCCGCTCTTCTCCTTTCTCTTGCCCGCACTGCTACTGCTCGCCCCTTTGTGTGGTGACGTGCAGTAGGACGGGCCACTTGTCGTAGTGAAACTTCCCTCTAAAGTGATCGCCGTTTCGCTATAGCTGCCATTATTAGACTGGTGGGGTTTGCCGCTCCCCTCAGTATCCAGTCTCTTCACCACAACTGGTTTCATTTCGACGCAGCTTTGCTCTGCCCCTCCCGGCGTTAAACTGAGATTCGTTACCGCGTTGCCCCTGTTTTGGTTATGCTCGATTGTGGTTTTCACTCTTTGTATGTTACCGGAAAAATCGGACGGCGAGGAGGCTACCATAGTATGTGTCGAGGACGTCCGGTCAATTAAAACGTCGCTCGGAGCTACCGTGTTTTTAGGCGACTGCAGAGCAGGAACTGCTCCTTCACAAACTAGTGGCGAAATGACGTGTCGGGATTGTCCACCTTGGGAGGCCATTCCGATGTTAGATCGCGTTATCTGTGCAACAGCACCACTACTATAGCCATTACTACTGCCCGAACCTAAGGCGTTATTGTAAGACCCATTTCCATTGTAACCATTCCCATTAGGCACGGATATCATCTGCTGACACGGGTAACTGTCTGTACAATTTTTCGCTGCAGACGAAACGGAAGCAGGAACAGAACTATTTTTGAGACTTTCACAAGAGCTCGTGGCTTCCGTCACTTCACTGTACGAGAATTCGTCCTCGTATGACTCTGCTCTCGCTAGAGCGGCGGTCGCGTTGCTAGATATAGTTATACTATTCTGGTGGCTGTGAGCTTTCGAGCTGTGCAGTGCCTGGTGCATCCTCGATCGACTCTGTACGAAACGACCGCTGGTGGACGGTGTGTGATGGCTTCTCGGAGTCATGGGTGCTATGGGCGGAGCGATGTCGCTCTGGTAACCGGCCGGCATTCTGGAGCTCTCCTCGTGGTAGTACGCCTCCTCTTCGTCCTCGGAGAATAGGTTTGGATTGAAGTTGGGGTCGGGGCCGGGTGGGAAGTCGTCTCGGAGTTCGGTGATTACCAGGGTCATCTGGCGGGGCTGCAGGTGGAGGAGCGAAGTCTTGTAAGTGACCTGGCCCAAGTTTGCTGGTACTGACGGAGCTAAGCCGTGGATTTTAAACTTCGTACCCCAGATGTTTGATGTCACTTCCACCAGTTTGATGTGCTGAAACAAATTAGAAGTTAATGCCAACTTAGTTAATGCTGTTGAAAGCGAATATGCATTTGTGAACAGAAATCAATTGATCTATGAAATTTTCAGGGACCCCTACAGTGCAAAAAATATATACAGGGTGTTACAAAAAGGTACGGCCAAACCTTCAGGAAACATTCCTCACACACAAAAAATTGTTCAAATGGCTCTGAGCACTATGGGACTTAACATTTATGGTCATCAGTCCCCCAGAACTTAGAACTAATTAAACGTAACTAACCTAAGAACATCACACAACACCCAGCCATCACGAGGCAGAGAAAATCCCTGACCCCGCCGGGAATCGAACCCGAAAACCCGTGTGCGGGAAGCGAGAACGCTACCGCACGACCGCGAGATGCGGGCTCTCACACACAAATGAAGAAAAGATGTTATGTGGACATGTGTCCGGAAACGCTTAATTTCTATGTTGGAGCTCATTTTAGTTGTTCTGTATTCCCTCGATTTACTGCCAGTTGGCGCAATTGAAGGTTTGGTTTGGTTGTTTGGGGAAGGAGACCAGACAGCATAGTCATCGGTCTCATCGGATTAGGGAAGGATGGGGAAGGAAGTCGCTCTTGCCCTTTCAGAGGAGCCATCCCGGCACGGAAAACCTAAATCAGGATGGCCGGACGCGGGATTGAACCGTCGTCCTCCCAGAGGCGAGTCCAGTGTCTAACCACTGCGCCCCAATTGAAGGAAGGTAATGTTGACTTCGATGCTTGTGCTGACATGCGACTCATTGCTCTACAGTACTAGCATCAAGCACATCAGTACGTAGCATCAACAGGTTAGTGGTCATTACGAACGTGGTTTTGCAGTCAGTGCAATGTTTACAAATGCGGAGTTGGCAGATGCCCATTTGATGTATGGATTAGCACGGGGCAATAGCCGTGGCGCAGTACATTTGTATCGAGACAGATTGCCAGAACGAAGGTATCCCGACAGGAAGACGTTCGAAGCAATAGGTCGGCGTCTTAGGGAGCACGGAACATTCCAGCCTATGACTCGCGACTGGGGAAGACCTAGAACGACGAGGACACCTGCAGTGGACGAGGCAATTCTTCGTGCATTTGACGATAACCCTAATGTCAGCGCCAGAGAAGTTGCTGCCGTACAAGGTAACGTTGACCACGTCACTGTATGGAGAGTGCTACGGGAGAACCAGTTGTTTCCGTACCATGTACAGCGTGTGCAGCCACTATCAGCAGCTGATTGGCCTCCACGGGTACACTTCTGCGAATGGTTCATCCAACAATGTGTCAATCCTAATTTCAGTGCAAATGTTCTCTTTACGGATGTGGCTTCATTCCAAAGTGATCAAATTGTAAATTTTCACAATCTACATGTTTGGTCTGACGAGAATCCGCACTCAATTGTGCAATCACGTCATCAACACAGATTTTCTGTGAACGTTTGGGCAGACATTGTTGGTGATGTCTTGATTGGGCCCCATGTTCTTCCACCTACGCTCAATGGAGCACGTTATCATGATTTCATACGGGATACTCTACCTGTGTTGATAGAACATGTGCCTTTACAAGTACGACACAACATGTGGTTCATGCACAATGGAGCTCCTGCACATTTCAGTCCAAGTGTTCGTACGCTTCTCAGCAACAGATTCGGTGACCGATGGATTGGTAGAGGCGGACCAATTCCATGGCCTCCACGCTCTCCTGTCGTCAACCCTCTTGACTTTCATTTGTGGGGGCATTTGAAAGCTCTTGTTTACGCAACCCTGGTACCAAATGTAGAGGCTCTTCGTGCTTGTATTGTGGACGGCTGTGATACAATACGCCATTCTCCAGGGCTGTATCAGCGCATCAGGGATTCCATGCGACGGAGGGTGGATTCATGTATCCTCGCTAACGGAGGACATTTTGAGCATTTCCTGTAAAAAAGTGTCTGAAGTCACGCTGGTACGTTCTGTTACTGTGTGTTTCCATTCCATGATTAATGTGATTTGAAGAGAAGTAATGAAATGCGCTCTAACATGGAAAGTAACCGTTTCTGGACACATGTCCACATAACATATTTTCTTTATTTGTGTGTGAGGAATGTTTCCTGAAAGTTTGGCCTTACCTTTTTGTAACATCCTGTGTATATAACGATGCTGTCCTCACCACTATTGTACGTTTATCTGCTAACTGCTGAGGACCACGCATATGCCTCCTAGACCCTATAAAAATGAAAGAAATGGACTATATCGGTTCAGAAGAAACATAGGAAAACCAAAAAGAGTTTGGACGAAAAAGCTATACGTAAGAAGGAAATAAAGAAGTCCATGGCTTGGTAGCTAAGTGGGTAAGTATCATCCAAAGCTGAGAGCTTCAGTCCTGAATTGAGCCAACCGTTTTTCTTGACATTTATCACTTCTTTCGTTTCTGACAATAATTTGTTAAAGTTACAAGTGCATGTTAAACTGTTTGCCTCCCTACAACTGGCTGGTGGATCGTTTCAAACGATGGAGAAAGATAAGAGCTTGCTTAGCTCCTCCAGTATCATCACGCAAAGTGAAGGCACTGTGGTGCCAAAATCAACCTTCGAGTCGATGACAGTTTTGCCATATCGCCAGACAACAGCAACAAATCTGGAATTAGGCAGTAGGGAAGAGAACTTAACAGATCCTTCCTAATTAACGGAAAGGTCCAAATTATGTATACTTAGCTGACCTAATGTATAGTCTACTACCTGAAGCTAGTGTAGTTACTCACAGACGAGACAGAAAATGAAACCGAGGATAGCAAAGCAAAAGCATAAGGTTACTTGACAAAGGAAAACCCTGAAGTATTGTCTCAATTTAATTCTCTTATCACTGAAAATATGAGTGAAATAGATAGTGTCAGGAGCGTTGAGAGGCAGCTGAAATAGTTAAAACTGAACAAATTTCCAGTGCCCGACGAAATCGCTATCAGATTCTATACCCAGTTTTCGACCCTGTTAACTATAATCTATCGTGAATCACTTGAGCAAAAGATCGTGCCCTTTAGTTAGAAGAGAGCACAGGCCACATCTGTCCACAAGAAGAATAGCGGAAGTAATTCTCCATATCTCGGCATCCATTTGCTGTAGAATCTTTTAACATATTCTGAGCTCAGACATAAAGAGGTATCACGAACAGAATGACATTCTCCATGACAGCCAGCAAAGATTTAGAAAACACCAATCATGTGAAATACAGCTCGCACTTTTCTCATATGATACATTGGAAGCCATGGATCAAGGCAGGTAGGTGCAGTATTTCTCGGTTTCTGGAAAGTACTTGACTCAACGCCACAGCTATGCTTATTATCAAAAGTACGACCTTATGGGGTATCGAGAGAAATTTGGGACTGGACTACAGGTTTCTTAGTAAGGAGGACACAACATGTTATCTTGAATGGTGAATCATCGGCAGATGTATAGACAACTTGGGGTATGCCGCAGGGAAGCGTGTTTGGACCACTACTGTTCATGTTGTCTATTAACGACCTTGCTGACAATATTGATACTAACTTCAGACTTCTGGAAGATGGTGAAGTTATCCACAATGAAGTACAGTCTGAACAAAGCTGCACAGGTATTTTGTCAGACCTTGATAAGATTTCAAAGTGGTGCAAAGATTGGCAGCTTGCGTTAAACGATCAGAAATGTAAAATTTTGTACTTCAGAAAACGAGAAAAGTAGTGTCCTCTGACTATAGCACCAGTGACTCACATCTGGAATCTGTAAACTCTTCGAAATATTTGGGTGTAACACTTTGTACGAACATGAAATGGGACGAACATATAGCCTCAGCCTGAAGCATATAGCAGACTTCGGTTTATTGGTAGAATACTGCGGAAATGCAATTAGTCTACGAATTAGTCTACCAATCACTCTTGTGATCCATGCTAGAATATTCCTCAAGTGCGTGGGACCAATACCAAACAGGAGGAACAGCGGCTACTGAACGTATATAGAGAAGGGCAGCCCGAATGGTGACAGGTTCTTTTTGACCCTTGGGAGTGTGTTACTGAGATGCTGAAGAAACTTAATTGGCGGAGTCCCGATGGCTGACGGAAGCCATCTTGAGAAAGTCTACTAACAAAGATTCAAGAACCGGGTTGCACTAACGACTCTAGTTATATATTACAAACCCTTCTATATATTTCTCCACGAGGATCGTGAGGGGAAGATTACATTATTTGCAGCGCATAAAGGCATGCCCTAATAACTGGTACAATAGAACGTACCCTCTGCAATACGCTTCATAGCGGTCTACTGAGTAACGATGTAGACGTAGATGTAGATGAAGGGGCATGCTAAATAAATCACAAGACAATCGTACTTGAAGACATTAGCACCCCCGTAAAATCCGAGAGTGTACCACGGCACAGTATGTTAAAGATTATAATGGACACGTCTCTGATAAAATAAATAAATAAATAAATAAATAAATAAATAAATTGTAATACGCTAAGGGAGAGAAATGAAGCTGTATATCGTGACAGAATATCAACCTATGAACTTCAGGCTGATCTGGCAGAGAGGAAGGATAGAGGAAGCCCTGTCGTCTGCGCCACTCTGCAATTCCCACTTAAGTGCCCGGCAGAAGGTTCATCGAACCACCTTCAGACTATCTGTATTTCTCTACCGTTCCACTCTCGAACAGCACGTAAGAAAAACGAACATCTAAATCTTTCCGTGAGAGACCTAATTTATTTTACTGCGATGATCATTTCTCCCTGTGTAGGTTGGCGTCAATACAATATTTCCGCAGTCAGAGGAGAAAGTTTGTGATGGAAATTTCGTGAAAAGATCTCGCTGCAACAAAAAACGCCTTTGTTTTAATGATTGCCACCCCATCTCGCTTATCATATCCGTGACATTAGCTCCCCTGGTTCACAATAATATCAAACCAGCTGACCTCCTTTGAATTTTTTCAATGTCCTGTGTCAATCGAAATCTGGTAAGGATCCCGTACTGTACAGAGGTACTCTTAGCAGAGGACGGACAATCATAGATTAGGCAGTCTCTCTAGTAGACTTGCTGCGTCTTCTAAGCGTTGTGCTAATAAAATGTTGTGTTCGGTTTGCCTTCCCCACAACGTTATATATGCGATCTTTCCAATTTTAGTTATTCCTAGTAGCTAAACTGACAGCTTTTAGAATTGTGTGACTTATCCTTTCAGTACTCATGTGGGTGACTCATTCACAATCTTCATAATTTACGGTCAATTGTCACTTTTCGCCCCATGCAAATATCTTGTTTAAATCATTTTGCAAAAGGTTATTTTCTGACGACTTTGGTAGACGGTAAATGACAGCATCATCTGCCAAGTAAACCAAGACGGCTGCTTAGATAGTCTCCTAAATCATTTTATACAAATTAGAAACCGCAGAGTACTTACAACACTTCCTTCGAGAACGCCAGATATTACTTCAAGTATATTCGAAGATTTTCAGTCAGCTACTATGAAATGTGATCTTTCTGACTGGAAATCACGAATCCAGTCGAACAACTGAGACGATGATACTCCATAGGCAAGCAATTAATTAGAAGCCCCTTGTGAGGAAAATCTACGATGGAATATATCCATTAAAAAATTCTATTTTTTCTTGCTGATGTTTCGTTCAATAGGCGTTTATAATAAGTAGTTGGTGAAAACGAACCATCTACAACCAACATTTCGAATTAAGTCGAGGCAGTACCTTCAATACAAGAACTGAAGGAGGCAGCCTACTTGAGCAAACCATTAGGTATTCATCATACAACAAACAAAGGCAATGAAGTTACAGTGCAAAATTTCAATAATGCGATGAAATTAATAGAGCGTGTCAAAAATTATAAAAGGACGAACTTATTCAGTGGATAATTTTCTTATTGTTGCATCGGAGTGTTAAAAGGAAAAGTGGATAACATAGCTATTCTCTGTTCCACGGAGCACTGCGAAATATGATGTAGAGCACCGTCACGCCGATAAACATCATGTGCTAATGGCGGAACTGGAAAGACTGTTGGAGGGAAAAGGTAGTACGGTGTAGAATTCGACGTCCCTTACACATCGTGGGTATTAAAGGTAGCGCATTAGTTCGGTTATCCAACGGTGGGAAAGGAAGTCGGTTGTGGGCCAGCCAAAGGTAACATGATGGCAGAAATTATTTAAAGCATCTACGGAAAATCAAAATTTGGGTGGTCTTTTGGGATACGAATGATACAACTTCGTCGCCAAAAGCCACACGAGGATACAGTTACTACAAGACTGATGTATGAATCAATTCGGTTTTGTGGATAATTAAAATATCAAAGCAAAACCGTATAACTCAAAGACCCAGGCGCTCTTTTGTTTTTGTGGTCTTCAGTCCAGAGACTAGTTTGATGCAGCTCTCCATGCTACTCTATCCTGTGCAAGCTTCTCCATCTCCCAGTACCTACTGCAACCTACATCCTTCTGAATCTGCTTAGTGTATTCATCTCTTGGTCTCCCTCTACGATTTTTACACTCCACGTTGCCCTCCAATACCAAATTGGCGATCCCTTGATGCCTCAGAACATGTCCCAGCAACCGATCGCTTCTTCTAGTCAAGTTGTGCCACGAACTCATCCCCAATTCAATTCAGTACCTCATCATTAGTTATGTGATCTACCCATCTAATCTTCAGCATTCTTCTGTAGCACCACATTTCGAAAACTTCTATTGTCTTCTGGTCTAAACTATTTATCGTCCACGTTTCACTTCCATACATGGCTACACTCCATACAAACACTTTCAGAAACGACTTCCTGTCACTTAAATCTATACTCGATGTTAACAAATTTCTCTTTTTCAAAAACGCTTTCCTTGGCATTGCCAGTCTACTTTTTATATCCTCTGTACTTCGACCATCATCAGTTATTTTGCTCCCCAAATAGCAAAACTCATTTACTACTTTAAGAGTCTCATTTCCTAATCTAATTCCCACAGCATCACCCGATTTACTTCGACTATATTCCATTATCCTCATTTTGCTTTTGTTGATGTTCATCTTATATCGTCATTTCAAGACACTGTCCATTCCGTTCAACTGCTCTTCCAGGTTCTCTGCTGTCTCTGACAGAATTACAATGTCATCTGCTAACCTCGAAGTTTTTATTTGTTCTCCGTGGATTTAAATTCCTACTCCGAATTTTTCTTTTGTTTCCTTTACTGCTTGCTCAATATACAGATTGAATAACATCGGGGATAGGCTACAACCCTGTCTCACTCTCTTCCCAACCACTGCATCCTTTCCTGCCTCTCGACTTCTGGTTTCTGTACAAATTGTCAACAGCCTTTCGCTCCCTGTATTTTACCCCTGCCACCTTTAGAATTTGAAAGAGAGTATTCCAGTCAACACTGACAAAAGCTTTCTCTGAGTCTTCAAATGCTAGAAACGTAGGTTTGCCTTTCCTTAATCTTTCTTGTAAGATAAGTTGTAGGGTCAGTATTGCCTCACGTGTTCCAACATTTATAAGGAATCCAAACTGATCTCCCCGAGGTCGGCTTCTACCAGTTTTTCCATTCGTCTGTAAAGAATTCGTGTTAGTATTTTGCAGCCGTGGATTATTAAACTGATGGTTCGGTAATTTTCGCATCTGTCAATACCTGCAGACGCTAATCGCACTTAAAAAAACTGTTCCAAACTGTAAGGCTCGTTCTAACCCATGACCATGCGTTCTAGTACGGATGTGACCACCATCCATTTTTGACTGTGACTGAGAACACCTCTGAACTTAGCGCCAGAGATTGGTCACCTTAGTTTCTCGTACTTTCTTAAGTTCGTTGCAGTTGCGACAATCCTGCAAATCAGCTGTTGGTTGTCCGACGGTGTGTGGCGGAGAGTACTTCTGAAAGTACTGATTCCCCCTTACCCGTTTCATTCGCGAATCGTACGTAGGCAGAATGATCGTCGGTAAGCCTTGCAATAGTAAACCTCTTCGTGAGGCAAGTCTCTCTTGTAGCGTCTGTCAATGATGTTTTTTGAGCATCTCTGTAACGCTCCCGCTAGGCTACATGATCCCGTGACGAAACGTGCCGCTCTTCCTCGGATCTTTTCTGTCTCCCCTGTCAGTCCTACCCGTAAACGTCCCAAGATTGTTCGACGATACTCAAGAATCGGTCGAACGCCTTGTAAACAACATCTTTAGTGGATGAATTACTTTTTCTTAATGTTCTTTCTACGAATCTCAGTCTCTCACCTGCTTTTTCCTACTTTCTTTTTATGTGCTCAGTCCATTTAAGGTCGCTCCGGATAATTACTCCAACACTCATGCTCATAAACTAATGATAATGCTGATACATGGTGAAACAAAGCTCTGGTATGCGGTTTGAGCGTTTCAATCACCTCAGGGTACGACCAAGCGGTGCACTTGACCTGCGGTCGTCGCACGGTGGCGCTGGCAGCAGTCCACACACGCAGAGGTGTGTTGGTGCATGTCAGAGTACGGTGCAGCGAGTAAGTGTGCAGACATTTTCAGACGTGCTAATGGTGACTGTGTGTTGAAAATGGCTCAAAGAACACATATTGATGACGTTATGAGGAGTAGAATACTAGGGCGACTGGAGACTGGTCAAACGCAGCTGGTCGTAGCACGGGCCCTCCGTGTGCCACGAAGTGTGATCTCAAGATTAACTCAATGATACCGGCAGACAGGAAACCAGTGTCCGCAGACGGCCACGGAGTACTGCAGGTAGCCTTGTTCGGGACCTTACCGCAGCCAGTGGAACAGTTGTCTCCAGACATACAGTCTACAGACGACTGAACAGACACGGTTTATTCGCCGGGAGACCTGCAAGGTGCACTCCACTGACCCCTGCTCACAGGAGAGCCCGTAAAGCCTGACGTCAAGAACACAATACAGGACGAGTCCAGTTATAGTCTGAACAGTGATTCTCGCCTGGCGTGAACCAGGAACCACATATCAACCCCTAATGTCCGTGAAAGCGACCTGTACGGAGGTCGTGGCTTGATGGTGTGGGGTGGGATGATGATTGGTGCACGTACACACCTGCATGTCTTTGACAGAGGAACTGTAACAGCTCATGTGTATCGGGACGTCATTTTGCACCAGTATGTCCGCTTTTTCAGGGGTGCAGTGGGTCCCACCTTCCTCCTGATGGATGATAACGCACGACCCAACCGAGCTGCCAACGTGGAGGAATACCTTGAAACAGAAGATATCAGGCGAATGGAGTGGCCTGCCTGTTCTCCAGACCTAAAGCCCATCAAGCACGTCTGGGATGCTCTCGGTACGTATCGCTGCACGTCTTAAAATCTCTAGGACACTTCAGGAGCTCTGACAGGCACTGGTGCAAGAGTGGGAGGCTATACCCCAGCAGATACTCGACCACTCTATACAGAGTATGGTTCAAATGGTTCAAATGGCTCTGAGCACTATGGGACATAACATCTGTGGTCATCAGTCCCCTAGAACTTAGAACTGCTTAAACCTAACTAACCTAAGGACATAACACACACCCATGCCCGAGGCAGGATTCGAACCTGCGACCGTAGCGGTCACGCGGTTCCAGACTGAAGCGCCTAGAACCGCACGGCCACACCGGCCGTCGATACAGAGTATGCTAACCCCTTGTGCGGCGTGTGTACGCGTGCATGGTGATCATATCCCATGTTGATGTCGGGGTACAGGAAACACTGGCGTTTTGTAGCGCATGTGTTTCGGGACGATTTTCTCAACTTATCACCAATACCGTGGGCTTACAGATCTGTGTCGTGTGTGTTCCCTATGAGCCTATGCTATTAGTGCCAGTTTTGTGTAGTGCCACGTTGTGTGGCACCAGATTCTGCAATTATCCTTAATTTGTGAGCATGAGTGTAGATATATTAGGGTGGCTACTGTTTCCAGATATTTGTCATTGGTGTAGTCGTACAGTAGTAGATTCCGTTTTCTATGTAATATGCTATGTTTATTTACGTTCACGGTCAACTGCACCATTCATCAATCCTCTGCAGATCCTTCTGCAAATCGTCACTGTATTCTGGAGTTGCTGCCTTTTTATAGACAACCAAATCTTTTGCGAATAGCCTTAAAGAGCTTCATTCATATAGTTCGAAGACTTGACTACAGGTCATGTCTTCTAAGAAAGCACTTGAGGTACGAATTCGCCATATACAGAAACATATGGCCCCAGTACGGCAATAGCCATTATTTTTGAGAGGTGCATGTGGGGCCTGAAGATGGCATTGCCGAAACTAGTAGCGAAAATAAAATACAATGGCATCTCGACTGCACTGCTGTTCGGGGAATTTCATTGTTAAACAATCATCTATCATGTCGTCAGCATCACACGGCGCCTATGCGGACATCTTTTTGCTGGGCAGTTGCACCCAGCCACGAGATAGCGCCAGTCAGGGTCAATGTAGTAGGGCTTGTTTTGTAACTAAAGTTGAACAAATGACTTTCTGTTGGTCACCAGTGTTTCCACTGGGCCTCCTGCCCTGTTGTCACCACAGATCACCCCACTAAATGCAACTGCACACAACAGCAGTAATGATTCCAATACTAAAGAAGCAGGGAACCAAGAAAAGCAGTGAGAACAAAACAGTTAGCCTCCTTTCAAAGTTACGTTGAGGATCATTATTAATAAAAGACTCGAAAAATTAATGGAGGAGAATCTGGCTGAAGAGTAATTTGCTTTTACACAGAATACAGGCACAAGAGATGCAACAGCACTCTTGTGAGTTTTGGGAGAGAGGTTTACTGAAAAGGAAAGAGACATATATATAGGGTGACAATTATTGAACTACATGAAAAAAACTTAAATTAGTTATAAACAAAGGCTTGTAAACACTTTATTCAACATGTAAACGTCACTACAGATATTCGAATTTACGTTATGACATGTTCGATATGAGTGCCATCATTGCCGATGATGTGGTGCAGACGAATAGCGAAATTCTGTATGACTCGCTGAAGTTTCGGAACATCGATGCCGTAGACGACGTCCTGAATGGCGGTTTTCAGCTCAGCAATGGTTTTGCGGTTATTCCTGTGCACCTTGTCTTTAGTACGTCTATAGCCCCACTAAAAGTTGTCGTATGTGTTGAGATCTGGAGAATATAGAGGCGAATAGAGGCCCATGCCAGTGGCCTCTGGGTACCCCGAGAGACAGAATGCAGTCTCCAAAGTACTCCTCCAGGACATCAAACACTCTCCTGCTTCCATAGTGTCGAGCTCCGTCTCGTATGAACCATATCTCGTCGAAATCAGGGTCACTTTGGATAATGGGAATGAACTCAATATTCAAAACCTTCGCATATTGTTCGGTAGTCAAGGTGCCATCAAGAAATATCGCACCGATTATTCCGTGACTGGACATTGTACACCACACAGTTACTCGTTGAGGATGAAGAGACTTCTCGATCGTCAAATGCGGATTCTCGGTCCCCCAAACACGCCAATTTTGCTTACTGACAAACCCTTCGAAGTGAAAATGGGCTTCGTCGCTAAACCAAACCATATGCACATCAAAATCCTCTTCGTCAATTCTGTGAACAACAGAGTTGGGGAAACACAACCGCTGTTCCATGGCCCTGGGGCCTAATATCTGATGGGTTTGAATTTTGCGTGGGAAGAGTTGCAACAACTTGTCGCAGTGTCTCGCGGTTGATTCCCATCTGTTGTGCAGTTCGTCTGATCGATTTCCTGGGGCTGGTTTGAAACACAACACGTGTCTTCTCGATATTTTCAGGTGTTTTCCCCCCGTTTTGGGAGACCGACATTGCCAACACCGTCATCACGAACCCTACGCGTTCCCTCAAACTTGCGAATCAAATTCTTGATGTTAGCACATTTGGGCCGGTTGTCTTCAGCTTGAACTCGGTCACAAATTCCCTTTGAGTGCATCTGCGCTGTTATTGTTCGCATAGTAGGCCTTCACGAGCGATGTACGCGCAGGCAAACCGTACCGTGACATTTTCGGGTGGAAATGGCCGACAACAATAAGGTGCTTGTTCACGCACATACTAATTCCCACCGCGCCCCGCGGCCAATCGTGCAGTTTGAACGTCCTAACGCAAACCGTTCAGAAGTTATGACGATTTTATTTCATATACTTCAATGATTGTCACCGCGTTATGTGTTTTATACACTACTGGCCATTAAAATTGCTACACCACCAAGATGACGGGCTACAGACGCGAAATTTAACCGACAGGAAGGAGATGCTGTGATATGCAAATGATTAGCTTCTCAGAATACATAGAAAGAAGGATCCTTTATTGTATGATTATATGATAGCGGAACAAACGCTGGTAGCAGTTACTTCTGTAAAATATCTGGGAGTATGCAGGCGGAACGATTTGAAGTGGAATGATCATATAAAATTAATTGTTGGTAACGCGGGTACCAGGTTGAGATTAATTGGGAGAGTCCTTAGAAAATGTAGTCCATCAACAAAGGAGCTGGCTTACAAAACACTCGTTCGACCTATACTTGAGTATTGCTCATCAGTGTGGGATCCGTACCAGATCGGGTTGACGGAGGATTATTTGGTAACCGTGATAGCGTTACGGAGATGTTTAACAAACTCAAGTGGCAGACTCTGCAAGAGAGGCGCTCTGCATCGCGGTGTAGTTTGCTCGCCAGGTTTCGAGAGGGTGCGTTTCTAGATGAGGTATCGAATATATTGCTTCCCCCTACTTATACCTCCCGAGGAGATCACTAATGTAAAATTAGAGAGATTCGAGCGCGCGCGGAGGCTTTCAGACAGTCGTTCTTCCCGCGAACCATACGCGACTGGAACAGGAAAGGGAGGTAATGACAGTGGCACGTAAAGTGCCCTCTGCCACACACCGTTGGGTGGCTTGCAGAGTATAAATGTAGATGTAGATGTAGAGCATTCACACAAGGTTGGGCCGGTGGCGAAACCTACAACGTGCTGACCTGAGGAAAGTTTCCAACCGATTTCTCATACACAAACAGCAGCTGACCGGCGTTGCCTGGTGAAACGTTGTTGCGATGGTTCGTGTAAGGAGGAGAAATGAGTACAATCACGTTTCCGACTTTGATAAAGGTCGGATTGTAGCCTATCACGATTGCGGTTTATCGTATCGCGTCATTGCTGCTCGCGTAGGTCGAGATCCAATGACTGTTAGCAGAATATGGAATCGGTGGGTTCAGGAGCGTAATACGGAACGCCGTACTGGATCCCAACGGCCTCATATCACTAGCAGTCGAGATGATAGGCATCTTATCTGCATGGCTGTAACGGATCGTGCAACCACGTCTCGATCCCTGAGTCAACAGATGAGGATGTTTGCAAGACAACAACCGTCTGCACTAACAGTTCGATGACGTTTGCAGCAGCATAAACTATCAGCTCGGAGACCATGGCTGCGGTTAGCCTTGACGCAGCATCACAGACAGGAGCACCTGCGATGGTGTGCTCAACGACGAACCTGGGTGCACGAATGGCAAAACGTTATTTTCTCGGATGAATACAGGTTTTGTTTACAGCATCATGATGGTCACATCCGTGTTTGGTGACATCGCTGTGAACCCACATTGGACGCGTGTATTCGTCATCGCCATACTGGCGTATCACCCGGCGTGATGGTATGGGGTGCCATTGGTTACACGTCTCGGTCACCTCTTGTTCGCATTGACGGCAATTTGAAGAGTGGACGTTACATAACAGATGTGTTAAGACCCGTGGCTCTACCCTTCATTCGATCCCTGCGAAACCCTACATTTCAGCAGGATAATGCACGACCGCATGTTGCAGTTCCTGTACGGGCCTTTCTGGATACAGAAAATGTTCGACTGCTGCCCTGTCCAGCACATTCTCCAGATCTCTCACCAATTGAAAGCGTCTGGTCAATGGTGGCCGAGCAACTGGCTCGTCACAATACGCCAGTCACTACTGTTGATGAACTGTGGTATCGTGTTGAGGCTGCATGTGCAGCTGTACCTGTACACGCCATCCAAGCTCTGTTTGACTCAATGCCCAGGCGCATCAAGGACGTTATTACGGCCAGAGGTGGTTGTTCTGTTCACTGATTTCTCAGGATATA
This sequence comes from Schistocerca gregaria, assembly GCF_023897955.1. Lineage (NCBI taxonomy): Eukaryota > Metazoa > Arthropoda > Insecta > Orthoptera > Acrididae > Schistocerca > Schistocerca gregaria. The sequence goes on from NC_064920.1 coordinate 1,096,134,282, forward strand.
TGCACCCAAATTGCGTGAAAATGTAATCACATGTCAGTTCTAGTATAATATATTTGTCCAATGAATACCCGTTTATCATCTGCATTTCTTCTTGGTGTAGCAATTTTAATGGCCAGTAGTGTATGTGTGGAAAAGTCCTTTGATAATGTGGCTCGGGCTAAGCTTGCCATTATAATGAGGGAATGGAGAGTGGACTGGAAAACCGGCGGAACTTATAAACTCATTATACTTCAATGAAAAAGCGTCAGTGAATTTGTGAGGAGAAAGTTCCAACTGGATAAAATTGGGTAAAGGAGTAAGAAAAGGATGCTGTCTGGCTCCTATGATTTTCAGCCTATACTTAGGATATGTGATTGACCACTGCCTACTAAACGTCACGGGGGTTAAAATTAGAGGAATAAGGATATAGTGTTTGAGGTTTACAGACGATATCGTCCTCCTACTAACAGGTGAAACAGAATTAAAGTATACAGTAGAGCCCATTGAAGCTAAAATATATTATATATTCGGTGCACCAAAAATTACTAAATAATACTGAAAATTTATTTCGTGTGTGATCTGTGTTGTTGAGAAATACGAAACCGCGTCATATGCAGTGCGATTAGATCGCGATCTTCATATGGCGCATTTGCAATCCCTCTCCCCCCCTCCCCCCACACCTTCCCCCTTCTTCCACTGTGAAACTGTGGTGTGGCAGTGAGGGAAGTGTGCAGCCAGGTAGAGCAATATGGGACGCAAGCCAGGGCATATCTTGCCAGCCAGGGCACAGCCCACGAGCCAGGGCATGGCTCACGATCTGAATTCTTGGCCACCCCTGTTGTAGATGGTCCAAAACATGGCCTCCGCTAAAAGTGAAGCTTGGTATATCCTATGGTGTCTACAGTGGCAGTGTATCAACACTACTTAAGTTCAGAATACAACCGTTAAATACAGTTGGTGGGCGACGGTTCAATCCCGCGTCCGGCCATCCTGATTTAGGCTTTTCGTGATTTCCCTAAATGTCTCCAGGCAAATGCCGAGATGGTTCCTTTGAAAGGGCAAGGGACTTCCTTCGCCATCCTTCCCTAATCCGATGAGACCGATGACCACGCTGTTTGGTCTCCTCCCCAAAACAACTCAACCCAACGGTTGATGGTGTTATTCTTACTACATACAAGGTACAGCAACAGCTGTTGGCGCAATATCCACCAGAAGATCGATATATGCAGCACCATGTTTATTTGTTATTCATTTTGTTGATCATCTTATCTGTATTAGTTTTTTGTCCCATCGTTTAGGAATGGCCAAAAGAACTGTGTATATGTTAATCGCTACAAGAATAAAAAAATTTCAAATTGTGTAATGACAGTAAAAAGAATGTGTTTATTGCTCACTGTGTACTGGGGAATTTTCTGTAGCACAAAAGGAAAGGGTAATATTAACGACCACATGAAAACAGCTAAACTTAAGAGTGCTGTTAATGCTGCTACTTCACGAAACATAAGAGAATTTTTAAAGACAAAGATAGGAATAACAGTTACCTAGTGTGCGCTGCTGAAGAGGTTACATTTTCCTATAACACTGCCAGATATGAGTGTAATTAAAACAAACGAACTATTGCTGAAAAAAGTCATGTATAGTGAAAAATGCAATGAGAAAACAAAGTTTAATGTTTGAGTAAACTGTTAAAACTTTTAAGTAATTTAAGAAATATGTCCTCAGCTGGCCCTAACAGTATCGTAACATGTCCTCGGTCGGAAACAAAAAACGTGGTAAGCCTATTCTTATGACTTTCCCTATGTGAAAGTTTTAAATATGATTCTTTGGCTTACTATCGGATATCATTATTGTATCTCCACAATATTTCGCCGTAAAGACTATCCATATGACGTAGACAGGTTTTTAAAATTTCAGGAACTGTGTGGAGGAGTAAACATTGAATTTTCACTGTCACGAAATAACCTGTAAACACTGAGTCGCTGACACCAGTGGAAATGTAGTCTGCATTTCACGCACGGAATCCATATTTAAAAATGTTAATAATACCAAAAATACAGTTTTTTGAAGTAGCCTGTTTCCTTCCTCAGTGTTGAAACTATCTCCTTACCAAACTTCATCAAAATCGGTTCAGCGGTTTCCTCGTCAGGACATAGCAGAGTTACTTTCCCATTTATAACATTGGTGTGGATGTAGCCGCCAAAAACTATGTAATCGATTTAATCCTGTATTTTAGTACTGTACTTTATACACAAGCAGACTGGCTAAAATTTAGCTTTTTTATACTTTCTGGGGTAACGTGTTTAATGGTATGCAGAATATTTTCCTTAGAACACCGGCTCCCAACCAGGAGGTCATAAAACCCTGAGGTGCAAATAGATGTTTTTTTGAGGGGTAAAAACTGAACGATTCGATTCTGTTCCTGTCACGAAACTAAACCATTTTCAAAACATCATTACCATTATCACAATTTCGCAAGACTCTATTGCTGATTATATAAGTTATTAATAATTACTTTTTCTCATTTAGTTGCACTAATATGGTGGAGGTTACAGGCTCCTCACATAGTCCACCCACCACACATATATGTTGTGGTTTGTCGAGTACACCATTGATGATAAAATTGAGACATATAGGTAACAAATGCTAAATATCTCAAGAAAATGTCTTCTCCAAGTTGCAAATAGTACCTGCAGTAGTGCAGAAATTGCTTCATTACTCGCTTCGAAACTATAAATGAATCAATTGACAGCACGACAGAGGAGTAATTACACAAGGGCTACTACAATGCTGTACACAGTTTTATTATTATTATTACTATATTTTTGTTGTTAGACACAAAGAATTAACAGCCTGAAGTCGTCCAATTTCTGCAAGTTCGGAAGTAAGGAGTGCACAATGAAGTGATTTACGAACAGCAAGTATAGTGTACACATTTGAATTTGTTTGATTTTAAATGGTGTTGCAGCGTGCACGCCAAGGAGGTGCTGCAATGGAGAGCAGTAATGCAGGGGAACTGTGTTTTGTAAAAAGTACCGGGTGATCAATAAGTCAGTATAAATTTGAAAACTTAATAAACCACGGAATAATTTAGATAGAGAGGTAAAATTTGACACACATTTCGGAATGACGTGGGGTTTTAGTAGAACCAAAAAAAAACAAAAAAAACAAAGTTCACAAAATGTCCGACAGATGGCGCTGGACAGCAAAACTGCGCATAGCAGTCGTGTTTAACAGGAGCTGTAGTGAGAGAGAGAATGAGATGCGCCAGCTGTCGCAGCATGTTGACGTTACCTGAAAAGGCGCTTTTAGTGAAGCTGTATTATCAGAATGGGGAATGTGCTAGTTCAGCGTTACTATCCTATCGCCATAGGAAGGGGATTCGATCGGGTAAAGGTCCGTTAACAAATGCAGCCGTGGCGAGAATGATTTCGAAGTTCGAAGCCACGGGTTGTTTAGACGATAGACCCGTAGTGGCCGACGGAGCACAAGGCGTAATGCTGCTGAGACAGTTCAGGAAGAAATGGGGACTGCGGCGGTTCGTCTATGCACGGGGAAGTGAGCGCTCGTGGAGTCGCACGTCGCACCGGCATTCCATGCAGTACTGTTTGGTTGGCACTTAGGCGTACCCTCCGATGCTATCCGTACAAAATCCATCGGCATCATGAACTGTTACCTGGCGATTTAGTGAAGCGGAGGGCATTTGCGATGTAGGCGTTTCAAAAGATGGCGGAAGATGACGATTGGTTGAGTAACGTGTTGTGGAGCGACGAAGCTCATTTCAACGCCCTCAACTGCAGAATTTGTGCTACCGATAATCCTAGAACTGTCGTGGAAACTCCATTGCACGACGAAAAAGTCACGGTATGGGTTGGATTTATCACATCTACCATTACCGAGCCTTTTTTCTTCGAGAAAATGCGTGATTCTGGTTATGTAACTGCTACCGTCACGGGTGAGAGGTACGCCGATATGTTACAGAATCGCATCATCCCCAGCCTGGCTGATAAACACCTGCTCGAACGTGCGATGTTTATGCAGGATGGCGCTCCACCCCATATTGCTAGACGCGTGAAAGATCTCTTGCGCACATCGTTTGATGATGATCGTGTGCTCAGCCGCCACATTCGTCATGCTTGACCTCCCAGGTCCCCAGACCTCAGTCCGTGCGATTATTGGCTTTGGGGTTACCTGAAGTCGCAAGTGTATCGTGATCGACCGACATCTCTAGGGATGCTGGATGACGACATCCGACGCCAACGCCTCACCATAACTCCGGATATGCTTTACAGTGCTGTTCTCAACATTATTCCTCGACTACAGCTATTGTTGAGGAATGCCAGTGGACATATTGAACATTCCCTTAAAGAACATCATCTTTGCTTTGTCTTGCTTTGTTATGCAAGTTATTGCTATTCTGAAACTTCCTAGCAGATTAAAACTGTGTGGCCGACGGAGACTCGAACTCGGGACCTTTGCCTTTCGCGGGCAAGTGCTCTACCATCTGAGCAACCGAAGCACGACTCACGCCCGGTGCTCACAGCTTTACTTGTGCCAGTATCTCGTCTCCTACCTTCCAGACTTTAGAGAAGCTCTCCTGCGAACCTAGCAGTACTAGCACTTCTGAAAGAAAGGATATTGCAAAGACATGGCTTAGCCACAGGGGGATGTTTCCAGAATGGAAGGTAGGAGACGAGATACTGGCAGAAGTAAAACTGTGAGGACCGGGCGTGAGTCGTGCTTCGGTTGCTCAGATGGTAGAGCACTTGCCCGCGAAAGGCAAAAGTCCCCAGTTCGAGTCTCGGTCGGGCACACAGTTTTAATCTGCCAAGAAGTTTCATATCAGCGCACACTCCGCTGCAGAGCGAAAATCTCATTCTATTGCTATTCTGATCAGATGAAGCGCCATCTGTAAGACTTTTTTTGAACTTTTTTTTTTTTTTTTGGTTCTAATGAAACCCCATGTCATTCAAAGCAAGTGTGTCAATTTGTACCTCTCTATCTACATGATTCCGTGATTTATTCAGTTTTAAAATTTATACTGACTTTTTGATCGCCCAGTATGTACACTCACTGTGGATGGTTAGGTTTTTTCTGAGAAGAAATTATTGGTAGCATTGCAATGCATCACGAATTCCTTCGTTATTCATTCTAACTCTCTCTCTCTCTCTCTCTCACACACACACACAAACACACACACACACACACACACACACACACACACACACACGTACAGACACACTCACACGCACATAAACACAAGCTAAATTATTCGTCTTTCATCATTTTAGAAATAAAAGTGTTTCAAGAAAAGTCTTTCATTCTACAGTTTACTTAGGTGCTAAAGTTGGTGATAATGTATAGTGGAATGGGGGGAACAGATGGTAAAGGGTGGGGGGGGGGGGACTAGCTAATGTCTGGCTGCACTCAGGGGTAATCGCTTAAGCAAGGATGGGAACCACTCCATTAGAAGGTGTCGAAATACTATTGAATCAAAACATGCCCGGAAGCCACAAGTTGTGCTTAACATGGTCGGCATTTCCGGAGCCCGTGCTGGTTTACAAGGCAGCTGCACGAAGGAGCGAGCGCGAGCAGAGGACAAGGGACGCACCTCAGGCAGGGTGTCGACGTAGGTGAGGTCTTCCTGCTCGGCGTCGGCGGCGGCGGCGGCCCCCGCGGCGGCGCCGCCGGCCTTCTCGCCGCCGCCCCCGCCGCCCCCGCCGTGCGACTTGTTGCGGCGCCGCTTGCGCCTCTGGACTCGCGGGCTGCCGCAGCCCTCCTCGCGCTCCGTGTCCGAGGTGTCGCTGGCCGCGTTCTGGGAGGAGCCGCTGCTCTTGCCAGAGTCGTGGTTCGAGTCGCCTCCCAGGCTCGATTCTACGTGCACACAGGAGAACACAAGGCACTTGCCGGTGAGTCATGAGGCGACTTGTAACTCCTAATTAGAAAATAGAATTATAGTCTAATTAAAAGGTCACTACTCGCAGTCATCTCTGAAAACCTTTATCCATCACAATCGCAATGATCCACATTTATAATGGATCAAAAAGACTTATCAGTGAGTCATTCCGTAGTTTAAGCAAGCTGTGTTCATGTAGTGAATAAATCTGTTCCTGCACAGAATAGTAAGGGCTAGAAATTAGAAATGTTTTATTAGAACTCATTCACACTGCTACAGGCAAACTCAGGTCATGGCGGAGACAGAGGGGGAAGCAGAAAGCAAGCCAGAAACTTGACGCCACGCGCTCCGATTAGCCGTGGGATTGCCCTTTTGCAGTTCGTCGGTTGACGGACAGCGCTATGGTTGTCGGTTCACACATACAAACGTCCCTCGCCCCGTCACTACCCCATCGTGATACGCACACGTGTCCAATAGCTCTTGCTGTTTGTCTCCACCTCACGTCAGAGGCATTCACACCTAAGCTTCGCTTTGGAGCACTCACACTTCATCTGCGATTTAATATTCGTTTGAAGAATAACGAGATATGGTTTTTGTTTATGGACTAGCCGACGGTAAGGCGCATGAAGCTCGACGGGCCGGCCGCGGTGGTCTCGCGGTTCTAGGCGCGCAGTCCGGAACCGTGCGACTGCTACGGTCGCAGGTTCGAATCCTGCCTCGGGCATGGATGTGTGTGATGTCCTTAGGTTAGTTAGGTTTAAGTAGTTCCAAGTTATAGGGGACTGATGACCACAGTAGTTGAGTCCCATAGTGCTCAGAGCCATTTGAACCATTGAAGCTCGACGGTTGTATGAGGAACGGTACCCAGCAAGACGCCACCCACATCCGCAAACGTTTACAGCAGTTCACCGGCGACCTGGCGAAACAGGCTCGTTAGCGGGATATCATGGTGATGCTGGAAGACCTCGAACACGATGATAAAAATAGTACGTGCTCTCTGCCCCTCTAAATGAGGATAGTTTCAACCTACGCAGTACTGCACAGATTGTTAAGAGCTTCATCTTGCTCTAGAGATGCAGTTTTAGTTTTCAGAATGAATTTTCTCTCTGCAGTGGAGTGTTGGTATCACACTTCGTGGAAGATTAAAAATCCAGGACTTCTGCCTTCCATGGGCAGTTGCTCTACCAACTGAGCTACCAGTCACAATGGGTAGCTCAGTTGGTAGACCATTTGGATGCGAAAGGCAAATGTTCCAGGTTCGAGATCCAGTCTGGTACACAGTTTTAATCCATTAGGAAATTACAATTTGAGATATCTTATTTATAAAAATTCACAAAAATGTGTTTTCTGAGGATTTATTACCTCTGTCACAGCTCCGAGAAGCTCATAGGTTCAGTCAGATGTTAATGAATGATCATGATCGACTTCAGCGATCTTCAGGTCTTGAAAACATAAAAATGAAAAAGACTAGAGAAAAGGTAGGCTGTCTACTGTACGATGTGAAGAATATTCCACAAATAAATCACAACCAGCACTGTAATTATAGCCATGTTTGCATAACAGATACACGCTGTGGTGTAGTAAACTTTCTATTCATGAGTTCTCAGACAGTAAAAAACGACTTAAGCTTAAACAACAATGTGTATATAGGGTACACCATATTAATTCATAATCGGGACTAACTCGGGATAGAGATGAGATACAGCAAAATGTTTTAGATGAAAGTTGTTGGTGGCATTGCTGCTAATGGTCGTAGCACTGAACGTGTTTTTCAAAGCGATTTCGAGGTCACAGTGTATTTTTTATGGGAACCCTGATATTTGATTTAAGATTTGAAAAGAGTGGCAAATTATACGTATAAAATGATTAATTATTCAAGGTCTTGGCGAGGCTCAATCGAGGTCAAATAAGCAAATATGTTTCAGTCATAGTACCGATTAACTCGGAACAATGGAGGGATACAGCAAAACACAATCTTATATACAGACTGGAAGGGGCAGAACGGGTCATGTACGATTAAAATGACCACAATTTTAAAGGTAATGATCGCCGAATGCTCAGTTTTGATTCATGGAAACTCCTATTTATTATATTTATTTGGAAAGAGTTTATTGGCGGCAAAAATAAGTACATCACAGCGTGTAAATGTCATTCTGGAATTTGAGAGACAGAACAAACATAAATAAAACGTAGGTCATTGACTTATAAGTAATTGAATGAGTCCGCTCGTCCCTCATTCCTCAGGATGTCCCTTCCAATCTGTATTTAACAATGTATTTTGCTGTATCCTTCTCTATTCTAACTTTATATACATTCTGGAAATGGAAAAAAGAACACATTCACACCGGTGTGTCAGACCCACCATACTTGCTCCGGACACTGCGAGAGGGCTGTACAAGCAATGATCACACGCACGGCACAGCGGACACACCAGGAACCGCGGTGTTGGCCGTCGAATGGCGCTAGCTGCGCACCATTTGTGCACCGCCGCCGTCAGTGTCAGCCAGTTTGCCGTGGCATACGGAGCTCCATCGCAGTCTTTAACACTGGTAGCATGCCGCGACAGCGTGGACGTGAACCGTATGTGCAGTTGACGGACTTTGAGCGAGGGCGTATAGTGGGCATGCGGGAGGCCGGGTGGACGTACCGCCGAATTGCTCAACACGTGGGGCATGAGGTCTCCACAGTACATCGATGTTGTCGCCAGTGGTCGGCGGAAGGCGCACGTACCGGTCGGCCTGGGACCGGACCGCAGCGACGCACGGATGCACGCCAAGACCGTAGGATCCTACGCAGTGCCGTAGGGGACCGCACCGCCACTTCCCAGCAAATTAGGGACACTGTTGCTCCTGGGGTATCGGCGAGGACCATTCGCAACCGTCTCCATGAAGCTGGGCTACGGTCCCGCACACCGTTAGGCCGTCTTCATCTCACGCCCCAACATCGTGCAGCCCGCCTCCAGTGGTGTCGCGACAGGCGTGAATGGAGGGACGAATGGAGACGTGTCGTCTTCAGCGATGAGAGTCGCTTCTGCCTTGGTGCCAATGATGGTCGTATGCGTGTTTGGCGCCGTGCAGGTGAGCGCCACAATCAGGACTGCATACGACCGAGGCACACAGGGCCAACACCCGGCATCATGGTGTGGGGAGCGATCTCCTACACTGGCCGTACACCTCTGGTGATCGTCGAGGGAACACTGAATAGTGCACGGTACATCCAAACCGTCATCGAACCCATCGTTCTACCATTCCTAGACCGGCAAGGGACCTTGCTGTTCCAACAGGACAATGCACGTCCGCATGTATCCCGTGCCACCCAACGTGCTCTAGAAGGTGTAAGTCAACTACCCTGGCCAGCAAGATCTCCGGATCTGTCCCCCATTGAGCATGTTTGGGACTGGATGAAGCGTCGTCTCACTCGGTCTGCACGTCCAGCACGAACGCTGGTCCAACTGTGGCGCCAGGTGGAAATGGCATGGCAAGCCGTTCCACAGGACTACATCCAGCATCTCTACGATCGTCTCCATGGGAGAATAGCAGCCTGCATTGCTGCGAAAGGTGGATATACACTGTACTAGTGCCGACATTGTGCATGCTCTGTTGCCTGTGTCTATGTGCCTGTGGTTCTGTCAGTGTGATCATGTGATATATCTGACCCCAGGAATGTGTCAATAAAGTTTCCCCTTCCTGGGACAATGAATTCACGGTGTTGTTATTTCAATTTCCCGGAGTGTATGTTGTTGTTGTTGTCTTCAGTCCTGAGACTGGTTTGATGCAGCTCTCCATGCTACTCTATCCTGTGTAAGCTTCTTCATCTCCCAGTACCTACTGCAACCTACATCCTTCTGAATCTGCTTAGTGTATTCATCTCTTGGTCTCCCTCTACGATTTTTACCCTCCACGCTGCCCTCCAATGCTAAATTTGTGATCCCTTGATGCCTCAAAACATGTCCTACTAACCGATCCCTTCTTCCCTTCTGCCAGAAACCTCTCTTCTCCCCAATCCTGTTCAATACCTCCTCATTAGTTACATGATCTATCCACCTTATCTTCAGCATTCTTCTGTAGCACCACATTTCGAAAGCGTCTATTCTCTTCTTGTCCAAACTAGTTATCGTCCATGTTTCACTTCCATACATGGCTACACTCCAAACAAATACTTTCAGAAACGACTTCCTGGTACATAAATCTATATTCGATGTTAACAAATTTCTCTTCTTCAGAAACGCTTTGCTTGGCATTGCCAGTCTACATTTTATATCCTCTCTTCTTCGACCATCATAAGTTATTTTGCTCCCCAAATAGCAAAACTCCTTTACTACTTTAAGTGTCTCATTTCCTAATCTAATTCCCTCAGCATCACCTGATTTAATTTGACTACATTCCATTATCCTCGTTTTGCTTTTGTTGATGTTCATCTTATATCCTCCTTTCAAGACACTGTCCATTCCGTTCAACTGCTCTTCCAAGTCCTTGGCCGTCTCTGACAGAATTACAATGTCATCGGCGAACCTCAAAGATTTTACTTCTTCTCCATGAATTTTAATACCTACTCCAATTTTTCTTTTGTTTCCTTTACTGCTTGCTCAATATACAGATTGAATAACATCGAGGAGAGGCTAAAACCCTGTCTCACTCCTTTCCCAATCACTGTTTCCTTTCATGCCCCTCGACTCTAATAACTGTCATCTGGTTTCTGTACAAATTGTAAATAGCCTTTCGCTCTCTGTATTTTACCCCTGCCACTTTCAGAATTTGATAGAGAGTATTCCAGTCAACAGTGTCAAAAGCTTTCTCTACAAATGCTAGAAACGTAGGTTTGCCTTTTCTTAATCTTTCTTCTAAGATAAGTCGTAAGGTCAGTATTGCCTCACGTGTTCCAACATTTCTACGGAATCCAAACTGATCCTCCCCGAGGTCCGCATCTACCAGTTTTTCCATTCGTCTGTAAAGAATTCGCGTTAGTATTTTGCAGCTGTGACTTAATAAACTGACAGTTCGGTAATTTTCACATCTGTCAGCACCTGCTTTCTTTGGGATTGGTATTATTATATTCTTCTTGAGGTCTGAGGGTATTTTGCCTGTCTCATACATCTTGCTTACCAGCTGGTACAGTTTTGTCATGACTGGCTCTCCCAAGGCCATCAGTAGTTCTAATGGAATGTTGTCTACTCCGGGCCCCTTGTTTCGACTCAGGTGTTTCAGTGTCCTGTCAAACTTATCTCCCATTTCGTCTTTATCTACATCCTCTTCCATTTCCATAATATTGTCCTCAAGTACATCGCCCTTGTGTAAACCTTCTATATACTCCTTCCACCTTTCTGCCTTCCCTTCTTTGCTTAGAACTGGGTTGCCATCTGAGCTCTTGATATTCATACACGTGGTTCTCTTCTCTCCAAAGGTCTCTTTAATTTTCCTGTAGGCAGTATCTATCTTACCCCTAGTGAGATAAGCCTCTACATCCTTACATTTGTCCTCTAGCCATCCCTGCTTAGCCATTTTGCACTTCCTGTCGATCTCATTTTTGAGACGTCTGTATTCCTTTTTGCCTGCTTCATTTACTGCGTTTTTATATTTTCTCCTTTCATCAATTAAATTCAATATTTCTTCTGTTACCCACGGATTTCTAATAGCCTTCGTGTTTTTACCAACTTGATCCTCTGCTGCCTTCATTATTTCATCCCTCAGAGCTACCCATTCTTCTTCTACTGTGTTTCTTTCCCCCATTCCTGTCAATTGTTCCCTTATGCTCTCCTTGAAACTCTGTACAACCTCTGTTTCTTTCAGCTTATCCAGATCCCATGTAGTAAAATTCCCACCTTTTTACAGTTTCTTCAGTTTTAACCTACAGGTCATAACCAATACATTGTGGTCATAGTCCACATCTGCCCCTGGAAATGTCCTACGATTTAAAACCTGATTCCTAAATCTCTGTCTTACCATTATATAATCTATCTGATACCTTTTAGTATCTCCAGGATTCTTCCATGTATACAGCCTTCTTTTATGAGTCTTGAACCAAGTGTTAGCTATGATTAAGTTATGCTCTGTGCAAAATTCTACCAGACGGCTTCCTCTTTCATTTCTTAGCCTAAATCCATAATCACCTAGTATGTTTCCTTCTCTCCCTTTTTGCTACTGACGAATTCCAGTCACCCATGACTATTAAATTTTCGTCTCCTTTCACTACCTGAATAATTTCTTTTATCTCATCATACATTTCATCAATTTCTTCATCATCTGCAGAGCTAGTTGGCATATAAACATGTAGTACTGTAGTAGGCATGGGCTTTGTGTCTATCTTGGCCACAATAATGCGTTCACTATCTGTTTGTAGTAGCTTACCCGCACTCCTATTTTTTTATTCATTATTAAACCTACTCCTGCATTACCCCTATTTGATTTTGTATTTATAACCCTGTATTCACCTGACCAAAAGTCTTGTTCCTCCTGCCACCGAAGTTCACTAATTCCCACTATATCTAACTTTAACCTATCCATTTCCCTTTTTAAATTTTCTAACCTACCTGCCCGATTAAGGGATCTGACATTCCACGCTCCGATCCGTAGAAAGCCAGTTTTCTTTCTCCTGATAACGACGTCCTCCTGAGTAGTCCCCGCCCGGAGATCCGAATGGGGGACTATTTTACCTCCGGAATATTTTACCCAAGAGGACGCCATCATCATTTAATCATACAGTAAAGCTGCATGTCCTCGGGAAAAATTACGGCTGTAGTTTCCCCTTGCTTTCAGCCGTTCGCAGTACCAGCACAGCAAGGCCGTTTTGGTTAATGTTGCAAGGCCAGATCAGTCAATGATCCAGATTGTTGCTCCTGCAACTACTGAAAAGGCTGCTGCCCCTCTTCAGGAACCACTTGTTTGTCTGGCCGTCTCTTCAGATACCCCTCCGTTGTGGTTGCACCTGCGGTACAGCCATCTGTATCGCTGAGGCACGCAAGCCTCCCCACCAATGGCAAGGTCCATGGTTCATGGGGGGAACTATATATATGCTAGAACGAAAAACATATTTGCTTATTTGACCTTCATTCAACTAGCCATGACCTTCAATCATTTTATACGTGATATTTTCCGATCTTTTAAATTTTTGAATCATATGTAAGGGTTCCCATTTTAAAAAATCACTTTGAAAATCACGTTCAAGGTCATGGCCATTAGTAGCAATACGTGGCCCTCTTTGTCACCTATACACTTAATCTAAAGCGTTTTGCTGTATCATCTCATCCCCATCCCAAGTTATTCCCCATTGTGGATTAAAATGGTGCACCGTATATATTTATATATAGGTTGTTAGAGGCTAAAATTGCAAATATTTTATTGGTGTCTGAGGACAACAGTACATCAGCAGACTAATAAGCATAGCTACTAGGAATAGTATGCTTTTAGGTTGTTTGGTACCTCGAAGTACATGTGGCAAAAGAAAAACACCAACGCATATTTTCTCCTGGGCAGCAGGTCAGGTGTTGAAGTGTGGACAGGTGGATGCAAAACGGGTACTCTATACTAAAAGGCATAGTCAACTTAGAGGTGCAGTTACGACCATACAGAAAACATCACGTAATAAATAACTGTTTATCCAGATGAGGCAAATTACAAAATGTTTCAGGCAAATATTCTTTAGCCGTCAGGGGAACATCAATCAGCATGATAGCCTTCGTTGTAGCTCTTTTTTTTTTTTTTTTTTTTTTTTTACAAAGATGTGAACAGCGGTATCACTTATCTAAATGGCACCCAGTATTTTTTATTCGGTAATTCATTTCCTCTCCTAAAGACCTATTCAAAAATGTAACACAGTGTACCATTCACTAAAACACAACGTTATTAATTACATAACACAACACTGACGTTGACGCTCCCAGCACTTAGTGCAGGTACTCGGGATAATGGAACACATCCACATGTTGACGTGGACAGAGGACAAATGTGAACATAAGTAGAATGCACACCCGTCATTCCGTCAACCATCGTCAGTTGAAGAGTTGTGTGCGTAAAATGCACACCGACGAAGAGAAGGTAGCAACGCTACTCGTCTATGGAGAATGCAAGTTAGCAGAACAGTAATTGCAATACTGTTTTCTTATGTACGGGTTCATTTAGTACAGTAGTTTAGTCCTTTTAAATACTGTTGTGTAGAGCTGGTATACAGTAAAGGCGGTTCTTCCTACAAACTGCATCGACGTAACGTTTCTTACATTGTTGTTGTTGTTGAAGGTAGTCGAAATGCTACACAGGCAGCGGAACTGTACAGAGAGAAATATCCTTGGATATGCGATGTGTTCTATTATCCCGAGTACCTGCACTAAGTGCTGGGAGCGTCAACGTCAGTATTGTGTTATGTAATTAATAACGTTGTGTTTCAGTGAATGGTACACTGTGATACATTTCTGAATAGGTCTTTAGGAGAGGAAATGAATTACTGAATAAAAAATATAGGGTGCGATTTAGAAAAGTCATACCGCGTGTTGATACCACATAAGCATTCTGGTTCTTAGCGGCACTTCATCCAGAAGAGGAGGAAGAATTCGTCTGAAATGGCTCTGAGCACTATGCGACTTAACTTCTGAGGTCATCAGTCGCCTAGAACTTAGAACTAATTAAACCTAACTAACCTAAGGACAGCACACACATCCATGCCCGAGGCAGGATTCGAACCTGCGACCGTAGCGGTCACGCGGTTCCAGACTGAAGCACCTAGAACCGCACGGCCACACCGGCCGGCACAAATTCGTCTGAGGAAGTTGGCATACGCTGTGCCGTTTATTCTACCATTGATAATATAAGGGCCAATAATTGTAGTACCACGCAACCCACACCAGACGTTAATTCTCCATTGACGCTGATGTACCACCTGTCTATTCCACCGGGAGCTGTCGCTGAACCAAAATGCATGTTCCTTGTGTTTACCTGTCCTTTGTTTGAGAAGGAACATTCATCGGTAAATAGAACATTGGAGAAGTAGTTCGGGTTGGTGGGGATTTGCTGCTGTGCCCACTGACAGAACTGTACACGATTCTGGAACTCATTCCCATGCAATACTTGATGTAAGTGTACATGTAAGGATGGAACCGGTGACGTGTAAGAATACGATGTACACTGGTTTTTAGGAATGCCAACATCGTGTTCAAGCTCTCGTGTGCTCACATGTGGATTCATAGCAACGGAAGCGAGAACAGTAACTTCGGCAGCTTTGTCTGTGCGAGTGCTACGCTTGGGCAATGGTACAGGAGAGTCAGAGTCAATTTTGTGTTATGTTTTTACTTGGTTTTCATTTGTTTTCTGATAACTCCTGCAAGTGGACGAGTTTGTGATTGCAGACTCAAAGTCAATGTCGAGTTAGTAATTAATAACGTTGTGTTTCAGTGATACATTTTTGAATAGGGCTTTAGAAGAGGCAATGAATAACAGAAGAAAAAATACAGGGTTCCATTTAAAAAAGTCATACCGTTGTTCATATCTTTGTAAAAACAAAGCTACTACGAAGGCAATCATTCGCATTGATGTCCCCCTGATGACTAAAGAACATGTGCTTGAAACAGTTTGTACTTTGCATCTGAACAAACAGCTATTTAGGGTGGTCAAGATAAATGGGACACCCTATATACAGGGGGGTCCATTGATCGTGACCGGGCCAAATATCTCACGAAATAAGCGTCAAACGAAAAAACTACAAAGAACGAAACTCGTCTAGCTTGAAGGGGGAAACCAGATGGCGCTATGGTTGGCCCGATAGATGGTGCTGCCTGAGGTCAAACGGATATCAACTGCGTTTTTTTTTAAATAGGAACCCCCATATTTTATTACATATTCGTGTAGTACGTAAATAAATATGACTGATTTAGTTGGATCACTTTTTTCACTTTGTGATAGATGGCGCTGTAATAGTCACAGACGTATAAGTACGTGGTATCACGTAACATTCAGCCAGTGCGGACGGTATTTGCTTCGTGATACATTACCCGTGTTAAAACGGACCTTTTACCAAAGGTCGATATCGTGTTGATGTACGGCTATTGTGATCAAAATGCCCAACGGGCGTGTGCTATGTATGCTGCTCGGTATCCTGGACGACATCATCCAAGTGTCAGGACCGTTCGCCGGATAGTTACGTTATTTAAGGAAACAGGAAGTGTTCAGCGACATGTGAAACGTCAACCACGACCTGCAACAAATGATGATGCCAAAGTACGTGTTTTAGCTGCTGTCGCGGCTAATCCGCACATCAGTAACAGACAAATTGCGCGAGAATATAGAATCTCAAAAACGTCGGTGTCGAGAATGCTATATCAACATCGATAGCACCCGTACCATATTTCTATGCACCAGGAATTGCATGGTGACGACTTTGAGTTGCAGGTGAGTGATGGGTTTCGGTCTCTTGTCAACCCATGACTAGAGGTTTTTATTGGGTGAGAGGTGTGGAGTATGAACTGCTCACAACAAAAGTCGAACACCCTCTGTATCGGTGTAGGTCACGAGAGAACAGTCAACATGCAGTACCTTCTTGAAAGGTGACATCACAGAATCTTAGAAGGTAACGCCTGGCCATTAGCCTTAAGACATTAGGAATGTGATGGCTGCTGTCAAATTATGAGACCCCAGAGGTGATTGTGTTGTGTAACCAACAACCCTCCATACCATCATACCAGGTGCTGCCCGTATGATGATCATGAATTCAGCATGGTAACATACCTTCTCCTTGGAGTCTCAACATACAGACACGTTGTGCAAAACCAGGAGTCGGTCACTCCAATCCCCACTGCCGTCATTGGACTCACTGCTGTCAGCACACTTCTCTCTGCTGCCACAACAAACGAAGCTGCAACAGTGGTTGCCATGCTGCCAGTTCGTGGTGTTCCATACGCCGTCACAGTGTCGATGTGGACACTTGTGTTGCTGGAAACAAGCTCATTTCCTGATTCAAGTGACGTGGCATGTCTGTACAAACATACGTGGCCATAAAAACAATGTCCTCTCAGGCGATATTCGCTTGGCATCGTTGAGATCCTTCATGGCTTTGAGTATGAACCTCCTGAACAAACTGATTCCATACTAGCAGGGAGCCCGACCAACGCGAGTAGCAGTATCGTGGACCAATAAACAGCAGTCCCCATAGGCCATGATCTGACCACTGTCGAACTCCTAAATGCGCTGGTAATTGATCCCCTTCTTACATGAGGTCAACACGATCTTTCACAAACAAACAACATTTAAATTCGATTTGTGAATAAGAAAGCCACTGCATAATCTTTCAGAGCAGCCTAATTCGTGTGGTTAGGCTGAAACGTTGATAATTTCCTCCTCTGAGCGTATACTAGACTTCATGCTAATTTTAAGTTAGTAGCATGGCGCCTTCATCATGCTGCAATTTTAGTTGAGAGCAGTGTAGCTAGAAACACATATAAAGCAATATGTTCTCCTTTCCTGTGTATCCAGGATGCAATGGACAGAAACAGACGAAATAAGTACATATGATAAAAGTAGCAACAGTTCTGAAAAGGACAGATTGCTACTCACTGTAACGATGACACACTGAATTGCACACTGGCAAAGCATAAAGACTGTTACACACTAAGCCAAAGCCTTCTTCTTCCTTTTTTCGTGAAGAAGGGTTTGGCCGGATGCTTAGTGTGCAACTCAGCTTGTCATCTTTACGGTGAGTAGCAATCTACCCTCTTCATAATAATTGTTGATATTCCAATCTGGACTTTACATTATTTTATAACAAAGGTAAATGTGATGTGTTGTGTATGCTGCCAAATCTTCGCAAGTGATTTTCGCAGCACCGTGGGGATTATAAGGTGTGGTCAAAAAATGGGTGTCTTTAGGGGGCATTTGTTCCCGAGGTGATAAATGTGAGTGTGGTTTGTCCGTGTGTGCCACTATTACTCAGTCACACAATCCTGCAGCCCTAAGAGGGTCAATTGGTACGGTAGCCATTCATCCCTCATCCAGGAATAAGATTTGGTTTCAAACTGCAGAGGTTTGGTTGGAAGTCATTGGTGTCAAAAAGGGCTCCATACCAATGAACTTATTATAAGAATAAAGTGAAGTAGCTCGCAATCGAATACAGAAGTGGCCGGGATTGGCCAGAATGTTCGTTCCACAGTGTTCGAGAATATTCCATAATGTCAAAAATTTTCCATGAGATTCCAGAATGTTCCAGATATTCGAGGTAAACTGGAATTAATTGGGGGAGAGAGGGTTGCATTACTTGCACATTCTGGACTTTTCAAAAATCGCTTCCAGTTATTCCAAAACCAACACCAGCAGATGAAACGAATGGATGTTTGGCGAAATCATTTCTTTGGCTTCGAGTGAGGAAAGAGAGTTCAACTTTCCAGTGACGAAGAAGTAAAACTTTTTGTCAAATATCTCCTACAAATTAGTGAAAGCACTCATCCAGCTGATTGTGTAACAGGCCAAATTGGACTTACAAATGATTTATGGAATATCTCTTACAAATTATTGAAGGCATTCATCCAGTTGTTTGTGTAACTGGCAAAATTGAACTTGCAAATGATTTATGTAATTGAGTCAACAGCCCAAATGAATCAATAGATGAAATCTTTTCTAAACAACATTCAGAATAATTCAAGTTGCTTATTTGAAAGAGCCTTTGCAGCAGTTAGAGAGGAAGTAGTTGACAATATTAATTTAAAAAATTCAAAACTAGAATCTGTTTTGAACAGTTATCAAACAATTTAACTGAAGCAAACACAATACCAGTGAAAGATAGAGGATTAACATCATTTATTTCGACAATTCCGCTCATGTCTTCCGAACTGCTGTTTCAGTTCAAAAGACTGCAATTTCCCGTAACGTTGGCGCTTAATATCACTATAAATAAGGGTCAAAGGCAAACATTAAAATGTGAAAGGTTCCTGCTTTTTTCATCTAGGGATGGAAATCCAAAGAATTTATATGTTTACTCATCAAGTAACAAGGTGACTAATTTAGTTCACAAGCAATTATTGCGATAGAATAAGTTAATTAAGTGTGAAATATACTCAAAGCAAAGCAAAGTTTTCTTTCACTACTTTAGTTACAGCTCTATTGAGATTATGCTAATGATTTTGTACAGCTTTATATTTTACAGCCCCCCACCAACAATCACTAGTATTTGTGTTAGGTGCTAACTTGGTTCCCCAGATTATGTATTATAATGGCTGTGTGGTCGTTGAGTTTCTGGAGATGTGTGCAGAGATATGAGTGTTTGAAGTTGTCGCTGTCACACTGTTGTGGTCACCAAGACATCTTCCATCTCTTTTGCAGCAATGTATATTTTACGGGAGAAGTTCGAGATTCACCTATTTTATCGAGCTTTTCTGCTGGCTATCTGCATTGATGTATGCGGAGCGCACGAGAAAATGTCATGCACATTTAGTCGACTTCATCTTTATTTACATTTTGCCTCTCAGAATTTCATTTTCCTTTAGACGCTTGTTATGTTACGAGATGAACAGGAAAAGATTCGATAGTTATCTGTGTTGTCGAGCTTTAACGAATCTTCCAAAATATTCTCGAATGGTCTAGATTTTAGAATGGTGTAGATCGGTGGTTCCCAACAGGCGGTCCGCGGACCCCCAGGGGTCCTCGAACCATGCCAGAGGGGTCCGCAAGATGCTAGTAGAATAAAAAATGTATTAAATATATTTCGTATGATAACCAATTTTTTGTTTTGGCCGCTTAACAATAACAATAACAATGGTGGCTAAATTGAAAAAGTTTTAAGTTCAATATTTTTTCAATAATGAATATGTCAATGTTTTTTCTTAGTAATAAAAATTGAAAACGTATAAAAAGACTCTTAATTTGTCTTTTTTAGGTAGTCGATACTGTGATATGACAAGGTACCAACCATGCTCGATGAGAGGGTTCTCGAGAAAATTTTATTGGGAACCCCTTGTCTAGATAGTTCTTGAATTATTTTTTAACGTTCTAGAATGTTTCAGAATATTGTTGGAGCTCTATACAGAATTGATTGGCAGAGTGCTTTATTCTACATTATAATACTGTTGAATACACCAATGGATTTAAGAGTACTGGAGAGTATTTTTGAGCATTCTAGAATAGCTTTTTAACGCGAATACAAATTTTTCCCGATTTTTTGAATCTTCATGTTTAGCATGTTTTCGAATGTTCTCGAGTGATCAGAAATGTTCGCAGAAAACAAATGAAGATACAAACAGTGCGAAGCGGGTCTTTTACAGCTAGTAATGGAATAAAAGTAACACAACATAAAAAAGTATGTTGGAAAGTGGTTCATTAAATGGGACTGACCGTCGACCTGAGGATCGAAAATGACGAATTCCGGCCGGATCTTGCTGGTGCGCTTGCCCTTGAGCAGCGGGACGAGGCCGCCGAGGTACTCCAGGTAGAGCGTGTAGCACGTGCCGGAGCTCAGGTTGGAGTCGTCGTCGTGCCTGATCATGGTGCAGTGGAGCCTCACGCTGCCCGCAGGCGGGCGCGACACGAACTCCCTCAGGGCGGACGTCTCAGGAACACAGCACTGCCGACCAGACGAAACAAATGTCACCATCCCTTCAAACCGTAGCGGGAATGCTGAGCAGAAAGCTATACAGTGCCTTTATAAACGTTTGGAAGATTTCATGTAGCTACATTTTCACCAAGAATAAAATTAATTTCGCAATCTTTCCACTATCTCTGAGATAGAAGTACGGGGTGTTTCAAAACCAATATCAGAGGTTTAAGTTTTTGTAGCATTTATTACATTCGACATAAATACAGGGCGATTTTTTCCACCATTTACGAACTCTAGGGATTGACCAATGAGAGGATGCACAACAAAAAAGGTCGAATGAACTTATGTCCGGAAGTGCTTGGTGCCCATACTATCAGAAATACACTCCTGGAAATGGAAAAAAAGAACACATTGACACCGGTGTGTCAGACCCACCATACTTGCTCCGGACACTGCGAGAGGGCTGTACAAGCAATGATCACATGCACGGCACAGCGGACACACCAGGAACCGCGGTGTTGGCCGTCGAATGGCGCTAGCTGCGCAGCATTTGTGCACCGCCGCCGTCAGTGTCAGCCAGTTTGCCGTGGCATACGGAGCTCCATCGCAGTCTTTAACACTGGTAGCATGCCGCGACAGCGTGGACGTGAACCGTATGTGCAGTTGACGGACTTTGAGCGAGAGCGTATAGTGGGCATGCGGGAGGCAGGGTGGACGTACCGCCGAATTGCTCAACACCTGGGGCGTGAGGTCTCCTCAGTACATCGATGTTGTCGCCAGTGGTCGGCGGAAGGTGCACGTGCCCGTCGACCTGGGACCGGACCGCAGCGACGCACGGATGCACGCCAAGACCGTAGGATCCTACGCAGTGCCGTAGGGGACCGCACCGCCACTTCCCAGCAAATTAGGGACACTGTTGCTCCTGGGGTATCGGCGAGGACCATTCGCAACCGTCTCCATGAAGCTAGGCTATGGTCCCGCACACCGTTAGGCCGTCTTCCGCTCACGCCCCAACATCGTGCAGCCCGCCTCGAGTGGTGTCGCGACAGGCGTGAATGGAGGGACGAATGGAGACGTGTCGTCTTCAGCGATGAGAGTCGCTTCTGCCTTGGTGCCAATGATGGTCGTATGCGTGTTTGGCGCCGTGCAGGTGAGCGCCACAATCAGGACCGAGGCACACAGGGCCAACACCCGGCATCATGGTGTGGGGAGCGATCTCCTACACTGGCCGTACACCTCTGGTGATCGTCGAGTGGACACTGAATAGTGCACGGTACATCCAAACCGTCATCGAACCCATCGTTCTACCATTCCTAGACCGGCAAGGGAACTTGCTGTTCCAACAGGACAATGCACGTCCGCATGTATCCCGTGCCACCCAACGTGCTCTAGAAGGTGTAAGTCAACTACCCTGGCCAGCAAGATCTCCGGATCTGTCCCCCATTGAGCATGTTTTGGACTGGATGAAGCGTCGTCTCACGCGGTCTGCACGTCCAGCACGAACGCTGGTCCAACTGAGGCGCCAGGTGGAAATGGCATGGCAAGCCGTTGCACAGGACTACATCCAGCATCTCTACGATCGTCTCCATGGGAGAATAGCAGCCTGCATTGCTGCGAAAGGTGGATATACACTGAACTAGTGCCGACATTGTGCATGCTTTGTTGCCTGTTTCTATGTGCCTGTGGTTCTGTCAGTGTGATGATGTGATGTATCTGACCCCAGGAAAGTGTCAATAAAGTTTCCCCTTCCTGGGACAATGAATTCATGGTGTTCTTATTTCAATTTCCAGGAGTGTACATTGTTACAGAGACTGCGGTCTAAAGCGCGCGGTAACATGCAGCTGCACTTACAGTATGTGTTAAAAATGGTTTCCCTGTGCCTCAGCCAGCCGCTGTGGCCGATCGGTTCTAGACACTTCAGTCCGGAACGGCACTGCTGCTACTGTCGCAGGTTCGAGTCCTGCCTCGGGCATGGATGTGTGTGATGTCCTTAAGTTAGTGAGGTTTAAGCAGTTCTAAGTCTAGGGGAGTACTGACCTCAGATGTTGAGTCTCATAGTGCTTAGAGTCATTTGAACCTGTGTCTCAACACATGCCTGTACACGCCGTAGCATGTTCTGTCTCACACGTTCACATCGGCCAGGTTGCAACTGAACAGTGTCAGAGACAGCATGAATACGGTGCTTCAACGTCTCCACATCTGGAATGGGCTCTCCATGCACGATACTTTTGGGATGGTCCCACAACCAGAAATCGCATGGCTTGCCATCCAGTGAACGAGCAGGCCATGGAACTGGACTCCCTCGTCCGATCCATCGACTGGGAAGACACGATTGAGATGAAGCCGGACGTTAATGGCGAAGTGGGCTGGAGCACCACCCTGCAGCAGCCACATAACCCTTGGGATCATCAACGGCACTTCTTCCAGCAGGAGAGACGAAGTCACCTGCAAGAAACGCCGATAGTGTGTGCCTGTTGGGCGACGTGGAACGAAGACTGGTCCCAAAATACGGCCGCCAAATATCCCGGCCCACACATTCTGGCTGCAGCGATGCTGGTGATTCACTGTCACCATACCATGGTGTTCTGTATGCTTTACCGCAGATGACTGTTCTGAAAGTTGAAGATACCACTCCGCGTAATAGGTGGCCTCTTCTGTAAGTAGGATGGGTGACACAAACCCCGGATTGGTGGTTGCCTGGTGAAGAAGCCAGTGACACTACTGCCCCCAATGTGGAAAGTCTCTCGCTAGTAAGTCCTGCACACGCTGTAAGTGATAAGAGTAGTAATAGTTGTCGCAGAGAATGTTCCACACTGTACTGGCGGCAGAGCGGCCTGAGCTAGCGAGGCGAGCGCATCGCTGCCGTTGCGCGCTACGCTAACTCGGCCGTTGAGAGCTCGTGAAGAGGTTTCTGTGCTGTGGGAGCCGCGCAGAGCAAATTGTCGTGCGTTGTTTTCACAACGCGTGCAGATTGTCGTGTTCCGCGCCTCACAGCATGGGAAAGAAGGGTGCGCAGAGGAAACCTGCCGCTACGAAGGGTCCTTCGGTTGCGCAACTCACTGAGTCTGCCGACCATGCAAGGAACTCCCGAGAAGACGAGTCGCGGCCTGTCCCCCCTTTATACATCAAGTGTAAAGGTGGGTGGACAGCGCTGTTCGACACCATGACGAACTGCGCACGGAACGAAGTGGTCTACGAGTCTGTCGATACAGACTCGCTCATCTGCGTTCGAGCTGCAAACGTGGCCGACCACAGGGCGATCAAGGTCGCAGTGGCCGACCACATCGTCGACGCACCGTCGGCGCGTGAGAAGGCACCTTCCGCAGGAAGGATGAAGACGACTAAGGCACTCCTCCGGGGCTACCTTGGTGCTGTGACGAGGCAGCGGTCCGGGAAGGGCTGCTGCGAGCCGGGTTTGGTGGTGTAACCGCAAGGCTGCACAACCGGACCAACAAGAAGAGGGCGCCGCTCTATGCCGTGACCGTGCATACGGTCGACGGCGGGAGCGACAGGGCGAGGGCCATGTTGCGAAGTATTGCCGCAAAGCGGTGCGGTGCGTCAAGTGCTCAGGGGAGCACGACAGCCGCGCCTGCAACCGCGGCAGCAACGTTCTGCCGACCTGTGTCCGGTGTGGCGGCCCGCACGTCGCCAGTTGGCGCGGTTGTGCGGCTTTCGCAAGCCGCAGCCGTGCCGGGGGCGGCGAGGCGGCCGCGGCCACACCGACGCAGCGGAAGAAGCGAAGACGACGTCGGAAACGGCGTAGGGCGCAGAACAGCCCGGCGCAGCAGAGGGACGGCGCAGCAGCAGCTCCACCTGCCAGGAGCAGGGAAGACCGCTTGGAAACGAGCGGCCAGGACGCAGCCCGCGCTCCCGAGAAGATACGTGACCTCGAACTCGGCACCGCCGTGAAGGAGGCCACTGCAGCCCTCAGAGCCGTCATTGCGGCAGAGAGGGCTGCCTTCGCAGCCGCCGTGGCTGAAGAGAAAGAAGAGGCCTTAAGGCAGCTGCGTGCAGTCTTCGCCCGAGGCCCCAGCGCAGCAGTACCTGCGAACACTCCTGCGACCTCGCAGAAGGACGTCCGCGCGCCTGAGCCAGCGGTTGCCCCAGCAGCACTACCGCAGGTGAAAGGTGCTAAGAAGAAAACCGCCGCCCCAGCTGAGCCGGTGGCAACGCCGACCGCTACGGGAGCGGGTCCCGCAAGGGATCGAGAAGCCAAAAGGGCAGCCTTTATCGCCGAGTTGCGAGCGAACGGCAACACTTCCTCGGATGCTGAACAGACGCAGCTCTTCGAACAAGCGGAGCTCTTTGAAGCTACATTGCGAAAGGGCTGCGGCGTGCAGTAGAGGAGGACGCTGAACGGTAGCCACGCCGCCGTTCTGCACCAGCCTGATGGATCTGCACCAAGTCTCCGACGACAAGGCGCAGCAGAGGGCATAACAGCAACGCATGCGTTGCCGCGCCGAACTCTTATGTTGCAGGGAGGAAGCCACTGCGGCCGGCCCAGGAGACTACAAGCGAGCCCAGCCGCAGCACCCGGACTGACCCAGCTAACGGACACGCAGCACACAGGTAACGAAGCACGATACCTCACGCTAACCGACCTCACCTTGCATGCTCTGTCGCAGCTAGCAAGCCGCTACTGCCCTTACTACCCGTCCTACTGTCGCAGAGGTTTTTTTCCCTTGGCGCTGGTCTTGGCACTTTTTTCCCTCTGCCCTTACAACCGCTACCCTTCGATCGCTTTCGGCCACTTCTATCTCCTGATGGACCATGTAAATGAGTAATCTTACCCAGACGCATGGACAACATCACAGCCTGCATCCTGTGACGCCTGATTCAAAACTAACATGCTTACGGAGGTGACAGTAGAACTTTTGGTTTGGTCACCACGTTGGTGCGGGCGTGGAGGGGCCCCATCCTATATACCGTACTGGCAGGCCAGTTGCCTGGTACTGACATGGTGGTCTCCTTCCACAGTGTTAACCACATTTTTCTCCGAGTCTGGCGCCCAAGCGTTTCGGTTACGTCCTTCATGACTTCCTGAAACGACCTGGTCCCAGACAAGCTGCGAAACACTGTTGAAAACGTTGAATGCTGTGGTTGTTGTCGGCGGGGATAGGCTTTCTGATACTACCTTGCTGCTCGCCGCCCGTTGCCATTTGCCTCTCTGTAAGGAAACACGATGTTGGCAAGCCCTCGATGCGAATACAGAACTATTGTGTACTGCGCCGTATCAGATCCACTGCAATGTGAATCAGCAAGAGAAGTGAATCGGACACAACATAGGCTGGAGAGGGCACTAGGGCATGACATATGAGGAACAGTCCCACCCTGTAGGAGGAAACCATGCACCCAGTAACTGTGGCTGCGTGGTACAGCGCGCATTAGACTGCAGTCTCTGTAACAAAGTATAGTTGAATAGATAGTCTTTAACATGGAAACCATTCATTTTGTGGAGATAAGTTCATTAGGAATTTTTAGTTCCATATACTCTCATCTATCAGTCCCTAGAGTTTGTATATGGTGCAAAAAATCACAGTGTAATATACAGGATGGAGCAGAGGAAACGCATGTTTTTCACTGTTGGATGACTAGGACACAGTTTGATAAAAATAATAACAACAAGCATTGAGTGATAGCTGTTTTAATGCAATTTTGAAATATATATTAATTTGGTTCGAGATGACGTCCCTTTTGCTGGATACAAATTTGGATGCTCTCCCAAAAGTTACACATGGCTCTCTCCAACATTTCATTCGGTACGGATTCAATTTCCTGTCGAATGGAATTCTTCAGGTCATCGATTGTGCAAGGCTTGTTCATGTAGACTTATGATTTTAAATATCCCCACAAAAACAAGTCTCATATCGATAAATCGGGTGAGCGAGGGGCCAGGAACATCACCATATCTCATAATACACTACTGGCCATTACAATTGCTACACCACGAAGATGACGTGCTACAGACGCGAAATTGAACCGACAGCAAGAAGATGCTGTGATACGCAAATGATTACCTTTTCAGAACATTCACTCAAGGTTGGCGCCGGTGGCGACACCTACAACGTGCTAACATGAGGAAGGTTTCCAACCGATTTCTCATACACAAACAGCAGCTGACCGGCGTTGCCCAGTGAAACGTTGTTGTGATGCCTCGTGAAATGAGGAGAAATGCCTACCATCACGTTTCCGAGTTCGATAAAGGTCGGATTGTAGCCTATCGCAATTGCGGTTTATCGTATCGCGTCATTGCTGCTCGCGTTGGTCGAGATCCAATGACTTTTAGCAGAATATGGAATCGGTGGGTTCAGGAGGGTAATACGGAAAGCCGTGCTGGATTCCAACGGCCTCGTATCATTAGCAGTCGAGATGACAGGCATCTTATCCGCATGGCTGTAACGGATCGTGTAGCCACGTCTCGATTCCTGAGTCAACAGATGGGGACGTTTGCAAGACAACAACCATCTGCACGAACAGTTCGACGACGTTTGCAGCAGCATGGACTATCAGCTCGGAGACCATGGCTGCGGATACCCTTGACGCTGCATCACAGAGAAAGGCGCCTTCGATGGTGTATTCAACGACGAACCTGGGAGCACGAACGGCAAAACGTCATTTTTTCGGATGAATACAGGTTCTGTTTACAGCATCATGATGGTCGCATCCGTGTTTGGCGACATCGCGGTGAACGCACATTGGAAGCGTGTATTCGTCATCGCCATACTGGCGTATCACCCGGCGTGATGGCATGGGGTGCCATTGGTTACACGTCTTGATCACCGGTTGTTCGCATTGGCGGCACTTTGAATAGTGAACGTTACATTTTAGATGTGTTACGATCGGTGGCTTTACCCTTCATTCGATCCCTGCGAAACCCTACATTTTAGCAGGATTATGCACGACCGCATGTTGCAGGTCCTGTACGGGCGTTTCTGGTACAGAAAATATTCGACTGCTGCCCTGGCCAGCACATTCTCCAGATCTCTAACCAATTGAAAACGTCTGGTGGAGCAACTGGATCGTCACAATACGCCAGTCACCACTCTTGATGAACTGTGGTATCGTGTTGAAGCTGCATGGGCAGCTGTAGTTATACACGCCATCCACGCTCTGTTTGACTCAATGCCCAGGCGTATCAAGGCCGTTATTACGGCAAGAGGTGGTTGTTCTGGGTACTGATTTCTCAGGATCTATGCACCCAAACTGCGTGAAAATGTTATCAGATGTCAGTTCTTGTATAATATGTTTGTCCAATGAATACCCGTTTATCATCTGCATTTCTGCTTGGCGTAGCGATTTTAATGGCCAGTAGTGTATCTTACACAAGAATGCAATAGGCATAGTTTTGGACTCCAGCTACCAAATCGGTTTTTGGTCAGAACTACGTTGGGAAGCGATCGTGTTTATATGGGCTTAATTAGCGTGAACAGCTTAGAAGGTGTTGCAATTTGTGGACAACATAAAAATTCTATGAAATAAAAACAAAACAAAAAAGATGTGTGCTGTTCATAGAGCCCACACGAGCGAAGCAGTAGCCGCTACGGTAGTGACGTAGCAGGTTAAGGTGGTGGTGGTGGTGGTGATAATGGTGGTGGTGATGATGGTGGTGATGATGATGGTGGTGGTGATGATGGTGGTGGTGGTGATGATGATGATGATGATGATGGTGGTGGTGGTGGTGATGATGATGATGATGATGATGGTCGTGGTGGTGATGGTGATGATGATGGTGGTGATGATGATGGTGGTGGTGATGATGATGATGATGGTGGTGGTGGTGGTGGTGATGGTGGTGGTGGTGATGATGATGATGATGATGATGATGGTGGTGGTGGTGGTGGTGATGATGATGGTGGTGGTCGTTGTGGTGGTGGTGGTGGTGTCGGTGGCTGACTCACCCTTATGGTTTGAGCAAAGAGGTTGGAGATGAGCGCCTTGATGCGCGCGGGCAGCGGCAGCGCCGCCACCTGGTGCTCGGCCCGCAGCTCGCCGTGTACGCGCAGCCGGCACATCAGCTGCAGCGACGCGACGCGCCGCGACACCCACGCGATATGCACCTGGCAGCCCGTCGCCACGAACAGCCGCTTGTCGTTGTGGCCCCACGTCAGCGCCGTCACCGGCGACTGCGGACGTTACAAGCTGCAGCAGCTACTCCACTGCCAAACTAATGCTCAAATTTACTCTCATCAGTTACAATATCCGCTGCAGTTGACAGAATTTGTATATCTGAAAAGGAATGCACAAATAAGTTTCAGGACATCTCTCCCATCTTCAGGTGTATATTAAAATACGAGTCCCCAAACAGATCCACTACTGAGGCTAAAATAGGTTAAAATATCCAGACTGAGATTTTTGTTGTGACTAGCCGATCATTCAAAGTGCCGCCGTGCAATTACGCGCAATCTGTACATGCGCCGCTGTCTCCAGCCATGCAGCAGCCGCGCCACATAAGCGGCCAGCCAGCCAGCGGCCGCTTGACTTGGACTCTGTGTTCATTCGAATGTTACCTTCTTCACATGTCTTGCTTTTTCAACTTGCTCAGTGATTTATATGTGTTGTCCGGTCCGGAGTTCGACTCTCGGTGCAGCACACAGTTTTAATCTGGCAGGAAGTTTCAGTTTATAATATGTTTATGCACTCGCATTTTAATGTGGACCTGAAGATGGGATACATGTCCTGGAACCGGATTGTGCAGAATTTTTCGAAATAAATAATTTTTATAGCCGCAATGGAGATTATCATTGATTGATGAATAACAGTTGTGGATCTCCCATCAAGAGAAACTCACGTCAGATTTACTCCGCACCGGCGCGTCTGCTGTTTTGGAACTTCCTAGCACATTCAAACTGTGTGACGGACCTCATTTCCTTCAGGGCATGCGCTTTACTGATTGAGCTACCCAAGAAGACTCACGACTCAAATGGTCAAATGGCTCTAAGCACTATAGGACTTAACATCTGAGGTCATCAGTCCCCTAGACGTAGAACTACTTAATCCTAACCAACGTAAGAACATCACACACATCCATGCCCGAGGCAGGATTCGAACCTGCGACCGTAGCAGGCGCGCGGTTCCGGACTGAAGCGCCTAGAACCGCTTTGCCACAACGGCTGGCTGCTCACGACTCACCCTCACAGCTTCACTTCTGCCAGTACTTTTTCTCCTACATTCCAAACTTCATCGACATTCTCCTGCATTCTGTAATGCAACAGACGGGTATCAACTATGATAGCGTATGATATACCTCATTAGTAAGCAACGCAATACACAATAATTTTTAGGGTTCTGTACCTTATTCGAAAAAAAGTAAAGTTGTAAAACTACCCTCGGATACCACAGACTATCATTAGGAAGCATACACTACAGAAGTTTCTCTAATAATCTTGGTCACTTAATATCGGAAACGCATTACCTGTACGTTAGATGTGTTACATACGTATCAGGCGTTACCTCATTTCGATTGCTTTGTTTGAGCCTACGATCCGAGTCTCACTACATAGCTTCTGCTAGAAATCGGAAGTGGTGAACAGTCTGAAAACTCAGTGAAGATTATGCAAAGGGTCACATAACCTATGGAACATTTTTGTTCTACATAGTTCTCCTGTCTGTTACTTAAAAATAAACAGCATTTATAGCAAAACTGAAACAGCCAATGTTTAATCCAGGGCAAATTCGAAAATTGTTGATGTGTAACATGAAACAGAAGAATGTTGTAGTAGAAATTTAATTACAATACCGATTTATCACATAGCGCCAGAAACTGCAATTCCCTCGATAAAACAATAAAGAAAAGCAAAACAGAAACGTATGAGACATTGCTTCAATAATTTGTCGAGATTATATAAAACGTGTTTCTGCTTTTCATAAACAGCTTTTGCACTTATCTACATTAATTTGTATAAGTATATAGATTTTTTTTATGTTTGTGCCTGTAAACTGTACTTGCATCAAAAGTAATTGTGTTGGTTACATAGAAGCACAGAAGTTACACGATCAATTGATTTTTATTACTTATAAAATGCTATTTATACACTCCTGGAAATGGAAAAAAGAACACATTGACACCGGTGTGTCAGACCCACCATACTTGCTACGGACACTGCGAGAGGGCTGTACAAGCAATGATCACATGCACGGCACAGCGGACACACCAGGAACCGCGGTGTTGGCCGTCGAATGGCGCTAGCTGCGCAGCATTTGTGCACCGCCGCCGTCAGTGTCAGCCAGTTTGCCGTGGCATACGGAGCCCCATCGCAGTCTTTAACACTGGTAGCATGCCGCGACAGCGTGGACGTGTACCGTATGTGCAGTTGACGGACTTTGAGCGAGGGCGTATAGTGGGCATGCGGGAGGCCGGGTGGACGTACCGCCGATTTGCTCAACACGTGGGGCGCGAGGTCTCCACAGTACATCGATGTTGTCGCCAGTGGTCGGCGGAAGGTGCACGTGCCCGTCGACCTGGGACCGGACCGCAGCGACGCACGGATGCACGTCAAGACCGTAGGATCCTACGCAGTGCCGTAGGGGACCGCACCGCCACTTCCCAGCAAATTAGGGACACTGTTGCTCCTGGGGTATCGGCGAGGACCATTCGCAACCGTCTCCATGAAGCTGGGCTACGGTCCCGCACACCGTTAGGCCGTCTTCCGCTCACGCCCCAACATCGTGCAGCCCGCCTCCAGTGGTGTCGCGACAGGCGTGAATGGAGGGACGAATGGAGACGTGTCGTCTTCAGCGATGAGAGTCGCTTCTGCCTTGGTGCCAATGATGGTCGTATGCGTGTTTGGCGCCGTGCAGGTGAGCGCCACAATCAGGACTGCATACGACCGAGGCACACAGGGCCAACACCCGGCATCATGGTGTGGGGAGCGATCTCCTACACTGGCCGTACACCTCTGGTGATCGTCGAGGGGACACTGAATAGTGCACGGTACATCCAAACCGTCATCGAACCCATCGTTCTACCATTCCTAGACCGGCAAGGGAACTTGCTGTTCTAACAGGACAATGCACGTCCGCATGTATCCGGTGCTACCCAACGTGCTCTAGAAGGTGTAAGTCAACTACCCTGGCCAGCAAGATCTCCGGATCTGTCCCCCATTGAGCATGTTTGGGACTGGATGAAGCGTCGTCTCACGCGGTCTGCACGTCCAGCACGAACGCTGGTCCAACTGAGGCGCCAGGTGGAAATGGCATGGCAAGCCGTTCCACAGGACTACATCCAGCATCTCTAAGATCGTCTCCATGGGAGAATAGGAGCCTGCATTGCTGCGAAAGGTGGATATACACTGTACTAGTGCCGACATTGTGCATGCTCTGTTGCCTGTGTCTATGTGCCTGTGGTTCTGTCAGTGTGATCATGTGATGTATCTGACCCCAGGAATGTGTCAATAAATTTTCCCCTTCCTGGGACAATGAATTCACGGTGTTCTTATTTCAATTTCCAGGAGTGTAGTTTATAAAGATAACACTACACAATGGACTGTCCTGAACAACGTGAGGTGCTAATTATTTACAAATCAAACAAACAAACAAACGAACAAAGGGAAATCGTCGGCTCCCAGTTTCCTCCCACACACATTTCTTTCCTACCAACTACATAACTCTTGCTAGCGGAGCGCGTCTCGGAGCGTTAGGCAAGTCCACGCCACTACACAGTCTAAGGCCGACTGCGCCGCTAGAGCACCAAACCCGACATGTACGAGTATATGGACAGTTCATCGATGGGATTTGGTGAGTAAATTTACGAGTATCAACGTATGTGACATATATGGACATATCTTATGACTTAGAAGCTTAGAGTATGTACAGCGCTAGGAGACTGTAAACATTAGTACCTGACATAAATTTCAAGTTGATACGATATCCCGAGGAAAAGGGGTCTTAGCAGAAAGACAGACAGACAGGCAGCGAGGCAGGCACTGTAAAAATTATAAACCTCATCAAGGCAAAGGCTCGAAACTCAAGGCTATTCAAGCTACTGTGTGATGATATGGGACTTAAACTTAAAACTTTGTTTCTTCATACTGAAGTAAGATGGCTCTTTTGTAGCAAGTTTTTAAACAATATACAGTATTTGAACTGGCGTCCGAGGTATTTATGCTTCTCAGTGACACAATGATATGAAGAATTTCTTCGTCGATGGCCAGTGGTTATCAAGACTGGCCATTTTAGCTGATAGGACCTCCAAGGACAAGGCGCAACAACATTCTTAGTAGATCACAAGACAATATTGCCTCTTTTTAGGATACAAGTACCGAACAATAACTTTCTCGTATTTCCTAATCTTAAATCATTTTTGGAAGACAATGAACTAGCTCCCATGAAAGTTTCAGTACGAGACATTGTTACACATTTCGAAGTCCTTCAAAAGAGCTTTGAAATGTACTTTCCCAAGGATTACACAAAATTAGTCTAGATAAGAAATCAGTTTCCAGAATGGTAATGGAAGAGGTAATCACAGCAAAAACTTTCATTGACATTACTAACGGCAGTTCAATGCAAGAAAACTCTTTCAAAAAGAAAACTCTGCTTTCTTTTCGGTTAGGAACAAAAACAATACCCCCTTTGTTTTCAAACAGGCAGCCTGAGTTTTGGTGCTATTTGTCACTACTTACACGTGTCAAACTGGAGTTGTTGTACATTAAACATTAATATGGAAACAGACTTAGTGTTGAAGAAGAGTGGGGAATTCAGTTGAGCTAGTCTTTGAAGCTCTGAATAAAGATGAACAGCAACATGCTTTCAGCTGAAACATGCAAGTGTCCTTTTAACAGTAACTAGATTTGAAAGCTGATTAAGTATTGGTTTGGAAGTCTCATTTACCGCCAAAGTTTCATATGATTCTGATTTTTTTGTTTCTTTGCTTTTTGGAGTCCAATTTACTACACTCCATGTTAAGTTTATTACTGTCTTGCACGACTGGTGTACATTATTTGTGATGTAAAATGTTATTCCGCCCTTGCTCATTGAATATTTGGATCAGTATCGACTTAATTTCATATTACGTGCTACATATTAAATACCGCAAGTGATCATGAACAGCTGTAAAAAAGTGATTCCACGAAACCTTATTACTTGCGTGTGCCTGACTTCTAACACAAACATAGATGATGGGCACAATGTAAAAACCGTATTTGCGTTGTCAGCACTAAACAAGATGGAGAAAATTACTTCCCCCGTGCCGTTGCTCACCTGCATGTTTTGTAATCTGTGGGATTTAAAGACATTAAAAATTTCTGAAACATATTCAAAACGTACCACATTTATTGTTAGTGTTACTGGGACGATCTGACACTCCTACCACATCATACACTTTATGATTCAGAACCATTCGATGAAGTTTTTTTTACTTCTTTTTTGTGTCGCTCCATAGTACCTAACACGTCAAGTATGCTGCAGGCTTTTACCCGTATGAAAACTCAGTACGTATACTGACCTGAGTGTAGGGTATGGATGTCGAATAGATGAGGACTCCAGCGTCGGAATAGAACCTGAGGACGTTGGTGTAGTCAGCGGATCCAGGCTGCTGGTAGCTGCCAGCCACGGCAAGGAGCTCTCTGGAGTTGCTCCACTCAATGCACAACGGTCCAGAGAGACCGGTGTGCACCTGAACTGGGGAAACGTCATCGAAGCTCTTCATCAGGAACACAAATCCGTTTTGCAGACTCACTGCTAGCACGAAGGTACGTTCTTCTGCAAACATCAGAGTACGAAGTGACAAGTATTAATTTTCTGTCTTATTTGACAGACGTACCTGCTAACATTAAAAAAAAAAAATTCAAGAAAAATTATAAACTGCTAATATATGGGTACATTAACCAAATAAATCAAAACCTATATACGCGATCAATAACAGAGAGTAGACCCTACTCCCAATTTAAAGTTTAAGGTCACTAATCTGCAAGTCTAGGCGCTTTCTTAATTCTAAATTAATTTTAGTCTCTCGTTTACTATAGGAGTACTATTTAGGGTACTACACCATATTCATAGTTTGTTTTTTTTTAGTTTTCTAGCAACTTTTATAGAGAATTATGCATGTGTTTGTCAGTTCAGATTTTACAGTAATTTGCTGGCATTCTTCTATGAGCCAAAATAGATTGTGATAATTCATTCTTTCCCACTTTGTGTACACTTGGTACCTGAAAGTTAGATATTCATATGTGACTGTGTTCTGTACTTATTTTTTTCTGCTTTTACCTTTCAATTATGAATGACTTTCTGTTTGTATATTTTGAGGACATGTGAGACTGTACATGGAGGTTCTACATAAATATCATTATTCATCTCGCAGAAGATGTCACAAGAAATATCAGAACGTCCTATTTTGTCTCTGATTCGTTATACAAAGCGAAAAATACCGAAACAAGGCTATAAACAATTCATTGTTGGCAAGGAGGCTAGGATTTGCTAAATGATTAATACTCGTTCCTTCTCTATCTAGTAAAATACTGGAACAACTACGAGCCTCTTTTAACAGGGTCAGAGGCCCATCGAAAGGAGCCCAGTGAAATAATATTTCACGATATCTGAAGTGATCGTTCACGTCCTTTTCGGTAATCAGTCACCGAATTAAACTACTGCCCTTGTTCTTGTGCGCACCAGTTACTCCTCTACAACTAAATAACCACCTTTACAACCACATCTTCCTTTATTTCCTAAAGCTGTTAGCTAGTGCAGTCTACCTAAATTTCTCTCTCGAAACTCACTTTCTTAGAAAACATTAATTTTGTTCACCTACAAATTCATTTAATATCTGTTACTATCACTATTATTATTATTATTATTATTAACAGCAGCATCAGCTCTTACTTAGTCAATGCTGTTACATTGTCATATATATTCAGATCACTTTTAATTCTATTTATACCATTTTATTACCATTTATTATATTTAAATGATTGACTTTTCTTAAGTAACTAAGGTGTATAAAACTGTATATTTGTAAAATTCACTCCATTTCATCGTTGGCCGATTGATACAGCGACCGATTTTCATGGTTATAGCGAAAACAGTACAGTTGCGAAGTTATTTTTATTTCTATACAATATGAAATAAAAATAACTTTGCAACCATGATTGTTTTATTTTCAGTATGTGTAAAATCGTCGTCACACGAAAAAGAGGTACTGAATAACCTTCATCTGTCAGATTAAAAAATTAAAAAGTTATAAAGGCTTAGCATTTTGGTTCTACAGTGTTTAAAATACTAATACACACAGTCGAATAAATCTCAACTCATAATGTGTCGACATGAAGGGAAGCCCTTTTTTATTGCCATTGGTGTCGAAATGACGTACCTGGCTGCGTACCGTTAAGATCTGCATCGTCCCCTTCTTCCATTTTGAACTTTTCACAGGACCACGCCATGCTTGTGATGCCAACCTCAGAACCGATTTGCACCTGGGAGACCATTGCCCCGTGGACATCCATGACAATGATCTGGCCAGCTGTGGTGCCAAAATAAACCTGAAACATTTGTTTTATTAATGAAATTTTTATAACTGCTGTTGTCATTGCCGATACCGTTGAGTTTTACTCCGAAATTAGAAAACAGGAGAAAACAAGAGTACCACAGAACTCACAAGCAAATCAGATCTCTCTCTCTCTCTCTCTCTCTCTCTCTCTCTCTCTCACACACACACACACACACACACACACACGTACACTATATGATCAAAAGTATCCGGACACTTGGCTGAAAATGACTTACAAGTTCGTGGCGCACTCCATCGGTAATGCTGGAATTCAATATGGTGTTGGCCCACCTTTATCCTTGATGACAGCATCCACTCTAGCAGACATAAGTTCAATGAGGTACTGGAAGATTTCTTGGGGAGTGCTTCACTGAGAAGAGGTATCAATGTCTGTCGGTGAGGCCTGGCACGAAGTCGGCATTCCAAAACATCCCAAAGGTGTTCTATAGGATTCAGGTCATGACTCTGTTCAGGCCAGTCGATTCAGGGCTGTAACCACTCCGCCACAGGCTGTGCATTCTGAACAGGTGCTAGATCGTATTGAAAGATGCAATCGCCATTCCCAAATTGTTCTTCAATAGTGGGAAGCAAGAAGGTGCTTAAAACATCAATGTACGCCTGTGGTGTGATAGTGTCACGCAAAACAACAAGAGGTGCAGGCACCATGGAAAACACTACCACACCATAACGCCACTGCCTCCGAATTTAACTTTTGACACTACACACGATGGCAATGACGTTCACCGAGAATTCGCCATACTCACACCCTGCCATTGGATCGCCACAGTGTGTACCGTGATTCGTCACTCCACACAATGGTTTTCCACTGTTCAATCGTCCAATATTCCAATATTTCCGCTGGTTACACCAAGCGAGGCGTCGTTTGGCATTTAGCGGCCTGATGTGTAGCTTATGGTCAGCCGCTCGACTATGAAATCCAAGTTCTCCCACCTCTCGCCTGTTATAGTTTTGCAGTGGATCCCAATGGAGTCTGGGATTCCTGTGTTATGGTCTGGATATATGTCTGCTTATTACACATTAAACTGTCGACGGTCTGTGTCAGTCAACAGACGAGGTCGGCCTGTACACTTTTGTGCTGTACATGTTCCTTCACGGTTCCACTTCACTATCAGGTCGGAAACGCTGGACCTAGGGATGTTTAGGAGTGTGGAAATCTTGGGTACAGACATATTATACACGTGACACCCAATCACGTGACCACTTTCGAAGTCCATGAGGTCCGCAGACTGCTCCATTCTGCTCTCTCACGATGTCTAATGACTGTTGAGCCCGCTGATATGGAGTACCTGCCAGTAGGTGGCACCACAATGCACCTAATATGAAAAACGTATGTTTTTGGGGGTGCCCAGATACTTTTGATCACCATCCCATGGCTTCACCTGCATACGAGTCGACCAAATATGCTGCATGCATCTCTTCCTCCCGCCCCCTCTTGGCTCATTTCCTCTTCCCCCTCCTCTGCACATCTCCTCGTGCCCATATCTCTGACCATCTCCTTCTTTCCTCAATTAATCTGTACCATCCACTTCCTGGCCCCACTCTCTATCTCCTCCGAATCCGCTTCATACCCAACTCTTTCTCACTCCCTCTCTACCATTCTCCCCCTCTCCTTTCTCTCTGTCCAGTTCTTCCTCCCTCCTTCCTGCCCATCTCGACCCATCTACATCTGCCCATCTCCTCCCTTTTAATCTATCACCCCATGATTTCTTGCCCCCTCTCTCTCTGTCCATCTCCTCCTCTCCCTTGCTGTTTGTCCATTTTGTTTTACCTCCTCTCCGTCTATCCTTTATCTGTATCTCTCTCTGTCTGTCCCCTCCTCCACCTTTTCTCTCTCTCATTATCCTCCTCTCCCTATCCATCTCTTTACCCCCCTCTTTCCCTACACATCTTTCTTCCCCTTACTTTACCCATTTTATCCTCCTCCTCTTTCTCTCATTCCTCCTCTCCCCTCACTCTGTCGATCTCCTCGACCACCATTTCCCTATCCACCTCCGCCTCCCTCTGTCCCATCTCTCTGTCGAATTCCCTCCTGCGATCCTTTCTGCTCATTAGTTCCTGCTCTCACTCTCTCTGTCCTTCCCTGCCTGCTTCTCCTCCCTCTATCCACCCCTCCTGTCACCCCCGTCCCTAATCATCCCCTTCTACCCCATTTCTTTGTCTGTCACCACCTGTATCCATTGTCAACTTTCCTGAGGCATGATCATCTGAATGTTATTCCCTAAAAAAGAAATCGATAAAATAGGCCAATACTACTCACACAATATACCTGTTATGCACGGCGGCCTAATTATGAGGGGCTTCAGAACTGTTATTTGTCCCTGGTATGGAGGTTGCCCTACAAAGCAGGTCGATAATGTAAGTTGATACAACTCAAACACAACCCACCTATTCTGCAGTGCAGCCTAAACATCAATGATCATAAAAAGATGTCTTGCTTCTGACATGTAGGCTGCCCTGCAAAGCAGGTCAATCAGGCAAGCTAATACTATTTACACAACACTCATTTGCTGTAGAAGGTGGACTTTGTGGCTCAGGGTGAAGGAAAACATTTTTGTTTATATCTCCACTCCTCACAGAGTGAGGAGGTTATAAATCCGATAGTGCTGATACTCGCAGAGTTTGCTGCTTGTGCTCCTGGATGTTTGGGATGGAGCCCTGGACATAGACTTAGAGTCTGCTTTGTCATACACATCTCGATGAAGTAGCCTGATACTACTGCCACAGAATGTCAATAGTGCAAGGCAAACTACTTTCAGGGGACTTAAAAGCATTTTTGATCATGACATGTAGGATGCATATAAAGATGACCAATAAAGTAGGCCAATAGCATTCCAACATACCTGTCATGCAAGAAAACCTACACACTGGAGTGTGGAAAACACTTTCCTGCCTCTAATGTGTAGGCTGTCCTGTAAAGCAAATCAATAAGGCAGGCCAATGTCATTTGCATGCAACATGCCTGCTGTGCAGGACAGCCTGAATGGCTGGGGCTGAGTAAAAGTTTTTTTTAATCACTGCTCCTAGTGGAGTTAGGAGGCTATAAACCCTTCAGTGCTAATATTTGTTAAGTTCTTCCCACAGCTTTGCTTGGGTACAGGTATGACACATACAACGTACACAACTCCTCCATTCCTGTCTCTTTGTCCATCTTCTCCTCCCTGTCACTCTGTCCATCTCCTGCTCCCCCTTTCTGTGTTCTCCTCTTCCTCCCTGTCTCTTTGTCCATCTCATCTTTCCACTTCTATTTGTCCATATCCTCCTCTGAATTCTCTATGTCTTTCCTTCTCCTTCCTCTCATTGCCCATTTCCTCCACCCCTCTCTATGACCATATCCTCCTCCCCTTGTTCTATTACCTCCTTCCCCCTTCTCCTCTTCACACATCTGTATGTAATTTCTCTCTTTCTCCTATCTCTGCCCAGGTCTTTCCCCTTTCTGTCTCATGCTCCCCCTCCCTCAGTGTTTTCTGTTATTCGTTGATCACGACTGACTGCACAATTGCCACTGGAGATGGAGCTAGTTGGTGCACAGACAGGCCTTGTCTCCTATAAATGTGATGCTCTGTTGCCTTGGAGGATGATGGTTTGGACACGGGATTCCATCTGCAGTTTATTTTCCTCCTGTATTCTCGGATACCGAAAAATACTGAAGATTTTGGGAGTCCCACGAAAAAAATAAACTGTGGCTGGACTTCCGTGTCCAAACTCATCATTCACCAAAGAAATAGAGCATCATATTCAAGGGAAACAATGTCAGTCTACGCAGCAGCTAGCACCATCTTCTCCACTGGCGATTGTGGCAATCAGTACAGGTCACTAAATAACAAACGACATTGTGAGACGTTACGCCGGTGGTCCCATCAGCATACAAAGTCACGTTTACTGCTGAAGGGGTAGCCTAACAGCAAGCCCTGTGCCTATAATTTCGAGACTCATAACCATTGTTGGATGATGTTTCTGAACACAGTACCTGTGCTCTTTTTGTTGGTCAATACATCTTCTGCACACTGAAAGTTTGTCGGTGTAATTTTGAGGCACAGTGCATGTAACAGAAGAAGATATAGATAGATACGGAAATATTCGATCACTTGGTGATTTAGCCTGTTTGAGTTGACGTGTAACATAGTATCCCAGCAGGGTCTTTTATTTCTGCCAGTCTTGATTTCCTATTGTAACTGTTTTTCTTAAGACTGTCCCATACTTCCAGTGGTCTTCCTCTCGGTCTTTTATGGTAAATTGGGCTTTAGACTAGTTTTTCTCTCGACCATTTGCCATCCTTCTTCGAGAGTTGCGACCAGCTCACTGTTATTCAAGGCAATTACTCTTTCCATTACGTCACTGATCTTTGTTGTATGTCTGATATTTACTGTCTTTCTTCGTGTAGACCAACATAGATTTTTCAATTGCTCTTTGGGTTACTAAGAGTCTTCTAACACTGAACTCATTCAGTGTCTATATCTCACAAACATAAGTTATTAGTGATAGTATGCATTGGTCTAGAACTGTTTTTACAGGACGCCACACATTTTTAACTTTAAATCTAGAGAGTATATCTTCCGTAAGCTAGGCAACCATATTTAATGTGTCGAAACATATCTGGTTTTAAACCACCTTTCACATTTGGAAGTTGACGGAAACAGACATATTATGTGACGGTTTCAAGGTGTGTAATTCCAACACATTTTGTCGATTCACTGCTTTCCCTCTGTAGCACAGTACGTTAACTTAGTTCATAGAATTTGAAAGTTACTTTTGAAGATAAGAATCCGCAGCTCGTGGTTGTGCGGTAGCGTTCTCGCTTCCCACGCCCGAGTTCCCGGGTTAGATTCCCAGCGGGGTCAGGGATTTTGTCTGCCTCGTGATGACTGGGTGTTGTGTGATGTCCTTAGGTTAGTAAGGTTTAAGTAGTTCTAAGTTCTAGGGGACTGATGACGATAGATGTTAAGTCCCATAGTGCTCAGAGCCATTTGTACCATTTTTGAAGATAAGCACCGCTGCTTGTTAAGTCACGTCTCGATTTTCTGCATGACTAAAACGTTTGACCCAGCCCCCTACACCCCATTTCCCATCCCCATACCCCTAACCTCCTCCCCTAGCAGTCCT
Organism: Schistocerca gregaria; assembly: GCF_023897955.1. Taxonomy (NCBI): domain Eukaryota; kingdom Metazoa; phylum Arthropoda; class Insecta; order Orthoptera; family Acrididae; genus Schistocerca; species Schistocerca gregaria. Next base: position 1,096,175,249 of record NC_064920.1, read on the forward strand.
ACTGGGCAGTCGTAAGAAGATGTATCTGTAAGAGACACAGGCAGTGTAACGTATGTGAACCGCAGCGCTGAGTGAACCGGAACGCTGAGCAGAATGCTGCAGCACAAATCGTTATGCACCAGAAAACTGTACCTCAACTGCTATCAGACTTTTTGTTTTTTGTTTTTTTAGGCATCAGTCTTCTGACCGATATGATGCAGCTCGCCACGAATTTCTATCCCCTGCCAACTTCCCCATCTCTCAGTAGCAATTACACCCTACAACCTCAGTTATCTGCAGGATATATTCCATTTTCTGTCTTTTACGGTTTTTCATCCTCTACATCTCCCTCTAGTACCATGGAAGTTAATTCCCGATGTCCTAACAGATGTCCTACAATCCTGTCCCCTCTTCTTGTAAGTGTTTTCCATATATTCCTTTCCTCAGTGATTCCCCCGGAACCTATATTCTTCTGTAAAACCAAATCTCAAATGCTTCGATTCTCTTCTGTTTCGATTTTTCCACAGTCCATGTTTCACATCCATACAGTGCTGTGCTCCAAACGTGCGTTCTCAGAAATGTATTCCTCAAATTAAGGGCTATATTTGATACTTCTCTTGGCCAGGAACGTCCTTTTTGCCAGTGCTAGTCTGCTTTTGATGTCCTCCTTGCTCTGTCCGTCACAGGTTATTTTGCTGCCTAGGTAGCAGAATTCTTTAACTTCATCCACTTTGTGATCACCAATTATGATGTTAAGTTTCTCGCTGTTCTCATTTCTGATATTTCTCATTACTTTCGTCTTTCTTCTATTTACTCTCAGTCCATATTCTGTACTCGTAGACTTCATTTCATTCAGTAGATCCTATACTCAATGTCATCAGCGAATCTTATCTGTGATATCCTTTTACCTTGAATTTTAATTCCACTCTTGAGCCTTTCATTTATTTCCATAACTGCTTCTTCGATATATAGACTGGACAGTAGGGGCGAAAGACAACATCCCAGTCTTACACCCTTTCTAATCAGATCACTTTGTTCTTCGTCTCCCATTCTTATTATTCCCTCTTGGTTCTTGTACATATTGTATATTAACCTTCTTTCCTTATAGCTTACTCCTATTTTTCCGAGAATTTCGAACATCTGCCACAATTTTACATTGTCGAACGGTTTTTCCAGGTCGACAAATCCTATGAAGGCATCTTAATTTTTCTTTAGTTTCGTTTCCATTATTAATCGCGATGTCAGAATTGCCTCTTGGCACCTTTACCTTTCCTAGAGCCAAACTGATCGTCAATCTAACACATCCTCAATTTCCATTTCCAGTCTTCTGTACATTACTCTAGTCAGCAACTTGGATGCGTGAGCTGTTAAGCTGATTGTGCAATAATTTTCGCACTTGTCGGCTCTTGCAGTCTACGGAATTGTGTGGATGATATTTCTTCCGAAAGTCATATGGCATATCGCCATACACTCCGCCGCGCGGGATTAGCCGGGCGGTCTCAGGCGCTGCAGACATGGACTGTGCGGCTGGTCCCGGCGGAGGTTCGAGTCCACCCTCGGGCATGGATGTGTGTGTTTGTCCTTAGGATAATTTAGGTTAAGTAGTGTGTAAGCTTAGGGACAGATGACCTTAGCAGTTAAGTCCCATAAGAGTAAAAAAAAAAAATACACACTACACACCAACTTGAATAGTCATTTTGTTACCACTTCCCCCAATGATTTTAGAACTTCTGATGGAAGGTTGTCTATCCCTTCTGCCTTACTCGATTGTAAGTCTTCTAAACCTCTTTAAATTCTGATTCTAACACAGAATTCCCTATTGCTTCTATATCGACTAGTACTTCTTCTTCTGTCATCAGACAAATCTTCCCCCTCAAAGAGGCCTTCAATGTACTCTTTCCACATATCCTTTCTCTCCTCTACATTTAGCAGTGGAATTCCAGTTGCATTCTTAATGTTACCACCCTTGATTTTAAATTCACCGAATGTTGTTTTGACTTTCCTATATCCTGAGACAGTCCTTCCGACAGTCATTTCTTTTTCCATTTCTTCACATTTTTCTTGCAGCAATTTCGTCTTAGCTTCCCTGCACTTCCTGTTTATTTCGTTCCTCCGCGACTTGTACTTCTGAGTTTCTCAGAAAATTTTTGTTCTTCCTTCATTCTTCGATCAACTGAAGTATTTCTTCTGTTGCCCATGGTTTCTTCACAGTTACCTTCTTTGTACCGACATTTTTCCTTCAATGATTGCCATTTTAGAGATGACCATTCCTCTTCAACTGTACTGCCTACATTCCTTATTTTTGTATTTATAGCCTTAGAGAACTTCAAGCGTATCTAATCATGCCTTAGCACTTCTGTATCCCACTCTTTGCGTTTTGGTTCTTTCTGACCAATGTCTTAAACTTCAGCCTACTCTTCATCACTACTACATTATGATATGAGTCTATACCTACTCCTGGGTACGCCTTTCAATCCAATACCTGGTTTTGGAATCTCTGTCTGATCATGGCGTAATCTAACTGAAATCTTCCTGCATTTCAAGGCCTTTTCCAAGTATATCTCCTCCTCTTGTGATTCTTGAACAGAGTATTCTATGTTACTTGCTAAAATTTATTGCAGGAATCAATTAGTCTTTATACTCTCTCATTCCTAGTAGCAAACCCATATTCTCCCGTAACGCTTTCTTCTACTCTTTCCCCTACAACTGCAATTCAATCTCCCATGAGTATTAGATTTTCATCTCCCTTTGCGTACTCCTCCTCCTCCTACTACTACTGCTATTACGTGGTACTCTGCAAATCACATTTAAGTGCCTGGCAGAGGGTTCATCGAACCAACTCCCCAATTCTCTATTATTCCAGTCTCGTATAGCGCGCGGAAAGAACTAACACCTATATCTTTCCGTACGAACTCTGATACCCCTTATTTTATCGTCGTAATTGTTACTCCCTAAGTAGGGCGTTGTCAACAAAATATTTTCGCATTCGGAGGAGAAAGTTAGTGATTGGATTTTCGTGAGAAGGTTCAGTCGAAACGAAAAACACCTTTCTTTTAATGATGTCCAGCCCAAATCCTGTATCATTTCAGTGACACTCTCTCCCATATTTCGTGATAACACAAAATGTGCTTCCTTTCTTCGAACTTTTTCGATGTGCTCCGCCAGTCATTTCTGGTAAGGATCCCACACCGCGCAGCAGTATTCTAAAAGAAGACAGACAAGTGTAGTGTAGGCACTCTCCTTAGTGGATGTGTTACATTTTCTAAGTGTCCTGCAGTCTCTGGTTAGACTTCTCCACAACATTTTCTGTGTGTTCCTTCCAATTTAAGTTGTTCGGATTGTAATTCCTAGGTATTTTGTTGAATTTAGGGCCTTTAGGTTTGACTGAATAATCGTGTAACCGAAGTTTAACGAGTCCCTTTTAACACTCATGTGGATGACCTCTACTTTTCGTTATTTAGGGTCAACTGCCACTTTTCGCACCATTCAGACACCTTTTCTAAATCGTTTCGCAACTTGTTTTGATTTTCTGATGACTTTATTAGTCGATAAACGACAGCGTCATCTGCAAACAACCAAAGACGGCTAGCCAGATTGTCTCCTAAATCGTTTACATAGATAAGGAACAGCAAAGGGAATATAACACTACCCTGGGGAACGCCAGAAATCACTTCTACTTTATTCGATGACTTTCCGTCAGTTACTACGAACCGTGACCTCTCTGACAGGAAATCACAAATCCAGTCACATAACCGAGACGACATTCCATAAGCGCATTATTTCACTACGAGCCGCCTGTGTGGTACAGTGTCAAAAGCCTTCGGGAAACCCAGATATAAGGAATCGATTTGAAATCCCTCGTCAATAACACTCAACACTTCATGCGAATAAAGAGCTATTTGTGTTGCACAAGAACGATGTTTTCTAAACCCAAGTTCACTGTGTGTCAATAGACCGTTTTCTTCGAGGTAATTCATAATGTTCGAACACAATATAAGTTCCAAAATCCTGTTGCATATCGACGTTAATGATATGGGCCTGTAATTTAGTGAATTACTCCTACTACCTTTCTTGAATATTGATGTGACCTGTGCAGCTTTTCAGTCTTTGGATACGGATCTTTCGCCGAGCGAACGGTTGTATATGATTGTTAGGCATGGAGCTAATGCATCAGCATACTCCGAAAGGAACCTGATTTGTGTACAGTCAGGACCAGAGGACTTGCTTTTATTAAGTGATTTAAGTTGCTTCACTACTCCGAGGATATTGACTTCTACGTTACTCATGTTGGCAGCTGTTCTCGATTAGAATTCTGGAATATTTACTTCGTCTTCTTTTGTGAAGGCATTTTGGAAGGCTGTGTTTAGTAACTCTGCTTTGGCAGCACTGTCTTCGATAGTATCTCCATTGCTATCGCGCAGAGAAGGCATTCATTGTTTCTTGCCGCTAACATACTTCACATACGACCAGAATCTCTTTGGGTTTTCTGCCATGTTTCGAGACAAAGTTTCGTTGTGGAAACTGTTATAAGCATCTCGCACTGAAATCCGCGCTAAATTTCGAGCTTCTGTACAAGATCGCCAATCGTGGGGATTTTGCGTATGTTTATATTGGGCATGCCTATTTCGTTGTTTCCGCAACAGTGTTCTAACCCGTTTTGTGTACCAAGGAGGATCAGCTCCATCGTTTGTTAATTTATTTGGTATAAATCTCGCAATTGCTGCCGATACTAGTTCTTTGAATTCAAGCCACTTCTGGTCTACGCTTATATTATTAATTTGGAAGGAGTGGAGATTGTCTCTCAGGAAGGTGTGAAGTGAATTTTTATCTGCTTTTTTGAATAGGTATATTTTTCGTTTATTTTTGGATGATTTGGGAGTTATAATGTTCAGTTTTGCTTCGACAACCCTGTGTTCACTAATCCCTGTATCCGTTTTGATGCTCGTTATTAACTCAGGATTATTTCTTGCTAAGAGGTCAAGTGTGTTTTCACAACCATTTACTATTCGCGTGGGCTCATGAACTAACTGCTCGAAATAATTTTCAGAGAATGCGTTTAGCACAATTTCGGATGATGTATTTTCGCCAACGCACTGAATCAATATCCGATATACTTGCTCTATTTCTCAATCTTGAGCTTGCGACGTCGGCATGTATACCTAACTATTGTTGTCGGTGTTGGTTTGCTGTCGATTCCGATGAGAACCACCCTATCACTGAACTGTGCACAGTAACTCGCTCTCTGCCCTACCTTCTTATTCATAACGAATCCTACTCCAGTTATACCATTTTTCCTGCTGTTGTTGATATTAACCTGTGCTCACCTGACCCAAAATCCTTTTCTTGCCATTTCACTTTACTGACCTTCGCTATATCTATATTGAGCCTTAGAATTTCCCTACCACATTCAGGCTTTTGACATTCCACACCCCGACCCGTAAACACTGCAAAAAAATTACATTCTGCTATGAAGTGTGTGGTCCGTGGTTTACCAGTCCGATAAGCCTCGCTTCATGGATTTAAATTCCCTAAAGGAACGTATTCAGGATAAAAATTCTCTGTCACAGGAGACACCATAATATCGCGTAAGTTCCAGATGTTTTTGAGTATGGAACTACTTTCGCTTTCGTTTCTGACCATACTCTGTTTTCCATACTCTAAAGCTTGCCACATGTACGTGAGTATGAGCACACGTTTTTATTTAGGTAAAACGGGTTGCGCACAACTTTTTGTCTCATGAGAATGTCGCGCGAAAAAGTTTAAAGCCAGGTTAACAGTTACGACCTTAAACTTATAGTCGCTGATAAGTGGAGAATAATGTTGTAGTACGGCTATCTCGAGGCTAGAAAGGCGTTTCTGACCATACTCTGTTTTCCATACTCTAAAGCTTGCCACATGTACGTGAGAATGAGCACACGTTTTTAGTTAGGTAAAACGGGTTGCGCACAACTTTTTGTCTCATGAGAATGTCGCGCGAAAAAGTTTAAAGCCAGGTTAACAGTTACGACCTTAAACTTATAGTCGCTGATAAGTGGAGAATAATGTTGTAGTACGGCTATCTGGAGGCTAGAAAGGCGGTAACTGTACAAAGAATCTGAAAAATATATGCGTTACATCTCGTATGAAAAATATATAAGCCTCACATCTCGTAAAATACGCTTATGGGTTATATTTAACGGCTCATCAGAAGTTGGAAGAGAAAAAGGTGATCATAATGAAGCGGGCATTGCGTTGAAACGATGTTTGCAGAATGTGAGGAATAACTGCAACAATACTTTATTAACATAACGAAAAACATTTGTTTGTCTTCATTTAATGGGACACTGGAGGTGGTAACATGTCATTACATACACAGAACTTTTAAAAGGTAAGGATAAGAATAATAAAATATCCAATCCTAGAAGATTAATAACAATGGAATCAACAATAATAATAATCATTATTGTTGCAGTCGTCGATCCGAAGACTAATTTAGTGTAGTTCTACACGCTAGTCTACTTTATGCTACTCTCTTCGTAAGTGCATAACTACTCCGCCTCACTTCCATTCCAAAGTGCTGACTGTATTCAAGCCTCAGGCTCCCTCTAAAACTCTCACCCCTCCTCCACTTGCCTTTGTTAGCACGTTAATTGTTGATTGATCCCTCAGGATTTGAAATACCAAAATTTACCTTCTTTTAGCCAGACTGTTCCATAAAGCTATTTCCTCGAAAATAAAATAGCAATGGGCTTGGAAAGGGTTAAATGTAAGAGCAATTTCACTGCTGCCGAGTGTCTTCCTGTTACCTGGAAACCTACAGATGTTTCATCTACGCCTAGCTACTGAAATTTGGTGAGATGTGTGTGATGAAGTGTAACTTTCGTTGTACCATATGATTCATGTAGTTGTGTTTAGATTCGTGGATGAAAAGTAGGAAAAATGGCAGAGTATGTGTCAGAGGGTCTAATTAATGTACTCTTCCTGAGCCGTGTGTGCACTAAGTGATACGACGAAACTACATATAAATGTACTTATACATATATCAAAAAAAGTTTTGCATCATCTTGGTTCCGAGAGTTCCGGAAACTGTACAGAAAATTGGAATTGAAATCAACATACACCTCATTTCCGCTCCTTTTTATTAGTCATGAAAACCACGCATTGCATGTTGTACCGCCACACAGCGAGACCTTCAGAGGTGGTGGTCCAGATTGCTGCACACACCGGTACCTCTAATACCCAGTAGTACGTCCTCTTGCCTTGATGCATGCCTGTATTCGTCGTTCATCAAAGCACTGTTGGTCCAGATTGTCCCACTCCTCAACGGTGATTCGGCGCAGATCCCTCAGAGTAGTTGGTGGGTCACGTCGTCCATAAACAGCCCTTTCCAATCTAGCCCAGCCGTTTTCGGTAGGGTTCATGTCTGGAGAACATGCTGGCCACTCTAGTCGAGAGATGTCGTAATCCTGAAGGAAGTCATTCACAAGAGGTGGACGATGCGGGCGCCAGTTGTCGTTCATGAAGATGAATGCCTCGCCAATATGCTGCCGATATGGTTGCACTATCGCTCGGAGGACGGCATTCCCATGTCGTATAGCCGTTACGGCACCTTCCATGACGGCCAGCGGCGTACGTCGACTCCAAATAGTGCCACCCCAAAACAGCAGGGAACCTCCACCTTTCTGCACTTTCTGGACAGTGTGTTTAGGGAGTTCAGCCTGACCGGGTTGCCTCCAAACACGTCTCCGACGATTGTCTGGTTGAAGGCATGTGCGACACTCATCGGTGGAGAGAACATGATGACAATCCTGAGAGAGCCTATTCGGGATTTTTTTGAGCCCATCTGTTCCGCACTGCATGGTCTCGTGGTTGCAAAGATGGACAATACCATGGACGTCGGGAGTGAAGTTGAGCATCATGCAACCTACTCCGCACAGTTTGAGTCTGAACGAAAAGCATTATTCAACATGGTGGCGTTTCTGCAGGGTTCCTCCGAGCCATAATCCGCAAGTAGTAGCCCTTGGGGAGCCTGAGCGAGGCATGTCATCGACAGTTCCTGTCTCTCTGTATTTCCTCCATGTCCGAACAACATTACTTTGGTTCACACGCAGACCCCTGGACACTTCCCTTGTTGAGAGCCGTTCCTGGCACAAAGTAACAATGCGGAAGTGATCGAACCGCGGTATTGATCATTTAGGCAAGGTTGAACTACAGACAACATGAATCGTGTACCTCCTTCGTGGTGGAATGACTAGAACTGATCGGCTGTCGAACTCCCTACGTCTACTAGGCGCTGCTCATGCATGATTGTTTACATCTTTTGGCGGGTTTCGTGACATCTCTGAACAGTGAAAGGGACTGTGACTGTGATATAATATCCACAGTTAACGTCTATCTTCATGAGTTCTGTTAACCGGGATGATGCAAAACGTTTTTTGATGTGTGTATTTGAGGACATAGCATGCTTAGTCTATTATCATCATATTGTTTAATGAGGTAGTAATTACCTGCTGATCGTCAGGAGTCCATATACCACACGTGATAGTGGATTCCAAATTGAGCATTGACGACCAGTACCTTTGGCCAGCCACGGATCCAACCAAAACAAAACCATCCTGTGGAAGAAAATCAGACGTACACAATAAATTATTTGCTATGTAGACTAAACAGTATCAGTATTTTAGTCACAACAGTGTCCGCTGCGAAATGGACGACACTGATTTGCCGCCAGACTGTCTGTCCTTAGTTGGAACATAATACCATTTTATTTTCGATTTTTCACTACTGCATAGTTTATTGTTCCTGAAAAGCATGTCAGATGTAATTTGCTTAAAATAAGAATGTGGTTAGCTGAGGGAATTAAAATTAAATAAAGATAGTCAGTGAAGGGACATACGCCCCTCCTTCTTTTTTTAAAAAAAAAGACTGCTTCCGAAATACATTCTGAAACAAAGCAACGCGACGCACTAGGAAGGAATTATCTGAATTTTGACGGGAATCGATAGATATGATGTACATATATAGACAAACAAATGATTACGATTTTAGAATAATTCAAGTAGTTAGTTGGCTTTTCATCGATTGGTGGAATTGTTGGATGTCCTCCTGAGGGATGTCGAGCAGACTTTTGTCCAATTGGCCCGTTAAATAGTCTAAATCCCAAGCTGGTTGGAGGGCCCCGTCCATAATGCTCCAAACGTTCTCAGTTGGGGAGAAGTTCAGCGGCCTTTCTAGCCAGGGTATGGTTTGACATGAACGAAGACAAGTAGTAAAAACTCTCGCCATGTGCGGGCAGGCATTATCTTGCTGAAATGTAAGTCCAGGATGGCTTGCTACGAAGGGCAGCAAAACAGAGCGCTGAATATCGCTGACGTATCGCTGTGATATAAGGGTACCGACAGTGACCAAGGGTGCCAAGTGTGCCCAAAAGGGTCCTGCTATGAAAAGAAATGGCACCCCAGACCATAACTCCTGACTGTCGTGTCGTATGGCTGGCGACAGTTAGGTTGCTCTCCCACCACTGGCAAGGGAGTCTCCAAACACGACTTCGGCCTGGAATCTCAATGAATGGAGTAGAGTTGTCTTCAGTGATTAATCCCACTGCGAACTGGTGTCCGATGACTGCATGTCTTCGTAATATCCAAGCCCCACCTTGTCCAGCAAGCCTGCCAGATCTATACCCAACTGAAAAGGTATGGAATATTACGGGCAGGCCCCCTCCGAACAGCTCGGGATTTTGACGATCTAACACACCAGTTGGACAGAATCTGGTACGATATCCTTCATAATGACATCCAACAAGTCCATCAATCAATGCCAAGCCGAATGACTGCTTGCATAAGCGCCAGAGTTGTGGCAACGCTTTATTGACTTGCTCAATTTGTGAAGCTCTTTCTCTTAAATAAATCATCCAGTTTTTTTTCTGAAATTGTAATCATTCGTTTTTATATGTAACCGCATCTAACGATTTCTTTCCCATTCTGGTCATTCCTTCGTGGTGCGTCGCTTTTTTTGTCTTATAGTGTATTTGGGAAGCAGTCAGAATTTATGTAGCTCACACATTGTGAAGATGTAGTAACATGGCCTAGAATGTAACTCATGTTTTATTATAATTAATGAGATGATGATTTGTTGGTCAGTGCTCTTGTTATAATAAACTGCTTTTCAATAAGATTCTCACACAGTGATGTAAAAATCATGACTGAGTACAAATAATGAGCTATCTTCTTACACTTCCATTTTTTACCGCGGAGTTCTCTGAGGGTTGCTGGTAATGAAGAAATTAGAAGACAGTGTGTAAGCTTGTGTTCTACCTACTACATTACACCATTTTGCTGGCTGCTCGCACAATTTTAATCTGCCGCTCGGCAGATGATCTGAAATATTTGCACATCTCACACGGTGGAGGGCATTTGTGAATTTTTAAGAAACATGTGAAAATTCATACTATATTTATTCTGGGAATATGAGTACAGAGATTAGGGATACTCCAATGGTGTAAGACTTCTGAAGGAGGTAAGGCTCCTCAGAACACTAAGATTGGCTTTCTTGCATTCAAATAGGTTGAAAGACCGTTTAAGAAGTTATACGTGCATTTCTTAGGTCCCGTTCTATGAATTAAAATAGGATTTAAGCATACAAAAGTTTGTATGAATGCATTTTCCAAGTTTATGTGGTTTTCCGACGAAGGTGGCTACGGCCCAGTCGGCCATAGAAGCCCTATAAAAAGTATTTGGAGCAAGTGATTGTCATGGATAACGTGATGACCTTTATTTTTAAGGGCCTTAAGAGATATTGTATAAGAATGTGAATGTAGCATTTACCACTTGTCCCTACTATCTCCATCCTTCCTATTCTAGTAGAGTTAACAGGATCCTTAGGGCTGCTCTCATTGCTCATCACAGTCATGGTGGGATAAGTCGCTGCGATGCGTGATCATCGCCTTCAATACAGCTAAGCATGAAGCACACAAGGCCATCATGGCTGAATTGCTTCTCACGTTTAAGGTAAATTCTCCCTTGACTAATTTATGGCCAATTAATGATTGGTTACGGGAGATGGTCACTCCAACCAACTTGACTGACCATTGGAAAGGTGCTAAAAGAATGCTCTTAGAGTTCATATTCAGCCGTCTAAATGGTACAATAGAGGCTGACAGTCGAAAATTTTGAGGTGTATGATATGGTCATGATGAACAATTTCGGTGCCATTAGTAAGGTGGCCAATAAGATCACCGGTAAACTATTGTCTAGGTTCACGGAGGAGCTACGGATTTTGAACTTTTTTACTCCAGTTACATTATTGGAACGGGACCCTGTTTTGGCCAGCAAAAAAGGGTCCACTCGTTTTCTCTGTATCATTTTGGTTGTTCTCCTTCTGCTTGATCCAGAACTTGTTGCTTATTCATTCCAGAGTGATGAGAGTATGTCTAGATATAGTTTTAGTTTTTAGCCTCTCTCTTTTACTTCTGATCATGTTTTATTTTGGGAGCACGTCCTTTGGAGGCTTCGCATATATGATGTTATACAGGCTAAAGTGGGAGGAGAGTATCTACCGGTTGACCACACATTTTGGATCCGCAGCTTGGCTGGTAGTCTGAAGGAAGTCTGTACTGCGCCACCTACTACTGGGAATGGTCGGTATGCAGAGCCCACACGTTGGTGCAGCGTGTACAGACTAGGACAGAGGGAATCTAGTGAGACTCAGTGACACGCACGGAGAGATGACTTGTGGCTTGCGAAAGCAGACAGCTGTTTTGGAAGCCGCCTGACGATGCTGTAGGACAGGCTATTTTGAAAAACTCTGTAGCTGTGACACAAGAATGGACAGCACCGATTGCGTCGATTGGTTACGAAATGTAGAGAAGGTTGTGTGTTCAGCAGCAGTGGATTACAAGGCACTGTACAGTGACGCCACTCTCTTTTCTGTTGGTGTGAAATGTGATGGAAATGCATTTCGAATAGCGGATGTTGACTGATGCTATAAGAAGAGATATATATTATCGTATTGATGTGTATTGCAAGATGAATTAGCAGTTCACTTCATCACCCTGTTGGAATATACATCGAGGTGAATAAAAGTGATGGGATAGCGATATGCTCGGATACAGATGGCGGTAGTATCGAATGCACAAGACAATGGCAGTACTTTGGCAGAGCTGTTATTTTTACTCTGGTGATTCATGTAAAGTGATGTCTGACGTGATTATCACCGCACGAAGAGAATTAACAGACTTTGAAAGTAAAATTGTTGTTGGCGCTACACACGGGACGTTACACGTCGGAATCGTTAGTAAATTCAATATTCTGATATACAAAGTTCAAGAGTCTGCCGAGAATACCACGTTTCAGGCTTTACCTCTCACTACGGATTACGCAGTGGCCAATGGCCTTCACTTAACTATCAAGAGCAGCGGCATTCGCGTAGAGTTGTCAGTGCTAACAGACAAGCAACATTGCTTGAAATAACCGGAGAAATCAATGTGGGCCGCGCGACGGATGTGTCTGTTTGGACATTGCGGAGAAATTCGGCGTTAATGGGCTGTGGCAGCAGACGACCGATGCAAGTGTCTTTGCTAACAGCACGACATCACCTGCAGCTCTTGTCCTAGGCTCTTGATTATATGTGTTGGGCCCTAAATGACTGGAAAACCGGGGTCTGGTGAGATGACTCCCGATTTCAGTTAGTTCGTCTGCGTCACAAAGCCATGGACCAAAGTTGTCAACAAGGCAATGTGCAAGCTAGTGGTGGCTCCATGATGGTGTGGCCTGTGTGTACGTGAAATGGATTGGGTCCGCTGGTCCAATTTAACAGATAATTGAGAAGGAATAGTTATTTTCGGTTACTTGGAGACGATTCGTCATTAAGAGAGAAAGTTTTAATTGCACAAAAGGGTGTCATCAGAATAATAGCTGGAGACCACCCATCACCTTGGAGACATTTATTTAAGGAACTCGGGATATTCACAGTACCTTCGCAATACATATATTCACTTATGAAATTTGTCATTAATAACCTATCCAAATTCAAAAATAACTGCGAAGTGCATAGCTAAAACACTAGAAGAAAGGATGATATTCACTATTCTGAATTAAATATCACTTTAGCACAGAAAGGGGTGAATTATGCTGCCACAAAAACCTCTGGTCATTTGTCAAAATAGCATTAAAAGTCTGACAGATAGCCAACCAACATTTAAAGGCAAATTAAAAGTGTTTCTGAATGACAACTCCTTCTACTCAATAGATGAATTCTTAGATATGAAGTAGAAACTGTAAAAAAATTAATTAATTAATTATTTCGGTGCCATTAGTAACGTCGCCAATAAGATCACCGGTAAACTATTGTCTCGATTCACGGAGGAGCTACGGATTTTGAAGTTTTTAACTCCAGTTACATTATTAGTACGGGACCCAGTTTTGGCCAGCAAAAGAGGTTCCACCTCTCTCAAATCAGACTGGTCTAAAAGCTGGAAAGAAAACTTATGTTAAAGTGACACGTTCCACGTCATTACGAAATGTCGTATTCATGATCTATGGAAGACAGTGCACCATATCACTGGGGCACAATTGTTCGTGATTTATTGGAGCTGGCCGCGGTGGTCTAGCGGTTCTAGGCGTTGCAGTCTCGAGCCGAGCGATCGCTACGGTCGCAGGTTCGAATCCTGCCTCGGGCATGGACGTGTGTGATGTCCTTAGGTTAGTTAGATTTATGTAGTTCTAAGTTCTAGGGGACTGATGACCACCGATGTTAAGTCCCATAGTGCTCAGAGCCATTTGAGCCATTTTTTTTATTTTTTATTTATTGGAAGAACATTCTGGCGATTCGACCGAACGATTTTGTCTCACAAATCGCCCGACATGGGGTATAGTGGAGAAGTCAGTTCACAGCAAAATCTTGCGTCGGCAACGATTTCGCAATCCTGAAAGGCTTTGGAGGCGGCGTGGCTCTGTATTTCTGCAGTGGACGTCCAACGACTTGTGGAGTCCATGCCAGGTGAAATTCCTGCACTATGCTGGGCGAAAGGAGGTCCGACACGATATTAGGAGATATCCCGTAACTTTTGTCACCTCAGTGTACAGTGGGCCCAAGAGCATATTAGGCACCATCGCGATGCTGTATTGTACCTTAAATAGCTAGTAAGTCATTTGAGTTTAGCTACTAAATGCTGCCTTGAAAGAAATGTGACATGAACATGTTATTGCGTGTTATTGATTGGCTGTGAGTGAGTGGGCAAACAAAGGGAAGCCCTCGTGGCAGTTTTAGCAGAGCATGTGTATGTCTGATTTCATGAATTATTAGCTTAAAGGGATTTACTTGATGAGTCGCTAATGTATAGGTCACATCAGCAGCGTACGTCAGTCGTTGCTCTCTGTGAGGGTTTGATACTATTTCTGTGTCATATTAACACGAGTTCGTTTGCAGATTCCATGTAAGTTAATCTGCCTTGCCTTGTTAAGAGATGGACTAACCTGAACCACACCCCAAGCAATGTTTTGAATCTATTATAATTGATTAATGTTGACCCCCGGTTTGAGATGCAGAACCATGTTGAGATGAGTCTTTGTACTAAAAGATATTTCACCGTTTAAGAGATGGTAAAATTACCTTCTAATAAAATATTTGAAGTTTTCATAAAAGAACAAAAATAATAATTTTCAACAAAATTACTTTTCTTGTAATTTTGTCAGACTATTCTGTTTTTTGATTGAGAAGTAGCAGCTCCGAACTCGGAAACTGACATACGGCCGGGCGAGCGGTGTGCTACCAACATATCCCTCCATATCCGCATCCAGTGACGTCCGTTGGATGAGGGTGACACGGCGGCCAGTCGGTACCGTTGAGCCTTTATGGCCTGTTCGGGAGGAGTTTACTTTAGTAGTTTAATTTATTGTGTTTTTATGGAAATTATGTCCAAACTAAATTTTGGATTTATCAAAGAGTGCTTAATGTACGATGAGTGTGAAAAATACAATTTGAGGTGTTGTTCTGTTCTTGGAAAATAAATGTATAGTGTATGTGCAGTCTGTATGTGAACTGGCCGACAGTTAGAATTAAGGGTATTGGTATATTGTTTTCATGGTTGGTTGGTTTTATGCTTGGGTGTTATAGATATGAAAAATGGTTCATTTAATTAATATTGATCATATGTATAGATTGAAGTGTCGAGTGAAAGTTTGTACTAAGGCCAGGAATCGTATGCGGGTCCCCTGCTTACTAGGCAGGTGTGTTAGCCACTAAGCCACCGTGGCACAGCACTTCACACAAGTGCACTGATTGCCCTGACACACCTCTCTCCTCGATACAAATTCTGACTGCAGCCCCAGTCTACTTTAAATGCTCTCTTACACACGAACAAAATTCTGTTTGTGTCTGAAGAGCAATTTAGAGTAGACTGGGGCAGCGGTCAGAATTTGTATTGTGGAGGAAAGTGAGCCAGGGTAAACGGTACAATTTTGTGCCACAGTGGCTTCGTGGCTGACACACCTGTCTAATAAGCAGGAGACGCGCATTCGACTCCTGGCCTTTAGTACAAATTTTCGCTCGACACTTCATTCTATACAGGGTGCTCCAGTGATAGTGACCGGGCCAAATATCTCACGAAATAAGCATCAAACGAAAAAAACTACAAAGAATGAAACTTGTCTAGCTTGAAGGGGGAAACCAGATGACGCTATGGTTGGCCGCTAGATGGAGTTGCCATAGGTCAAATGGATATCAACTGCGTTTATATTCGTGTAGTACGTAAGAAAATGTGAATGTTTTAGTTGGACCACTTTTTTCGCTTTGTGATAGATGGAACATCTGTAGAACATTACGTAGGAAATCAGCATACATTGCACCATTTACATTGCTATCGATGAAATGGGGGCCAATTATCCTCCCTCCCATAATGCCGCACCATACATTAACCCACCAAGGTCGCTGATGTTCCACTTGTCGCAGCCATCGTGGATTTTCCGTTGCCCAATAGTGCATATTATGCCGGTTACTTTACCGCTGTTGGTGAATGACGCTTCGTCGCTAAATAGAGCACGTGCAAAAAGTCTCTTATCGTCCCGTAATTTCTCTTCTGCCCAGTGACATAACTGTACACGACGTTCGAAGTCGTCGCCATGCAATTCCTGGTGCATAGAATATGGTACGGCTGCAATCGATTTTGATGTAGTAGTCTCAACACCAACGTTTTTGAGATTCCCGATTCTCGCGCAATTTATCTGCTACTGGTGTGCGGATTAGCCGCGACAGCAGCTATAACACCTACTTGGGCATCATCATTTGTTGCAGGTCGTGGTTGACATTTCACATGTGGCTGAACACTTCCTGTTTCCTTAAATAACGTAATTATTCGGCGAACGGTCCGGACACTTAGGTGATGTCGTCCAGGTTACCGAGCAGCTTAGATAGCACACGCCCGTTGGGCATTTTGATCACAATAGCCATACATCAACACGATATCGACCATTTCCGCAATTGGTGAAAGGTCCGTTTTAACACGGGTAATGTATCACGAAGCAAATACCGTCCGCATTGGGGGAATGTTACGTGATACCACGTACTTATACGTTTGTGACTATTACAGCGCCATCTATCACAAAGCGAAAAAAGTGGTCCAACTAAAACATTCACATTTATTTACGTACAACACGAATATGTAATTAAAAATGGGGGTTCGTGCTTAAAAAAAAACGCAGGCGATATCCGTTTGACCTATGGCAGCGCCATATAGCGGGGCAACCGTAGCGCCGTCTGGTTTCCCCCTTCAAGCTAGACGAGTTTCGTTCTTTGTAGTTTTTTAGTTTGACGCTTATTTCGTGAGATATTTGACCCGGTCACTATCAATGGACCACCCAGTGTACATAAAATCGTATCTGTATGAGACCAGTAAAATCTCTGAAATTGTGCCATTTCATTATTATTGGTCCTTTTGTGCATTTTATCTGAATGTCCGTTCATTGCTGGTGTGTATGCAAGGCTGCCCCTGCACAGTTGGAGCACCACACTTCCGCCTGTGTTCGGCGGGCCAAGTGCGGTGCCTAGCTGTTAGTAAACAGACGAGAGAAGGCACTGTGTACAGCCGAGCCGCCAGTAGCTGCCGCAGCGTCCAGGGGCACGAGCTTCGCCCCTGTGTGGTGCGTGGGCCGCAGCAAGCAGCGCTTCGATCGGCGGGCGCTACCTTACGACCGGGTTGTGATGTGTTCAAGCGGTACCGCAACGTGTCCTTCCGCTGGCGGCTACGTAGGTCTGCGCTCCGCCCATAGGAGGCCAGACACGTCCCAGGGCTTCAAGCAGGCCGCACCAGCAGATCACCGTGCCGAGTCACCGCTCTCGCGGTGCGCACCTGTTGCTGACGCCACCCGCCGCTCCTAGGTGCCATGCCACGCCTCAACGTCGTCCCAAGTCATTATCCGAGGCATCAACACCGATATCTGCCGACACCATACGGTCCGGAAGCACTGTCGATTTTCCTCGCCTCCTCATGCTCCGCCGCCTACGACTTGTGGGCTTCGAATCTCTGGCAGCATCTCAGACAGACATTTGCTGTTTGTACTTTAGTTGTGTTGCCATGCACTCACGGACATTGTACTTCAGTTCTGTCTTCTATACTGATAATACACTAAAGAGCCAAGGAAACTGGTACACCTGCCTAATATCGTGTAGGGCCCTCGGCGAGAACGCTGAAGTGCCGCAACACGTCGTGGCATGGACTCGACTAATGTCTGAAGTAGTGCTGGTGGGAATTGACACCGTGAATCCTGCGGGGCTGTCCATAAATCCGTAAGAATACAAGCTGGTGGAGATCTCTTCTGAACAGCAGGTTGTAATGCATCCCAGATATGCTCAATAATGTTCGTGTCTGGAGAGTTTGGTGGCTAACAGAAGTGTTTTAACTCATAAGAGTGTTCCTGGAGGCGCTCTGCAGCAATTCTGGGCGTGTGAGGTGTCGCATTTTCTGCTGGAATTGCCCAAGTCCGCACAATGGAAACGAATGGATGCAGCTGATCAGACTGTATGCTCACGTAAGTATAAACTGTCAGAGTCGTATCTAGATGTATCAGGGGTCCCATATAATCCAACTACGCATGCCAGACACTATAACAGAGCCTTCATCATCTTGAACAATCCGCTGCTGACATGCAGGGTCCATGGATTCCTAAGGTTGTCTCCATACCGGTACACGTCTTTGCGCTCGATACAATTTGAAACGACCGGGCAGCATGTTTCCAGTCATTAACAGTCCAATGTTGGTGTTGATGTGCCTAGGCGAGACGTAAAGCTTTGTGTCGTGCAGTCATCAAGGGTACATAACGACGTTATTTATTATAAATAATGAATTTGCATTATTGTTTCGTAGGTCAACGACTGGAATGTTTGCGCAGTGGCCACAAAACTTAACGTGACTCAAATCTATGTCAGAAAGTAAACATAAGTTACACATTGTGATTTCATTTATTGGAAAGTCCAGTAATGTAGTGAAGTATCTTATCCGCTATTATATGATGAATAATTTTTCGATTCGACTTACTGCAGCACCCCAATATATTTTAAGAAAGTCTGACCAATGTAAGTTGAAACTGCAATTGAAATACGTCCTCTCTGCAGATTACGCCTTGTAAGTTCTCTTTTGTTTTTAATGTAATTTTAATATTTATTCTGTGACTAAACAACACGTGATTCTTATATATATGTAACACGACTTTACGTCAATTATGTGTTTCAGATGCTTAAAAGTACCTTCATAGTGAAATTGTGTAGCGATGAGACATACAAGTATATTTTAATCTAAGGAACAACAACCAGAGCAGCAGATTATTGTCATCCAGAAAATTAAGAAGACCACATGCAAAGAAAAAATTCCGAAATTTGAGCCGTATATAATGTCTCCATGTCATCACAAATCAAGTATTTTAAAAATTAAAGAGTGGTAAAGAGTCCCATGTCTGAAACTTATGACGTTTCACTACTTTTCAGTCTCGTAAGAGATTTCGGATAAGACTTAAGTGTCATATAATAGTAACGGTAATTATAATAAAACCAGCAGAAGAGTCGTAATAATAATTTCTGTATTTCTGTATAACGGCAAACAGTAAAATTTTCGCATTCAATTTATATCTGATTTCTGTTCCTATGTACATGTTGCGCTATCCACATTAATATCTTTGAGCGGTTTTTTGATCAGCTTTTGCCGCGAGCGCATTCTGAATTTTTGATAAAGTGAAATTATTTCAGTTTGCTAGTAACGAATATTTTTTGAAAAACAGTGCTTAAAAATACCTGCAGCGACTCCGTTTAGTGGGACTTTTCTACTCACATTTCAAATTATTAGTTTCAGTACGTGCTAACAACCCATTTCTTGATCAGCTGCTGGTTTTTCTTTCTTCATTGTTCTCCAGAAAAGGAAGATCACATACCATACGGTAAATAAAAAGAAGACAAAATATTTATGGAAACATTTTGTCGGATTTCGAGTATTTAAAGCTGAGAAACACACAAATACATAGTTTTCTACTATTACTGTTACTACAACTAGTACTACCAGTACTGCTACTGTAAGTAGTCGTTGATATGGTGTTGACAATATTTGCAATGAGACACTAAAATTTGTGGCTCTCAAATATGTAAAGTTCCTAGTCACATAATAAATTTCAGGTATTTTCCCAGAGAGATTATAATATGCTATTGTTAGGCCACTGTATAAGATTGTTGGCTTCACAGATCTCAATGCACTGATCAGCCAGACCATTATGTCCACCGATCCACTATCGATAAAAACAAATTCAGGTGATAGCAGCGTCTCCTGGCCGACAAATGACTGCTAGTCAGACACACACATGATGACTGTAGTATTAGTGAACATGCTTTCCGTGTTTAGAATGGGGAAAGTGTGCGATCTATCTCAGTCTGTCCGAGAGCAGATTGTGATGGCCTGAAGGCTTGGGACGAGCATTTCGAAAACTGCACGGCTTGTGGTGTGTTAGAAGGAGTGTTGAGTGAGTGTCTTCAAAATGTGGCGAAACAACGTCCAGACGTTGTGGGGTTGGGCGGCCATCCCTCGTTACAGATGTCAGACGTCGCAGGCTGGGCAGACTGGTAAAACAGGACAGGAGGTGAACTGTGGAGGGACTGTCATCAGACTTCAATGCTGGGCAGAGTACAAGTGTTTGTGAACACACAGTGCACCGAACATTCCAACAATGGACCTCCGCAGCCGACGACCCGTTCATGTGTCAATATTAACACCACGATGTCGCCAGCTACGACTGAAATGGGCACTTGGCCATCGGTTCAAATGTTTCAAATGGCTCTGAGCGCTATGTGACTTAACATCTGAGGTCTTGGTCCCCTAGACTTCGAACTGCGTAAACCTAACTAACCTAAGGACATCACACACACATCCATGCCCGAGGCAGGATTCCAACCTGCGACCGCAGCAGCAGCAGCGCGTTCCAGACTGAAGCGCCTAGAACTGCTTGGCCACAGTGGCCGGCTTTGACCACCGCCACTGAACGTTGGTACAGCGGCAGAACGTTGCCTAGTCTGGTGAATCCCGATACCTTCTTATCATGCTGACGGGAGAGGGCGAATCCGCCGTCCATTATGGTGTCAGCTCCTTCACACCTGTACAGCGGGACGCAGACAAGCTGGCAGCGGCTCCATTGTGCTCTGGGGAACATTCACATGGACAGCCTTTGGTCAAGTGTAGCTTGTGCAAGGCACCATGACGGTCAAGCAGTATCCTACACTGGTTGCAGACCACGTACACCCCTTCATGACGATCATGTTTTCCGATAGCAGTTTCAGCAAGATAATGCCAGGAGTGTAATGGAGTGGTTCGAGGAACACAGTGGAGAGTTCCAATTGATGTACTGGCCCTCCAACTTGCCAGATCTGAGTCCAGTCGAACACATCTGGCATATGACTGAACGTAGCGTCAGAGCTCACCGCCCTCCTCCGCTGAATTTACGGGAATTTGGTGACTTGTGCGTGCCGATGGGGTGCCAACGCTCTCCAGCGATCTATCAAGGCCTCATTTTTTCCATGTCACGGCGCATCGCCACTGTTATCCATGCCAAAGGTGGACATACCGGCTACTAGGTAGGTGGTCAAGAGTTCTGGCTGATCAATGTAACTACCGGCCACCTTTCATCATTTTCCCCAATTTTTCAGATGTTGGATTTCAAAAGAGCTGATTTATTCAGACACCTACTTCTACATGCACTAGGGACATAATAAATCTTTACAGCGATAAAATATCGCCTGTTGGTAAGCACAATGAACAAAAATTAACCGAATCAAGTAGACTTCACTGCAAAACTCTGAAACACCGCGTGAAACACTCATAATGGGTTAATTCTGCTAGGAAGAGTGTGCGAAAGTGTTTGCAGGTATGTCACGTCCAGCTGAAGACACTCATTGGTGACTGGGTCTCTTGTAGTTACCAAATTGCAGAGTCCCAGACATTATCCATTAGACTGAGATCGGGTGACTTAACGAGTTCAGTCAAGGTGTGATAGGTTCCTTGAGTGTTGGTCACACCAGAAACGTGGCTCTTGTCATCCTGTGAGATGGAAATGTGCACAGCTTAGTCAGCATGAAAGTGTAGAAAGGGAAACACTTATTCACCGAGGATATTTGACCGCTTAACTCACTGGGGAAATGATGTGCACAACAACGAGGGCCATAAGTCAGTTTTAATCTCTCCAACCAAGAACCAGATGATGGATCTGAGGCAGCGCTGAACAAAATCCTTAATTTTCTCTAGTCCCGTGACGTCTGCCAATTTGGTATATTATTAGTGAAATACAACTGTGAATTCGCACTGCGAAACTGAGGATGCCAGACTAACCACCAGCCGTGTACTGGAGAAAGCTAAGTCATCGAAATTTAATATCTGAAGGTGCTACATTTATTAGAAGATGATGCGTACCGGATGCTTATTGGCAATCCGACACAGGCCATAGTCAAAAAGATAGGGTTATTATTAACAGACTCTGGTCAACCACAGGAAGTGGAGACAAAATTAATGCCTTCTGCTGTCAGACCTCCGAGCGCTTTCTTTATAGATTGTCGGAGATACATAAAGAAGGTGTCCCTCTTTGGTCCACTGTTAATGCAATCAATTCGCCCACCTACAGACTGGAAAACTTCTGGCAGGGTTATTAGCATAAAAACTGGGACATTGTGAACAGCATATTGTTAACTCACAGACATTAGTTGAAACACCTAAGAAAATAAAAATATGCCGAAATGGTGCAATGGTTAGTCTAGACCTTGTGTCACCTTTTACAGAGGTACGAGTATAATACACGCTGGACCTTTTGGCCAAACATTTCCATCTGGAATCATAAAGTTGCTTCGTCATGTTGTAACAAAAACGTACTACTTCTACCGTAACGAATATTATGAAATGACGGATAGCACAGTTGTGGGATCATCTCTGTTTTTGGCAGTTTCGAATATCTTCATGAGCAGTTTGACGAGCAGGTTCTGAACTCGGCGGCGTTGCGTCCGTCTTGCTTCCTAATATACGTCAATGACATCTTCCTGATATGGCCTCACAGTGAAAATGCACTGAAGCAATTCTTCGATCACATGAACGGTGTCCATAGTAAATTTGAGACGGAGAAGGATTGCAAACTACCGTCGTGGATGTTTTAGATTATTGGAAGTCAGGAGACCGGCTTGGTCATTCGTTGTACAGAAAGCCAATGCACACTCATCGAAACTAGAAAGCTTATAGCTTTCACCACCCACTAGACACGAAAGACACCCAGACCACGCTAGTACACAGAGCAAAGGTTAGTTCTGACGATGGTCATGTACAGTCTGAATTGCAGCATTTGAGAGACGTCTACAGAGAAGGGTTGTGGCAAGGGAGACATAAAAAATGCTTTCAGGTGCTACCGAAGAAGAACGCCTTGTGAATCGGAAGAAGAGGCCAAACCAGCGGATTCTCTGTCATACTGTGGGGCAACGAGCAGCAGGTTAGGACGTCTGCTGAAGAGACATGGACTGAAACCAGTATTCTGGCTCACCCCCAAGATACGAGATACACGCAGCTGCATATTTATAGGTCAAACTATTCGCACAGCTGCAGTCTTGTGCCAAGCACAAACGACATACCAAATGAAGGGAGTTTGATAAGTGGGTCATAGCTGAGCATCGCCTGAAAAACAGACGCAAAATATAGTTTGAAAAGACGAGAGAGTCTTGGCTATGCATCAACATACTGGGATTCCTTTACAAAGGAGGCAGCTGAGATTAGAATAAACAACAGAAGTTTTAAGAGGGACCAATGGTAATCTCCTAGTACGGCGTGGTGGCGAGCACTGAATATCAAAAGGAAGCAACGGCGGATGCTTAACGCTTGTAGAGAGACGGGAGCGGCAGTTTCAAACGTGGCGCCGCGGCGGGCCGGAGCTGCTAAGAGCTGCCCATTTCGCCTTCCGCGCATGCGTCGTTTCGTCGCTTTCTGATTGGTGCCACAGGCTGCAATCGTGCCTGTACAAGCAGAGAATGGTACCAGCCCCAGCAGTCAGTGTTTTTACGCCTGACGACGATGCCGGAAATAGACGTCGAAAGCTCGAGTATTTCTTTTTTTTTTCTTATTGACACGGCTTGAAAACGGAAAAAAACTTTATTCATCTCAGTTCACTGCAACCTGAATGACTGGACCCAACCCATGATAATAACAGCACTGTCAAAACATCAGGTAACGACCCGAACAACATCATCTACCAACTGTGGGTTAAACGCCTCGTTGGGCAGCTGGTGCACTAGACTCCTTGTGTAATTTGGAAAGGGACAAACTCGTGATTCATCGGACCACACTAATCGCTTTCAGGCAGTTAATGCCCAGTTTCTGTGTAGTTCGTCCCTATGAAAATGTTCATCCCCTACGAGAAAAGCTGTTGTGTGATGTACTCAACTCTAAAAGTCCACTGCGTCCATCTCCTTTCGCAAAAATCGCTCAGAAACTGGTTGAGATGGATCTGCCTTCATAGACAACAGTTCCTGTCAGGTTTGAAGCCCATTGTTATTGGCAAGACGTGACTCTTGTCTCTGATCCAGAAGGAGGCACCGAGAAACAACACCAGAATTCGTCTTCATGGCCCCAAAGACCCCAAATGTCTAGAAGAATCCGATGTGGATGCAGAAGAATGAATTCCCTCAAGTACAAAACGGGGCTCTCGGGCACCCCACTGTGTGACTGTGAATCATCAGAGCAGACCATTGGCCACATTGTAGAGGAATGTCCCAAGAGATGTTTCAGTGGAGACTGGATAGATATCATCAATGCTTCTCCAATAACATTGGTGTGGTTAGACTCCCTTGACATCACTCTGTAAGGTCAACTGAGACCAGTAGCTCTTGCATATTCCGTTTGTACCTCATCGTATAAATATTGCTATGAACTGTATAAAATTATAAATAATAATTGTCTCCAGTTTCAATCAGTTAGGATCTTTTTATAACTGTTGTCCTTATGCCATGTTACACAGCTGTAAGTGGTACACCATTCATTGTAGAGGTGTTGTACAATCCGCAACGATACATCAACAAACTCGGTATTTCCATTGACGGTATGGTAATGGGCAAACTGTTGTGACTAGGCAAAAGTCTTCCCTCCAACTACACCAGTTTGTTCTTTGATTGCTCTGAGAGAAGGCTCATCGAACTTGAATACATGAAATGTTAGTTCACTTTATTACATAATTGAATAAGAGATTTTCTTAACTTTGACACAGTTCTGTGTCACAGGATTGCTTGACAATTTACAACTGTCATTGACTATTGGACCATCACCTGATGCACTAATTAACAAACTATTCTCTTGAGGTACACTGTACAACATTTTTTTAAGTACAAGTTGATCATAAATGTAGACAACTCGTTGGTCCTACTTTGATGCGGACTGTTGTAGTTGAGGTCACGAACTGGGCTCAGCTCTTGCAAGTTGAACACTATCTTGACGTCAGTGTGAGGGCAGTGCCCTAGTGACAGGGAGGTGTGGTCTTCTTGAGAGCCTACCGTATGTCGTTGTGCATTGCAGTGAGACTTCGACAATGTCCGTGGTATCGATGTATGTTGCCAACTTTGGTGTGGCACTGTGACCTACGGACTACACCACCCAAACTCTTTCTGCCATTCCATCACACATCCACATCGAACCATCTTACTGCGCTGGTTCCACAGAAATGACAGGCACATGCACGCCACTGAACTTCCATGTCTTGGTGGGTTACATGACCTCCTCGTACTAGTTATTCACTACCTACAGAGCTCCAAAGAGAAGGGGTGAATAACATTTTCTGTTGGGAGCTTATCTGCTGTGACTTTCCGAAGGTGTTTGGTTGTGACAATCAGAAATGGATGAGGATTCTTGTGGACACACGTTTTAAAATAAGTTTTAGAAAAGAGTTACTGCGACACCATGCAGCTGCTGTTCGTAAGCAGCTGGAAATCGCCCTGACTACTGTCATGAAATTGGAAGCTGCTACAAATGGTTGTGTTGGAACAGATACCAAGGGTCATGATAACTTCAAGTACTGTCTTCCTACGGGTACCGTCTACTCTGCAGCAAATACAGGGTCTGTCACTGCTCGTGCCTTTGACTACGAGTAGCGTATCAGTAATAGATCAAGATGTCCTGTACAGGGGAGACAGGGACTAGGTTGTTACATCCATTTGTCTAAGTTAAACGTATGAGGGGCTGTCGTCCACTGAAACCGAAACCGAGCCAGTGAGACTCGCTTCATCTGTTGGGATATCTACAGCATCTTGCGTCAAGAGAAGGTGAACGCGAATGGGTCTGTTGCTGGCAGTTCAAATGACAGTGAATAGTGGCACCCATTATGGAAATGGCAGCAACAGATGGGAAAGAACACCATGTGCAGGCGATGTGCGTATCTGGAGGCCTCATTCAGCGTCTTGAAGAGGGTATTCCGGCAGCCACTGATGAAACAGGGTGGAACCAACTACACATTGTGGCGCAAGTTGGGACAAATGATGTCTATCGTCTGGGTTCTGACGTTTTACTTGGACGATTCCAATGATTAGCTATGAAGGTTGAGAACAGCAGCCTTGCTCACGGAGTTTTAACAAAGTTCGGGATCAGCAGCATTGTTCCCAAAACATACTTCTTCCTATTTCTCGACCCCCTATGACCACCTAGAGTGGCAGGCAGCTTCACCGTCTGGCGACGTATACTGAAGTGACAGTATTTACCAAAGTTCAGTTTACGTAACTCGCTTATCTGTCTCCCATGAAGACACCCATGTCTTTGTCAATCCTAAGTAGCTACCGCTCCTACTTTTGTAAACTGGGATCAGAGGTGGGATAGCCCAATTTATGTCCAAAGGGAGGCCGCAAAATTACAGGTTCGTCGAATCAGGGAGGCTAGTGTCATGTTACAACAACACGAGGAAAAGGAAGGAAAATTGGCTGGGCCACATCTTCAGAAGGCAGCACTTACTCCAGCTAGGAACTGAAGCGACAAATAGGCGCGAAAAAAGAAAATATCAACTAACGAGCCCTGCCGTGGAGGAAAGTGGTAACTACGTGCAAATCCAGAGCAAAGCAAAACACAGAGACAGGTGGTGACTTACCATGCTTGTACTTGACGCAGATCAGATGATGATGATGATGATGATGATGATGATGAATGAATGCATGAATGGTGGTGATGATGATATGAAATTGTTTCTGAGAAGCGTTCAGAACTTACCTGGTAACAAATAAGTGCCATTCGTCCATCATGCGACCAAGAAAAGTGGGTGACAGGCGTGTTGCGGTCATTGATAAGTTCGATGCTCCACCTGCCTTCGTACTTGATCCATACAAAAATAATCCCTGAGCTGTCACATGATGCAAGCTTCTGATACGGTTCATTCCACTTGACCAGGATAACCTGCGAAACAAATAGATTCCGTATTACAAAAAGAATTACATCAACACTTTTATTGTACACTCAGAGAATGCAAAGACGCACGACAAAGGAATTTTCAGAATTACATCAACATTTTTATTGTGCACTCAAAGAAAGCAAAGACGCACGAAAAAGAAATTTTCAGACTCTGATGAGAATCGGTAAATGTGATTTACATGTACAGACAAACGAAACTATTACAATTTCAGTCAAGAGAAAGAACTTCACAAATTAGGAAGTCAGTAATGCGTTTGTGCACCTGCGACCCTTATGCAGGCAGATATTCGGCCCGGTATTCATTGACAGAGTTGTTGGATGTTCTCCTGAGGGGAATAGTGCCAAATTCTGTCCAGTTGATGCGTTCAATCGTCAAAATCCCGATCTGGTTGGAGGTTCCTGCCAATAATGCTCCAAACGTTCTCAGCTGGGGAGAGATACGGCGACCTTGCCGACCAAGGTAGATATGCAGTAGAAACTGTGACCGTGTGCGAGCGGACACTACTTGACCGAAATTTAAACCCAAGCTTGCCACGAAGAGCAACCAAACAGGGCGTAGAATGTCGTCGACGTACCGCTGTGCTGTAAGGGCGCAGCGGATGACAACCAAAGGGGTCATGATATGAAAACAAATGGCACCCCAGACAACCACTCCTGGTTGTCGGGTCGTATGGCGGGCGACATTCAGATTGGTGAATGTAACTCCACCTTCTGTCTGGGGCATGGGACTACGGCTGGTCAACATCCAATAAAACAATACCAATCGCCGTTATTTTGTTTTTATTTTTAAGCTACCAGTTTCGACGGTACATTACGTCATCTTTAGGTCTATACAGTGAAGGTTGTAACACAGCAATAAGTACATACTACAATTAAAATACAGAGCGTATTGTTTAAAAGATGCAAGTGTTGCATATTAATTTACGTAATTAAAACACATACAGTGAAGGTTATAACAGTGCAATAAGTACATATTAAAATACAGAGCGAATTGTCTAAAAGATGCAAGTGTTACATATTAATTTACACAATTAAGAGAACTTAGACTTAATTAAAATCTACATGATACAACGTAATATGTACTATCAGAAATTAATTAGTTATCCATGTATATTGCGCGATTCTCAGTAACCTAATGGAAGTGTTTATAAAACAGAAGTGTCACAGTAATGCAGCCATCAGTCCAGTATGTCCGTTGTCTGAAAAAATGTATGGTTATACGTGTCAGACTACTGGTTTTGTCAGAAAGTAAAAGACGGGTAAAGTGACCGACTAGACATATGTAAAATAGGTAACAGGATCATACATATATCAGGTAAAGCAAAGGCGTATACGACAAGCAATGGTGCTATTTATAGTAGATATACGGTACATAAAGGAACGATACCTTTAAAGGCATCACACCTATGGAAACACCATAGCTGTACTCAATGGTTATTAAACAATATTCAACAAGGAGGAACCAAAAGAACACTCTAGGATGATGACTGTAAGGAGTAGAAAATAAAAATAAATATAAAAATACGAAAAGAAAAAAGAAAAGGTAAATATATGTCCACCAATGTGATAAGACCATGGATACCACAATCGAAAAATGTATGTTACGCAGGTTAGCTTTTCAAAAAGCACACCTTCTTCAACAATAATACAAGGTTTTTATGTTCCTATTTATATGAACACTATTTGGAAGATGGAACCCACATCAGTTACTTGGGCAGAAAATTACTAACATAATACTTCCGGGGAGTATCTATGGAATATTGTTCTCTTAAAACCTTCACTATACATATTTTAATTACGTAAATTAATATGCAACACTTGCATCTTTTAGACAATAAGCTCTGTATTTTAATTTTCAAAAAATGGTTCGAATGGCTCTGAGCACTATGGGACTCAACTTCTGAGGTCATTAGTCCCCTAGAACTTAGAACTACTTAAACCTAACTAACCTAAGGACATCACACACATCCATGCCCGACGCAGGATTCGAACCTGCGATCGTAGCGGTCAAGCAGTTCCAGACTGAAGCGCCTAGAACCGCACGGCTACACAGGCCGGCTATTTTAATTTTGATATGTACTTGTTGCTGTGTTATAACCTTCACTGCAAAGGCCTGAAGATGACGTAATGTATCGTCGGAACTGGTAGCCTAAAAATAAAACCTAAATAACGGCGATTGGTATTCTTTTATTGGATTCAGGTTGGTATCCCTCAGCTGTCGGGAGCGTCTCCAAGCAATTTGGAAGCGAGACTCATTAATGAAGGCAGTTTTATCCCGGTCAATGAGAGCCCCGACATCGCTGCAAACTGGTTTGTTGGTGTACGGAAGTCAATGGTAGTTGGCGCTTGGGGCGCAGTGAGCTCAGCCCCATTTCTGTGAGCCGCCTGTTAATGATCCTTGTGGCCAGTGAAGTATCAGCGGCGCGTCGCGTCGATGATAATGATGAATCCGGGGCTCTGAGTGCCTCGCTGACGATTCTTCAGTCCTTACTTACTGTCGTCTCTCTAGATCGACCACTTCTTTCTTGACGCTGGGTTCGGCCATGGCTCACCCATTCCCGCGAACATTGTTGAATAGTCATCGATCGTGTTCTAACGTTAGGCGATTCGCCGATCACCACGACCGATTTCTTTGAGCCCAACTACGCGACGTCCTATCTCAAATGCCAATATGTGCATTTATTTTTCCCCGTCTGTTTGCGATGCGTAGTCACTGTCCCACTGAGTACAATGGGACGAAATTTTCAAAGATTATATATAGACGTATCGAAATGTCGCCTGATTACTGTTCTTGTCTCCTGCGCGGTGAAACTCCGCTCCAGCGACACACATCCATCCATCCAACGGCCGCAAAAAGGTTTACAATTCGGCAATGTCCGTGGATACGTGTCTGAATACCAATTTTTGACCAAATACCGTTATAAGAGTCGAGGGACATGAAAGGGAAGCAGTGGTTGGGAAGGGAGTAAGACAGGGTTGTAACCTCTCTCCGATTTTATTCAATCTGTGTACTGAGCAAGCAGTGAAGGAATCAAAGGGAAAATTCTGAGTAGGTATTAAAATCCATGGAGAAGAAATAAAAACTTTAAAGTTCGCCGATGACACTGTAATTCTGGCAGAGACAGCAAAGGACTTGGAAGAGCAGTTGAACGGAATGAACAGTGTCTTGAAAGGAGGATATACACTACTAGCCATTAAAATTGCTACACCACAAAGATGACGTGCTACAGACGCGAAATATAACCGATAGGAAGAAGATGATGTGATATGCAAATCATTAGCTTTTCAGAGCATTCACACAAGGTTGGCGCCGGTGGCGACACCTACAACGTGCTGACACGAGGAAAGTTTCCAACCGATTTCTCATACACTAACAGCAGTTGACCGGCGTTGCCTGGTGAAACATTGTTTGTGATGCCTCGTGTGAGGAGGAGAAATGCGTACCATCACGTTTCCGACTTTGATAAATGTCGGATTGTAGCTTATAGCGGTTGCGGTTTATCGTATTGCGACATTTCTGCTAGCGTTGGTCGAGATCCAATGACTGTTAGCAGAATATGGAATCGGTGGGTTCAGGAGGGTAATACGGAACGCCATGCTGGATCCCAACGGTCTCGTATCACTAGCAGTCGATATGACAGGCATCTTATCCGCATGGCTGTAACGGCTCGTGCAGCCACGTCTCGATCCCTGAGTCAACAGATGAGGACGGTTGTAAGACAACAACCACCATCTGCACGAGCAGTTCGACGACGTTTGCAGCAGCATGGACTATCAGCTCGGAGACCATGGCTGCGGTTACCCTTGACGCTGAATCACAGAAAGGAGCGCCTGTGATGGTGTACTCAACGACGAACCTGGGTACACGAATGGCAAAACGTCGTTTTTTCGGATGAATCCAGGTTCTGTTTACAGCATCATGATAGTCGCACATTGTAAGCGAGTGTTCGTCATCGCCATACTGGTGTATCACCAGGATTGATGGTATGGGGTGCCATTGGTTACACGTCTCGGTCACCTCTTGTTCGCATTGACGGCACTTTGAACAGTGGGCTTTACATTTCAGATGTGTTACGACCCGTGGCTCTACCCTTAATTCGATCCCTGCGAAACCCTACATTTCAGCAGGATGATGCACGACCGCATGTTGCAGGTCCTGTACTGGCCTTTCTGGATACAGAAAATGTTCGACTGCTGCCCTGGCCAGCACTCTCCAGATCTCTCACCAATTGAAAGCGTCTGGCCAATGGTGGCCGAGCAACTGGCTCGTCACAATACGCCAGTCACTACTCTTGATAAACTGTGGTATCGTGTTGAAGCTGCACGGGCAGCTGTACCTGTACACGCCATCCAAGCTCTGTTTGACTCAATGCCCAGGCGCATCAAGGTCGTTATCACGGCTAGAGGCGGTTGTTCTGGGTACTGATTTCTCAGGATCTATGCACCCAAATTGCGTGAAAATGTAATCACATGTCAGTTCTAGTATAATATATTTGTCCAATGTATATCCGTTTATCATCTGAATTTCTTCTTGGTGTAACAATTTTAATGGCCAGAAGTGTAAGATGAACATCAACAAAAGCAAAACGAGGATAATGGAATGTAGACGAATTCAGTCGGGTGATGCTGAGGGAATTAGGTTAGGAAATGAGACACTTAAAGTAGTAAAGGAGTTTTGCTATTTGGGGAGCAAAATAACTGATGATGGTCTAAGCAGAGAGGATATAAAATGTAAACTGGCAATGGCAAGGAAAGCGTTTCTGAAGAAGAGAAATTTGTTAACATCGAGTATAGATTTAAGTGTCAGGAAGTCGTTTCTGAAAGTATTTGTATGGAGCGTAGGCATGTATGGAAGTGAAACATGGACGATAAATAGTTTGGACAAGAAGAGAATAGAAGGTTTCGAAATGTGGCGCTACAGAAGAATGCTGGAGATTAGATGGGCAGATCACATAACTAATGAGGAGGTATTTAATAGAACTGGGGAGAAGATGAGTTTGTGGCACGACTTGACAAGAAGAAGGGACTGGTTGGTAGGTCATGTTCTGAGGCATCAAGGGATCACAAATTTAGCATTGGAGGGCAGCGTGGAGGGTAAAAATCGTAGAGGGAGACCAAGAGATGAATATACTAAGCAGATTCAGAAGGATGTAGGCTGCAGTAGGTACTGGGAGATGAAGAAGCTTGCACAGGATAGAGTAGCATGGAGAGCTGCATGAAACCAGTCTCTGGACTGAAGACAACAACAACAACAACAACTGCTTCGAGGTGCGTCTTTTCTTGTCTTAGAGCGTATATTGAAAATGTGGTATTTGTGTTCAGACATGACGTCACCAAACCGTAAAAATAATTTATAAATTGTTAATTAAACGCTCACGTCTCGAAAAATATTTCGTGCCGGACAGAATAATTCGGGCCCAACGGACAAATGTGCATCAGACAAATGAAAAAACAAATTTTGATAGTACATTGGTGTAGACAGGATGAAAGTATACAACAGAAATGGCAGTAGGCGAGGCTCTCTTTTTAACACAATATCAATTTTCGACCAGATTTTATATTGTATGGGGTAGCTGCTGTATGATCTTGTGTGATAGGGTGTGATACAACTTGGCCGGCTTATACGTGACGCATGAGCTGATCGGATTTATTTCATAAAATACGGACTACACATTAAATCCTCAATAAATTAGTATGAAACAGGGGAGAGAAATAAACTGACAACGCAGTACATTTGTTGCACTCTGTGGCCGTCCATCACAGAAATATTCGTATTTATGCCGTATCTCCTCAGGATTTATTTCGTGTCTTGTCTCCTTAGCGATACTCTGTACACTTGATGAATCTGGAATTTCGGAAAATGTTTCTTTTTGCATATATCTGGTATAAATTATTCCTCGAATGTGGAAGAGCTATGTCGAAAGTACAAAGTTTAATTACATTCGCTGAAATTTACTATTCTTATGTGATGCCACAGACTTATGTAACCTTGTGGCGCGAGACTACGAAGTCATATGAAGAAATAGAAGTAGTTGTTTAGGCTCATATTCATTGGTAGGACGCTCGGAATCAAAAGTTTGTCTACGAAATAGAGTGTTTACATTTGTATGGCGTATTTTGTCGAATTAACACAAGAGATCGAACATATACAAAGAAAGGCGAATTGAATCGTTACAGTAATGTGAAAGACCAAAAGTGATAGAGACGTGTAGAGAACGAGTAATAATCTGTGACCACCAACTCGAAAGGCACTAAGAAAACGTTTTCTGGCGGAATCTAAAAGTATACTTACACCAGTTTCGTATAACGCGTATGCAGAGATAAAATTTGACCTGGTGCACTGGTGTATACAAGAGGCCCCAAACTTTAAAGGTCAACAATATGCAGATAACAGAGGATCGTAAACTAAATACTTTAAGATAAGAAACTAAGAATCAGTAATGAGTATTTAATTTTTTATTGACATAGGCAACTTACACCTTTTACCAGGTGTAGAAGTATGAAACCGTGATTTCTCTATAGACGGTGCTAGACGTCAGTGTCTGCAGCGCCTTCTGCTTCCTGTAAGGGCTGACGACGAATGTCAACACACAGTGACCCAATTTCCATACATCGGTATGTGTTTCAAACCGCGTAAACATGTCGAGTTTTGTGCCTACAAACTACGATTTGCGGACATCATTAGTTTTCTGTTATCATTGGAAGAAACTCCTGCAGAATCGCATCGAATGTTTGGTGAAGCTTTCGACGAACATGCTCTTGGGAAAACACAGTGTTTCGAGTGGTTCGAAAAATTCAGAAATGTCGATTTTGGAGTGAGAAACAACGAGCGCGGGAAACCACTGAAAAAGTTCGAAGACAACGAATTGCAGGCCCTGTTGGATGAAGATGACACTCAAACTCAATAGGAACTAGCGGAAAAATTGAATGTGACACAGAAAGCCGTTTCTCTTCGGCTGAAAGCTACGGGAAAGGTGCATAAAGAGGGAAAATGTGTTCAGCATAAACTGAATGAAAGACAGCAAGCAAATCGAAAGACCACTTGTGAAATTCTGCTCCCCAGATACAAAAGAAAGTCGTTTATCCGTCGAATAGTGAAAGGTGATGAAAAATGGATATATTTTTAGAATCCTGAGCGTCGTAAATCATGGACGAATCCAGGCAAGCCATCGATATCCACTGAAAGACCATATCGCTTTGGAAAGAAGTCAATGCTCTGTGTTTGGTGGGATCAGAAGGGTGTCATGTATTATGAGCTGCTAAAACCTGGCGAAACCGTTAACACTGATCAGTTTAAATCCAGCGTTACATGAAAAACGACCGGAATATGGAAAAAGGCAACATAATGTTATTTTGTACCACAATAACGCCCCATCACACACAGCAAAACGGAACAGGGAAACGATCGAGGCGTTCAGTTGGGAAATACTAGGGTATGCGGCTTATTGTCCAGACTTGGCTTCGTCTGATCATCATCTGTTTGCATCACTGGGACACGCTCTCGCTGAACAACGCAACTCGAATGAAAATGTACGAAAATGGATCGCTGACTGGTTCGCTTCAAAGGAAGGACTGTTTTTTTGGCGTTGCATTCATAGCCTGCCGGAGAGGCGGGAGAAATGTATAAATAGCAATGGAGATTTTTTTGAATAAAATGTTGCTTATCAGTTTCAAACAACGGACGTGTTTTTATTGCAACCAAATTCCGGTTTCATACTTCTACATCTGGTATCAATAAGAAGTGTCCATGGCATATGTTGAACCTGAGGACCACGTATCGATGGCTTTATTGAACTTTGAGTTTAAAACTATGTGTCCCAGTCTTTGTATACGTTGTTGGTGGTATGTATTTAACTACCGTTTCGCTAGTATTCTGCACTCTACAGTCTTCTAGTATGCATTTCACGGCCAAATTGAAAGGGCGTTATTGACTATTCTCCGATGTGCCACGTCACCACTTCCTCCACTTCTATTGTGGTCGAGAACATTGGCCAGCTACTAGTGACTTGAATGTCTGACTTTCTCACAACTTTCTATCCTTAATGATAAAATTGTCCGTGTTAGGATGATACCTGTCACACAACTTTAACCTTAACGAGTCCGAAGCTAGTTGCTTTCACCTACAAAAAGAGACGTTAATCGTCAACTGAGTATCTCTTTTGACAACACGGTGCTCAGACACCAAAAGCATCCCAGATATCTAGGTGTGGCCTTATACAGAATCTTATCTTTCAACCGTACCACCTGCAAGAGGAAGATACGTGACAGCTACATAGGGAACTTTACCAAAAGCTTTAAGAATTTCATCAGTGAACTTAGTGCACTCTGTAACCGAATACTGCGTACTGGTCTGGTTGATCAGTCGTCATTCCGAAATACTACAATGAGGATGGTAACTGGGTGCTTCCAGTCTACTAATATATGGCTGCCCACACTCGGCTAGACTCCCTTGCAATCTAACGAATACAAGAAAATCATGAACAATCCTCCAGGACATACTCGGACATACTCCAGCTGGCAAGAAATTGGCTACTAAGCCAAAATCCACACTGGCGTCTTGTCAACACCTTGTTGCCAAATGGTTCATACTATGGAATGAAACCAACCTATGATACCAAGGTGACTTAACAAATCCATCAGAAGTTACCAGTGATTTTGTAACTCATCACCATATATGGAAAAACTTAAACAGAATCTGCATGGGACAAGTTATTTGTGCAGAAAGCCTATCCAAGTGGAGAAAACGTCCAACTACAAACTGTGGCTGTGGTGCTCCAAGCCAATCCATCCATCACCTTAATCAAGAAATGTGAACTGAGAGGGAGCAAACCCTGGTTATCCTATGGAGTTCTTTCTTCCAACACATTTGTGCCTTAGTGGATCATTGCAACTAATATGATCATACAAAATTATATTTTATGTGATTTTTCAAATATCTCGGAATATCACGAGTGCCTTACCGAAGTAATGAAAGAATGAGTTAGTCACATGACTCTGTAACGAGCCATTGGAGATGTATAGTCTCTGAGATCAAAACATTCAGTAAAGAGTTCTAATGAATGAGTTTTGTCGACAGAGTATTCTCTCTCTCAGTACCTGGGTCTAAGGTAAGTGAGTAACACAAGCGAGTTAATATGTTGTGAACTTCGAAAGAGTTAAATTAATAACAACCACTATGTGGGTTCAGTCACCTGTCAGAAAGGGTGTTTGTGCTCTGCCTGTAGTGGACAATTCCATTGGCGATCTATGCGAGTTATTACATATGCGTATCTATGGAGTATAGATTAGGGTATAAATGGAACTGTCAGAGCAGCTGCATAGGTTATCATGCCTCTTTTGGAACTCCAGAAGCATGCTGTCTCTGGATCATATCCGACTAGAACATTAACGACGAGGCACGTTGCTCCACCAGCCTGGATGCAGGTTTCAGCAGTTTGCCACATGCGACTAGGTGAATATTAGACTGTCACCCATGTCCCTTCTAAGTAACACAATTCGTAAACTTTTAGGAAACGTTCTCGCACTTCCATACGGGATAACTTTAGATACAGACAGTAGGAGTACACAAATTCCTTCCTGGGGAGGGGGCAGGGATTTATGGAGATGGGAGGGGTGGGAGGCGATGGAGGAATGGATGAGGAAGGCGAAGAGGAGAAGGAGGTGGAGGGGAAGGTAGGAGCGGGTGGGAGGGGCAGGGAGAGGGAGATAGGAGGGAGAAGGGGAGAGGGCGCAGGAGGGGTGGGGAGAAGGAGATGGGAAAAGAGACAGGCAGGGGACAAAGGGGGGAAGAGGGCGAAAGGGGATGGGAGGAGCAGGGAGAGGGGTGGGTGTAAAAGAAGGTGTGGGGGAAAGGAGGCAGTGCAGGGAGAGGGTCCGGGTGGCAGGAAGGAGGGGCAGGAGGGAGAGTGGGGAGGGAAATGGAGTGACAGAAGGGGAGGAGGGGTGGCGATATGCAGAGCATTTGGCTACCCTCTAGCACTAACATTGTAAATGGAACCATTAATATGACCACCTCATGAAAATATTGGATTAAAGTGAGAAGGATGTAAGTGTAGTGGATGCATGTATAATACAGTGTTATGGTTGTATTCCTTGATGGAAAGGACCATAGCTGCAGTATGCATCAGGTTGGCTGCATCTCTGTGTCGAAGTCAGCAAGCAGGTAACATCGATCAGCTACACCTTGTTTCACTGAAACTCACTGTACTGTCATTCTCTTGGGTCTAGTGACAAGGGAACAATGACAGCACAACTGAATGTGTCTTTGAGCTTCGAATGTGTCTTAATTTAAAGGGGCAAGCCCATGTCTGAGACGTGGTGGCTCTGGGCGTAGGAGTGCTCTTTCCCTTGCTGTGGTGATTAAATAATTATTCTAGGTCGACGAGCTCGGTTCTTTCAGCCGATGTTCGATTTTGCAGTGCCACTTGTGTGTCGAAATTTTACGTAGTGTTATCTCAAAGTACCTACTGGTGTAGCACTGCAATGTTTGTGTTTCTGTCTGCCTCGCTCTGAAGCGGTGCGGCAATGCTCGCCTCTTGGTCTGATGTCTGTTACGTTGGTGGTATGCCGCGTTGACTTTCCAATTGGCAAATCGGCCCAGAGCTAAACCTTCTCTGTTCCGGCTCGTCTGGTGGAGCTTTTAAAATATTGAAACATGTACAATAAGTTTATTCAGCTGGGCAGCAGTATTATAGAACCGGAAGAGAGAGCGAATAAAGATGAGGAGGGATATGTGATGCTAGAGGAAGAATTTGACAGCACACTAAAAGATTTAAGTTAGAATATACACTGAATCGCCAAGGAAACTGGCATAAGCATGCGTATTCAAATACAGAGATATGTCAACAGGCAGAATACGGCACTCCGGTCGGCACTGCCTATATAAGGCAAGTGTCTGGTGCAGTAGTTAGATCGGTTACTGCTGCTACAATGACAGGTTATCAAGATTTAAGTGAGTCTGAACGTGGTGTTGTAGTCGGCGCACGAGCGATGGGACACAGCATCTCCGAGGTAGCGATGAAATGGGGACTTTCCCGTACGACCATTTCAAGAGTGCACCGTGAGTATCAGGAATCCGGTAAAACATCAAATTTCCGACATTTCTGCGGCCGGGAAAAGACCCTGCAAGAACGGGACCAACGACGATTGAAGAGAATCTTTCAACGTGACAAGAGTGCAACCCTTCCGCAATTTGCTGCAGATTTCAATGCTGAACCATCAACAACTGTCAGCATGCAACCATTCAATGAAACATCATCGATATGGGGTTTTGGAGCCGAAGGCCCACTCGTGTACCCTTGATGACTGCACGACACAAAGCTTTACGCCTCGCCTGGGCCCGCCAGTACCGACAATGGACTGTGAGTGACTGGAATCATGTTGCCTGGTCGGACGAGTCTCGCTTTGAATTGTATCGAGCGGATGGACATGTACAGGTATGCGGACAACTTCATGGGCCCTGCATGACAACAGGGGACTGTACGGGATGGTGGACGCTCTGTAATAGTGTGGGTTGGGTGCACTTGGAGTGATATGGGACCCCTGATACGTCTAGATACGACTCTGACAGGTGACACGTACGTAAGCATCCTGTCTGATCACCGGAATCCATCCATGTCCATTGTGCATTTCGCCAGACTTGGACAATTCCAGCAGGACAATGCGACACCCCACACATCCAGAATTGTTGTAGAGTGGCTCCAGGAACACTCTTCTGAGTTTAAACACTTCCGCTGGCCAGCAAACTCCCCAGACATTAACATTATTGAGCATTTCTGGGATGCCTCGCAGCGTGCAGTTCAGAGGAGACCTCCACCCTGCGGTACTCTTACGGATTTATGAACAGTCCTATAGAATTCATAGTGGCAGTTCCCTCAAGCACTATTTCAGACTTAGTCGAGTCCCTGCCAAGTTGTGTTGCGGCACTTATGCGTGCTCACGATGGCCCTACACGGTATTAAGCAGGTGTACCAGTTTCTGTGGCTCTCCAGTGTAGAAGGGGAAGAGAGAGCAGATGAAGATGAGGAGGGAGATGTGATACTACAGGAAGAATTTGACAGCACACTGAAAGACTTAAGACAAAACATAAAACTTGTACTCTACCTATTTTTAAAAAAAAATCTTGTAATGTCGTGTGTGACTTACGTTAAATAAATAAATATTAAACTAATGAAAGGATGAATTACTCTGATTACTCTGTACGAAGACCTAGAATCTCCAACATCAAAACAGTCTACAAAGAACACTAACAAACCGCCGAGCTTTGTCGGTAGAGTTCGATCTGGATCTGAGGTAAGTGAGCAACACAAGCGAGTGAACACGTTGTGGGCTCCGAAAGAGTTAAATTAATGACAATGACGGGAGTGAATATGGTGACGAATGTGGATGACAAGCGGCTGGTTCATGTTACACTTAGGGAATCGATCACAGCGATCGGAAATGCTGCAAGTGGCGCGGCAGACTGGCTGTGTGGGAGGGCTGAGCTAAAACAACAGAGCGTCGTTAGCGCCCAGCGCTGCGGGCCGCCGTGGGGCGCCTTTATTTCCCGACAAACACCGCGGGGGAAGCGGATGGAGGGGGGAGGGGGGAGGGGGGAGGGGAGGTCGGGAGGGGGGCGCTCGAGGGCCGCGCGGCGCCGACAACGGCCGATCATTAGCGCCGCGGACAGTGGCGGAGGGTGCGATGCCCTGCCTGGGCCGGCGGCCTTTTGAAACGCAGGAAGGGATCCGCGCCCGGCTTGTCTCTCGCGGCGGGGATCAGCACGCCAGGGGGATTGCAGCCGCAACGCTCATTAGCGAGCAGCAGCGCCGCGATGTAACCCGACAGCCTCCTGCGGCCGACAGCCTCAGCGCGTCACCTCCGTAATTACGGGCGCACCTAGCCGCGCCGGTGGGGGCGGCGTGTCGGCGAGGTACGGCCCGCGGCGGCCCGTGAGCTAACTTCTCACAGTACTAGGTGAGCTTATGTGTGCTGGATTATAAAAAGAAAGAG
Source organism: Schistocerca gregaria (assembly GCF_023897955.1). Classification (NCBI taxonomy): domain Eukaryota; kingdom Metazoa; phylum Arthropoda; class Insecta; order Orthoptera; family Acrididae; genus Schistocerca; species Schistocerca gregaria. Next base: position 1,096,215,123 of record NC_064920.1, read on the forward strand.
GAATGGAGAGGCATTCCAAGAAAACAGCGATCTCAAACTATTAATGAGGCAACACAGCAAGCATACAGTTTAACGCTTTGTACGATTATTGAACTGTCAGCGTCATAAGTCACGGGTGCAAAATACTAATACGAATTCTTTATAGACGAATGCGGAAACTGGTGGAAGTCAGCTTCGGGGAAGATCAGTTTGGATTCTGTAGAACTGTAGGAACCCGCGAGGCAATACTGTCCGTATGACTTATCTTAGAACATAGGTTAAGGAAAGGCATTCTTACCTTTATAGCACTTGTGGACTTAGAGAAAGTCTTCAACAACGTTGACTGGAATACTGTCTTTCAAGTGATGAAGGTAGCAGGGATAAAATATGGGGAGCGAAAGGCTATTTACGATTTATACAGAAACTACGTAGCAGTAATAAGACACGCGTGGTAGCTGCGCGCCCTGAGGCGTCTTGCCACAGTTCGCGCGGCTCCCCCCTTCGGAGGTTCGAGTCCTCCCTCGGGCATGTGTGTGTGTGTTGTCCTTAGCAAGTTAGTTTAAGTTAGATTAAGTAGTGTGTAAGCCTAGGGGCCCATGACCTTAGAAATTTGGTCCCATAGGAACTTACCACAAATTAAACAAGCAGTGAAGTAAACGAAAGACTTTTTTTTTAATTGGCCAACGACTGACAAGAATGGAGGAAAGAGATACAATAAAGAATAATGGGTAGTTTTGAGAGATGAAATAGTGAAGGCAGCAGAGGATCAAGTAGGTAAAAGGACGAGGGCTAATAGAAGAGATATTGAATTTAGTTGATGAAAGGAGAAAATAAAAAATGCAGTAAATGAAGCAGGCAAAAAGGAATACAAACGTCTCAAAAATGAGATCGACAAGAAGTGCAAAGTGGTTAAGCAGGGGTCGCTAGAGGTCAAATGTAAGGATGTAAAGGCGCATATCACTAGGCGTAAGATAGATATAGCCTACAGGAAAATTAAAGAGATTTTTGGAGAAAAGAGAACCAATTGTATGAATATCAAGAGCTCAGATGGATACTCAGTTCTAAGAAAAGAAGGGAAAGCAGAAAGGTGGAAGGAGTATATAGAGGATCTATACACGGGCGATGTTCTTGAGGACAATATTATGGACATGGAAGAGAATGTAGATGAAGATGAAATGCGAGATATGAGCCATTTGAACCATTATTTTGAACAGAGCACTGAAAGACCTAAGTCGAAACAAGGCCCCGGGAGTAGACAACATTCCATGAGAACTACTGACAGCCTTGGGAGAGCCAGGCCTATAAAAACTCTACCATCTAGTGAGCAAAATGTGTGAGACAGGCGAAATACTCTAAGACCTCAAGAAGAATATAATAATTCCAATCCCAAAGAAAGAAGGTGTTGACAGATGTGAAAATCACCGAACTATCAGTTTAGTAAGCCACGGCTGCAAAATACTAACACGAATTCTTTACAGACGAATGGAAAAACTGGTAAAAGCCGACCTCGGGCAAGATCAGTGTGGATTTCTTAGAAATGTTGGAACACGTGAGGAAATACTGATCATACGACTTATCTTAAAAATTGTTCAAATGGCTCTGAGCACTATGGGACTTAACATCTATGGTCATCAGTCCCCAAGAACTTAGAACTACTTAAACCTAACTAACCTAACGACATCACACAACACCCAGTCATCACGAGGCAGAGAAAATCCCTGACCCCGCCGGGAATCGAACCCGGGAACCCGGGCGCGGGAAGTGAGAACGCTACCACACGACCACGAGCCGCGGACTTATTTCCTGAGCATCATGTGGGAAAAGTGAATACCCAGATCTTCCCGTCCAAGCTCTGAGTTCCTTTTATTATGTTGGTCTTTCTAATACTTATGTTCATCTGTCATAGCACCTTTCGGTACTGGCCTGCCCTTTTTTCTAATCGCAATGTAGCCTTTGTTGTTCTGGCTTCCTACTTTAAAATACTTCTAGAAGAGGAGCAAGTCCTTTCGCATAATCTCAGTAGAATCTCGCATGTATCTGATCCAGTCCAGACGTGTTTCCTGTATCTACATATACATGGCTACTCTGGAAATCACACGTAAGTGTGTGCTAGACAGTTCATAGAACAATCTTCACACTAATTCTCCATTATGCCACTCTTCGAACAGCCTGCGGAAAAAACTAACACCTGTATCTTCCCGTGCTAGTTCTGATGTCCCTTATTTTATTATAATGACAGTTTCTATGTGTGTCGGGGTCAACAAAAATTTTCACATTTGGAGGAGAAAGCTGGTGATTGAAATTTCGTGAGAAGATCCCGTCGCAAAGGAAAACGCCTTTATTTTAATGACTTCCACCCGAAATCCTTAGTCAAATATGACACAACTTGTATATTTTCTTTTTTTTGTTGAGTACTGTAGCTCTAATTCTTTTGTTTTAAACTGTACTGTGTCCATGACAGGAGAAGGGCTAGGTCATACTGCACCTGAAGAGGCCTCTTTAGTTAACGTAATCAAAATATAAAAATGGTTCTCTAGCTGAGTTTGCAAATGAGAGAGCTACTGACAGGCGTAAAACTGCGAAGGCGAGTCGTGAATGGTGCCTAGTCAACCTAGCTAGTAAGAGCATTGTCCACGTGAGCCCAGGTCCCGTCTTCGAGTCCTGATCTGGCGCACAGTTTCAACCTTCCAGTGAGTTTCATAATGAAAAACTGTATCACTCACTTTTTTTATGACGTGCGTCGTTTCATCAAATATTCAGTTAGATGTTACAATGTAAAACCAATTGCAGAAAAATACTGCCACCAAATTCTGAAGAAGATGTTTCTGTGGATAGCCAATTCTTTTGCTCTCTACAAAATCTTTCTGACGAAGCTAAAGGCAAAAGAATCATCTTACTGAAAATACAGACTTTTGCTGTTACAATATTTTCTTTTCATTCCTTTTCATCCATAAAGAGTGAAATATTTAGTGCACACTTACAGAAGTGTGTAGCGTTCATTTCTTCGCTGCACTCGCCCCTTCGTAGAGAAGCGCGTCCTTAATGCAGGAAATAAACGTTCAGTTTTCTTTCTTGCAGCAACAGCAACTCGGAAAGTACTTTTTGGATAATTCAGTTTGTGCATGAAGGGGAGAAGGTAATCCGCAAGCTCTACGACGCGGTTCAGAATAGCGCGGAATATCCAGCGAATAGAACGTAATCCGGAGCACAGCGTAATCGGAACAAATTACCGCCCTAAAGCAGAACTAACTGTAGCTCATTTGAGCGGATATTCCTGTTGATTGCGAAACTACTGGAGCTGGGGCAAACATATTTTCGCGGAACAAGTGGTTAATTTAGTTCCGGATAATGAGATTGCATGTATCTCTCATGTAAACATGGGTGCTTCCGAAGACTGTAAAATTTCTTTTCTTCTTCTAGTCGACAGATTGTTCTAAGCTTACGTAGAGACGGTTTTCAGTTACTCTCCCATACTGATTCACAGCAAATACCAACTGTAATTTCACTAAAAGATAAAAATGAGATGAAATCAAACAAATTCAGTGGTATAACTGTCTTGAAGGTGTAACAAAAAATTATACAAGGTGTCAGGGGTTTAGTGCAGGTATTGTATGTGGTACCTTAATATGCACATGCAAAACAGTGTATTTATGTTTTTTCTCTGCATCTAACAGTCTTCCCACAAACACGTCACATAATTTACTGCCTGATGTTTTCTCCACTAAGTGGATCACGCCTATCAGTATAGACTAACCGTTTTGCGTCCACGAATCCACACTTCAACGCCTGACTTAATGCCGAGGGGAAAATAAGCATTGATGACTTGCTTGTTCTTGCCACATGTACTTGGAAGTACTAACTAAACTAAAAACATGCAACTTCTAATAGCTATAATTATTAGTCTGCAGGTGAAGCAGATACTTAAGTAATGATGTTCAGTACACTGTCCTCAGTGAGCAATAACAATATCAGCACTTATACCCGCTGTATAGTAAAAATATACAGAACACGAAATTTTTGTGCTGGTTTGTTGTGACCGTTGATTTGATATTCTACAAGGGAACTTGCGCCGCCACAATATCGTGCTTTGATTACAATGGTTTACACATCTTTCATATCAAAGAATATATTAGATCGCTAGAAAGTCTTTCAGTCAGCATTATGTGGGACAATTATTTTTTTACCTCCAACAATGTGCAACAATTGTTCAGATGTCAATGAGCACAAATGATGCACGTGACCAATACAGTGCTGTGACCCTCTTTCATCACGTCCATTCATCAACCATTGTCATGTATTGGTTATCAGATACGCATTGCAGTTTGCTACTGTTTATTTGCTGCACACGATGTCAGACTTATTTTGTGTCTCTCACATGTACTCAATTCCTTCATATGACGACTGGTTAATAAGACCAGATGTATGTTAAGCAGGCGATGACGCATCATTTAGGTGTTTAAGATAGTGTGTGACGATAACGCCGAAATCAAGAGTGTGTAAAATAAATAAACAGTAATCAGATTTGATTCCATAAGGAAACAGCTGTGTCAGGCGACTGTATTTATTCCAGGTAATTAGGGCACAACAACGAGTCGAAATTATGTGAACTCAATCTCTTGACATTAATAGTCCAGTTGGCGCTATGTGTTTTTAATATTTTATCTTACATTTACGGCACTGAAGATGGTCACACAGTGACCGAAATCCAGATATGCAATAAAAATCATTCCGGCTGATTGCTGTACCTTTTACTGCTGGAAATGAACAGTAATTTATAGTCGAATGGCGGAAATTTCTTTCAAAAAGTTTTACACGACTGCGGTCCCCCACGAAGGAAAAAAAACCATCAAGTTTAGTCGAAGCGATCGTGCTTGATACTTCTCAACAGAAGTGCCATTTCCCACCCACCGATTTGGAAACAAGATGTTTCATGTATTTTTTGCTACTGAAGAATTATGGGCAACCCGTCCATCACTTTGGAAACACACCATCTGACGAGTTCTCAAGGGCACATTGTCTACTGTCAGTTAATATTTTTCTGTTAAAAAATGTGCGTACTTTTCCCCGTTGAATGTACCTTCAATGAAATTAGTCAAAATGCATAACACTGAGCTGTCTGTGAAATGTTATTTATTCTGCTACTAGTTTCGGTCTTAAACCATCTTCAATGGCAGAAAAATTATCGCAGGTTTATCACATGTCATACATGATTTGACGTACGGTGCTACTGAAAACCATGTTGTTGTTGTTGTCTTCAGTCCTGAGACTGGTTTGATGCAGCTCTCCATGCTACTCTATCCTGTGCAAGCTGCTTCATCTCCCAGTACCTACTGCAACCTACATCCTTCTGAATCTGCTTAGTGTACTCATCTCTCGGTCTCCCTCTACGATTTTTACCCTCCACGCTGCCCTCCAATGCTAAATTTGTGATCCCTTGATGCCTCAAAACATGTCCTACCAACCGATCCCTTCTTCTAGTCAAGTTGTGCCACAAACTTCTCTTCTCCCCAATCCTATTCAATACCTCCTCATTAGTTACGTGATCTATCCACCTTATCTTCAGTATTCTTCTGTAGCACCACATTTCGAAAGCTTCTATTCTCTTCTTGTCCAAACTAGTTATCGTCCATGTTTCACTTCCATACATGGCTACACTCCAAACAAATACTTTCAGAAACGACTTCCTGATCCATAAATCTATATTCGATGTTAACAAATTTCTCTTCTTCAGAAACGCTTTCCTTGCCATTGCCAGTCTACATTTTATATCCTCTCTACTTCGACCATCATCAGTTATTTTACTTCCTAAATAGCAAAACTCCTTTACTACTTTAAGTGTCTCATTTCCTAATCTAATTCCCTCAGCATCACCCGATTTAATTTGACTACATTCCATTATCCTCGTTTTGCTTTTGTTAATGTTCATCTTATATCCTCCTTTCAAGACACTGTCCATTCCGTTCAACTGATCTTCCAAGTCCTTTGCCGTCTCTGACAGAATTACAATGTCATCGGCGAACCTCAAAGTTTTTACTTCGTCTCCATGAATTTTAATACCTATCCCGAATTTTTCTTTTGTTTCCTTTACTGCTTGCTCAATATACAGATTGAATAACATCGGGGAGAGGCTACAACCCTGTCTCACTCCTTTCCCAACCACTGCTTCCCTTTCATGCCCCTCGACTCTTATGACTGCCATCTGGTTTCTGCACAAATTATAAATAGCCTTTCGCTCCCTGTATTTTACCCCTGCCACCTTTAGAATTAAAAAAAGAGTATTCCAGTCAACATTGTCAAAAGCTTTCTCTAAGTCTACAAATGCTAGAAACGTAGGTTTGCCCTTCCTTAATCTTTCTTCTAAGATAAGTCGTAAGGTCAGTATTGCCTCACGTGTTCCAACATTTCGGCGGAATCCAAACTGATCCTCCCCGAGGTCTGCATCTACCAGTTTTTCCATTCGTCTGTAAAGAATTCGCGTTAGTATTTTGCAGCCGTGGCTTATTAAACTGATAGTTCGGTAATTTTCACATCTGTCAGCACCTGCTTTCTTTGGGATTGGAATTATTATATTCCTCTTGAAGTCTGAGGGTATTTCGCCTGTCTCATACATCTTGCTCACCAGCTGGTAGAGTTTTCTCACGACTGGTTGTCCCAAGGCCGTCAGTAGTTCTAATGGAATGTTGTCTACTCCGGGGGCCTTGTTTCGACTCAGGTCTTTCAGTGCTCTGTCAAACTCTTCACGCAGTATCGTATCTCCCATTTCGTCTTCATCTACATCCTCTTCCATTTCCATAATATTGTCCTCAAGTACATCGCCCTTGTATAAACCTTCTATATACTCCTTCCACCTTTCTGCCTTCCCTTCTTTGCTTAGAACTGGGCTGCCATCTGAGCTCTTGATATTCATACACTTGGTTCTCTTCTCTCCAAAGGTCTCTTTAATTTTCCTGTAGGCAGTATCTATCTTACCCCTAGTGAGATAAGCTTCTACATCCTTACATTTGTCCTCTAGCCATCCCTGTTTAGCCATTTTGCACTTCCTGTCGATCTCGTTTTTGAGACGTTTGTATTCCTTTTTGCCTGCTTCATTTACTGCATTTTTATATTTTCTCCTTTCATCAATTAAATTCAATATTTCTTCTGTTACCCAAGGATTTCTAGCAGCCCTTGTCTTAGTACCTACTTTATCCTCTGCTGCCTTCACTACTACATCCCTGAGAGCTACCCATTCTTCTTCTACTGTATTTCTTTCCCCTATTCCTGTCAATTGTTCCCTTATGCTCTCCCTGAAACTCTGTACAACCTCTGGTTCTTTCAGTTTATCCAGGTCCCATCTCCTTAATTTCCCACATTTTTGCAGTTTCTTCAGTTTTAATCTACAGGTCATAACCAATAGATTGTGGTCAGAGTCCACATCTGCACCTGGAAATGTCTTACAACTTAAAACCTGGTTCCTAAATCTTTGTCTTACCATTATATAATCTATCTAATACCTTTTAGTATCTCCAGGGTTCTTCCACGTATACAACCTTCTTTCATGATTCTTAAACCAAGTGTTAGCTATGATTAAGTTGTGCTCTGTGCAAAATTCTACTAGGCGGCTTCCTCTTTCATTTCTTAGCCCCAATCCATATTCACCTACTATGTTTCCTTCTCTCCCTTTTCCTACACTCGAATTCCAGTCACCCATTACTATTAAATTTTCGTCTCCCTTCACTATCTGAATAATTTCTTTTATTTCATCGTACATTTCTTCAATTTCTTCATCATCTGCAGAGCTAGTTGGCATATAAACTTGTACTACTGTAGTAGGTGTGGGCTTCGTATCTATCTTGGCCACAATAATGCGTTCACTATGCTGTTTGTAGTAGCTTACCCGCATTCCTATTTTCCTATTCATTATTAAACCTACTCCTGCATTACCCCTATTTGATTTTGTGTTTATAACCCTGTAGTCACCCGACCAGAAGTCTTGTTCCTCCTGCCACCGAACTTCACTAATTCCCACTATATCTAACTTTAACCTATCCATTTCCCTTTTTAAATTTTCTAACCTACCTGCCCGATTAAGGGATCTGACATTCCACGCTCCGATCCGTAGAACGCCAGTTTTCTTTCTCCTGATAACGACATCCTCCTGAGTAGTCCCCGCCCGGAGATCCGAATGGGGGACTATTTTACCTCCGGAATATTTTACCCAAGAGGATGCCATCATCATTTAATCATACAGTAAAGCTGCATGTCCTCGGGAAAAAGTACGGCTGTAGTTTCCCCTTGCTTTCAGCCGTTCGCAGTACCAGCACAGCAAGGCCGTTTTGGTTAATGTTGCAAGGCCAGATCAGTCAATCATCCAGACTGTTGCCCCTGCAACTACTGAAAAGGCTGCTGCCCCTCTTCAGGAACCACACGTTTGTCTGGCCTCTCAACAGATACCCCTCCGTTGTGGTTGCACCTACGGTACGGCCATCTGTATCGCTGAGGCACGCAAGCCTCCCCACCAACGGCAAGGTCCATGGTTTATAACTGCCAATAAAAATGAAAAATTGTAACATAGCCCATTGACCATATTGTTCTTTGGTCAATGGGCCATCATAGTGTAAGCTTGCTACAGTTTTTCATTTCTATTGGAAATTATGGTTTTCAATAGTAACGTATGCCAAAGTATGTGTGACATATCACTACCACTATCACAGACAGCACAGTGGGCTGCAATTCGTACATGCTTTTGACTAGTGCCTAAACAAGATGTTCAACTATCACGTGCTGTTCGATTATGCTGCACGGACATGCGAACCGCTCGCGATTGATGCAGAAAAAGAGGGAAGCGACAGTGGAATACAAAGTGCCCTTCACCACACACCGTTAGTTGGCTTGCGGAGTATAGATGTATATTCTAAAACTGATTGACATCAGCGACATACGGGGTGGCTATAATGAAACTTTTAGACGGGAAACTACACTCATGTTCACAAAAAGCAGGACAGCTTGAACGACTAGAGATAGGGCGTTCATATTCGCAGGACATGTACATTAGTACGCTCTGCAGAAATGATCAGCGTTTGAACCATATCGGTCAGCGCGTTCAAGGCCAAAATCGATATCGCGGAGCACGTTGTCGCTATAAACCGAAGGTTAATGAATCGAACCGTAACGTCAGATCACTTAGTTTGAAAGAAGGCGCATTATTGGCATGAGAGGATGTGATGCATACCTCCGAGAAAATGCAACTCGTGTAGGACGAAGTGTTTCGAAAGTGCAAAGGGTGTGTGCAGAACAGTTCACGGAAGGCCATAGAACACGACGAGATGGGCCAGGCCTCACCACCCAGACCAGCTCCAGGGAAGTTTAACACCTCATCCGAATGGCATTGCAGGACAGATTAGCATCCTTCTCAGCTCTGGTGCAACAGTGGAACAAAGTAACAGATCGTACAATATCAGGGGTGATAGTTCGTCACCGTATGGGTAACTTAGGTGTCGTCCACTTCTCCGTCTACCTTAGACGAACGTGCAAAAATATGTTAGGCGGTAATGGTGTATAGAAGGACGTCACTGGGGGCAGGAATGGCCTCAGGTAGTATTTTGGACGAATTCAGGTTCTGTTTGTTTGAAATGATGGTCGCATTTTGTTTCGCCACAGACAGCTGGAGCGGCATCACAGTGACTGTTTTCACACAAGACACGCAGCGCCAACTCGAGGTCGTCTGGTGAGGGGTGCTATTGGGTGCAACCGCAAATCACAACTGCTGCCTTTCCAGGGCACTGTGAACAGTGTGACATACCTGAATGACAGCCTGTGATCCGCAGCCGTACACCTTCTGCAGAAAACCCCAGATGCCATTTTTCAGGAAGACAATGCATGACCACATGTTGCTGCACGAACACATGCCTTATCGGTGTCGCAGGATGTCAGCCTTTTGCTCTGGCCCGCCAGTTCACCAGCCTTGTCGCCAATCGAAAATGTCTGGGGCATTGTGAAACGATGGGTGCAGCACTGTGACTCAATACCAGCCACCACAGATGAACTTTGGAACCAGGTATATGTAGCGTGAACCACAGAACACCATTGGCGCCTTATACCAGTCGAGTGCATCACGCATGGAACAACTTATCTGCTAATAACTGGAAAATTTGGAAATTTGTGGTAAGGTCCTATGGGACCAAACTGCTGAGGTCATCGGTCCCTAGGCTTCACACTACTAATTAATCTAACTTAAACTAATTTACGCTTAAGACAACAAACACACCCATGCCCGAGGGAGGACTCGAACCTCCGACGGAGGGAGCCGCGCGAACCGTGTCAAGACACCCGAGACCGCGCGGCTACCCCGCGCAGCTGCTAATAATTTCTGCAGAACATACCAATGTACATGTACTGTGAATATGAACATCCTATCTCGTTCACGGTGTTCTTGTTTTTTTTCTGAACAGTAGTCTACTTACCGCGTGAATACCCAACTTTAGAAAAAACGATGTTCACACTGTGCACTGCAGGATATGCGTCGTTAAAATTGTCAGCATCAAGACCTTCCGTTAGGCGCCAGTACTGGTAAGGTGACCTAGGTCTGGAACAGAAGCATCAGTGTGCCTCACAGCTGGAACAGCATGGGCCGAAGTAAGAGTGATTTCAGGTGTGCCACAGGGGAGTGTCGTAGGACCGTTGCTATTCACAATATATATAAATGACCTTGTGGATAACATCGGAAGTTCACTGAGGCTTTTTGCGGACGATGCTGCAGTATAGCGAGAGGTTGTAACAATGGAAAATTATACTGAAATGCAGGAGGAACTGCAACGAATTGACGCATGGTGCAGGGAATGGCAATTGAATCTCAATGTAGACAAGTGTAATGTGCTGCGACTACATAGAAAAGAAGATCCTTAAGATTCTTTACCATTTAGCTACAATATAGCAGGTCGGCAACTGGTAGTAGCTAATTCCATAAATTATCTTGGAGTAGGCGCCGGCCGGGGTAGCCGAGCGGTTCTAGGCGCTACAATTTGGAACTGTGAGACCGCTACGATCGCAGGTTCGAATCCTGCCTCGGGCATCAATGTGTGTGTTGTCCTTAGGTTAGTTAGGTTTAGGGACTTCTAAGTTCTAGGGGACTGATGACCTCAGAAGTTAAGTCCCATAGTGCTCAGAGCCATTTGAACCATTTGGGAATAGGCATTAGGAGTGATTTAAAATGGAATGACCATATAAAATTAATCGTCGGTAAAGCAGATGCCAGACAGAGATTCATTGGAAGAATCCTAAAGAAATGCAATCCGAAAACAAAAGGAAGTAGGTTACAGTACACTTGTTCGCCCACTGCTTGAATATTGCTCAGCAGTGTCGGATCCGTACCAGATAGGATTGATAGAAGTGATAGAGAAGATCCAATGGAGAGCAGCGCGCTTCGTTACAGAATCATTTAATAATCGCGAAAGCGTTAGGGAGATGATAGATAAACTCCAGTCGAAGACGCGAGAGTCGCTCAGTAGCTCGGTACGGGCTTTTGTTGAAGTTTCAAGAACATACCTTCACCGAGGAGTCAAACAGTATTTTGCTCGCTCCTACGTGTATCTCGCGAAGAGACCATGAGGATAAAATCAGAGAGATTAGAGCCCACAAAGAGGCATACCGACAATCCTTATTTCCAAGAACAATACGAGCCTGGAATAGAAGGGAGACCGATAGAGGTACTCCAGGTACCATCCGCACACACCGTTAGGTGGCTTGTGGAGTATGGATGTAGATGTAGATGTAGACAAGGTCAGTAGGGATTTAGTCGTAAAACTGTTTTATAAAAACAACAGCAAAATTCCGCTGCTCTTCGTGAGTATCGACTCACGGCCCACGAGGTGATTCGGTTACTACTTATTACATTTGGAGAAAACAAGTCCTTGGCTGATAGTTCCAAAAAGCATGGACATCAAGTTCTTAATATCTGAACGCATATGCGTTCTGACTGTGGGGTTACGTGAAGGATAGGGTTTATCAAGGGGTCACTAACATGTTAGAGTTTGAAGATGAACGTAGCGAAGGAGATAAACAACATCGCACCTGAGACATTTCGTACAGCAGTAGAGCAATCCCCAGTGCGGTTCAAAGGTGTCGTGGATACAAGTGGTCGTCAGACTGAACAACGTTTGTAGCCTGGAATGTAAATATGGTACGCAACTAACAAATGTTACCATCTCATGTGGAAATTAAAATCTATCTCTTTCGCCGGTCGGAGTGGCAGTGCGCTTCTGGGCGCTACAGTCTGGAGCCGAGCGACCGCTATGGTCGCAGGTTCGAATCCTGCCTCGGGCATGGATGGGTGTGATGTCCTTAGGTTAGTTAGGTTTCAGTAGTTTTAAGTTCTAGGCGACTGATGACCTTAGAAGTTAAGTCGCATGGTGCTCAGAGCCATTTTTGTATCTCTTTCAGTGATTCGCTTGTTATTTTTCCTCCACATCTCTTTAAAAATGTTTCCACAAAGTTTCGTTATCCTACGATCACTCATTTTTATTGGGGCTCTACGAAGCAGCAGAAGTTTACTTATAACCACCGTGTAGAGTTACAATCAAGTAATTCTCTCCGAAGATTTTTTTTTGAAAACGGAATAATCTGCTCCTTTTGCTAATAGCTTGGAATGCTTCGTTGCTCCCGCAACTTGTTGCTAGGGGGGAGGGGGAACAAGTTCTTTCGGTTAATCTATAAGAAATCGTACAAATATCTCGTCAGATCCAGCGGTCTTTCCTCTCTTAATTTCTTTATTCGGCCTTTGTTTGCAATATATTCCACTTACGATAAAAGGTCAGAGAGGATCTATTAATCATTTTGTAACAGAGGACTAAACTTTGTTTTGTCTTTTTGACAAGTAGGAAGGATTGCTTTTAACACCGTGTCATTCATTTTACAGTATCTGCACCCTGACCCCTTGTAATATAATTTCGTCGCCCGCCAGGCAGAAGCGTTATCGGGGCGCAAGTTCCCGTTAACACTCGGCTGCTCAGGCCTTCTTCCGCGCCTCTGTTGAATTGCTTCGCTGACAGACGCATGAATTTAAACGCAGGCCAGCAGCCGCTCCAGCTCGGAGCCGCCACGAAGAGGGGGCATTTATTATTTATGCGACTTTCAAATCGAATATCGACGGCAAAGTTTCGGCAGCTGCGCCACGCTGCGGACGTCATTCCATTAGAATGGCGACCGCCGAACTTGTTCCCTGTCCTGGGAACATCGGCACCCTTATAGAGCGCTTCACGGCCAGCGCGGAAAACTTGTGCGAGATTGGTGTAAGCCAATACAGTAGTTTACGCTGTATGTAATACACGGTGCGCCAAGCCTTTAGATTGAAACTTACACTGCACTGAAAAACTTGAAGATAAAGTAACCTAACATCTTAACTTCTCGGTGGAAAAGAATGATTGGGCGAGAACATTTTCCTTGGGATCCTCCTGTCGTGCAGAGAAAGCCAACTTCCCACTGCGTCAGGTTAGGTGGACTACTGGAACAAATCGGACTGGCTCCATCACACGAGGCAGTGGAAGGGACAGATTGCCGTACGGACGACATAAAAATAAGCATACCTAGTGCAGAGAACCCAGTTAATAATTTTAGAACAAATAAATCACAAGGGCCGGATGGAATCCCAGTTCAATGGCCACTTACCTAGCTTGTATTTATCGTGAATCTCTCGCCCAGCACAAAGTCCCAAGCGACTGGAAAAAAGCGCAAGGATAATCTTGTATATTTTATTGTTGCTGTAGTCTTCAGTCCTGAGATTGGTTTAATGCAGCTCTCCATGCTACTCTAACCTATTCAAGCTTCTTCATCTCCCAGTGCCTACTGCAACCTACATCCTTCTGAATCTGCTTAGTGTATTCATTTCTTGGTCTGCCTCTACGATTTTTACCCTCCACGCTGCCCTCCAATACTAAATTGATGATCCCTTGATGCCTCAGAACATGTCCTACCAACCGATCCCTTCTTCTAGTCAAGTTGTGCCACAAACTTCTCTTTTCCACAATCCTATTCAATACTTCCTCATTAGTTATGTGATCTACCCATCTCATCTTCAGCATTCTTCTATAGCACCACATTTCGAAAGCTTCTATTCTCTTCTTGTCCAAACTATTTATCGTCCATGTTTCACTTCCATACATGGCTACACTCCATACAAATACTTTCAGAAACGACTTCCTGACACTTAAATCTATACTCGATGTTAACAAATTTCTCTTCTTCAGAAACGCTTTCCTTGCCATTGCCAGTCTACATTTTATATCCTCTCTGCTTAGACCATCATCAGTTATTTTGCTCCCCAAATAGCAAAACTCCTTTACTACTTTAAGTGTCTCATTTCCTAATCTAATTCCGTCAGTATAACCCGACTTAATTCGACTACATTCCATTATCCTAGTTTTGCTTTTGTTGATATTCATCTTGTATCCTGCTTTCGTGACACTATCCATTCCGTTCAACTGCTCTTCCAAGTCCTTTGCTGTCTCTGACAGAATTGCAATGTCATTGGCTGAGGCATCGAGGGATCACCAATTTAATATTGGAGGGCAGCGTGGAGGGTAAAAATCGTGGAGGGAGACCAAAAGATGAATGCACTAAGCAGATTCAGAAGGATTTAGGTTGCGGTAGGTACTGGGAGATGAAGAAGCTTGCACAGGATAGAGTAGCATGGAGAGCTGCATGAAACCAGTCTCAGGACTTCAGATCACAACAACAACTACAACAACAACATATACAAGAGTCACCTTGCGCTTTTTTCCAGTTGCTTGAGACTTTGTGCTGGGTGAGAGATTCACGATATATGCAAGCTAGGTCAAGGTGACTCCTGTATATAAGAAGGGTAAAAGAACAGACCCGCAAAATTACGGACCAATATCCCTCACTTCTCTTTGCTGCAGAATGCTTGAACACATTGCCACTTCGAATATGATAAACTTTCTTGAGGCTAAGCAGCTTATGTGCACGAACAGGCATGGTTTTAGAAAGCATCGCGCGTGCGAAAGAGAGCTTGCCCTTTTCTCACGTCGTATACTGCAAACAGTGGATGAAGGGCAACAGGCAGATTCCACATTTCTGGATTTCCAGAGAGCATTTGACACGGTGCCCCATTGCCGGCTGTTAATGAAGGTACGAGTTTATGGAATAAGTTCACAGGCATTTGAGTGGCTCGAAGAATTCGTAAATAATAGAACCCAGTAAGTTGTCTCGACGGCGAGTATTCGTCAGAGACAAGGGTATCGTCTGGGCCGCGCGGGATTAGCCGAGCGGTCTCAGGCGATGCAGTCATGGACTGTGCGGCTGGTCCCGGCGGAGGTTCGAGCCCTCCCTCGGGCATGGGTGTGTGTGTTTGTCCTTTGGGTAATTTAGATTAAGTAGTATGTAAGCTTAGGGACTGGCGACCTTCGCAGTTAAGTCCCATAAGATTTCACACACATTTGAATTTTTTTTTTTTTTTTTTTTTTTGGTATCGTCTGGAGTTCCCCAGCGAAGTGTGATAGGACTGCTGTTGTTCTCTATAGACTTAAGCGATGTGGGGGAGAGGGTGGGGAGGAGTCTGTGGTTGTTTGCTCGTGATGTCGTGGTGTACGATAAGGTGCCGAAGTTGAGTGACTGTAGGAAGATACAAGATGACTTAGACACAATTCCCAGTTGGTGTTATGAATGGCAGCTAGCCCTAAATGTGGAAAAATGTAAGTTAATGCCTGTGAGTAAAAACAACGAACCTGTAACGTTCGAATAGATTATTACTAGTCTTCGGCTAGACACAGGCAAATCGTTTAAATATCTGAGCATAAAGTTACAAAGCGATATGAGGTGGAACGAACATGTGAAAACTGTCGTAAGGAAGGTAATTGATCGATTTCGCGTTATTGGGAGAATTTTAGGAAAAAGTGCTTCACATGTAAAGGAAACCGCATATAGCACACTGGTGCGACCTGTTCTTGAGGAATGCTTGAGTGTTTGGGATCCGTACCAGTCCGGATTGAAGGAAGACATCGAAGCAATTCAGAGGACGGCTGCTAGACTTGTTACCGGTTGGTTGGAACAACGCGAAAATGTTACGGAGATGCTTCGGGAATTCAAATGGGAATCCCTGGAGGGAAGGTGGCATTCTTTTCGAGAAACGCTATAGAAAAAATTTAGAGAACCGTCATTTGAAGCTGACTGCCGAACGATTCTGCTCCCGCCAACATACATCGCGCGTAAGTACCACGAAGATATGATAACAGAAATTAGGGCTCGTACAGAGGCGTACAGACAGTCGTGTCCCTCGCACTATTTGAAAGTGGAACAGGAGGGGAAATGAGCAGTAGTGGTGCAAGGTACTCTCCGCTACGCACCTTACGGTGGCTTGCGGAGTGTCTGTGTAGATGTAGATGTAGGAGTAGAAAAGCCAGTGTGTGTTAATGAGCAAACAGTTACGGTGCACTGTGGACAACATTTGGACGATTTCCCACGGGGAGAAATCATTGGGAAACTAGAAGGAGGATGAAGAGTGATGAATGTAGGCCAGGAGTTTTGTATTGCTTACAGCATTCTTTCACGTGCACGGGGGAGCGTTTCGAACGACAGACAACGCTACCCGAAGGAGAGGAGTAGGCGGTCAACTACGGTCAACTGTAGCAGCAGATTTACCGCTGAACTATGCAACAGCCACCGACGCCAAACAGTGGGTGCAATGGCAGTCACATTTGAGGACTGCAAGTCACGCAGTCTCATCCTGAATGACACGGTGACAGCACTGGGACGGTCCGTTCACACGGCTAACAGTACGTTGTGTTCCGTTGACACCCGCACATCAACGACAGCGTTTGATATCAATTGTTCAAAGACAGTCCTAATCGCATTTATTATTATTATACCGCCAACCGGTTTCAACCCGACGTAGGGGTCACCTTCTGGGCGTTTACACCATTGGTCGACTGCTGGTGGTGTCACTCCTGTCTACATAACGACAGGCATAGTTTCCTGCCATTATGTAGACAGGAGTGACTCCACCAGAAGTCGACCAATGGTGTAAACGCCCAGAAGGTGACCCCTACGTCGAGTTGAAACCAGTTGGCGGTTTAATAATAATAAATGCGATTAGGACTGTTTTTGAATAACTGATTAATCATACTAAAATTTCCATTAGGTACACGCGGTTTAATTTTTCACTGTCATTAAGGTCGATAAGTGAGGAGGAGGTTACACGTTCCAGTATAAGAAAGCGCGCGAGATTGTTGATGCTGAGGGAAACACCCTCCCTGCAGAACTTCGATGGCGCTATTGCGAAATACTGGCGTCGAGAGAAAACAGTCCTACATGTTCTTAACCCTTCAGGTTAAGAAAATGATGTTTTGTATGTAACCTAAAGCACGTAACTGAGGACAGGGTTTAAGAAAAATGTTCAAATGAGTGTGAAATCTTATGGGACTTAACTGCTAAGGTCATCAGTCCCTAAGCTTACACACTACTTAACCTAAATTATCCTAAGGACAAACACACACACCCAGGCCCGAAGGAGGACTCGAACCTGTGTAAGTGGTGAGACCTGATCAGCATCGTATTCTAGGCCTTCCGTGAACCATTTTGCACACATCCGTTGCACTGCCGAAACACTTCCTCCCACACGGGCAATTTCCCATATGGATGCATCACATTCTCTCACGCCAATAATGCGCCCTCTTCCACACTCACTGATATGACAATGAGACAACTCGCTCCGCGATATAGATGTTGATCTTGAACCCGCTTGCCGACATGGTTCGGACGCTGACCATTTCTGCGAAATGTACTAGTCTACGTGTCCTGTGAATGTGGACGTCCTATCTCTAGTGGTTCAAGGTGTTCCGTTTTTTCTGAACACGAGTGTATTTTTGCCAGCTACTTCTTTAACTATTGATTACAACTGCTGATAAAAATTTAAGAAGTGCTCAACTGCATGTGTTAGCTGACACCACTATTGTAAAATGTGCCAAAAGACGCTTCTATCAAACAGAAGTAAATAATTTTCTGAACAATATTTAACGACAATTTGTTGTCATTTATCGCGAGCGCACTTGCGCAGGATGCTGGTTTATTTACTTATAAACAACTTTTTATTTGAAACTTCCTGGGAGATTAAAACTGTCTGCCGGACCGAGACTCGCACTCGGGACCTTTGCCTTTCGCAGGCAAGTGCTCTACCATCTGAGCTACCCAAGCACGACTCATGCTCCGTCCTCACAGTTTACTTCTGCCAGTACCTCATCTCCCACCTTCCAAACTTTACAGAAGCTCTCCTGCGAACCTTGCAGAACTAGCACTCCTGAAAGACCCGGCCGGTGTGGCCGAGCATTTCTATGCGCTTCAGTCTGGAACCGCGCGACCGCTACAATCGCAGGTTCGAATCCTGCCTCGGGCATCGATGTGTGTGTTGTCCTTAGGTTAGTTAAGTAGTTATACGTTCTAGGGGACTGATGACCTAAGATGTTACGTCCCATAGTGCTCAGAGATATTTGAACCAACTCCTGAAAGAAAGGACATTGCGGAGACATGGCTTAGCCACAGCCTGGGGGATGTTTCCAGGATGAATCGTCTCTCCACTGCAGAGTGAAAATCTCATTCTGGAAACTTTTTTATTTATTTATTGTGCATGCTCTGGGTGTTACCGAATGTTTATAACATTTCTTCATTTAAATACTGTTGTAATATATTAGTTTAGTGCCAGAAGTGGTCAAGTTGAGTCAAATCCTGTCTGTCGAACATACGAACGATGTATTTTTGGTGGAGACGGCCTTAAGCGTATGGAGAAGAAGACTGTTGTAGAACACGGCTGAAGTCAAGTGGAGATGGACACTTTTCGATTGAAGAGCTTAAGGGAGTAACACTGGACGCCTTTACGTTCGTTCTTGAAGAAGGTTTGTGATATCGTGTGTCATTTGGTCGTGTAGGTGACACGTTTTGGGAGGTGAACAGCCGTTACAATATTTTAACTTCTGAAGGGATTTAGTTTTCACAGGGTTTGAATGTGCACCAATGCAGAACTCTTTTTCCGACCGATTTACGGAGTGGAGAATAGAGAGAGTATAAGTTTCTATTCGTTATCTCTCGTCTCTTATAGTGAAAACTGTCGTGCTGAACTCTGAATTAATTTGAGCTGGCGAATATTTGGTGTATTGTGATCATGAAATGGACTTAATTTTTCACGCGTCTTGGATGACTACTTAGCTTCGAGACTCTGCTACTATTCTCGTAACATTATCAACGCTAGTTTATCGCATTTGATAAGCATGTTTTCTGTCTGTATTTTAGTTGGATAGCGCAAGACCAATTTTTGTTTATTCGAGATGTACTTTAGCGAATATACGTTGTTCAACATAATTCTGTGTGGTGTCACCGCCAGACAGCACGCTTGCTAGGTGGTAGCCTTTAAATCGGCCGCGGTCCGTCAGTATACGTCGGACCCGCGTGTCACCACTATCAGTGTTTGCAGACGGAGCGCCGCCACACGGCGGGTCTAGAGAGACTTCCTAGCACTCGCCCCAATTGTACAGCCTACTTTGCTAGCGATGGTTCACTGACTACTACGCTCTCATTTGCCGAGACGATAGTTAGCATAGCCTTCAGCTACGTTATTTGCTACGACCTAGCAAGGCGCCAGTATCCGTACTATTGATTTTTGAATCATGTACCATAAAGAGCGATGTTCGTCATTAATGGATTAAAGTTAAGTATTCCACCAACTACGTCCGTTTTTCTCAATTCTTATTCCCTTGTCATGTTCCAGACCTCACGCCAGCCTGCGTGAGCTAAATCGCGTGCATTTCGGCCTCCTGTAGTAACGGTGTTGGCTCTCCTGCCAACCACAACATTCTGCATGTCGTCTATACCAATTACAGACGTTAGAGTAGAACACTTTTTTTGAAATTATTCATTTAGCTTTTATATTTCCGTTTATTTTATTAATTCCCAATGCTAGACAATGCATGGACTACATGACTGCAGGATAACAGTTTCAGGTTATTATTAGCAGTGAGCTAGCTCCTGGGCCTGAAAGCAGATGTGTGCGGCTCGATCCTGCGACATTATCGAGGTATTTCTTTTAAACGAAGCCGTGCATGGCCAGTTGTCTAAAGTGCGAGCAAGATCAGGTAAATTCGCAATTGATTTACTCGTATGGAATACTGGTTAGCGACCAAATACTCAGCGGAATAAGCGTCAGTTGAAGTCGCAATTTGTAGAAATGTAAATCCATGGAAATGGAACAGAAAAACAATAGGTAGTGTACTGTAAAATAATAAAATAGTATCAGGTTACCTTCCATTCCTAAGGCATTTGCACGCAGCGACTGTTATTTTGACTTGCAAATACTAGATTTCAGCTATCAGTCGTCCTTTTGAAATTTTGATGGCAGATCTAGATTTCCGCTAGAAACTAGCCATTGTCAATGCACTATCATTTTTGATCAATGCATGTAAGGCCTGTTGGTTCAGCTTCAACCACAATTCATTGAATACTGAATGAACTGTGGATGAAGCCAGACCAACAGGTTATTTAGTTCTATGTGAAAATTTTAACTAAGCTATGTTTCTAGTTGCTACTAAATGTTAAATAATATTCATTCATTTTTGTTTTGATGCAGGTCCATCTAGTAATCAATGCATGAAGTCAACTGTTCTACTGACATGGTTACTAATGGCTGTTGCTCTTGTTATGTGTGCAAGAATACGATTTAAACATGATGACATGCACTGTATCACTCTGATGCAGATGTCCGTGCAACTTGAACAACAGTCACCCTAATTGCTAGATCGCATCATCAGGTTCTAGCCCATGACCAACGAAGTCGCCGGATTCAGTCGCAAGTTTTTTTTACTAGATTCTTTCATGAAATCTTGCGAGTACGAAACCCAATCACAAACTGAAGAAGAGCCCCTCTCGTAGTTTCTCAACTGAAGATCCGCACTTATCTGCCGTCTTCCACCAGTAGAGCTGGCAACCTCTGAAAAACCTCAGGACCGCCTAGAATCCATCATCGCCAGGGTAGCGGTGTTTCCACACCGCCCTCAGGTAGTGTCAAGAGTGCACGACGGTTTTTTCCGGTCAAGGAGACCGCGGTAGAAGGGCAAAGCACTTTAAACAGTTCGATGGCGCGTGCTCGGCCTTCGTTATTATTCCATCGAATTTTCTTAGACCGTTGACCTGTTAGCATGTCGAATGCTGCTACACGTGGAAGCTGTCGTCAGGGTATGAAAAAAGTCCAGATAAGAGCGAGCAGGACTCGCGCACAGAGGGGTCCGTATATATATATATATATATATATATATATATATATATATATATATATATATATATATATATATATATATATATATATATATATATATATATAGGGTGTTTAAAAAATGACCGGTATATTTGAAATGGCAATAAAAACTAAACGAGCAGCGATAGAAATATTCCGTTTGTTGCAATATGCTTGGGACAACAGTACATTTTCAAGTGGACAAACTTTCGAAATTACAGTAATTACAATTTTCAACAACAGATGGCGCTGCAAGTGATGTGAAAGATACAGAAGACAACGCAGTCTGTGGGTGCGCCATTCTGTATGTCGACTTTCTGCTGTAAGCGTGTGCTGTTCACAACGTGCAAGTGTGCTGTGGACAACATGGTTTGTTCCTTAGAACAGAGGATTTTTCTGGTGTGGGAATTCCACCGCCTAGAACACAGTGTTGTTGCAACAAGACGAAGTTTTCAACAAAGGTTTAATGTAACCAAAGGACGGAAAAGCGATACAATAAAGGATCTGTTTGAAAAAATTCAACGGACTGGGAATGTGACGGATGAACGTGCTGGAAAGGTAGGGCGACCGCGTACGGCAACCACAGAGGGCAATGCGCAGCTAGTGCAGCAGGTGATCCAATAGTGGTCTCGGGTTTCCGTTCGCCGTGTTGCAGCTGCGGTCCAAATGACGCCAACGTCCATGTATCGTCTCATGCGCCAGAGTTTACACCTCTATCCATACAAAATTCAAATGCGGCAAGCCCTCAGTGCCGCTACCATTGCTGCACGAGAGACATTAGCTAACGATATAGTGCACAGGATTGATGACGGCGATATGCATGTGGGCAGCATTTGGTTTACTGACGAAGCTTATTTTTACCTGGACGGCTTCGTCAATAAACAGAACTGGCGCATATGGCCCCATGTTGCAGTCCCATCGTCCCTGCATCCTCAAAAAGTACTGGTCTGGGCCGCCATTTCTTCCAAAGGAATGATTGGCCCATTTTTCAGATGCGAAACGATTACTGCATCACATTCTTCGTGAATTTGTGGCGGTACAAACTGCCTTAGACGACACTGCGAACACCTCGTGGTTTATGCAAGATGGTGCCCGGCCACATCGCACGGCCGACGTCTTTAATTTCCTGAATGAATATTTCGATGATCGTGTGATTGCTTTGGGCTATCCGAAACATACAGGAGGCGGCGTGGATTGGCCTCCCTATTCGCCAGACATGAACCCCTGTGACTTCTTTCTGTGGGGACACTTGAAAGACCAGGTGCACCGCCAGAATCCAGAAACAATTGAACAGCTGAAGCAGTACATCTCATCTGCATGTGAAGCTATTCCGCCAGACACGTTGTCAAAGGTTTCGGGTAATTTCATTCAGAGACTACGCCATATTATTGCTACGCATGGTGGATATGTGGAAAATATCGTACTATAGAGTTTCCCAGACCGCAGCGCCGTCTGTTGTTGACAACTGTAACTACTGTAATTTCGAAAGTTTGTCTGCCTGAAAATGTACTGTTGTCCCGAGCATATTGCAACAAACGGTGTATTTCTATCGCTGCTCGTTTAGTTTGTATTGCCGTTTCAAATATACCGGTCATTTTTGAAACACCCTGTATATATATATATATATATATATCCTGTAAGGGTTCCGTTTTTACATAAAAATAAGCTGCTATCTCCAAATCTCTCATCTCACATTCATCCCAGCAATACTGTTCTCAGAATCGTGTCCAAAGTGAACTTCAGTAGCTTTACCCTAGATACCATTGCTGGTGTCTCTGTTTTTAGCCGAGCGGTTCTAGGCGCTTCAGTCTACCTCGAGCATGGATGTGTGTGATGTTCTTAGGTTAGTTAGGTTAAAGTAGTTCTAAGTTCTAGGGGACTGATGACCTCAGATGTTAAGTCCCATAGTGCTCAGAGCCATCTTTGTTTTTGTCTACCGCGGAATAAACTACACAGACCTATCGGGGTAATGGAGAATATCCACCTTTTGGTATCGGTTCTACGGCGCGACGTGTTAATTCGAACCTGTAATTCTTTTTATCAACGTAGCTTTCTGCACCATTCCTATTATTTGATTGAGGGTTACGGTTAGAAATAACTGTGTCCACTTTACATTGACTCTTTACTCGACAAAGAGAGAGAGAGAGTCGTTGCAGTGATCAGCCCACTGTGTTAGCGCTTCAGATCCCCGTCCGACCATACTGATTTACGTTTTCCGCGGTTCTCCTAAATCACTTGATGCGAATGCTGGGTTGGCTCCCTTGAAGAGCGCACGGCCGAATTTCTTCCCTCTTCTCCCTCCCACTCCGAGGTTATGTGGCCGACTTGATATTACTAACTCAAGCCCGAATTATCCTCTTTATTCCATTCCATGATAGGCTGATTGGTACAGCAACTTGTTTACATAATTGTGTAAAGAGATAGGCTCGGCAGCAAAGTTATTTTTATTACAGATTATGCGTTTCGCCTGTATAATGCTTCCTAAGCTTTTTCTAAAAGCAAGGATGTAATGATATAAAATTACAAATTAAGGACCATGGTTCTTAGCTGCACTAAATTTTAATAAATTATTTTAAAAAATTAAAAAAAATTAACACTCTTCAAAGGCTGGGACGGCAATTAGTCAGAGCGATGCTGAAGACCGTCCATCGGAAGAAACGTCGAAGAAGATAAACTGGAACAAAACTAAACTTAAAAGGAAAAAATTAGGGAAAATTTATGAGGGGGGGGGGGGGGGGCGGAAGGGTAACATGCAATAGCCATCAGATCAAGCGCAGAGTAGACCCGCATATACTTGGAATTAACCTATAGAGCAGTTGATTAAACGGAGCAGTAGACGGCGGCATTTACGGCACTAGTGGGGAAGGGGGGGGGGGGGGGGATACCTCAGCAGAAGGCACTACTGTCGGTAAAACTTAAACTAATCCAGGCGTAAGACGATAAAAAGTTGCTGCAGGCAATAAGTAAAAGTCATTAGGTAGTATTTTAACTAACAATGCATGACAACGCAAAGTATAAAAATTAAGAATGGTCAGAAGTGAACCCGAACTTAAAGAATGAGAAATAATATAAAAGCTAATGTTTACATATAAACAATAAAAGATTCCATAATGCTAAGATGAGTGTACAGAAAACATAAACAAAATATCTACCAGTTTTTCCATTCGTCTGTAAAGAATTCGCGTTAGTATTTTGCAGCTGCGACTTATTAAACTGATAGTTCGGTAATTTTCACATCTGTCAACACCTGCTTTCTTTGGGATTGGAATTATTATATTCTTCTTGAAGTATGAGGGTATTTCGCCTGTCTCATACATCTTGCTCACCAGCTGGTAGAGTTTTGTCATGACTGGCTCTCCCAAGACAGTCAGTAGTTCTAATGGAATGTTGTCTACTCCGGGGGCCTTGTTTCGACTCAGGTCTTTCAGTGCTCTGTCAAACTCTTCACGCAGTATCTTATCTCCCATTTCGTCTTCATCTACATCCTCTTCCATTTCCATATTATTGTCCTCAAGTACATCGCCCTTGTATAAACCTTCTATATACTCCTTCCACCTTTCTGCCTTCCCTTCTTTGCTTAGAACTGGGTTGCCATCTGACCTCTTGATATTCATACACGTGGTTCTCTTCTCTCCAAAGGTCTCTTTAATTTTCCTGTAGGCAGTATCTATCTTACCCCTAATGAGATAAGCTTCTACATCCTTACATTTGTCCTCTAGCCATCCCTGCTTAGCCATTTTGCACTTCCTGTCGATCTCATTTGTGAGACGTTTGTATCCCTTTTTGCCTGCTTCATTTACTGCATTTTTGTATTTTCTCCTTTCATCAATTAAATTCAATATTTCTACTGTTACCCAAGGATTTCTAGCAGCCCTCGTCTTTTTACCTACTTTATCCTCTGCTGCCTTCACTACTTCATGCCTCAGAGCTACCCATTCTTCTTCTACTGTGTTTCTTTCCCCCATTCCTGTCAATTGTTCCCTTATGCTCTCCTTGAAACTCTGTACAACCTCTGGTTCTTTCAGATCCCATGTCCTTAAATTCCCACCTTTTTGTAGTTTCTTCAGTTTTAACCTACAGGTCATAACCAATTGATTGTGGTCAGAGTCCACATCTGCCCCTGGAAATGTCCTACAATTTAAAACCCGATTCCTAAATCTCTGTCTTACCATTATATAATCTATCTGATACCTTTTAGTATCTCCAGGATTCTTCCATGTATACAGCCTTCTTTTATGAGTCTTGAACCAAGTGTTAGCTATGATTAAGTTATGCTATGTGCAAAATTCTACCAGACGGCTTCCTCTTTCATTTCTTAGCCTCAATCCATATTCACCTACTATGTTTCCTTCTCTCCCTTTTGCTACTGACGAATTCCAGTCACCCATGACTATTAAATTTTCGTCTCCCTTCACCACCTGAATAATTTCTTTTATCTCATCATACATTTCATCAATTTCTTCGTCATCTGCAGAGCTAGTTGGCATATAAACTTGTACTACTGTAGTAGGCCTGGGCTTCGTGTCTATCTTGGCCACAATAATGCGTTCACTATGCTGTTTGTAGTAGCTTACCCGCACTCCTATTTTTTTTAGTCATTATTAAACCTACTCCTGCATTACCCCTATTTGATTTTGTATTTATAACCCTGTATTCACCTGACCATAAGTCTTGTTCCTCCTGCCACCGAACTTCACTAATTCCCACTATATCTAACTTTAACCTATCCATTTCCCTTTTTAAATTTTATGACCTACCTGCCCTATTAAGGGATCTGACATTCCACGCTCCGATCCGTAGAACGCCAGTTTTCTTTCTCCTGATAACGACATCCTCTTGAGTAGTCCTCGCCCGGAGATCCGAATGGGGGACTATTTTACCTCCGGAATATTTTACCCAAGAGGACGCCATCATCATTTAATCATACAGTAAAGCTGCATGTCCTCGGGAAAAATTATGGTTGTAGTTTCCCCTTGCTTTCAGCCGTTCGCAGTACCAGCACAGCAAGGCCGTTTTGGTTAATGTTGCAAGGCCAGATCAGTCAATCATCCAGACTGTAGCCCCTGCAACTACTGAAAAGGCTGCTGCCCCTCTTCAGGAACCACACGTTTGTCTGGCCTCTCAACAGATACCCCTCCGTTGTGGTTGCACCTACGGTACGGCCATCTGTATCGCTGAGGCACGCAAGCCTCCCCACCAACGGCAAGGTCCATGGTTCATGGGGGGGAGGAAGCCCTAACCGGGAGAAAAACGTTATTTGTAATAAAAATAACTTTGGAACCGAGCTTTACGTAATAAAATTATTATTCTTTGGATTGACTGTGGCCCCACTCACTCGAGCCCTAGGTAGGAAAATAACCTATGGTAAATCTAATAGCTCTTACGCGTGCAGGAAAAGAAGTAGTTTGCTAACATTAACCAAGGAGAGATTAACCATCATTGGTAGCAATGACGAGGTTCACTACACCGCTTTGTTTAAAACCTGACGCAGTTACGAAAGGAGACAGAAATTTATTGCTTAGCATTCCCGTCGAAATAATGTTTGGCAGTCTGCCAGGGATTACTGCACATCCTAAAATAAACATCACTTGATGTTTCAGGAGAAAAGTGTTCAGGCCCACGTTGTCTGTTGACTGACAGAGACCGCCGACAGTTGAGGAGGGTCGTAATGTATAATAGGCAGACACCTATCCAGGCGATCACACAGGAATTCCAAACTGCATCAGGATCCACTGCAAGTACTATGACAGTTAGGCAGGAAGTGAGAAAACTTGGATTTCATGGTCGAGCGGCTGGAATGACGAATCACGGTACACAATGTGGCGATCCGATGGCAGGATGTGGGTGTAGCGAATGTCCGGTGAACGTCATCTGCCAGCGTGTGTAGTGCCAACAGTGAAATGCAGAGG
Organism: Schistocerca gregaria; assembly: GCF_023897955.1. Classification (NCBI taxonomy): domain Eukaryota; kingdom Metazoa; phylum Arthropoda; class Insecta; order Orthoptera; family Acrididae; genus Schistocerca; species Schistocerca gregaria. The sequence goes on from NC_064920.1 coordinate 1,096,242,273, forward strand.
CGGTGGTGTTATGGTTCAATTGTCTCTGAGCACTATGGGACTTAACATCTGAGGTCATCAATCCCCTAGAACTTAGGACTACTTAAACCTAACTAACCTAAGGACATCACACACACCCTTGCCCGAGGCAGGATTCGAACCAGCGACCGTAGCAGCCACGCGGTTCCGGACTGAAGCGCCTAGAACCGCACGGCCACCACGGTCGGCGGTGGTGTTACGGTGTGGTCGGAATTTTGTGAAGGTGGCTTTCACCCCTTATTGTTTTGAGTGGAACTATCACAGCACAGGCCTACACTGATGTTTTAAGCACCGTCTTGCTTGCCACTGTTGAAGAGCGATTCGGGGATGGCGACTGCATCTTTCATCACGATAGAGCATGTGTTCATAAGGCCTGTGACAGACCGGTAATGGACTGGCCTGTATATGAAACCTGTAGAACACCTTCTGGATGTTTTGGAACGCCGACTTCGCGCCAGGCCTCACCGACCGACATCGATACCTCTCCTCAGTGCTGCAGTCACTGAAGAATGGGCTTCCATTCCTCAAAAAACCTTCCAGAAACTGATTGAACGTATGCCTGAGAGAGTGGAAGCTGTGATCAAGGCTAAGGATGGGCCAACACCATATTGAATTCCAGCATTACCGATGGGGGAAGGGGGCGGCGACATGAACTTGTAAGTCATTTTCAGTCAGGTGTCCGGATACTTTTGATCACATAGTGTATCTCTGTATTTGAATACGCATGTCTATACCAGTTTCTTTGGCGCTTCTCTGTAGACAATCTTTTTTCACTCGCTCTGTTTGCGAGTGAAAGGAAATCACAAGTAGTGGTATATGATTCAAATGGCTCTGATCACTATGGGACTTAACATCTATGGTCATCAGTCCCCTAGACCTTAGAACAACTTAAACCTAACTAACCTAAGGACAACACACAACACCCAGCCATCACGAGGCAGAGAAAATCCCTGACCCCGCCGGGAATCGAACCCGGGAACCCGGGCGCGGGAAGCGGGACCGCTACCGCACGACCACGAGGTGCGGGCCAAGTAGTGGTATAGCGTACCTTCCACCAAGCACCGTATTGTGGAGTGTGGAGTATGTGAGTAGATGTATATGTGAACTGTTGTTTGTGTAAACGAAGATATCGATACCCTGTGGTATGTAGGATTCCTGGCTCGATTACATTACAGCTTCCATCACTGCCTTGGAAACCCCTTTGGAGTGTTTCAGAATGAGAAATACGTCCCGCGTGAGGAAGAATCGCACTGGTTGGAAGGAGGAAGCAAACGGGAGGCAGTCTCCGCTTTTTTTTTTCGCGTCACGGCTGTCGTGGACGGGGACAGGAGGCAAGTGCGGGAATGTGTGGCCCCCACGCCGTGGCGTTCCGTTTGCCAGTGGTAAGCCGGCGATCGATAGCGAGGGGGCACAACCCCACAGAGCACGGCACAGCACAGCACAGCGCTCGCACACCGAGCGACGCGACGCCGCAGCGACAGCGCACAGCCCACAGCAAGTAGTCAGTGGCGCCTCGCTTCGCACGCACCTCACGCACGGCGGGGCACGCACTACGTATCCACGGGGCCATAGCCCGTGCTGTGCCGTATTTCCTATCAACACTACCGTCTACGCTGACGGGCCGAAACAATGTATCCAGCTGTCCAGCCCGGGACAGAATGTAGGCTAGTGACGCGGCGAGGAAAGTATACAAGGGTGCCCCGGAGGAATGGCCAGTATTCCGGGATATGACAGGAATGATCATTTTAAAGAAATAACTTAATATGCCTTACGCCGAATTGCGTTTGAGGTGGAACACACTTCACGTGCATCGTCATTTATTTTCACACATGGTCAGATTTACTCATCTGCAACATTACAATATACATCTTGGGTACTAATAACAGCTTCAGCTGTGTTTTGGTCCTTTATTACCGTACCACTACTGGTTTCGTGACAAGGGAAAGAAGGCAGAAAACAAGAAACCAGAAGCCCTGAGAGGAAAGAGGACCTCAGGTAGAGATCTGAAGCCTTCTGGTGGCGCGACGTAAGAAAAACCGTTAGATTGAGCTTTAAACTGCAAAAATATTAAACAAAGAAAATTTTGTAGAAAACTGTTTAACTATTTCTGAGAAAAACAACAGAAAAGCTAAATCTATATAATTCAAGGAACTTAACAGTAAACGTGTTACTTTGATGCAAAGTATGCTTCAAAATTTCACTGCCGCATCTTCAGAATTGTGGGTTTGGTGCATCTTTTCACAGTGTTTTCTCCAATAACGTGCCCCCTTAACACACAGTGGGTCACTGATACGTGTAGAAAGTAGACGTGTGTTGGTCGTAGGACTACACCGCACCATTTCAACAGTGTGTTGCTGTTCCTGCACAGGTTGTTGGACTACATGTTCAGAAGAAAGATGGGAACTTGATAGAATCGTGTTTCACGTAATATGCTGCCACGTAAACCCGCTACGGTCAGGAATTCGACGTGTCGGAAAGCGCCGATTGTATTCTTCGACAGCAGAATGAGCACTAAAGTCGCAAAAGCCGTAAACAAACACCATATCTGCTTATACGTATGCAGCTCGTGGTCTCTCGGTAGCGTTCTCGCTTCCCGAGCACGGGGTCCCGGGTTCGATTCCCGGCGGGGTTAGGGGTTTTCACCTGCCTCGACATGACTGCGTTTTGTTGTGTCGTCTTCATCAGCATCATTTATCCCCATTACGGTCGGAGGAAGGCAATGGCAAACCACCTCCACAAGAACCTTGCCTAGCCTCCCGCATCGTCCCCTACGCTCTGTTACGGAGTATGGGACTTAATCATCATCATTCTTCACTAGCATAGATGTGTGGCATTTTAGCCAGCACGTGTACAAACAGTTAACAGATGCTTCTCTCTGGTACGTCCTCAGTCCCTCGCTCTACTTAATCACAACTAACAGGCCCGTTCAACGGGATAATTTAATGGTTGAATGACATCCTGAACAAATAGGTTGAAAGGATCTAGGCAGGTTGGACTACAATAAAAAAAAGTCAAAGATGGTGGGTTGGTAAGGCACATACGTGCGCGCGACTAGTCAAAAATGGCGCTGAGCACTATGGGACTTAACATCTGAGGTCATCAGTACCCTAGAACTTAGAACTACTTAAACCTGACTAACCTACGGACAACACACACATCCATGCCCGAGGCAGGATTCGAACCTGCGACCGAAGCGGTCGCACGGTTCCGGACTGAAGCGCCTAGAACCGCTCGGCCACATCGGCCGGCCGCGACTAGTCCAAAAGCAACTGTATTAAATGCATTCTACATAGGAAACGACTCAGAATACGGCATACATCAATATGAATTTTTTTGCTTCCTATGCGCGTTTTTGCCATATTAATGAATATTCCTAATTTCTCCTCGGACACACTGTAAAAGCGGAGCAGGGGGGAACGGGGAATGATCCAGCGTCATGTTCGCAGCTACTTACACGCTAATCGACATCGGGACTGGCACGTGACATGCACTAAACTAAACGAAACACCTACAAACTCTGCGAAGTATTGGAAATCATTCCACAGGCTGTCCAGAAGCAACCCCTCTACGTATCCCATCTCACACTACAGTAGGCATCCTTCCAATCTCATCAGAGCCAACCACTTCACATCCTAGACACAGACGCCCACACCTCGCACGAAACTTCCAGTACTTACACAGCACTCCAATAACAGAGCTAAACACGTGAATAACTGCTGAACACACAACGCAGACACTCGCCAAAAAGCGGAACACTTTCCCAGTTATATTATACAATATTTGTAGTAAAAATTTACTGCTTTCCAGAGTATCTATTGCCTGCGCAGTAGTGGTCTTTCGCGCTCAACGCGTATTGCTCTCTCTGAGGCCTGTCATTTGTTTGGAATCCATAATGGGATTAAGGAATGAATTATGATGTACTCTGTTCTGATTCGATCAAGAAGCGAGACTTTCCCGTTATTACGGCACTGAGATCGTCAGTTTGACATCTTAAGAATATTGTAGCGATATTTGTGGATTATTGAAGAAGATACCAATAGAGATTTCCATAAAAGAAGGTGAGAACAAATTCTGAAATAGTCAGTAGCAGTGACAACTTACCTCTTCGAACAATTACTCTCGTATCGGATGACTACATGTCTTTTTCCCCTCAAAGAATATTTACGTGGTAAGGTGGATATTCTCAGTTTATGGTTCGAAACCAGTTCGGAGACGAGTTTATTTCAGCCACTACTACTGACTATTTCAAAATTTGTTCTCGATAACGAACAACTGTACAATCCAGCGCTCGTTGCAGCGCACGCGGTTCCGTATCAACCACTCAAAAGAGGAAAACTGCTACAATCAAAGTGGGGGAAAATGCATTCATTCCAATCAAAAATACCATATTCTTAATTAATAATATGTATTTTATACAGTGTGTCGCATTAGAAATGGTCAGTATTCAGCGATATGACAGCAGAGCTGTATCCGCTGTATACCTGGAACACGTACGCTCTTCTCACGATGCTCCACTTCACTTCTGCAATTGTCTTGTGACGGTATTTGTTGATAATATCTTCAAAGTATCTTCAAAGGTAAGTGGTGTTTTAAAAAAGAATTCCGCCAACTAAAATTAAAGCTCTCCTTGATTCGATTAAAGATCTAGAACTGAGGTAGTACGCTAATAAAATTATACCAGCAGATAACGTTATATGAAAAGGCAAGGGATATTCTTTAAGTAAAATGTGGAATTCCGGTTTATCTGTTATTGTAAAACCGATCTTTAACTTGGCAGACAGAGGCATATACACCGTAACGATTCATGGCGCAACGATAGCAATTTCTCCCGCAGGTGTTTTATTACTATTTGATATATAATACTGCCTCCCTTCTCCTGAGAGCGCGTGAGTTCTTTCAATCCAACACCGTCTTCATTCCTATGGGACATTGGTAATAGAGAAATTGTGTGAAATAACAGCATTATGTCATGAATGTAAATATAAGTAACGAAATAATTTGCTGACATCGTCTTCATAATTGAGTGAAATGCGTATGTCTTCACTGAACGACAGTTTATTCAAGAAAAACGCGACGTTCTTTCCGAAGGTTCGTCACTAATTTCTTCGCATTTCTGCATCTAATTTCAATTTATTTTCGTGAAATTAGCAAGCTGGAATTAAAGAATACGTTCTGTTTCGGTTTAACGGTTCAATATTTGTTAGAGAACAAAAAATGGTTCAAATGGCTTTAAGCACTATGGGACTTAACATCTGAGGTCATCAGTCCCCTAGACTTAAGCCTAACTAACCTAAGGACATCACACACATACACGCCCGAGGCAGGATTCGAACCTGCGACCGTAGCAGCCGCGTGGTTCCGGACTGTAGCGCCTAGAACAGTTCTGCCACGGCTGTTAATGAACATTGAGGTTTTATGTTAAATGATGATCTCCTTCACTCCATGGAGTAATCTTACAGTTTGGCGTCTTCACTAAAGCCATCTGATTCCCGGTAGTAACAACATCTCGCTCTGTTCCATTAATTCATACCTGATTGCTTGTTTAACTACTCTGTCTCTGCTCATGCAAACGTATTCCGTGAACCGCTCTTCCGAGGAAAGATCACCAACTCAGCCTCCTATTTTAAGCAGAAAAAACAGCACAATTGCAAGATATCAGCCGCGGCTTTCGATACAACGCAAAAATTGGTGTCATAATCCTGACAGTACGCAGTTGCGATCTTCTGGACGTACAGTTTATACACTTTCGCGCGCACCTGCTGCTTGTCACTTGCTGCGACGCACTGCCGGGACGGAGTGACAACCAGAGCCCTGCTAATGCAGGCATGTGGAAGGCGATGGAAGAGGTGGGGCATCGTGGTCACATCTGCTCAACGGCTTTTTTAATCTTATTCAACAACACATGTTTCTCTACGCGGAAAGTAAGAAAGTAATATAGTAATATGAGAACATAATACGTCAACCTCACGCACATATACGTTGAATGTTATTTTAATAACATTTTCGTATTGATACAAAGGTTGCCCAGAAAGTTTTGAACCACATTTTTTTCTCAGTCGAAACATATGCCTACGAATGCGAAACGTTACATGTGTATTATTTGAAATCTCTTGAGTTGGCGCGTCTAGTTTCTGTTCCTTCCAACAGATAGCGTAGGTATTTCAAAATGGCATCTGGAGGTGATGTACACTATGTGATCAAGAGTATCCGGACACTTGGCTGAAAATGACTTACAAGTTCGTGGCGCCCTCCATCGGTAATGCTGGAATTCAGAATAGCGTTGGCCCACCCTTAGCCTTGATGACAGCTCCCACTCTCGCAGGCATGCGTTCAACCGGGTGCTGGAAGGTTTCTTGGGGAATGGCACCCCATTATTCACGGACTTGTGCACCGAGGAGAGGTATCGATGTCGGTCGGTGAGGCCTGGCACGAAGTCGGCGTTCCAAAACATTCCAAAGGTGATCTATAGGATTCAGATCAGGACTCTGTGCAGAGCAGTTCATTACAGGGATGTTATTGTTGTGTAACCACTCCGTCACAGGCCGTGCATAATGAACATCTGCTCGATCGTGTTGAAAGATGCAATCGCCCTCCCCGAATTGGTCTTCAACAGTGGGAGGCAAGAAGGTGCTTAAAACGTCAATTTAGGCCTGTGCTGTGATAGTGCGACGCAAAACAACAAGGGGTGCAAGCCCCTTCCATGAAAAACACGACCATACCATAACACCACCGCCTCCGAATCTTACTGTTGGCAGTACACACGCTGCCAGATGATGTTCACTGGGCATTCGCTATATCCACACCCTGCCATCTGACCGCCACATTGGGTACCGTGATTCGTCATTCCACACAAAGTTTTCCCACTGTTCAGTCGTCCAGTGTGTACGCTCCTTACACAAAGCGAGGCGTGGTTTGTCTTTTACCGGCTTGATGTGTGGCTTATGAGCAGCCACTCGACTATGAAATCAAAGTTTTCTCACCTCCCTCCTCACTGTCAAAGTACTTGCAGTGGATCCTTATGCAGTTTGGAATTCGTGTGTGATGGTCTGGACAGATATCTGCCTATTAAACATTACGACCCTCTTCAACTGTCGGCGGTCTCTGTCAGTCAGCAGAGGAGGTCGGCATGTACTCTTTCGTGCTGTTCATGTCCCTCCACGTTTCCACTTCACTATCAGATCGAAAACAGTGGACCTAGGGATGTTTAGGAGTGTGGAAATCTCGCGTACAGACGTATGACACAAGTGACAATCACCTGACTGCGTTCGAAGTCAGTGAGATCCGCGGAGCGCCCCATTCTGCTCTCTCACGACGTCCAATGACTACTGAGGTCGCTGATATGCAGCACCTGGCAGTAGGTGGCAGCACAGTCACCTAATATGAAAAACTTATATTTTTGGGGGTGTCCGGATACTTTTGATCACATAGTGTACGTTTCAAGCAACGCGCCGTCATTTGAGTTTCTCAATGCGGAGAAAGAAAAAACGTGGTCAATATTTACAAAAGCTTGTACAATGTCTATGTAGGATCTGCTGTTGACAGAAGTACAGGTAGTCGCTGGGCACGGAGAGTGAAGTCATCATAATGCGGTTCGGAGGAGCTCCACGATTTGCAGCGGTCGGGGAGACCATCCACGGCTGTCGCACCTGACATGTTGCAGCGACCTGGTGTTGTCATCGGTGAGGATAGACGATTTACGACTCAGCAATTGGCGCAGCATTTGTCAATCAGCAAAGGAAGTGTGGATGCAATTATACGCACTCTTGGATATTCAAGGATGGTACCGACAGGGAATACAGGCCCTTATTTCTCGCTGGAGGAACGCCATAGAACGGGATGGAGATTGCGTGGCAAAATAGGGTGTGTAGATAAAACACCATTCTTTTGTATGTGTAATTCTCATTATTTTCAACAAAGAATTGTTATATAAAAAATGCGGTCTGTTATTTGCTGGACTAGCCTCGTATATAGCACCTAAATATATACCTCAAAACTAAATGAAGAAACCTAAGCAACTGAAGAATTATTATGAAATGAAGTGAAAAAATTTTGTTTCAGAATTTAATCACGTTGAAGAATAGTGCATGTTCTCCAGCTGTACTTCAACAATGTCAGCTAAAAATACAAATAAAATGAAGCACAACAACGTTGTGAATAATCGCTGCTTCTTTAATGACACACTCATTTGTTTCATTCATTTTTACTGCATTTGCGAATAGCAACGTAGAACTACGTAAAGACCCGCTCAGATAGTTGTTTGCAGCTAAAGTGCCGTTTCTGGGATGCGGAAATGTGCTGGCGCTGGATAAAATCGTCAAGGAGCATTAACTTCGAGCATCAGTGCGCCGACGAGCGTGGATGTGAATTTCAGGCGGTTACCCACACTCCAGTAGGTGAATACTGGGCTAATTTCCAGGTCCGGCCTCAGTTACACGACGCACAAACATGTAGAATCTGTTCACACTATTTTCCCTTGGATAACCTTGCTCGTAGGAAGTTTCAACGCCTACCTTGGTATTAAATCTATTCAATGCCTTTGCGTCTCCGATATAGTAATAAAGGGTTCGGTACACGTTTTCGGAACACACAGACATGCTTCCTGTATATGGCGAAGCACAAGGCAACGGAAGCTCTATCAGGAAAGTTTGCTGCTACGTAGCACGCCCACAGAAACATTTTGATCAAGTTACGCAGCGGATCCGGGCAACAGGTATCTTCACCGTGAGGAGGTAGGACCGTGGTGTTCCACTGCAACGCCGCACGCCCGAATGTCAAGATAGAGTGCATAGCGTTGAAGAGAACCCGTGACCTAGTACTCGAACAATTGCGCGTGCAGTGGGTGTTAGTCACAGTATCGACTGAGACGTTCTTTATGAGGGACACTTGCACTGATCAGCCAGAAAATTAGACCACGTACTTAACAGTCGGTATGTCCATCTTTGGCTCCGATAGCAGCGGCGATGCGTCGTGGCATGGAAACAAATGACGCCATGGTAGGTCGCTGGGTGGAGTTGGCACCACATCTGCACACTCAAGTCACCTAACACACGTGAATTTTGGGAAGAGAGCGATGAGCTCTGACGCCAGGTTCAGTCACATGTCAGATGTGTCCGATAGGATTCAGATGTGGCAAGGGGCCAGCACATCAATTAATACTGGCCACTGTGTTGCTTGATCCACTCCATCACACTCTTGGCCTTGTAAAATGGCGTAATATCTTGTTGAAAAATGGCACTGCCGCAGGGAAACATGATCTGCATGAACGTGTGTACGTGGTCTGCAACCAGCATACGATAGTCCTTGGCCGTTACTGTGCCTTGCACGAGCTCCACTGCACCCATGGATGTTTCCCAGAGCATAAGGGAGCCGCCATCTGCTTGCCACCCTTCCCCAGTACAGGAGCCACGGAGCTGTTCCCCTGGACGATGACGGATTCACACCCACCCATCGGCATGATGAAGAAGGTATTGGTATTAATTAGATCATGCAACGCTCTGCCACTGCTCCAATGGAAAATACCGATGGTCATGTGACCGTTCCAGTAGTAGCTGTCGATGTCGTGAAGTTAACATTGGCGCATGCATGGATCGTCGGCTGCGGAGGTTCATCTTTAGCAGTGTTCGGTGTACTGAGTGTTCAGACGCACTTGTACTCTGATGTTATTCCCGCCACAGTTCGCCGCCTGTCCTATTTTACCCGACTGCCCAGCCTATGACGTCCGACATCCGTAATGAGGGGTGGCCGCCCAACCCCACGGCGTCTGGACGTGATTTCTCCTTGGTGTTGCCACGTGTCGAACACCCGACAAGTCGCGTAGTTTACGAAATGCTCGTGCCGGGCCTTCGGGCCATCACAATCTGCCCTCTGTCAAACTCAGATAGATCGCGTGCCTTCCGCATTCTACACACGGGGGGCAGGCTTACTCATATTACGTCCACAGTGGGTGTGTCTGACTAGCAATAATTCCTCGCCAGATGGCACTGCTATTGACTGGACTTCGGAGGTCATAACGCTCTGGCCGATCGGTGTATACCTCTACCACTTACAAAGTGGGTGCAGCCGATTTGCCATAACTTGTTGCCTACTGCACGTGGTTCCTGCACCGCTATATTGACGCATCCCTGTTTCCACGTAGAGTTCTGTTCACGGAGTATTGTTAGTTCATTAGGAACTGTGTTCTGAATGCCCGAAACAGCCACGTCTGTGTAGATGAAAACTCTCGTGCCACGCATGTTCTGAGATTTCAGCAGTGGTTCGATGGGTAGGTATTCTGGACTGTCTTTTGATTGAGCCATACTGCCTTCCACTCAGGCTAACTGAGACTGCATACCTGATCTTCCTACAGAAAGTACTAGACCCGATCTTCGAAGCTTTGCCACTGAATTTCAGTCAGGAAATGTGTCTTCATTATAATGGTGTACTACCTCACATCTAACGTGCAGTTCGGAGACATCTCAATAGGCGATGTGGTGAAAGATGGGGAGGCCATAGCGGTCCAACCACGTGGCCGCCGCGATCACCGAATTTAACTCCTGTGGACTACTTCTTGTGGGATCGTATCCAAAGTTTAATTTACGTGACTTCTGTGGAGACAGGGAAGATGTGCTGGCACGATTTCTGGCCGCTCATCTAGAACCTGACGAGACACCAGGTGCGATGCAAAGAATGTACCAGGACATCCTTCGTAAGTACAACGTCTGTAACAACTTTGGTGGTCGCCACATCGAGCCGCAGTTGTAAAGCATGAGTACTGTTCTGTACGTACAGTATGCTGGGTTCGTTTTGGTTGGAGTAATGTAAACATGTAATTTTTAAGTGTTAATACAAACAAATGTGCCTAAGTGATAATTGGTTGTTTGTGTTATGTTTCCTTTCGAATTGTTACGTAATAACTGTACTGCATAAAGCCTGATTTAATGCCGTAAGCAGATGTAGATGAGTTAAACATCTGAACTGAAACCGTTGTAGAACGGAAACCGTACATTTGCGAACATAGGTTCTTATTCAACATATTATGTACTCACTTCCCTCTAGGGGTTCTAGAAGTTTGTAAAGGGAATTTCCGAACACCCTGTACGCTCACCTAATCAGGATATGAAACTCTGAGAAGTAACTGCGATCTTAAATTCATTCTCAAGTTCATACATGCCCCAGAATCTTCTGTTGGACAACGTAAGTATTCCCTATTACTGAACATGTCTATGAATCCGTGGTCAGGTAGAGTTATGAATTATATCTTGAGTCAAAATGTTGACTAAAAGAGGCACGTGATATGTCCTCTGGCATGTTAACAAAATCGAACGAGCTCACTCCTGAACATGGTATTGAATGTTCCAGAACATTCTTGTGCTGAATTAATATTTTAGGAAACATGAATAAATAAAACAATGTTTGCAGAATGCGTGGCACATATTGGATATCCTCCACGTCACTGTCCGGAGATTTGCCCATCATACCCATTCCAAAGCTGTACAGTTCCCGATACACGCTGTAGTCGACAGATATTATTGATGCCCGTGTTCTGATATTGTGATCTCCCGAATCATTTAACTATCAATACAGTATCATTAACGGAGAACTAATTAAGTAATACTTACCAAAACGACCCGGTTTTGATAAAGCTTCAGTGGCTGGTTC